>NC_138375.1:25430857-25502127 GCF_054177405.1 Leptonychotes weddellii | reverse complement strand
TAACAAGTCAGGAAATGACAGATGTTGGCGAGGATGTGGAGAAAGGGGAACCCTCCTACACTGTTGGTGGGAATGCAAGCTTGTGCAGCCACTCTGGAAAACAGTATGGGGGTTCCTCAAAAAGTTGAAAATAGAGCTGCCCTATGACCCAGCAATTGCACTACTGGGTATTTACCCCAAAGATACAAATGTAGTGATCCGAAGGGGTACATGCACCTCAATGTTTATAGCAGCAATGTCTCCAATAGCCAAACTATGGAAAGAGCCAAGATGTCCATCAACAGATGAATGGATAAAGAAGATGTGGTATATATATACAATGGAATATTATGCAGCCATCAAAATAAAACAAAATCTTGCCATTTGCAATGATGTGGATGGAATTGGAGGGTATTATGCTGAGCGAAATAAGTCAGAGAAAGACATGTATCATATGATGTCACTGATATGAGGAATTCTTAATCTCAGGAAACAAACTGAGGGTTGCTGGAGTGGTGGGGGGTGAGATGGATGAACTATGGTGAACGCTGTGAATTGTGTAAGATTGATGAATCACAGACCTGTACCTCTGAAACAAGTAATACATTATATGTTAAAAAAAAAAAAAGATAATAAGAAGGGAAAAATTAAGGGGGGAGAAACCAGAGGGGGAGATAAACCATGAGAGACTATGGACTCTGAGAAACAAACTGAGGGTTCTAGAGGGGAGGGAGGTGGGGGAAAGGGTTAGCCTGGTGATGGGTTTTAAAGAGGGCATGTATTGAATGGAGCACTGGGTGTTATACGCAATCATGGAACACTACATCAAAAACTAATGATGTAATGTATGGTGATTAACACAACATAATAAAATAAAATTTAAAAAAAAGAGATCTTCTTAGGGAACACAACACTTAAAGTGTTTTTGACACCTGCTTGGGTTTTTCTGAAATGCAATCTTTTAACCCATATAATAAAACCAACATTGGACAGATTGTCTTGGTACAGTGTAGCCAAAGGACTTAAGATGGAAGCTTCCAATAAACTGTCTTTGAAAAACACCACAGGTAGTAACTCCACAAAAGGAGGCTATGCTCCTTTCAGAGTACAGCTGATGCACCACAACTCCATCATACCGATATTCGAGCTGCCTTAACCTTTCATCTCCTATGGCAGACTTTTTCTTGCACACCACTCTGCAAGAAGTGAGGAAGTGATGCAGTCTGTGATACCTGAAATACGATTTTGCTCATACTTTACAACTCAGCTGAAAATCACCCCTTCCAGTGTTCCCATAACCTCCTGTGCTTATCCACACTTAACATCATGCTCTGGAATTTTTTTTTTCTCATCTCCACTAAACTGTGAGCACCAGGAGGTAAGGATCTCCATCTTAATCAACTTCATATCCCCAGTACTTAGAACAGTGCTGGCACATAGTAGATAGTCAATATTTATTGACTGAATTAATGAATCAATCAAGCAATCAGTGGTATAGGCTATATGTGAACTGAATAAATGAGTGAATACATGGATATTACGTTTTAGTAATTTTGATTAAGTACAAAGAGGACTTAGACACATCCCAACCCAACGTCTAGGAACGAGATCAGAAAACATCATCCTCAAAGAAGTTAACAAGAACCCACACATCATGTATGAAATGAGCTAATCCTGCAAGCATTTCTAGAAGTTATGGCTGGCAGTATGATTTTGAGGGAGCTTCTCCATTAAATCAAGGTATCCTTTTTTTTTTTTTTTTTTTTTGGCAGCACACAGCATCCCAGTGAAAATGCAGTAAATTTAAATAACTTATAACTTTGGGATTTTGTAAGAAGCTCCGCCAGAGATTTCTCAGGGTCCTGGAGTAGATAAGAGCAGCCTGTGTGAATGGGTAGTAAGAGCCACTCTATGATGGCAAGCTGTTTGTGACCTGGTTAATTTCATATTCCTAACTGGCCATTTATCTTGGGTCTGCTAAACTAGGTTGACCCAACTGTGTACCCCAGACTGGCAGACAATAAAAAATAAGCTGCAGGCATTCCAGCTCTACTTGTGGCAACTGCCTAGGGCTTCCTTACTTTGTTTCCAGGCCCTTAATGTGAGTCCTGTTCTGTTCCAGTTCTGCCTCACTTCCAGCCTGCCGCCTTTGTTTTCATTTTATAGTCTGGTTCTCACCCAATCTCAGCTTTGATCATTGGAGTATTCAAAGGCCTGGGCTTAAGCCCATCTCTGTCTCTTCCTGTTTTCAGCTAATTCAGGTAAATTATCCTGACCATCTTGGTTCTAGCTCCAAGAATTCAACCCCTGGCCCCAGCTCTCCTGGCTGACCTCGAGTCTGGATCTGTCCTGTCTCCTACCAGAGAGAATCCAATATTATAGAAGCACATTTACAACTGTGACAACATGGAAAGTCAAGTGGCCATATTCCAGGTACAGTGCTTGGGAAATCTGGCACTCAGAAAAAAGCCATACTCCACAGGGAAGAACTAGGGCAAAACTTGGTAGCTTTCAGAGGCTGTGTTCTTTTTCTCTCCTTCCTAAGCTTTCTATCCTCCAACCACACCAAAATCCTGAGGGAATCTGGAGGAATTGCCAAAATCTGTAATTTAGATTTAAAAATTCCTGACAACCAGCCAGAATTCTCAGGAGAAACAGAAGGGGTAGTTGGATGTCTTGTCTGATGGAGAGTTTGGCTCATGTAACCTGGCAGCCCTAGAGGGTTTCTTGACCACTGTATGGTACTCCTTTGATAGCCAGGTTCCAATGGAAAGGATTGATAGTGCCTTATACTGCTTTTGACAAGGAGGAAGAGAAGACATAGCAGCAGGCTGATGTGCAACTGAATTCTGACTTCTCGTCCAGGAGCTGTTATGGAATGGGCTCTGTGCAGGGGCCCAGATCAAAGGTCTCAGAACAAGTTGAAAAGATGAACTGGCCCTGCTGAGTGAGCTTGGCAGCTCTTCTGAGTCATCTGACCTCCAGTCAGGTCTGAGTATTATCAGCTTCCTGACCATACCTTCTGGCCAAACAGCCTGGCCTTCAGATTCCAGAGAAATCAGGGAAGTGGGGATGCACACCTCACGCTGACATTGGCCAGGGACATGCACCTCCAGAGAAGGTATGCCTCCACACCCTTCTGCGCTAGAGTGCTCAGACAGGGCCACGCCATTATCTACCATTAGGAAGTACAAGTGTGGCTCATGGTAATGAGGGGAAGGAAGAGGTTAACTCTACTTCCCCTGCCATGCTGAGCTGAAGACTGTTCTGGCCAGAGCAGAACTGAGTCATCAATGCCTGTCTATCAATCAATCTCATGGTTAACTCCAATTCATCAGCAAATCTGAAGAACTGGTCCTAATCAAATAATGGCTTTTACTCAGAAATCTGACCATTTCTGTCCCAGCAGTAGGCTTCCCCAATCTGATCTATTACTATGAAAACAGATGTGTTTAATTCTAGCTTTGCACAAAAGAAGACCTAGGGCAACAGAGTCCATCTACCTTGTACTTATTTTTAAAGGGGAATTCAAGTTGGTCATGGTCAATTACCTAGCATGTGGTGCTGCTCACTGTCAAAGCTTACTGGCCTACACTTGGGGGAGCCTGGCACCTCATTCTGCAATCCAATCACTCTGGCTGGTAACAAATCCGGAGGTTCAGAATGCTCAGCACTTGCAACCAGTGGCAGGCTTCTTTTCCTAAAACTTTTGAGCAACTGATGACTTGTGTATTAGGCAGCCAGAATCATGGGGCTGATACTTTGTCTTGTAGGTTTGATTAGTAGGGGTAACTGAGAGTAAGTCATTCTGAGAGCTCCTCTGTCTTAAAAACTTATATTTCAGTGCTGTTGAAATTCAATGACAAACGAGCAAACAATAGGCAGGGGCTTCTACTTACTTAGCATTCTGATTTCAGACACATTCACAGTGACTCACTGAGAGGATCAATGGGAGAGTAGCTGATTTACCCCAAAATGGCAGGTTCCTACTCCTGGCTCCATTCTCTGCTCTGGAAAGTCACCAAGGCCCTTCTAAGGCATTAAACATGGCACACTGGGAATTACAGCAGCTGTGTCTAGCCCAATGTTTTTCAAAGCACAATTGCCTGGAGTTAGAACAAATTGAGACTCTAAGGCTTGCATTTCTCCTGACCCCAAATGCCCTTGGGATAGCATCATACTGTACTTTATATCAGAGCCCTCCCTATGCCAGGGCTGCCAAACAATTCTGGTGGTGGTGGCTGTCCTCATAAAAAATAGTAAATTTCATTCCTTAGTTGCTCAAGCCATGTTGTCTTCATCAGGGAGGTGGTAGTCTCTCTCAAGATCACTTCTATAATAATTTCTGTGGTCTTGCTACTCAGGTAAATTTTCCAGAAGCTTCTACATCTGAATTCACCTATCTGCTGCCATTGCCCAGTCAGGGACAGTTAGACAGACTTGGCTGGAATTTCTCTATCACAGAGTGTGTAGACACGTGATTTGGTCTACCTATCTTGTCACTCAAAAATTCATGTAGAATTTTTCCACACAGAATACCCTCTTCTCATAGTAATGACTAGTGCATTCTATTTTCTTTGCTTCACTGCTAAGGTTACTTACAGAGGTATAGACCACCCAAAAAAAGCTTAGAAGTGACTGCTCAATATGTGAAAGACTACGGTAAGTCCAGTGTACCAAAGAATATAACTGACAGGCCCTGGGCACTGGGTAGGAGGGGTGGGGTAGGAGGGTCTTCCAGGTGGGAGGGTTTCTGGTTCTTAACCCAATACATCTGCCCCACAACAAAATTCAGACTTTCTTGGGTCCATTCAAGTTTCTTGAGATTAACAACTTCGTGTGTTCTTGTTATATTTAGCTGACAAGACATAGTTTTAGAGTTCAGATCTTCAAAGCCTGTTCTAAAATATTAGGTGGGCAGTCTGAGTAACTAATTGAAGATAAGCTGGACTTGATGCATAGAAACTAGCTCCTGTAGTTAGCAACGTAGGTAGAGGATGAACCAGTAAATCAGTGGTAGGAAGCCCAGGGAGGCCTTAACCATCCTTTGTCTTGCCTGACCCCAGATGAGAGGGAGCCTAGAAGAAGACTGGCTTCTCCCTAATCTATGTGATCAAGAGCAAATAAAAATGGGTGGTGGACATTCACTCTAGTTTTATTCATGTCAGCCATCCAAAATTCTTCTTCCTTGACTATATCCTTCTCACCCCTCATTCTATCTGGGTACCAATCCTTTGGCTTTGTAAACCGTTTCTTAATTCTGGTCTAATGCCTTGGACTTGATACCTTAATTCAACCATTCCTACCATGGTTCTCTAATGAAGTTAGGTTGTCACCAGTTCTAGTCATTTAAAGTGAAATACCCTTCCTGTGACCTAAGGTCTCCTTCCATTCCCTCACCCCACAGACAGAAGTCCCAGACTTCTGCCAAACCTATTCCAGCTCTCTGAAACCCTTGATCCACAGCAGTTAGAAGACAGCCTTGTTTCTTGGCTACCACAGGCCTAGGGCAACTATGGCTCCTTTTGAAAACCAATACATGGACATTCTGTTCTGTAAGTTATTATCACTATGGATGACTACATGAATCACTATTCTAGGGCATACTTGTGATTTCACCAAGACACAGCCACATAATGAGGCTTAGTCCGAAAAGTCCAGCCGGGTAGCCTTACTATTATGGGAGAAATTTAGGGGGTTGGAGGCAAAACTCTAAGCAAAAGGGCAGAAGAAACTGAAGCTATGAAATGTATGACATACAAACTAAACTAGAATGATAGTGAGAACATTCCTTTCAGTATTAAACTTCTTTCCTAGCTATTTGGATGTTGATCATGATTCTTGTTCCTTATCTTGGGAAGTGTTTGTATTTTAACAGATACCTCTGAAGTCTTAATCCAAATGAGTGATAATGTGGGGCATAGGTACAATGGCAGGCAGAAGTTTCAAAGTAGAATGCCTAACAGAACATCTCAACCAAGAATGTGAAAGCAACTGCTTACTCTATTTAAAAGGCTACATTCCTGCAGGTCTAGAAACAAAAGATATAAACATATCTCCATAGTCAAAAGACAAGGTGTTAAGACTTCTTTCTCAGCAGGGGATAAACAGCAATAAAACAATTTCATTTGAAATCAAGGGTTCCTATACTTGACTGGCAAGTTTGTACTTTGAGACATTTTATGTGTCCTGAATAAACATGTATGTTATGAAATGAATTGTGTGCCTCCAAAATTCATATGTTGAGGCCTTAACCCCACTGTGATGGTATTTGGAGGCAGAGCTTTGGGGAAGTAATTAGGTTTAGAAGAGTTTATGAGATTGGGGCCCCCGTGATGGGATTAGGGTCCTTTAAGAAGGCAGACCAGAGTTCTCTCTCTCTCTGTTCATGTAAGGACACAGCGAGGTAGCCATCAGCAAGTCAGGAAGAGAGTCCTCACCAAAGAACTGAATTAGCTGGCATCCTGAACTTGGACTTTCTGGAACTGTGAGAAATGAATTCCTGTTGTTTAAGCCACCCAGTCTATAGTATTTTCTTATTGCAGCCTGAGCTAATACAACACATATCTTTTAAGTAAATAAAAATAATAATGACCTATTCACAATATCTACTAAAATTAATCAGTGTACTTGAGTCAGTTACCCATATCACTTGAGTGATACAGGCTTCAAGTTAGTATTCTATTCATAAGGGAACTGATTAAATAATACACTGCGAAGACTGGGTCATTCACTGGGAAACCAGGGAACAAGGCAAGAGCTAAGCTGGAGATCTACTGTCAGAAGCTGAGTCTAGAAAGCCATTGGATCAATACTAAAGTCTGGAGTTAAAGAGTAAGAACAAGATAGAATCTGGAGTCTTTGGGTCAAGCAAATCAGATGAGACTTATGTAGGAAAGAAACAATCCATGGCCCATTTAGTCTCACATTCCTATTCTCCAGGGGAAAAAGACCGGTAATAAGCCATTGTATAAACAAATTTGGAGATGGGTATGTATACATCTGCTGCAGTGACAGAAGTATTGGTGTTAAACCATAACATATACAAGCACATCTTCAAAGTCCAGTTAGTGGAAAATCATAAGCCAAAAGTGTTATTGATAAAAATGTGCATTACAACACACACTGTAGGGTTAACCCAACAACCAAGTAACCTCAACTGATCGTGAATTTAAACAGCAAGTTTTCATTAAAAACAAAAATCACAGCAGTTAAAAACCATGACCAGCTTGCAACAACATTGATGATCCTTCTTCCAAAATGGTAATTCCAACTACAACTTGTTTGTGGGCATGCGCAGCAGATCTCCACAAATTGCCAAGTGCTTTGTGGCGGAGACTTAGAAAAATCTGTGTCTTCAAGAAGGCATGGCCAAATTTTAGTTTATGAAGACCCAATTTTAGTAACTCCCAAACTCATTCAGTAGGTAACTGCTAATAAGCAGCTGCTCTAAAAATCAAATGCTATGGAATTCTGGGTAATTTGCCAGTAAGAATCATGACAGGGACCTGCATCTGGGGAAGTTTGGGATTTACTAGGAGGAGTCCACTGCACAGTCGAGAACCACTAGCTGTTGGGTGGGGATGTTCTGGAACGGCTGATGCTCTCAAGCATTTGGGCTCCTGGCTTAGGCTGCTGCCCATGTCCACTGGGTCTTCAGTCTCCTCCCCACTCTCGGCTGAATAGCTCATGGTTATCCTATAACAGTGGATGTCCTGGCTGCTCCATGAGGCTGTTCCTGCTTCCTCTTGGGAGAGATAAATGATGTTCTTGGCCAGACCATTCTTAAACTAGACCTCTCTCATGTGTACCCAGTTTATAAAGTGATGATTTAGGAAATGATGTTAAGCGATAAGGGTCAAATTTTAGCCTCTATAAGATGTGTACATGAGCAAAAATTTGTTTTTATGCCTATTTCTAGGTGTAATATTTAAAAATTTTAAGCAACATAGCTTACGCTGACAGAGCTTTAAAAGTGTGGGCTCGAAGCCCGGATGTATCCGTTCTTTCAGGATGCTGGGTCTGGGTGCAACAATAGAGTATGCTAAGAATGTAAACCCTTCGGAGACTAATTTCTAAGTTATGCATTTACTTGAAGGATTAAAAATCCTGAGTACATTTAGCAGTGATAAATGTGGACAATGGTTTCCTTTAGCTAAGCCGCCAATTGTTGCCCCTCTTCCTCCTATGAAAGGCTATTTACGCCAGATAATAGTTTACAAGTTGAAGCATTTATTTTTTACTTATATGCAGGAACATATAACAAGTTTCTAAAGAGACAAAAGGTCTAATAACGGAATGATAATAGGATAGTTTACAGTAATATCCTAATACCTGTGTATGGTCTATTTTCTATCATGCAGTCAAAAGGAACAGAGCATATAAACATATATCAGAAATCCTAGGGTAATTTTCATTTCTAGGAAAACAGCAAAGGCTATAAACAAAATAAACTGTATTGCTAGACGGTCACATACTCCTAACAAAAGTTTATAATTTCCTGCAAAAGAAACATACCAGCTGCTTCAGGATGTGGGTAAGACAAGCATGCTCCTGTGGTAATGATTTCCCAAACAAGAAAAAAGTTAGAAAGGCAAATCTTTGCTAAGCTGCAGACTACCAGGTCTCCTGATTTATGAAAGCAATAAGAATAGAGTAGATAGAGCTGTTAAAGAAAATGCTTAGAAATAAATATTCTATACATTAGTAAAATCTGTCAAATAAAATGACTTTTAATTTACAACAGAAAAAAATACCTTCACATATTTTACTATTGTCAGAGCATTTATTATGTAGCATGATATTTTAGGTTGACACACTAGATCTACTATATTCCACAACCATACAACATAAATATGCATGGATATCCCGTAAAGTTCTAGTCAATTCTTAAATAAAAATTCTCTTAATGATACAAATATAGATTCATCCAATTACAATGATGTACATTCAATTTGTCATAAACTCACTTTTTTCTTTATCATTTTATCATAAATTTATCTTTTTAAAAATTTTTAAAATTTTTTTATTTTAAGTAGGCTCCATGTCCAGCATGGAGCCCAGAGTGGGACTTGAGCCCACCACCCCAAATCAAGACCTGAGCTGAGATCAAAAGTCGGATACTTAACCAACTGAACCACCCAGCTGCCCCCATAAATCTATCTTTTTTCAATATTTACATATTAGTGCTATTTCACACTTTGCCCTGTTCATTGTCATTCATTCATTTTATTCATGCATCCTTTTGACAAACATTTACTGTGTATTTGCTAAATATCAGCAAATGATTAGGTCAAATCATTCTTCCTTCTCAATTTTTCATGTTGCACTTACTACCCTTCTAAATGTCATTCAGTGATAAAATCATGGGCCTCATTCTTCATTCCATTGATTCGTATTTACCTAGAACTGCCATCTGATAGCTATTAATTTTACATCTTTCTTCCTAAAGGTGAGATGAAATTCAGTGGGGAGAGCAGGGCGGTGAGGAAAGAAATTAATATGTACTATTTGTATCCAACATGCAGTGCACTTGACTAAGTATTTAACATGTATTACCTTAAATAAGTTTCATAACAACAAAATAAAGTAGGTATGTTTTTATCCCCGTTTCATAACTTGGGAAACTGAGTCTCTCCCAGGCTGCCTAGGTTTTACCTTGGTCTGCCTGACCCCAAAGGCTTTTAAGCAGCTCTTTAAGGACAAGTGTCACCCCTCACTTTTTCAAATCTCTCAATAATGTTTTGCTTGAATCTATGCTACTCCTAAAACTCAGACCTTCTACTCTTCCATATGCCTCTAAAAACTACATACTATTTAAATAAATTACTAAAGAAATATCTTTATGCAAGGGTTTTTGTAGCAAAGGTAGACAGCTCATACAAAGAAAATGCTAATGAATAAATTAAAATATTTAAAAAATTCTAAAATCTATCAGCCCTAATGATGTATTATGTTTTATTTTTTTCAGACCACTCTCCTACTATTACTGGGAGTAACAGATAACAGATTATGAATAGGCTAGGCATTTAAAACTCAGTATATAAATACAAATTAAACCAAGGGAAAAGCCAAATATAAAAAGTCCATTTTTATTAATAGGGATGAAAATAACATGTCATAAAATTAATGTTAAAGAAACACCATGTATTATGTTGCATTCTCTCTCATTATTCCCTACTAGTAAGTACCTTATATTCTTCATAATCATTGCTATTGAGCAAGTCCCTCTTATCCAGTTCTGTAAGTTGTTCTGCAGAGGGCTTAGCTGGTAGATGCTTAATGGAGGCTTGCTCATATATGGGCTTTCCATTAAAAAACAGTTCCTTCCAGTCATGCATCAACTTATATGGAATCATACTATAGCAAAAAAGATTTAAAAAAAGGTTGAGATGAATCAATGGTTAGTCAAATATACACCTTAAACCTTAGTCTTTGTATTATCATATTCATTCCCCATGGTCTGCTGTTTGAGGCTAGGAATTCCACTTACTATTACTGTATATTACTAATGGCTAGTAGAACGTTTCAAACTTAGTAGGTTTGAATGAATCAACGTTACTTCAAGCCACTGGTTCCTCAAACTTTCATATTGACTGTGCACTAACAGAACAATATATCTGAAAATAATGAGCACTATCCTAAAACTTAGGTTCTTCTAAAACAATTCCCAGCTATGCCATTAAATGGCTGTGCAATCTTAGGAAATCCTTTAAATGCTCTACTATCAGTGTCTTCCTGTGCAAAATGAACAGACTGAGTATTTTCCAAAGCCCTTTTAGGATGGCAGCTGGTTTCCACATTTGCAAATAATTTGTAATAGAAAAATCAAATGTATGGTGGTTTTATTGTCATTGTCTATTTGATAACCTTTAAAATTACTTTTCAGTAACTATTTCTACTTAAATCTGATGAATGATTAAGAGGTAATCAGGACAGGCTGATGGAAAAATAGCTTCAAGAAGAACAAAATGCAAGGAAGGAAAGAGTCTGACATGATTCTGATGCATTTCTCTAGAAATAGTTGGACTAGAGCTTGAAATTACAACAAAACAAGTAGTTTTTCATTTATTTCAGTCTGATACATGCCACATGGATGAAACGTGAAGACATTAGGTTAAATGAAATAAGCCAGACACTAAAAGAACAAATCATATACAACTTCATTTATATTAGATACCCAGAATAGACAAACTCACAGAGATCAAAAGTAGAACAAAGGTTTATCAGGGGCTGGAGAGTTATTAAATGTGTACAGCGCTTCAGTTTGGAATAATAAAAAAGTTCTGGAGATGGATGGTGGTGACAGTTGCATGATAATGTAAATGTACTTATGCCACTGAAGAGTATATCTAAAATGATTAGAAGGGTAAATTTTATGTTATGTATGTTTTGCCACAATAAGAAAAGTAGTATTTCAATTACATGTACAATTTCAAATATAATCACCTTATGTTTTCCATTAATAAAATATTTACAGTTGCTAAGGGTTACTTTGTAGAGATATGGAAGTTTAGAAATTGATAAGCTCAGGCATAGAAATATTATAACATCAGAATTATTGAAATGTCATTGGTTTCTATGGTGAAGTGATTAATAACTTATAAATTGTCCAAAACTTAATCTTACAGTTGCTTAGTTAATATCCTATTATCTGAATATTAATAATTTTAAGAAGCAATCTAAAAAGTCAGTTCTTCTGAGTAGGTTGATACCAAAAATATACCTGGGCTTTAGAAAAAAATAGATACTGATAATATCTTGTTCAGTGAAGTAACATGAGTTTATCTTGACTCATAGCAGTCTAGACTAATATAATATATGTGTCACTGTTGTGTTCAATTGCAATTAAAAGACACTTATACAATACACAAAAAATGGATTAAAGACTCTAATGTAAGACCTGAAATCATAAAACTCCTAAAAGAAAACATAGGCAGTAAGCTCTCTGATTTGGTCTTGACAATGATTTTTTGGATTTGATACCAAAAGCAAAGGCAACAAAAGCAAAAATAAGCAAGCGTGACTTTATCCAACTTAAAAGATTCTGCAAGGCAAAGGAAACAATCAACAAAAAGAAAAGGCGATCTACTGAATGGGGGAAAACATTTGCAAATCACATACCTGATAATATCCAAAATATAAAGAACTCATACAACTCAATAGCAAAAAAAAAAAAAGCACACAATCCAATTTTTAAAATGGGCAGAGGATCTGAATAGACATTTTTCCAAAGTAGACATAAAGATGGCCAACAGGTACATGAAAAGATGCTCAACATCACTAATCATCAGGAAAATGCAAATCAAAACCACAATGAGATATCACCTCACACCTATCAGAATGGCTGGTATCAAAAAGAGAAGAAATAAAAAGTAAGGATGTGGAGAAAAGGGAACCCGTGTGTACTGTTGGCGGGAATGTAAACTGGTGCAGCCACTGTGAGAAACAGTGGGTTCTCAAGAAGATCTCAGTCTAGGTAATTTTGAGATGTGTACACATTTAAATGGGTCACCTTATCTTTGTCCTTGTGGAATCACTTTCACTGAGATCTACTGTGATGTCATTCCCCTTTAGCTCTCAGCAAAGAGTATCACAAGAAATAAGTCTATGAAGCCAGATGATACATTTGCTCAAAAGATGTTGCTGAGGACACTCTCCACTAGATCCACAGCACTACTCAGTGTACCTTAGGTGAGGGTACCACATGAGTGAACTATTGTTGTAAACTGAGTGCCAAGAAAAGTTCTGTATTTTGTAAAGAACCAGAACAGAAAATGGAAAACACATGACAGGCTGTATTTCCCTTTATACTTTGACCACCAGGAAGCTCAGATAAAATTTGCAGCTCAGTTGCAGCAAGTGGCAAATCTCCTGCTGCTAATATAACCGTGTTCTGGCTTATCCCTTGTTCTTAACTTTCTACTTTAATTTGGATTTTCCTTTGTTCTTATTCTGGCATATTATTAATATATTTTGTATTGTTGAATATTTCCTTATAAATGCATTAATTCCTTTTAGAAACAAGGTGCAACGAAAATAAACAGATTTAATGACCAGTAATCTTCAAATAATTCCAGTCTTTTAGGAAGTTCCAAGTGTTTCAAATAAATTATCATAGTTATCTTTGTAAATTATAATTTAGACATAAAGTTTAAATGTTAAAAGACATATAAATACACCTTAAATAAGGCTCATCAGTGGGTGAATTAAGTCAGTAATCCAGGTATCCTGGACCCCACTTCTTAGTATTTTTTCAAGAAAAATTTTTGTCTCTATTATCAACTGAGTGTCCACATTAACAATCTTATCCTTTCTCACTTTCTGTGATGTCTCTACTGTAACGATTATAAAAAGCAACACTTACTTATTTGTCAACATTCGGTAGTCTGCCACCTTAGTGGACAAATCAAGTATTTGATCCAAAATTTCTGCACATATAGTGTAATGCTTTTTGTAACGAGCTTGAGCTCTTTCCACAGCAATCTGTTCATGAATTTCCTTCTCTCTGATGGCTTGTTCTTCAAAATCAATCTTGGCTTGTCTGGCCAAAGCCTAAGAAAGGCAAAGACGTTTTTAAGTCAATGTAATTGTGCGAAGATTCACGTGAAAATAATATCATTTCAATAGGCGAAAAAATTTCTAAGTAGAATGAAACACACTTTTACACCAAGAAAAACTTAATCACGAAAGAGCCTTTCTCCTTATTAACTACTGAGTATGATGGCAAAGACGATATTGGAAATATTCCACCTTTAGCTTATCTTATCAGCAAAATATAATACAGAGAACAGTGGTCTAACTGTGGAAAGCCCAATGTAGATTAATGATAAATTGGATCTTAAGTGTTTAAAAAGAAGCCTTGAGTTCATGGTTTGCAAACAGTCAGAGTCAGGGATCACAGAGAAACAGGCAAGTTTGTGCCAGACCCCAGCGTTGCTGGCCCTTTCGAACCCATCTTAGGAGCCTTAACCTGACATATCTGCTCCGCCCGGCCAGTGCCCCCTGTCTTTTCATGAGAGTTCTAGGATACTGACTGATACTTAGAAAATATTTTGGAAGATCCCTGATATTATTGGCTTGAGAATATCACACATGTGCCAACAAATGTTAAATGTATTTAGACAACAACAACAAAAACATTCTGCTGTTATAGCCTTAATAAATTGGTAAAATTCACTCAGAGAGAACATTTATTTCTGCAGAAAGTAATGAAATACTTACAGTTTGTCATGACCCTCTGCTTGGTTTGCACTATTATTTTGTTTAGAGAAACTCTTTCTTCACACAAAGTGCAAAGGTCAAACTCAGCATGACTAAATGCTGCTTTTCAAATAGCTATCCCAGCTCCTTGAGAAATTCTATCCTGTGCTAACATGCTCCAGAAACCAGACTTGCCTCCTGTAACTTAACCCGATGAGTATAAAATGGAGGTGAACTTGGGCCTTGGAGGAGCTGCCGTCAGTCAAGCCCCAGCCTGTATACCGAAGTCAAGTCCTAGGCTCCTAGCCCGAGCCTCCCTTAGCCTCCATGTCCTCAGGGTGAAGTGGGGTATTAAAAAGACTTGGCATACACAGAAAAACTCACTGAGCCATCCAATCAGGGCAAATATTTCTTATGATACTACTCACAGATGACTAAATGCCTGACAATGGACTGCTTTTGTCCACTGAACCAAATCGAAGGTTCATTTGTTTTTGTTATTGTTGTTTTATTTTGTTTGTTTTCTTTTTATTGGGAAAGAGGTTGGGCTGGGTGACCCCTGAGGTCAGTCCTGTACATTTGGCAAGTTCCGGAATCACACCAGAATTTGTTATTGCTGTATTGTTCTGTGGGCCCAGTCTTCCTGGGGAAAGCATACCATTTCAGTACAAACCTTTATGGCGTGCTTCATCACCTGTGAAGAGGTCAGAGGAAGAGGAGTCTAAAAGAGCAGGAGTAGCCAGATGAGAATTTGTGGAGTGACAGTAAAATGGGGTGTGAAGTTGCTTGACTGCAGAGTGCCTGTAAAGCATGTGGAAATGTTTCGGGCGGGAAGGGACCCAAGCCTTACAGGGACCCGCGGAATGATCCCACAGAAAGGCAGCAGCTTTCACCTGGGTGCTGTCTCCCTCCCTCCCACCCTCTGTGCCTTTCTTCCTTCTTTACAGCTACTAGTCTTCTACCTTTACCCCACCCCGTCTCCCTGTGCTAAACCCACAGTTTCCTGTCACATTACAGCAAACTGGGTTGAAGCCCTAAAAAAAGAAAGAAGGAAAAGGAAAAAGGAAGTCTGTGGGAGGTAGTCAATCTCGGTGGTTATGAGCCCAGACTCTGGAGTCGGCTAGAGCTGACTGTGCTCCTGCCTACACCACTCACAGGCTGTGTGAAGGTGAGCTTTCTAAGTCTTGTTTCCCTTATGTGTAAAATGTAGACAAGGATAGTGTCAACTTCCAAAGGCTGTTGCGAGAATTATATGTGCATGTGACAAACATAGCTCAATGCTGGACTCACAATAAATGCTCAAAAAATGTTAAATATTATTATAATTAAGTACTACTACTAATAATAGGCAGATTAGAAATTTGAAATCAGAAACACTTAATATAGAATAGATGCCCAATTACCTTAAAGGATGAGATAAGCAGATTTAATCTAAATACAAAACCAAAACAGACAAAAACTGATGATGGACAACACAAAGTTCTTTCTCTCTCTCTCTATTTTTCTCTCTCCCTTCTCTCTCTCCCTTTCTGCATCATTCCTACCCCCGCCCCCCGGCCTTTCTTGAAATGTACCAGACATTGGCCTAAGCCCTGGGGAAACAGTAGTGAGCAGAAGCAAACATGATCCCTTTCCTCATAGAGCTTACATTCAGTGGGAGAGGCAGTGAAAAAGCCATACAATAAATGTATACCTGCACAGTATGATACATGTCACAAGGAAGGACGATGGTGTATGGCCCATCACAGGAGGCTTGACCTAGATAAGAAGTGACCTGTGCAGAGAGTTCTGAAAGATGAGGATTAATTGGGGAAAGGCATGAGGGAAGAAGGGGATTAGCAGAAGAAATGACTTGTTCAAAGATCTGAGAACAGAACAGGATGGCCAGAGTCTGGGAGACAGAGGGGAGCAAGGTATGAGCAGGGATCTCGTCGAAGAGAAGCCATGAGTGGGTTTTTGAGTATGAGGGCAATGGTCAAATCTGAGAGTCAAGAAGATTCCTCTGGCTGCACAATGGAGGATGATTTGGAGGAGATGATAATAGGGCAGGTAATTTGTATAAGGTATCTCTAATTTCCCCTTCCTTCATTTCTAACAGGTCTTTTTTAACTCCTGCTTCAGGGAGCTTCTTCAGGACAGAAAAGTAGAAACTGTTGGAAATCCCTCCTCACTTTAAAGGACTCTATCCAAAGGCAAATTAATCTAGGTCACTCCAAGGGAGAGGAGAGGAGGGGAGATTTTGAGAGCAAAGAGAAAGAGGAAGAGATGTGTGCCCACTCCCTGGCACTTCCTGGGGAGCAGCAGAGCCTCAGAAGGGAGCATGTGAGGGACCAGCAAAAGTTGGAACAGCCTCTGCGAAGACATGTGCCACTGGAGGCAATGTGTGGGCTGGGGTAACTGAGGTCTCAAAGGCAACAGGCTGGGCCTGGGCCTGATGACTGCAGGGTTTCCCTGATGACTTGGTCTGTGACCTGAGGCACCGTGCATCTGTGCATTTTTGTGGGCAGAGGTGGATTGCTGGAGTTCAAGCTTAGGCTGATTTAAAGAATATAAAGAATGTTATGTTCTTGCATACCCCAACTGTGGTTGCTAATTCATAGCCACTCAAAATGGACGAAGGAGACCACTGTAGTAGTGGTAGTAGAGTAGTAGTAGAGACTGGGCTGGTGGTGTAGACATGGGGAAAAATGGACAAATTGAAGAGATATTTAGTACATGAAATTGACAGGACTTAGTGATGTTTTGGATACGTTAGAAAGGGTGAAGTAGGGTTCAAGTGGATCCTGAAGTTTTGCGCTTGCATAACCGAATAAATAGTGTCACCATTTATGGAAATACGGAAATTTGAAAAAGACCAGTTTAGTAAGAAGGGTCATAAATTTGGCTTTAACATGGTGAATTTGAGGTATCACTGAGATGTAGGAGTAGAGATGTCCGAAAAGCAGTTGAACATATGGGTCTCTACTGCAAAGGACAAGATATGCATGAGTCGTCTGTCTATTGCAGCAATTACATACCATGGTCGTGCATTAAGAGACTGTCTAAGGAAATAACATAGAGGAGCAAAGAAAGAGGCCTAGAATTAAGCTTTAAGGAACCCTGACATTAAATGTTTTGGTATTAGAGGAGAACGAGCCTACAAAGGAAGGCCAAGAAGGGGCAGCCAATGAAGTAGGAAGAAAACCAGGAGTGCTTCCACAGCAGAACTCAACAGAAAGGGACCATGTAATATCAGATTAATAATTAATATTAATAATATGAGATATTATTAATAGCCTGTATCATTAACAGACTTTTTATTTTTTAATTTTTTTGAATATTTATTTATTTATTTGAGAGACAGAGCGTGAGAGCAGGGGTTGGGGCAGAGGAAGAGGGAGAGAATCCCAAGCAGACTCCCCACTGAGTGTGGAGCCCAATGCAGGGCTTTATCCCAGGACCCTGAGATCATGACCTGAGCCAAAATCGAGAGTCAGATGCTTAACTAACTGAGCCACCCAGGCACCCCATTAACAGACTTTTAAAATTTGTAATAGGTTTAAAAGTACTTCTAGAATTCTCCTCCTTCTCCCACCACAAATGATAACAAAAACTAAAAAAACAGTAAAAAGTAATAAAAACAATTTAAAAAACTCTCCTCTTCACAAAAGTGAAGCAGTAGAATTATCTGCTGTGGGGAACAAAATCTAATTTGTTTATTTAGTGCATGAGACTAGGAAGAAAAGGAAACAGTGTTCCTTTGGCAGCTTCAATTCAGTATTTATTTCTTTGGCTCCTACTCACACACCAGCCACTGCTGATGTAGGAGGTAATAAATTCAGTGTTTGCGGAGATAACCCGTGAAATCAAGCCACCTCACAGAGAGGGGGGCCAGGGAAGCAGATACCTCAGCTTTCAGGAAAGGCACTCATTGTGAGAGGATGGGATATAATTTTTTCAGATGCTACAGAACCTCACAGTTCTGTCTCTGAGGCTCTAGCAGGCCTGAATATTCCAGTCCTCTGAAGTCGGTTCAGGCCTAGTTAAAGAAAAAAGCAGGTAATGCTTCTCATCACAGTGAGCCCAGTCCTGCTATAAATGCTTTACTATTCTGTACTTCATCAACTGGGCTTGAAGCAAACATATTTTTCAACAGGCACTTAAAAGGTTAGCTAAACACATCATTTCTAATGTAAGCAAATGCTATTCAATCCATTCAAGTTCACTCTTGTCAAAAAAGAGGGATGAAACAATTATCCAGATAATTCAGCTCTTAAAGAGAACACTTGAGATCAGGGATCCTACAGCTCAAATTCATGGAGCCATGGACGTATAGTTCTTCACCCCTACCCCTAACATTTCAGCTATGTCTATTCTACAAAAGGCAAAAGCACCATTTTCCTGACTTTCAAATGATATTTCTAAAAACTGCGTATTTTTGGCAAAAGCTGTATTTATTTTCATGGAATATCACAGTGTAAACCACAAATCTGATAAATAAAGCATTCCCTTCCTATTTTCTATGTGGTTTTCTCTTTTATTCAGCCTAGCTTTGTGACTATTTTATGGCACTAAAGACAGGCTATATAAAATGCCACTCACATGAGTTTTGTATTTCTTCAATCAAATCTGGACCAACAGATTGAATAAATTTGAACTCTATCTCCAGTAGGAAATAGGCAAGAAGTAATCTACATAATCCATTGATAAAATAGATCTATTTTGATGATTAGAATCCATATATACATAAAGATAAGGAAAAATATTAATGTATTAAATGATCGGAAGATTAGATATTTTGATTTTCAGAGCCATAAAAGGACCTAGACACAATGATACCACAGTAGCCGAGAGCATACCTCTCATCCGGATCTTGGTGTCTGTGTACCATTCTCAAATACGATCAACAAGATCGTACACTGGATAAGTGGCCTATTTGGGTCTGGAGGAAGGAATAATACACTATGGGCCTGATAAAATCCTGTTTTATCAGAAAGCAAGGAATCATTTATTAAAGACTAATGGTATCTTATAAAAAGGAGGCAGCTTAAAAGTGCTCTCACTGCCTGAGAATGTTCACCTAAAATAACCAACACCAATACCATCCTAGTAAACTTAGCAGATTTTAAAGGAAATTAAAGCTCTGTATACATCTAGAAAATTGGAGTAATCACACAAGGAACTGCAAATTAGATTATCATTAATCATTTTGACAATAGCACTTTTACCTAAAGAAAATGGAATAATGTATTTAAGATATTCAAGGAAAGAGAATGTGAACTAGGGATTCTATATACAGCAAAACTGACAATCAGGTATAAAAGTTAAATCTATACTGTTATCAGTATACAATACACAATATCCGATACAACATACATGGAATATATATTGTTCCCTGAGCCCTTCTTGAGGAATCTACTGGAGAATGAGTTACAGGCAACCAAAATTACCAGAGAGACATAGACATAAAGATGGGTGGTGAACATCAAATATTGGTGGAATCAAGACTAGAGGGGGAGAGTGTAATATGTAGAAGCTCTATGCGCTGTCAGTGTAGTTACACAAAAATAAAAATGGGAAGGTAAGAGAGAGATCATATAAAAATTAACTCTTTTTAAGTAACAGGCAACTAAATGCAGTTTTGTTTACCTTGACTTGGTAGAAAGGATCAAAAGTAACCTTAGATTTTTAAGGGAGCTATTGTTTACCGCTTCCCGATCAAGAGCATCCTGGAAATCTTTAAGTCGTCTTTCTTCATATTGTTTTTCTCGGAAAATTCTGTTCTGCCATAAAACTTCCTTTTCATGCCGAACATGCATCAGCTGCACAGCGATCCTGCGCTCCTGCTGGGACTGCCGCATCAGCCGATTAATCAACTGCTCCTCCCGATACGCCTCCTGAAAACACCATTGGAGGAGCCAATTATTTGTCAAGGCCATGTCCAAATTTCCCATTGGGTTAAGAAGCCTATGTATAAATAATGTGTACAAGGCAGAGTAGTCCTCGGCATCTACTTCTGTCATTTGATTTAAATTTGAACATGGCAAAAATCAAGTTATAAAAATGAAGATTTCCAACAAAGGTTGTACCATTTTGGTATCTGGAAGCACTATGATCTTGCAAGTCACAATGATTTTAAATGAATTATTGCTTTGTTTAAAATCCAATGAAAAATAAATTAGGTGACTGTTTTCAAGGTTTTGTAAACAAAGGATCTGATTCTCAATTTAAAAGCATGTTTTCAGAAATTTGAAATTCCTGAAATAAGTACTGGTTGTAATTACAAAAACAAATGCAGACTTTGGCTGAAGACGCAGATCTAGTTAGTTGCCAGTTTGGATATCTCACTACCTGTGTGAGAAAAAGCTGCAATCTGATGGAATGGGAAGACTGGAGCAGAGTCTAAGGGGTCATGACCTACTGTTTGTCTCAGAAAATCTGATTGGTTGTAATCTGAAAGAGAAACTAGATGCATTCTCCTGGCTCTCTCGTCTATTTTAAGAGAGTAGAAGGGGAGTCAGTATGTGAGCAGTGGAAAAAAGCATTAAATTGGGAATCAAAAGCCACTGCAGCTCCAGTCTTACCATTAATTGGCCGTATGGCCTTGGACAAGTAACTTGGATTTTCAGGGCCTACTGCTTGACAGGTGAAATGAGGGGTTTAGGTGGAAGATGATCTTCAAAGCCCCTTCAAGCTCTCATTCTGTCTAAACAGAGACATCATGTGGAAGGAGGAGGTAATTAAAGTTCTCAAGGGGGAAGACATAAAAGAATGCTTAAACATTGGAGTTGTCCATTTAACACTCAACAATCCAACTATTTAGGAAGAAAATCTAGCATTATTAATGATATTGTTTCAAATGATCTCTGCCACTATGAGATTACGGGAGAAATATCCTATATATTTCCAGAATCTGGAGGCAAATAATAATAACAACACTCTATAGTAAATTCCAAAACTTGAACCTGGGAATTATATAAAAATGTAGATTAAATAAAATTTCTCAACGGAAAATAAATATGAATTTTTTAGTAACATATATAAGCACAGGCCTCACCCCAGAGCTGTGATTTGAGTTTGATTCAGTAGGTCTGAGGTGAGGTCCAATTATTTACATTACTGAAAATTTCCAGGTGATTCTGATGCTGCTGGTCCAGGAATCACACTGAGAACCACTAGAGTAAACCAATAAACAAACTGAGAGGACTAACAACTTCTCCATGTTGTTTTCATTAACCTTTTTGATAATGTCAATAGATGCGGAAAAAGCATCTGAAAAAATTCAGTATCCTTTCAAGATCAAAACTCTTAACAAATTAGGTGGGGAAGGAATGTAACTCAATATAATGAAGGCCATGTATGACAAGCCCACAGATAACATCATAATCAATGGTATGATGCTAAAACCTATCAGCTTGCCAGCATTCCTTTAAGATCTGGAATAAGACCAAGATGCTTATTCTCACCGTTTCTTTTTAGCATAGTACTGGAAGTCTTAGCCAGCACCATTAACAAGAAAAAGAATAAAAGGCATCCAGATTAGAAAGGATGAAGTAAAATAGTCTCTGTTTGCATATGATATGATTTATATACAGAAAACTCTAAAGACTTCAACAACAGCAACATAAAAAATCTGTTCGAACTGAAAAACAATTTCAGTAAAGTTGCAGGATACAAAATCAATATACAAAAAATCACATATATAAAAATGTGTTCCTATATGCAATGAATAATCTGAAAAAAATTGAGAAAACAATCCAGCATAATTGCATAATAGCATCAAAAATAATAAAATATTTAGGAATAAATTCAACTAAGGAGGTAAAAGATCTGTGAACTAAAACTATAAAACATTGATGAAAGGAATTGAAGAATACACAAATAGATGGAAAGATATCCCATGTTCATGGATTAGAAGAATTAATAATGCTAAAATGTCCATAATATCTAAAGTAATCTACAGATTTAATAAAATCACTATCAAATTTTCAATAGCATTTTTCACAGAAATAAAAAAAAATACTAAAATTCATATGGAACAACAAAGAACTCCGAATAGCTAAAGCAATCTTGAGCAAGAGGAACAGAACTGTAGGCATTCCTAATTTCAATATATACTACAAAGTCACAGTATTCAAAACAGTAGGGTAATGGCATAAAAACAGACATATAGACCAGTGGAATAGAAAAGAGAGCCCAGAAATAAATCCATGCTTGTACAGTCGACTGATCTTCAACAAGAGTGCTAAAGCTACATAATGGGGAAAGGACAATCTCTTCAACAAGTGGTGCTGGAAAAATTAGATGTCCACATGCAGAAGAATGAAAATGTACCCTTAACTCACACTGTATACAAAAATCAACTCAAAATGTATTAAAGACTTACACATAAGACCCAAAACTATAAAACTACTAGAAGAAAGTACAGGGAGAAAAAACTTCTTGACATTGGTCTAAGCAATGATTTTTTCTTTTTAATATGACCCCCACCGCACAGGCAACAAAAGCAAACATACACAAGTAAGATTGCATCTGACTAATAAGCTTCTACACAGTAAAGGAGACCATCAACAGAGTGAAGGGGCAACCTATAGAATGGGAGAAAATATTTGCAAATGTACATTTGGTTAATATCCAAAGTATGTCCTTTTTGGTCAGTATTTTTTTTTTTAATTGTGGGAAAATATACATGACGTAAAATTTACCATCTCAACCATTTTTAAGGGTACAATTCAATGGTATTAAGTACATTCACAATGTTGTATAACCATCATCAGATTTTAGATTATTTAGTAAATGTTTTATGTAGATTTATTTTTCTGAGTCTATTTGCCGTGATGATGCGGACGTGTTTTGTTGATATTTGATTAAGAGTAACAGATAATAAATAAGGAAGATACATATATGTATGTATAAAAGACTAAATTTTGCAAACTGTCCAGTACTAAATTATTCAAGCAATATCTAAATATTTTACCTCTTGTGCTTCATGGGCTATTAACTGGTCCATTAACAGTCTCCGCCGTCTTTTCTCCCTTTGCTCTCGTGCAAAAGCATCCTCCTCAAGGCGCTTTTGGATTTTTTTAATATAGTCATCATCCGAATAAGTGTTTAACAAATCAGTAGTTGTCTGGCCGGCTGTATCTAAAGAAGTCTTGGAGGCACTAAGGATAATAGTTTTTATTTAGATTTTAAAAAAACAATGCAATCACATGCCACTATTTGTATCTATGAAGACCTCGGGAAAAGGCTCCCTTGACTGCCCTGTTAATTTATTAATTCAAGCATTAAAGCAAATATTAGAACTTCATTGTGACATCCATAGCTTATCATTAGATTCCATTTGTCGCATTTCTAGACTCTACTTTGGGAGGTCATTAGCTTAGCCTTCTTTCTAAGCCTATTGCCTACTTGTTCTTTCACTTCTCATGATCTGGGTTTCTCTCCCTCTTCTGCCTGTCTCTAGGCCTCTTGCCTCCCGTGTTTTGAGTCAAGAGTAAACACATTATTGATAACCAAAGTGTCAGGGAAGGCATACCTCTAGTCCTAACGTCAGGACACTGAGAGTACTTCCATCCATTACAACCCTCCTCTCCCCCATGCAAATGCAAGCTGCGTTATGAACTCCCAGTAACCTTCTGAATGCTTAGACCAGTGGCCCAGCTCGTACTGGAAGGGTGGCAGCTGAAAAATGACTTGTTCGTCATGCCACACTGGCAAACACAAGACTGACCTAGCCTCTTGCCCAAGTCCTGGAAATCCAAGAAGACCTAGTTCGGTGCCTGTCCTACCTCATGTCCAAAATTAAAGGATCAGGAAGAGCCTGGTGGTGTTACCAACAGAAAGCAAATACACTCAATTTAGTGGGACAATGGTAGCTCAGTACAAGAATTTATAGGTTCATTCAAACGTTATCTTTAGGGGGCACCTGGGTGGCTCAGTCATTAAGCGTCTGCCTTCGGCTCAGGTCATGATCCCAGGGTCCTGGGATCAAGCCCCGCATTGGGCTCCTGCTCGGCGGGAAGCCTGCTTCTCCCTCTCCCACTCCCCCTGCTTGTATTCCCTCTCTTGCTGTGTCTCTCTCTGTCAAATAAATAAATAAAATCTTTAAAAAAAAAAGTTATCTTTAGAAGTAAAAGATACATTTTTATGTATATAAGGATCAAATAATCAATTCTCATCTGCATATCTCCTTACAAAATAAACAGAATACAATAGTACAATGGTACAAGATGTATCTTGTTACCTGCCAATAAATGTTTTAATATTATAAATATTTTTTTCATGTTGTAAGTTATTAATGTATTCAGTTTAAAATACAACTTACTATCTTATTCAAAAGCCAAGAACACATTAATATGGTATGTAGGAACTAAATTGTCATCAATTCCTATACAGAGCGAAGTATTCTTATAAAGCACAGTTAATTCATGTTTAATGAAGTAACAACTGCATGTCTATAGTATAGATCATATTGTGTTATAGTTCATTTTTTGTGCATTTGCTACTCCCAGATGAACTCTGAGCTCATAAGAAAAGTATCCTATTATACTCCGCTCTGTCCTGGTGCCTCATACTCCTGACATGTAGCTGATGTCTGCTCAACTTCAAATGATATGCTAAGAAGTACGGTACAGAGTAATTCTTAAAAAAAAAATCACACCCTGAAATTCTGTTTATTTTATCAACCAGGGCTCAACCTTCAGTTGTATTCTGTCACTAAAGAGTCTTTGAGCAGAAATTGTGTAGTTACCAAAGCCTCAGTAAGCTAAAATACAGAATTTAACCCTATTTATTAGTACAATTAAGTACTTATGAAAATTAGGGGGCATAACTTCTTAGATCATCCTTTAAAATTTGTATTATGTTTTTACTCAAACATTTTTTAAAGATCTTATTTATTTATTTATCAGAAAGAGAGCGAGCACAAGCAGGGGGGAGAGGCAGGCAGCAGCAGAGGGAGAAGCAGGCTCCCCGCTGAGCAGGGAGCCCGATGCAGCACTCGATCCCAGGACCCTGGGATCTTGACCTGAGCTGAAGGCAAGCACTTAACCAACTGAGCCACCCAGGCGTCCCTCAACTGTGTTGTTTAAAAGAATTTGCTTTGGATTGTACATGGCTTAATATACTTAACATGTTGCTTCTCCTTTATCAATCGTTCTGTCCCCCACCCATCCATCTGCTGTCTCATTCCAATTAAGGGCTCAAGAAAGCTACATGATATTTACCTGAATAAATATTCGTTTTCCTAGATGTGGGTTTCTTGAGGGCAATAATTATGTTTTCTCTTTATCTGCTTGTCAGGCCTCCACAGAGTTAGTAATTGGGTGTGTATGAATTACTAGTAATTGGAACCTTGGCCAAATTTGTGTATAAAGAGCAATGGCTAGGAAGAGTCTAAAGTAAATCTATGCATTCGAGTGTCACATTAGAGCAGGGAACAACCTCAGCTAAAAAAAAAAAAGTAGCAGATAGCATTTATTATTTGTGTTAGAAAATAAAGACAGTAGGTATACAGGAGCTGTATTGTACACGTGGGGGGAAAGCAGCCATGGGAGCTCTCCCCGAGACAATGTTTCGTTCTTCCACAAAAGAAAGAAGATGGGACTTGGAGGTGACGTCCCTGAGGAACCGTTTCCAGAGCAGGCTGTGAAAGCGGCAGCTGCAGAAATTGCTCCTTGTGGTCAACTTATGAGATTTTAGTGCTTTCTGGAATCAAATAGTGTGAAGTTTTTGAAAGAGCCCAGAAGATGCTTGATTCTAAGCTAAAAATTCAGAATGCACTAATGCAGTGATTAATAAAGGGACTTAACAAAGGCCATACTGTACCATAACTTTTCTTTTCCTTAGAAGTTTGCTCCAGACCTATGCTTCCCAACATCCTTTATTTGGGGCCACCAGAGAAAATGCCTTTTGTGCAGCATACTGAGAGGGATTTGGAGTCCCAGATGAAGCGTCACAGTCACCGGTGACTGGTCCAGGGAGTCTGGCTGCCCCAGGCCCTATCCTGCTGTTCTGAGAATCGAAATGAGGATATCTCTATTTCATGGCCTCCCAGTGCTAAGTCTCTGGTAAGACCAAGTGGAGGCTTCTGCAGAGAAAGAACCTGTGATAGACACCATCATTTCCTTCCCTTTTTACTCAAAACAGAGCCCCAGGTTTATTCAGGAAAACAAAGTATCCAGCTAAAGACTACATTTCCCAGCCTCCCATTCTGCTAAGTGTGGCCATGTGACTGAACTCTGGCCAATAAAATGTAAGCACAAATGTTACCTGGGACTTCAGGGAAGGTTCTTAAAAGGAGCTATTTCAGCTATTTCAGATAACTACTTTTTGCCTATCTTCCTTCCTTATATCTAGAACATGGGCCAAATGGCCAGAGCCCCAGGAGCCATCTTGTATTGTGAATGTGAATTTGAGGACAAAAACCACACAACAGGACAGTGGAGCTAAAGGAAACCCTCGGTCCTTGATGACTTTGGAGCTCCAACACATGCCCTGAGCTGCTTACATTCTCATTTCTATTACATGAGAGAGAGGTCAACTTTAACCTGCTCTTGTTTGGGGTTTCTAAAGCTAATTGATAGAGAGACCTAGGTTCAAGATGGGTTGGCAAAGGCAATAACGGTAAGCAGAGTGCATGTTTGCAGCTGTATTGTACAGGATGATCTTTAAATATTTAACAACTGACATGGCAAGGACACTAATCAATCAAAATGGGTGCTGGTGCAGGAATTAGAGGCCACTGCTGTGTTTGGTGTTAATTCTGGTTGCTAAATTGTGTGGAAATTGAGGGGTCCCAGGAAAGGGCTACAGGGAATACCATTCACCTACAAGTAACAAAAGTATTTCAGTATTTTAAGTTGGTTGCTCTG
Source organism: Leptonychotes weddellii (assembly GCF_054177405.1). Classification (NCBI taxonomy): domain Eukaryota; kingdom Metazoa; phylum Chordata; class Mammalia; order Carnivora; family Phocidae; genus Leptonychotes; species Leptonychotes weddellii. The sequence goes on along the minus strand of NC_138375.1, from coordinate 25,475,092 downwards.
GTGGATACCATCTGCTTAACACTCCAGAGTGCGTGGCAGGTGAGATGAGTGAAAGAGCTGGAAGAAATCCAGTGGTTTCATGGGCCAGTCCAGGGTGGGTGTGGTGGGGTTTGGGTGGTGGCTACTGGGTGGGTAGGCTTGGATTGTGTTTTCTTTAGTCTGGGGCAGCACGATAAATGGCAGTGGGAATCAGAGTAGGGCATCAAAAGTTTTTGCAGAGGGTAGAAGAAAATGTAATGTATGTATTCTTCATTTTGCTTTATTTTCCTTCCACGCCTGATTTCCTCACCACCTCTTCTTCTTTTTCTTATTTCTCCTCATTTGACTGTTTCTTTCCCTCAGAAATATTAATATGGAACTGATTTATATAGTTTGTGTCCGTTTTTCTTCTTTAACAGAGATTTAGTTCATATTCCACAAAACGTAAGTAAGTAGAATTTGGAAAGTTCCCATTTAAAAATGTGGAAGAACTCAAGTTTCTCCCACCTATGCAGACCTTACTCAATTATCTCCTGTGAGTCAGTGACCCCTAATAGGAAAGAAAAGGGGAGAGTATCTTTATCTTTAGGCAAATGAAGCCCATTAACCAGGCACTTTTTGCAATAAACTCACCGAACTGACCATTTCAGTGACAGTTAAACTCATTCGACAACTTTTTATTGCTGCTCCCTATGTTAAATGCTGAGCACACAACATGAAAGAAACCAACAAGCATCTAATAAAGGCTTTATGACAAATTTAAATTAGTGGTAACTTGAAGCAATTTTCATAAATGCATAAAAAGTGTGTGAACTTAGGATAGCAAGCATAGCATAGAAAAATAACTTCCCATCTCATAATAGCCGCTTTCCCTCCTGATCTTTACAAAAGTTGTTCATGAACAATTAATCCGAATTTTAGTTCTTTTACCTTCTTTCATATACTCTCTTAATGAAGCTTCTACAAAGTAAAAAGATCTTTGGAGCAGCTATTCCCCATAAACTATTTCTAAGTATTTAAAAGTTACAGGTAGAATAGAATGTAGCTCTGTGATTGTTGAAGTAATTCACATCTCACCTTTCTTTGGCTTGGAGATCCTTTTTTATTAAGGCTTCAAACTTCTTAATCTCATTAGCCACATCCTTTAAAGAAAATTCATTATCAGTTTTCCACCTCTAAAAGCCATTGAAAATCTTCATTTACCATATTCACTTTACAAGTTTCCAAGGTGTTATGCACTACTAATTCAGGCTAATTAGGAGGCAAGATATGAAAAGCTGCATTCTAGAATATTTTTATAATTCTGATTCATTACTTTGAGACTAGGTTAAATATACCTAAAAGAGTGTGAAGCTGCCTTACCTGAATCATTCCATTCACAACTCTAGCTCTGACAGTATTTAACAAAGGACATTTAATGAGAATGAAGATATTCAAAGAGTCTCAGGCCATGGATTTTTATTTGCAATTCTTTTAAAGAAGAATAAGCATTTTTTCGGGGTATAAATACTTCTTCAAAAACTGTTGTCTTGCATGTTTTAAATATTTCTTGTGCAACCTTATTTATGCTATTAATTTGCTCTCTGAAGATTAGTTTAGCTCATCCTTTGTCTACTGCAAATCCTTATTAATAAACTTTAATCACCTCAGAGAAATATAAGAATTAAATACTTCTCTAAAATTTGGATCTGAAAAAACCTCTATGGGTAATATTCTTTAGGATCCAAGTACAGGATATTTTTTAAATACTAAAAAATAAAGAAATGTGGATTAACATAAAATGTATTGGATTTAGATATCAGAGAGACCTGTCAATCTCTACTTTACTATCCTGTGGACCAGAGTGAAACATGGCGGCTTTCTGGGTCTCAGTTTCCTTATTTAGAAATTGGGGGAGGGCGCCTGGGTGGCTCAGTTGGTTAAGCGACTGCCTTCGGCTCAGGTCATGATCCTGGAGTCCCGGGATCGAGTCCCGCATCGGGCTCCCTGCTCAGCAGGGAGTCTGCTTCTCCCTCTGATCCTCCCCCATCTCGTGTTCTCTCTCTCTGTCTCATTCTCTCTCTCAAATAAATAAATAAAATCTTTAAAAAAAAAAAGAAATTGGGGGAAATAATACAGCTGACATATAGCAGACGCTCAATAAACGGTAGCTATTATTCTTTTCCTTAGGTCCCAGGAGAGAATACCATTAATAATCACTGTAGCAATATGCAATGTAGACTGCAGGAATTAGTGTCAAAATGTAGTATTGCACCCCTATGAAACATAAGCAGATGGTATCCTGCTGGAATGACTGACAGCTGGTATGGTGTAATAAAATATCACTAGTGTAGGTATCTTAAATTTAAATACACTGATAGCAAGCAAACCACTTAACATTTCTGGTACTCATAGAAAAATAGAGCAGCATGGTGAGAAGGAATTGAGTAAAACATATAGTAGGAATGGCATATATATGGTATGTGTACCTTGACTGACACCTCTGTACCCATGGGGATTATGACCCATCACGGCAGCACAATTCTAGAATATTTTTGTGGTGACCACAGAATCCTTCTCAACACAGGAGTCCAGACTGGTACTGTCATTTAATAGGAGTTTCTTATCTCTGACCTACAGCTACATTCTCTCATTCTGAACAAATAACAGTATGATATGGATTAGATATGCACACAGTGGAGGGGTTTTGAATGAGAAGGAACAATGCCACCAATAATCTGAAAAGGAACTAAGAAGTTGGGGGCATTCTCTCTATATGTTTTAGAGAAAGATCATTCTTTCATTAAGATTAACATAACACCAAATTAAAGGATTATCACTTACCTCTGCCTCTTTTTTCTTTTTCATCATTTTTTGGGCCTCAAGTGCTCTCAAAGTACGATTTGATGCAGGTTTAGGAATCTGTATGATAGCTGCTTGGATTTTGGCCATTATTTCATTTTGTCGTCTTCTGCTCAAGCGTTGCTGAATATCCCATAGTTAGTTTAGTTATTCCACTCATCAGAATAACAGGCCATGTTACACACTCACAGGTACACATATATACATTTTTTAGAACTCAGCAATTTACCAATGGACTAGGTGTCACAACTGTGTAATGTTAGGAAGCAGGTATCAATATGACTCATTTTGAAAAGTATGTATTAAAACACAATTTTGGGAGGCACCTGGGTGGCTCACTCAGTTAAGCATCTGCCTTCAGCTCAGGTCATGATCTCAGGGTCCTGGGATCGAGCCCCACATGGGGCTCTCTGCTCAGCGGGGAGCCTGCTTCTCCCTCTCCCTCTGCCTGCCACTCCCCCCTGCTTGTGCTCTCTCTCTCACTCACTCTCTCTGCCAAATAAACAAATAAATAAATCTTTAAAAAAAAAAAACCCACAATTTTGGAATCCTCAAATTATGCCTATCAGATGCGTGTATCTTCATTCTAGGTGATGACACTAAAAGAATAATAAAGGTGCCTCAGATACAAAGAAGAATATAATTCTTTCCCAATTCTACCTTCTGACCTACCCCATAATGTAAAGAGAAAATGCTGTCTCTAAAGATGGTCTGAAGAGAAAATTCCATTTAGGAGATGGTTTCTAGGACTTCTGGGGAACCCAGGAGACATGACAAACTTCCCCAAAATTTAGTCACACTTAAACAATGAGCTCAGAGACTGCTTCAAATATTGAACTAAATACTGAATTATGTGATACCATTATCAGATCATCTCTTCTCTACCTGGGAGTAATTATTTTAAGTAGAACATAAGCAGAAGTGAAAGAAAAAATAGTGAAAATCAGACAAAATATTTTAAAGAATAGATGATTTAAGAAGTAACATGTAAAACTAATCATGATTTTACTACTAAAATATTATATTAGAACTAATAAGATCATTTCTTCCTATATCCAAAGAAACTTTAATTAACCACTAAAAAGTCAAAAATTATAAATAACTTAATTTTTTTCTTCATTTTACTTTCTAAAATATGAATTTTTTTGTAGTTGCAATATGTTGATCTTTTCTTAAGAAAACCAGGAAGACATAGGCTCTCCCTTTTGTCTTATTTGCTCTCTACCATTTTTTTTAAGTGAGAGAGAGAGAGCACAAGCAGGGGGTTGGGGGGGCAGGGGAAGGAGCAGAGAGAGAGGGAGAGAATCTTAAGCAGGTTGCACACCCAGCATGGAACCCGCCGTGGGGCTTGATTTCACCACCCTGAGATCATGACCTGGGCTGAAATTAAGAGTCAGATGTTTAACCAACCAATCCACCCAGGCGCCCCTGCTTCTTATCATTTTTAACATAATTTATTTCAGATTTAATGGTTTCATATTTCCTTTTTCCCAACTTTCTTCGGACACTTTCTGCATTACACTTAGGACATCAAAGTCAGACAGGCTGGTTCCTTCAAAATTAGAGTCCCAGCATTTGGTCTTGACTTAAACACTACTTTAAGAGTGCCTTGTCTCCTTACCATGCAATGCAAGGGGAAGCCCGGTGCTTTATCTACTCTCTGGCAAGTAATGAGATCATTCCAGAGTTTGTCTCTCATCTTTCCCTCCCTCTGCACAGGGGGCTGACTACATTCAGGATATGTTCATTTCTTATAATTCTAAATATATGAATTTAAAAAGTGATTTATAGTGCAAGGAGAAGAACTATAATTCTTTTGCCTGAGTTTACACATTCCATATATGTAGTCACCTGAAATTCTCTTGAAAATCTTTAATGATTCCACACACCATCACGTTCTCATGTACTTAAAGGCATAGGAGATCATTAAAGATTTTCAGAGAAATTTAAGAAGTAGTGAGGAGTTAGTCAAAGCAAGAAGGGCCATAAAGAAGGCAAGAGATGTTTAAGGGGTTTGGAAAAGGAAGCAAGCAGGGTATCACCCCACATTGCCAGGATGAGAAAAATGAGGCAGGACAGGAAAACCAAGGGATTGCAAAAGAGGGAACACAGAGGGGGAATGCCCACTGTACACCCCTTAGTGGGGACAACCGTCCTAAGCCTTCACTGGAGTGGTTAGTAGCAACCCCCCATCGCTGATGCCTCTGAAGCATTCATTTCTACTGGACAACTTAAAAAGAAATCAAGTCGTCCTGCCACTCCAGAGAATGGCAGTTCTTGTTCTTGGTCACAAGGAGCGCTGATGGCAGGAGTGGGAATGGAGGGAGAGTGAGGGAGAGAAAGGTGAGAGCAGGGTGGAGCCTGAGCAAAGGAACATGCAACTTGCACTACATTAATGCTTATGTAATGTGTACTATAGGCATAAACCGCAAACTGTATACACTATGCACTAATGAGTTTCTGGAAAAATCATACTATAAAACCTTTTCAATATTAAAACATCTTTGTTCTTCCTTGAGTTTTTGAAATTTTTCAAGTTTCTCAAAATGCATGCGGACAAGATCTTCTTTCATGTGTTTATATTTTTCTTGAAACCTGTGTGTAACCCGCATCAGATTGAAATCAGTTTGAAATCAGTGGTATCAGGTTTGTAAGTCTCTAAATGGAGAAAGCAGTTCAAAATATTTCATTATTAGAAAATAAAATGTATATTGTCATTAAAAGCAGACATAAAATTTGTCTTCAAAATAAAATTTCTATGAATTACTGTTGTTGATGGTTAAAATAAATTCAAGCCCCATACTAGTCACTCATATCTTTAATTTACATGAAAACAATAAAAACATGATTTGAATCCTTTCTTATAAAATAGTTTCGTATATACTTTTACATTTTTTTGCCCTGAGTTTAATTTTTATTTTTTTCTTGGGTTTAATTTTTAATGAATGGTATTTGAATTCTTAGAGAAGTACATTTTCACAAAAATAATTTTATAAAACCAATCCAACATACAAGAGATAATATAAGAGCCAGATTCCTTCTATAACTTAAGCTACATCCTAGTAAAAAGTGAAGAAACATTAAAACTTCCAGGCCACTGGAAATGAGAGTCTAACGGTATAAGAAAATGAACTTCAAAGATGATTATAAAATGGGGCACAGAGCAACATGGCTAATGGATTTAACTAAAACTTGTATATCTAAAAGTAATCTCCTTAAAAGCTGAAAGACTTACTAAATTTTTTGTTCAAATGGAACTGTTGCTCAAACCATTTTTGGTTCTTGTCTTCTAAAGCCACCTCAGCAGATACAGGCACTTACTCAGAAGATCATTTAAGGACCTTTCAGATGACTTTGAGCCCTTACTCACCTTCCTGCTCTTCTCATCATTAAAGATGGCCTGGCCTCCATCTTCACAGAGGCAACAAAAGATGTAAGGTCTTTGAACATCCTACTCCTCTACTTCAACACATATCTATATCTTCGGCTTAATTATTATCCTCCCCCAACCCAGGAAATACCCACTGAGATATGGTGTAGCCTACGGTTAAGTGCGTGGCTCCAGAGTCACTCTGCCTAGGTTTGTTGCAACTTTACCACCTATTAGCTGCATTAAGTTGAGCAAGTTACATAACTCTTCTGCACCTCAGTTTCATTATCTGTAAAATGGGAATAATAAAAGATAGGTATCTTATAAGGCTATTGTGAAGATCAAAGGAGATAATATATATACACTACCTGGAACAGGGCTTTGCACCTCACTACGTACAACCAATAAATTTGAGTCATAACTATTATTATGTAAGACACCTGCATTTTCCTCCATCTGGTATCAAAGAAAAAGGCATGCCTAGTTCTTTCCTAAGATACCTCCTCCTCCACCTGGACCATCAGCTGCATCCTCCTTTCTTCTCCCGAGGACCTTGTTCCACTTGGCTCTCACACCAGTCATCTCCTGCCACTGGTTCTTTTTCTCAACCAGCCAGTTGTCCCAGTCTCTATGTCCATAAAGGGAACAAATAACTGCACACTTCTCATGAACTTCTCTCTTGCAGCCACTGTTCTTACCTCCACATTCCTTGAATAAACAGTCTATGCTCCTGGCTGCCTCATCTCAATTTAGTCTTCACCTCACCACGTTCCACACTACTCCACTGAAATATTTTTCTCTCCTGAGTATGGAAGCTCTAAGGGGGTGGGGACTTTTCTTGTGTTGATTGTTGTGCAAATGCCTGACATACAATAGGAGCCCAATAAATATTTGTTCAACAAATGAATGATTGACTCTGGAAGGTCACCATGGCCAACATTAAACACAACGGTTTCTTGTTGGCCTCAACTACACAGCTCTTTACTGCACTTGCTCCTGTTGACTGTTTTACACTTTACAAAGAATTTTCTCGTATATTGTTTCCTTAAAACTATATATTAAAAAAAAAAGCCTAACCCTAGGGCAGGTAGAGATAATCAATCTTGTTTCAGCATCTGGGAAAATGGAGGCTGAGAGTGTTCCAGGGATTGGCCCAAAGTTACTCAGCTTTGCAAGTGAAGGAGGCAGAAGGCAAGACCGAGTTCTTTGGCTGTAAGCCTAATCTGATTTCCAGCTCTCTGTGGGTGCTGAGCTCCTTCTGCCACCAGGCTCGTAAGGACATCCACTAAGAATAGACAAATCTGAAAGTGGAGATGGCCCTCACATCTATTATGTCATCGTGTCTTCAGAAGTTCAATTTAAACATTTAATTATTTCCATTTCTACTTAATGCATTGGATCAGTGCAGCACTCCCCTTTATCCTAGAGGCCTGGAAAAGTTAATGCACTTCATTTGCCATAAGGAAATAACAACAGGAATTGGAGAGAACTGTCAACTAAAAAGTTGTACTAATCAGTCAAAACACACTTGATGAGTATTTGCAACGTTCAAAGCATTGTACCAGGCATATTCCTTGAACTGGAGGGACTAAAAATCTTGTGAGGCCACATGACAGATAAATCATGAGAGTTAGCCACTCTGAGCAGCAGGAGGCTATCACCAGAGAGCGAGAACTACCTGTGCCCTAGGAGCTCCACAGGAAGAATCCATGTGTGCTGGGAAGGTTGCACAGCAGCGGATGGAGAAAAGTTTGTGGGAAGAGGAGAGATGAGAAGTGTGAGCTTGGGTGAAAGGGAGGGAAGAGCGGAAATATACAAGAGCTATTCAAGGACAGGCTGAGGATCAGTGTAGAAAAAACAAAGACTCAGGCGCCTGGGTGGCTCAGTCGGTTAAGTGTCTGCCTTCAGCTCAGGTCATGATCCTCAGGGTCCTGGGGTCGAGTCCTGCATCTCCCTCTGTTTGTGCTCTCTCTCTGACAAATAAATAAATAAAATCTTAAAAAAAAAAAAAAGAAAGAAAAAACAGACTTTATCCTGAGGACTATGAAGAAACACAGAAAGACAGATCGAGCCCGTTTAGTGAAAGATCTTGAATGTCAGTCCAGGTTGGAGAGAGGATATAGGCAAAATGGAAGGTTTCTGAGCAAAAGAACCCCATGCAAGTGGAATTTAGGAAAGATTCATCTAGCAGTCGATTAAGCTCTGGCAGGAAGCCGGAAGCCCGAGAGACATGTTAGGAGGTTGCTGCAGTAGTTCATGCAGGGATCTCAGCAGACAGGACAGGGCCAGAAATGGAAAGAGAGGAGCAAGGCATAAAAACACTGCAGATTAGGAACAAACAGAATTTGAGAAACTATTGGTAATGTGGATAGGATGGAGGGAGACATCAAAAATGGGTAAATGAATTGAAAATATTAATACAAAACAAAATCTAAGTATGGCCAAGAACATCCAGAAGGGATGCCATAGCTACCCAATGGGGCTTCTTTGAGAAGGCAAAGTCACTGTCATTTTTCTTTCCCGGGTCTTAACACTGTGATATGCTTCTGTCTCTTTGTGTACTTACATCTCGAAAAGCCTCACTTTTCATGCTTTGCTGTCTGATGTTTGCCGGGGGTTGCATGGATTGTATTTCCACTCCAGTCAGTCCACTTTTCTTCTTTTTCTGAAGAACAATGTACAACTGATACAAAAGTTTTGTTGCCGCCCCAGGCTTTTCCGTGATGATGTTGTGGGCCACATTCTGATCAAACTGCACACCCAGAAGGTGAAGTGTTGGCTCCAGGCGAGAAAAATTATTAAGTTTGGCATTTGAAACTCTAGGCATTAAAACAGTTTCCATAATTAGACACTGCCACTGAATTAAAAACAAACAACAAATATCAGAGGCATTATCATGATTTACTATTATGAATTATTCCATGTTCTTTTCAATATACCATTCCTCTCTAAAACCACTCAGGCATGTAAATACATTGAGATTTTCTACTATCCTGAACTCCACCCATTTATTTCTCTTGAATGGTGAAACTAAAACTCATTTTATACATTTTTCTGCTTAAATACATGCTAGAATTTTTATAAGAGGTCAATACAAAAACAGATAACTAAGTGCCTTCTTCTAAACAGAAAAACAACTATGGTTTTGAAAAATATTTTACTCAGAAGGCAAACTGTAATTTAAATTTCCATTTCTTTAAATGACATTATTACTGGAGTCTGAAAATAGCCCTAAATTTGCACTGACAACTTTAACAATGATCCTCTCAGGCACCGTCAGAAATATTTAATTAAATAATATTAGCTAGGCAATCACACAAATTCTGTAATCTTCAGTTTAAAGTTGATATTACTACTTTAAGAATCAGTAAAGACTTTCTAATTTTAAGTTATTTTTGAGTCACCTATGAAATTTTAATAAGTTTATTAAAGTCTTACAAAGATGAATAGGATGCAGTCCCTGCCCTTGCAGGGTTCACAGCAGGAAAAACAGATGAGTAAACAAGAAGTGGTAAACTGAGGTAAGTGTTGGAATACAGGTCTCAAATGATCTAGGGCTGTTAATAAGTTTATGAATCCAGTGACAGAAGGAAAATGTTGGATGCATTTTCAATTCTTGTGCCTTTCCGTGTTCCAACTAGAAGCAAATATCAATTTTAACCACTGGCCTATTTCCTCCTTACTTTAACTTCCTAACATTCAGTGTCATTCTTTCACGGAAAAAATATACTGAATATACTCGAATATAAGTGAAAGTCCCACTACACGCCCCTCCCCAAAAAAACCATACTTTAGAAAAGAGGGGTTTGGCCCATATTGGGCAGAATTTCTGATAATAGGGTTATTCATTTGGTAACTTCATTTTGAACTGTAAAATTATTTGGGGAAGATATGATGATCTTCATGACCTCAGTTAAGTTTTTAGATGTTTATAGAGATTGTTTCACACTTAAACTTTATATACTGTTGCTAGTATACTATTTCTCAAGAGGCTGCTGTTTTTGTTTTTTGTTTTGTTACCACAGATACCACTGAAAATCTGATGAGAGCCATGGAACCTGGTCCACAGGAAAGAAAACACACACCCGGGCAGAGACACAAAATATGTAGGTCATTTTCAGATGTTTGTGAACCTCCTAAAATCTACCCTAAAAGTGCCCATTCACCACAAACTAAAACCCATGGTGCAAAAGGAGGTGGGCCTGTGGGACTATATGAATGATTTCTAAACATGAATGAGGAGTCAATATCATGGGAAGGCCAATGTCAACAAAAATAATGATGCAACAACTTGAATTCCTCTTCCAGGTATGTGGTCTAATTTACTTCCTATTTCCTCTGTTTACTGTTATTGTTTTAACAGAAATATTTGGTAAAGTGTACCTGGCATATCAAACTACATCAGTAAACTCTGAATAAAATATTTTAAATTAATTAAAAAAAGAAGCAGGTCTCAGAGGGGAATGAGAAGAAATAATAAATGCTACAGGAAATCTCACAACAAGAGTAAACATTTTTTTAGGTTTTCTTATGTCCAGGTTTGCAGTTTGTTCTCCCACAAGTGACCTTGCAGTTTGACATAACACACATCTGCCTAAAATGTGGGGGATAAAGCAGACCATGTTTGAAAAGTACAGCTCTGAAAGACCAGTGAGATCCATGACTTGTGCTTGCCTTCCCTGGATAGGCACCTGACACCCCGTCTTGCTCTTCCATCACAGGTATTCTTTCACGCCTTCCCTATCCTCAAAGTCCTGTGTCTTGCCCACCACACATATTTGGACAGACGGCCAGAGAGCCGCTTGTCAGAGCTTTGGCCTGGGTCATAACCTTGGGCTACAGAGATGAGGGGCGTCAAAATGCTGGAGGGAAAATCCAAAAGCAAACACTATCTATTTCCAGATGTTATCAGAACCTAGCCCTGCACCCAATAAAAATGGAGAACACTTCCTCTCCTCTTACTTGTTTTTACACAGCCCCAAGAATGCAGTGTGAGCCTGTTAGTATGAGGGATCAGCCACACATTAGGCTTTAAAATGGCTGTTAAGAACTGGCTGAAGTACCAGGTATAACAGTACTTCTCTCTGCAGGTTTTTAATATATATTCCATATTTCTAAGCTATCAAAATTGTAAGAATGTAACTGGTGTGTAAATTGGTGGAAGTCCACTCTTGTCATAGCAGGTGCCCCATCAGTATAGCATGATAATCAACAGTTGTTTTTGTATCTGGAGAAACCATGAGGACATCTTTGCTCTGGAGACAGAGTACGGGATGTAAATAATAACCTCTGCGGGAATAAGGAACACATTCTGGGAGAAGTCTTCTCCTCCTTTATGTGCAGTGTTTGTTTGTTTTTTAGCATTTGATGACTCATTTTTCTTATAGCAAATTCCCAGATTTTGTGTGTATGTTGCACAGAGGGTAGTGAGTGGGCAAGGGGAGAGGAAGGGGGTTGTCTTTTTTTTTTTTCTTTCTTTGTTGACTGGCCAAAAACATGCCACTGGTAATTTGAGCGTGGAAAGATTTTCCCTTTCATAAAAGGTGGAAGGAAAATAATCAAGAACAAAAAATCTCATTTGAGGCAAATCCCATCCACTGTATTATTTTTCTCACGGGCAAGCAATGCTATTTGTAGTATATAACATAAAAAACAAATTAATAAGTTCATGGTAACTGATGTGACATGTTTGTTCATGATGATTTTTAGCATTGTATTCATTGTGTCTCACATTTTGGTTGCCACAATTCTTAGCTCATTAGTTTTTATTTTTTGTTTATTCCTATTCTAGGACTTAGAGGAAAAATCCTATTTTCTTGTGATTTTTCTAAGACATAAAACATTCTTAGGATTATTTTATTTTTTTAAGATTTATTTATTTATTTGAGAAAGAGAGAGAGCGTGTGCGAGTGCACAGGGGGGAGGGGCAAAGGGAGAGGGAGAATCCCAAGCAGACTCCCCACCGAGCACAGTGTGGGGCTGTATCCCATGATCACGAGATCAAAACCTGAGCCAAAATCAAGAGTTGGACACTTAACTGACTGAGTCACCCAGGCGCTCCCATTCTTAGGAGTACTTAAATTATTTTAAGTATCTGATACTTGTAGTTTTTATTTGCCCAGAGATTACCTATCTTCTCTCCTCCTTGCCACCGGCTGAGGGAACACATCTTACAAGGTAAGTAGAAGCTGTCACCCCAGGAATATCCATGCTCCTTTACTTTTTATTCTTTTATCCTATTATTCTCTAAGGCAAATAACTTCAGTTACAAGCAACGTTTATATTTTAGACTAAAAAAACTAAAACTATTAGACAAAATCCCCAAATCATGAGCCCTAGCATTAGACATCTGCCTAAAAAATAGCTTTGACAAAGAAGGATCCTTTTCCCCACAAAGTACACTACTACAAAGGTGATATCCGTGGATTTACTGATCCTTCTTTAAAAGACCATGTGCCCCTGGAAAAATAGTGTGTTGTTCCAAGAATTCAAGATGAATGGAATTTGGTTGTCAGAACAAGTAGGTCCCTCTTCTCACATTAAGAAATGCAGTGACTCTCAGTGGGATAGAAAGTTAGTTCTTTGCACTGGGTGAAAAGCAGGGCTGTTGCACATGATGTTAGTCAGGGCACACCCCTGTGCAAAGGTGGGGCAAGAGTGTGAAGCTGCCTTGTGCTCAGCTTGCCACGCCTTATGCCTGATGCGAGGCCGTTTCATACAAAAAGGGGTTCCTCTCCTTAGCACAAAGGCCTCTCTGTTTACTGAGCCCTGTGTCTTCACAGCTGTGTCCATCCAGATGAGGTCCCTTTTTCCATTTAACACAAAGGGTCTCTATGGCCCTGCTGACAAAAGTTAATTTAGTATACCTGAAATACTACTTACATCATCTGGTCAGAATGGTGCTTTAAGTTTCCTAAACAGGTATACTTTCTGACATCATTCATTTATTCAATAAAGAAACATAACTGTGTGTCAGCTATAGGCCAGGGACAATGCTTGGAGCACAAGGAATCCACACACAAACATACTCCGCAACTTTCAAGAACTGTAATTTAAAACAACGAGATACCACTATACTCCTATTAGAATGGCCAAAATCCAAAACACTGACAACACTAAAAGCTGGCGAGGACGTGAAGCAATAAGAACTCTCATTCATTGCTGGGAGGAATGCAAAATGGTACAGCCACTTTGGAAGACAGTTTGGTGGTTTCCCTACAAAACTAAATATACTTTTACCATATGATCCAACAATTGTGCCCCCTGTTATTTACCCAAAGGACCTGAAATTTTATGTCCATACAAAACCTGCACATGGATGTTTACAGCAGCTTTATGTATGATTGCCAGAACTTGGAAGCAACCAAGATGTCCTTCAGCATGTGAATGGATAAATAAACTGTGGTACATCCAGGCAATGAAATACTTTTCAGTGCTAAAAAGAAATGAGCTACCAAGCCATGAGAAGCCATGGAGGAAATTTAAATGCATATTTCTAAGTGAAAGAAGCCAGAAGTTCCAACTATATGACATTCTAGAAGAGGCAAAACTATGAAGATAGTAAAAAAAAAAAAAAAAAAAAAAAAATCAGTGGTTGCCAGGGTTGAGGTAAGGGAGGATGACTGATGGAGCATAGAGGATTTAGGACAGTGAAAATACTATGTATGATACTGTAATGGTAGATACAAGTCATTCTACATTTGTCCAAACCCATAGAATGTACAACTCTAAGAATGAACCCTAATGTAAACTATTTACTTTGAGTAAACATGTATCATTATAGGTTCATCAGCTGTAACAAATGCACCACTCTGGTTGGGGAGTGGATACTGGAGGAGGCTATGAATGTGTCAGGGCAGGGGGTTAATAGGGAATCTCTGTGCTTTCTTCTCAATTTTTCTGTCAATATGAAACTGCTTTAAAAAATAAAATTTAAAAGAAAATAGGCAAGGATTGCATAACATTTCCCCAGTGAAACTATACAAATGACTAATAAGCACACGAAAAGATGCTTACCATCATTACTCATTCGGGACATGCAAATCAAAATCACAAGAGATACTGCCTCATGCTGACTAGACAACTATAATCAAAAAGACCATAACAAGTATTGATGAGGATGTGGAAAAATGAAACCTTACATTACTAGCATGAATGTAAATGATAATGGGCACTTTGGAAAGCAATTTGGGTGTTCCTCAAAATTGTAAACATAGATCATGTAACCCAACAATTTAACTCCTAGGTATACACCCAAGATGAATGAAAACATTTCCATGTAAAAACACAATGTTCATAGCAGTGCTGTTCATAATAACCAATAACTCGTATCCACCAATTAATGAATTGATAAATGAAATGTGATATATCCAATTGAAAGTATTCAGCAAATAAATAGGAATTAAGAAGTACTAATACATGCTATAATATGGATAAGCCTTGAAAACATTATCCTAAGTGGAACTAATCACAAAATACACATATTGTACGATCCCACTGATATGAAATGTGTAAAATAGGCAAATCCATAGAGACAGAAAATAGATAAGTGGGTACCAGGGACCAGATGGTTAGTGGTGATGGTTGTGAATATACTAAATATGTAAATATGTTTAAAACCACTGAACTGTATGCTTTAAACTGGTAAATCATGGTCTGTGAATTAGATCTCAACATAGCTGCTATAAACAAAAAATATTACAGGGTTTTTTTTTGGTTTTTTTTTTTTTTGGTTTTTTTTTGGCCAGGATACAATAAGTTGCTTCATTTCTCTTAAAAGAAAGAAGAACCAATTAACAAAGTTATAGCTCACTATCCTTTAACTTTGGGAACTAAAGCCATCCAAATGCCAAAGGAATTGACCCTTTTTAGGAAAGAATTTATCTCACTAACCTGCTTTCTGAAAATTCTGAAAAATCACCCTGAAGTTCAAACTTGTGCAGAATTTCTCCAATTAGATAACCACTGGAAAATGACTTTGCAAATGACTTGGGACCTGAATTTTGAAACATAAAAATAAAGAAGTAAATTATAATGTTCCATATAGAGCACAATTATTTTCATTTTATATGCATAGAGTAAAACTCCATACCATAACTTGAACTCAAAATGCCATGAAAATACTTCTAGAAACATCCTTTAATAATCAAATAAAAAGACTGAAGTTTAATAGATGATGTCTTATAAAGATCCTTAAATAAATATAAATTGATACGTGAAGATACAAGAAATTTTGAAAGAAACACAACTTTGACCAAATTAAACAAAATACAACCAATAAAATTTATCTAAACAACCTTAGATCTAAAGTCAAGCCTTCAATTTATTTTACAAAATTACACTCTAATACCTTAGTTATCAATACAATCTATGGATGATGATAGCATATTCTAGCCAAGCGAGGTGCAATCTAACTTTAGTAAACTTTAAGACTTTATTTTAACCTTTTTACAGTGGAAATTTTACAAAAACCATCTATCTGCACCTTCTCAAAAACAAACAAACAAACAAAAAAAACCTACTGAGCATAATCAGGCTTTCCCTTGGTAGTTCCAGAGGTTACTCTGATCTAGTTGTTGTCCCGTGCAATGACAGCGATAGCCCAGAGGAAAATAGAGTTTGGAGCCAGGGACATCTGCATTGGAATCTTGACTCTGCCCCTTACTAGTTGTGCAACCTCTGGCAAGCTGCTAACCTCCCTCAGTTCCTGTCTCCTCATCTCTACGAGATAACCATATCTCTACCTCTCCTGAAGAGCTATTTTCAAGATTAGAGGTAATGTATGGGAATTGCTTGGTACCACGCCTGCCACAGAGGAAGCACATAATGACAGTGCAGAAAAAAATGTGTTAATAAAATTTGCTTTTTAAAAAATGTCCTTAGTGGTGGGTCACTTCTATTTTTCTTATAAAGTGAAGAATATCAGGTTACATGTTATTCAAGGATGATATGCAAAGTTGATACACAAAATAAATTATGCTATCATTTCTCAAATGATTTCAAAATCCTCCCAAAACCTTCAACTTGTTTCTATCAGGGTCTTTTAGGCAACAGCAGTCCAAGCACTAAATATCACTGAGGTATGGCAAGCTCATTTATACCAGATTGTTCTCTTTTATCTCTTTGACCAGTAATAAGGTGGCTAATTGATTATGAAGAAATAACATCTTTTCCTGATTTGTAGAAATGGAACTTGGTGTGTGGTTCTGGGGGTGGTGACGTGAGTCGCTCCACAAGGCCACTGCCCAGAGGCCTTACTCAGCATACTACACGTTCTCATAAGAACAAAACTCTTGCATATCCGACACCAGCCCACAATTTTGCCCAAAGCTCTCCTAATATTTGTTCTCAAAATATTTTATACTCTTAATAATACCCCAATTCTCAGGTTGAATCAATATATAATAAAGTAGTTAAAAATGATGTCAACTGGGCGCCTGGGTGGCTCAGTCGGTTAAGCGTCTGCCTTCGGCTCAGGTCATGATCCCAGGGTCCTGGGATTGAGCCCCGCATCGGGCTCCCTGCTCCGCGGGAAGCCTGCTTCTCCCTCTCCCACTCCCCCTGCTTGTGTTCCCTCTCTCGCTGTCTCTCTCTGTCAAATAAATTAATAAAATCTTAAAAAAAAAAAAAAATGATGTCAACTATGACCATTGATTCTATCTACTTAGGGTGAACTCCAGAATCATCCGGCATCAGAATCTACTGACTGTGTCTTCTGGCATCAGACAGTAGTAGTATTTGAAGCAAATGAAATCCAAATGGCTCCTTCCATGTCCAAAGGGCAGAGGTGTGCTATCTCCTCCTCCTGAGTCATTGCTGCTTCCTCCTTTCCTCAAAGACCTGACGCTGTTGGCCACCAATGCTGTCACCTGGTCTTGGCTGCCATCACTGTCCTTACTGTGCCATCTGGGATGCTCTCGCTGCATCCTGCACCTCTTCCGTCATTGCTTCCTTCTTTCTGGGTTGTTTATTTCCCCCTTTCTCTCTTCCCTAGTCCACCCTTATTTTCCTCTTAGCTTTCTGAGGAGCCATTGGAAATACAGCCATTGTCAGACTATGGGTATCTATTTATAGTCCAAAGACTCTTGCTTTGCATTCAGAAGCTGTTGCTCCATCACCTTCAGGTAGTTTTCATTCCTTCGCTTCCTCCCTCTGGATTTTGCACTACGTCCGCTGTTCCGTAGACTGAATGCCTGAAGTCTAGCCCATGAAGAACCAGGGAATATCTGTATCCTGTTCTGTCACCTTCAATGTAGTAGGCAAATGGCCTTTAATAAACTGTTTGCTAGACAAAGGTCACAGAAAAATAAAATCATAATCCACTGCCTTTGAAATGCATGACCTATTAATAAGGCAATTCTGATATGAGTACAATAGAGGCATTTGTGGGTATAAAGAATAAAGAACAGTAAACACTTCTTATTTCATTGTCAAATAGTTTACTACCAATAAACAAGTACAAAAACATCTGTCTGTCTGCAGCTTTATACGCATAGGACACTTCAGAATTACTGTGTGCTGCATAAGCAGAAAACAGAACAGTGAGTTCTCCCATAAGAGCAAATGGGAAAACATGTAGAAAAAAATAAAAGAAGAGGAAAAGATGACTATCTGAAAGAAATTAGACAGGAAAGAAGATGATGAACATATATTAGCTAGGAATATACAGATTAAAAAGTATGAGAAGACAGAGAGGAAGCTAGAGAGAGAGAAAGAAAAAGAGAAAGGGGGAGGGGTGTGGGAAAGAAACAAGGAAAAAAAGAAAAAAGCAAAGGACAGTTTATTTTTGTTATATTTTTTCTTCCCAGTAAATGTTCCTGGCTACCATGATTAATTCCACGATGGCCACCTCTGTAAGTTCATTTGCACTAACAACTGGAATTTCCTGTGGGAAAGAAGAGGCAGGTTGACTCTAGGACAAGATCAATGAATAATCTGAGAAATAAATAAACCATGGGAGCCCAGTGATATTCTTCATCCTGAGCTCTAAAGTCATTTACATCTGGGACCAGGTCATTCAGCAACAACTCAACCCTGCCTCCGATTTTCCACACTGCACGCCTGATCCCTATCACAATGGTTTTCTTTTGCTGAAATCTTTGATGTGGGCCTTTCTGGAAGGTCTGTATGAGGAAGGATACAACAAATGAAATGGCCCGTGTGCTTCCCACCAAAATGACCCTGAGCCAGTTGGAGAAAGCACATAAAGGAGATGAGCCTTCTGTATTCCAAGATTATGGTAAGAAGGAAATCAAAGTCTCTGGAGAAAGATTCTCTGGGTTTGACTCCTTGGTCATTTACAAGCCGCTGGATTTTGGGCAATTATAAAAGCCTCAGTTTCTTGTCTTGAAAAGAGGGAGAGTGATGTGTTCTACCTCATAAGAGTTGGTTTGAGAATTAAAGGAGATATTGCATGTAAATGCTTAGCATAATTCCTGGCATATAGTTAAGTGCTCAGTGACAAATTTTTATTGTTATTATCAATGCTTCCCAATTTAAGATAACATGTCATATTAATTACACAATCTCTAAGCTCAATGACTACAGTACAAACATCCTTATTTAAAAAGTAATTCAATACTCAGAGGGCAAATATTTGACATTGTCTTTAAAGTCAAGTACAAGCTCCACCCCCCTTAGGTCCAGACCAGGTATATCACTCCCATCAGAAGTACGTGGAATCAAACATAGTTGATTCCTACAGCAAAACATTTCAATGGGAGAAATAATGAGTAAACAGCATGACAGCATTTCTGGTTAAGTTTTGCCACCAAATGAATAAAGAGATACTTGAATTATGGAATTGTAAATAAAGGTCTATAGACCTATACATTCTATGTTTAGTGGTCTTCACTCTTCCTTTACTAGAAAAGCAAAGATCTAGTCTGCATTATCCACCACATTTGAAAAGCCAAACAAATTTACTTCCATTTGAGAGAGAGAAAAGCAGCTGCTGATAACTTGGCACTGACCTGGCCCCATCAGGCCTTGGTGTTCCTAGGAGTTGGCCCGCATTCACAGCTAGGCCTTGGCATTCTCATGCTGAACATAATCAATTTCATAGCACACCAACACCAGACAAGGCCACTCTGTGACCCTGATAGATCAAGACAAAAACAAAGTTCCTCTGTAATCATGTCTGTATTCAGACCAAAACAGTATTGTCCAAAACTCAGAAATGCCCTTATTGTCGCCAATATGAGTGTTTGCTGCTCTTTTACTAATCATGGCTTTGTCTTGCTCTATTCTCTCCACTTCCTAGATAAGACTTACTGAAATACACAGTCATAGAGTTGCCTATGCTTCTTGGCATGGTCCAATTCAGAGCAAAGCACTCTTCCTTGAACCCTCCTCAAAAAACACCTAACACAAGCCAAGGTGCTTTAAATCCTTTCTAACACCCGCTTACTGAATGACCGACAGCTCTCCATGGTATGTGTTTTCTCTTGTTGGCCACAAGTCAATAAACCCAACTTTGTTCAATGATGGGTGTGTGTGTCCTGTGGTCTCTGGCTGGAGGACAACATTGACAATTTATTTTCCTCCAGTATAACAACAGGATGATCATCAATCCTCTCCTTTGAAGACATTAGCATAATTCTCAAGATGTACTACGTGAAACAAAAACTCTATATCATTCTAATTTTCTTTGATGGTTAAAACATTGGGTGGCATTCTTTTCTTGGGACTTGATATTTTAAAAATTTTGACATTGATTTACACAACAGCCTTCAGGTATCAGATTTGGTGTCTCAATTTTTAGGCAATGGAAGCCAAATTTTCATCAAGGAAAATGTTGCTGAGCTGGCCAGGAAATACCAAAATCTGTTGTATTATGAGAAACAATATATTTCCTAAGGACTCTGAGGGAGGAAAATGTGTGGTTTAATGACACCAGGTTAAATGAGGAATGAAGTAAAAGTGAGCAGGCCCAGAATCTATTGGTAACTTGCCACTACCTAGCTGTAAAACCCTAAACAAATCTCTGAACACATCTGATTTAACTACCTCATATGCCAAAGAAGAATTAAATGATGTCTAAGATTCTTTCCCCTATCTAAAGTTATGAGTCTAGGATATGGTAAGGTCACAGGCCAATAACAGGTCACCATAATACATTATGAAATATTATATATAAATAAATATTCAGTAGGATACTTTAACATCTCTGTTGTGTTTCTCAAAATAAAATTTGATGCTTTTGAAAGGTCTGGACATAAGACCTAATCAACAAAGTATAATTAGTGCACAAGAGGGCCCAAATAAAGAATGTCCCTAAAATTTGGTACAAATAGAAAATATGACTCTCTAAAAAACTACTAAGATTTAATATAAAAGGATAAAATTAGCCACCTATGGAAACCCACTTGTAAAACAAAATTAACAAGGAGCATAGATTATTTCTTTTTATTATTATTATTATGTTAGCAAATCTCTATTCTGAATAAGGTTAATTAATATATCCCGAGATTATTAGCTACCTGATGTGTGAAAAATTTAAATAGGTAAATTGTGAGCTTTAAGAAACAATCTATGCTTCATTCTTGCATAGATTATTTCTTAAAGCTCACAATTTACCTATTGTGAGCTTTAAGCTATGAACTCTGAACTATGAACCTATCACAGCTACATAGATAAAAATATCTCTAGAGCAGAGAAGTAAAACACATCCAATATTAGTTGATTTGAAGGTTCTTTTGGTAACATCTAATTTCTGATTATCAATGAGAAATCTAACATAAATATGATCTTCTTCTGAGTGTATCAGCCCATCAAAATGATGCATCAAGTACAATTGCCAGTATAAGTTATTTTGCTATTTTTTTCCTCAGGATAAATGGGTATCCTGATTTATAAAATCAAAATGTAATCTCAGTTAGTATGAAACAATTCCTAAAAAATTGCTTAAAGTAATAAAACAGAGCTTCTGAAATCACAAAGATGGGGATCAAAGTACTCAGGGTGACGTTCTCAAGAGGAAAAAATCCATAAAGTTCAGCCTAAAATAATACTTTACTTTGCCTCACTGGCACACTCTCATGTAATAAACAATTAGTTACTAAATACCTATTATAGGACAGGCATGATAGTAGGCATTATCCTAAAGTAAGAGACAGAAGAAAAGTTGAAATAATATTCATTGAGTATCTAGATCTAGTTTAGATGTTAGGCACTGTGGTAGGTGTTTTCCATTTCCAATCTCATTTCATATCCTTCCAAACATAGATAATTTTTTCCATTTTTCAATTGAAGTATAGTTGACACACAATGTTACATTAGTTTCAGGCACACAACATAATGATCTGACAACTTTATGCCTTATGCCGGACTCACCCCCAAGTGTAGCTACCATCTGTCACCAAACATCACTGTTAAATACCATTGACTATTTTCCCTATGTTGTACCTTTCATCCCCATGACTCATTCATTCCATAATTGGAACTAGAACAACTATTATTCTTACTTCCCGGGGCATAAAAGTGGGACCTAAAGACAATTATTTATATTTCAGATGCTACAAAATTGATAGAGAAACTTAACTGTCCCAAATCCAATTTTCTCTTTATTACACCTGTTATTATTGACAACAATGTTTAAGATTATTGAAACAATTAAAATATGCATAATAAGGTATTTACAATTTTCAATATAACCACACCCAGAATCCAAAAGAATATGGATTATCTTGTATATACCCATGTTTACAAAAGACCTGATCTGTACAATACATAGAATTCAAATGTTTCTACTCATTTTTGGAGAACGTTCAGTTACGACACTCCATTGCTAGTTTCCTCATATAGTGAATTCATAAGAGTTTTGTAAAACAGAGGCAATGCTTATTCTTGAAAATAATTAGGAGCTCCTAAAGAATTTTACAGCAAATCTCTTAGTAACATTACTCTACATTACTTTTTTTTTTTTTTCATTATAGAAACAACTGCTTGAAAACAACTGCTTGAATTTCAGATGTAATTTTGGGTTGAGCAACTTTTTGTATTCCAAGACATTTTATTACCATATACATCTAAGCACCATTCTCTAGGAGAAATGGTCTAGTTAAATTAAACTCACTGGAGACCCTGAGCTTTAGTAACAAAGTTTTGAATCTTCATATGTTGAGACTAATCAAATCTCTGGTGACTCCCAGAAACCTCATTAAGTGGAGGGAGACGATTCTCAATTGAGGATCATTGGAATTTGTTTTCTTTACTGCTGACACTCAGGGTAGTCCAGGCAACAGGAAATTCAGTATAGTATGCTTTATTCAAACTGACTTCTACCTTTCAGAATAATGCAGAAATCAATCAGCTTTAGCTGCTTGCCAATGACTGAACCATTACCCAGCCTCACCAAGACAGTGTAAATGCACTCACTTGCCATTCTCATTGTTTTCTTTGTCCTAGCAAGCAACATATGGACTGAACCGCTTCTAAACCAACACTAATAAATCCACCTTAGCCATTTACCCATCTAGGAATTAGGTTATACCTTGTGAAGTTACAACATGCCTGGGTGGTTGAATTTGTGTACTTCTTAGAACTTCAAACTGAACAGCAATCCTTATTAAAAGGAGCTCAAATGAATACACTTGAGAAAGTTGAGGTTTTAAAAAAATATATTCCCTCACTGTAAATTGCAATATACAATATACTGCGTAAGAGCACAAGTCAAAGATCTAGCTTCAAATTCCAGCTATAGGATCCACTAGATTTGTGACCCTGAACAAATAACCAAACATCTTAGCTTCTTTTACTCATCTTTACAGCTGGGACAATGCCTCTTAGGGCCTTCGTTTAGAATTCAAAAACAAACAGACAAAAACCTATGTAAAGGGCTTAGCATAGGGTCTGGTGTAAGTGCCTAAGTGTCTAATAATATTTTTGTTTATTATTTTTTATTATTTTTGCATTTATAAAATTCATTTAAGAAAATAATTCTTATGTAATCCTCCCTAATACCTTATTAGAAGATGTTACTAATTTCAGTTAAAAGATGGTAAACATCTTTTTCTCCTAATTTGTCATATGAAGTTTGATTTTTTTTGATTTTCTATTGGTAATGCTATGTTGAATTTTCCTTTCAAAATATGAAGGCAATGCAAGCAACAAGCCAAGTAACACTGATGTATAAAGAAAAGCCAGCAATCTTCTCCTTTCCCAGGGTAACCAATATCAATACACTAGTTTATATCCTCCCACTTTTCTCTATGCTTACAAAAACAGACAATATGAAGATTCATGTATATGTCTCTCCACATATCTCTCTGTGCTAATATAAACAGATAGATGTGTGTTTGTGTGTGTGTCTGTGTGTGTGTGTGTGTGTCTGTGTATCTGTATTTCCCAGTTGGTACAAAAATGGAATTATACTCATCACAATAAGCTATAACTTTTATTTTTTAGTTGACAGAAATACGTGAATATCCTGTAGGTCAAAAGTTATAGCACTAACTCATTCTTTCGAATAATTGCATAACAATCCATAGCATGAGTACAGCATCATTTATCCAAGTATGCTACTACTGAAGCATATTCAGATTGGTTTCCATTTTTTGATTTTATCCCTACAATCCATGTAGCAATAAACATCCTTGTTCAAATATCCTGACATACTGGTGATTTTATTGTAGTATGATAGCTTCTGAAAAGTGAGATTTAGCATTTATTATGTCCCAAGCATCATTCTAAATGCTTTACATTTATTATCTCATTTAATCTTGACACAACTCGATGAGCTATTATTATTACTCCTATTTTGAGTATCATGACATTTAGGTAAATAAATTGCCCAAGGTCACCAGCGAGTAAGTGGTGGATAAGTGATTCCAACCCAGGCAGTCTGGTTTCCAAATCCTTCCTCTTAACAGGGCCCTTATAGAGAAAGTTGCTATATTACTTTCTCCAGAGGTTGTTGCCACGTATAGTCCTTCCCTGATAGTTCCTCTGAACAGTTCTGAGCTTTCCACAGTACACCATAAAATGTCTTATCTAATGACCAGAATCAACAACTGGCAGTGTGCTTCCTCAGGTGCACAAATTCTATCTTGTTTGTTTCCAAACGCATTTGAGTCTGTTTCCTATAATCTGAAACGCCTTTTACAATATGGAATCTGGTTACATCAGGGACTGTCTCTTTAGACTCCGGTTAGCAGTTAGGATCAAGAAATAAGTATGTATTCCTAATGAATGGGATGCAGACTATCGCAGCCATCTCTGCTCACAACCTCAGGGAAGCAGACATCAGGAATTTTCCATTCATAGCTTATGTTGTTAAAATTCTTACTTAAAATGTCTCCAGTCTTTTAATCTTCACAGAAAGAAGTAATTCTTCCTCCTCCTCTCAAAACCAAAATCCCAAAAACTGATTACAATTATAATTACAACTAATACAATTACAATGGCATACTGCTGTTGTTATGTTTCTTATTAATTTTATTTACTTTTCTCAAAAGTGTTTCAATATGCAATAGAGTCTTGGGGACTTGACCAAAGGGTGTGGTTTTTTTTACTAACCAAGTAAATGAACCAAATTAAACTCAGCAACCCGTAACTGCTTTTCTTTGGAAGAGTGTAACTTAAGGGAATTATATTGCACTTTGGCTCCACTGGTAAAAAGGGAATTAAAAAAAGTGCTAAACATTGTGCTGTGATCAGCATCATATTTTAAGTGAGAAACAGTGACAAAATGGGATGATCATAGAATCCTGTGAAAGAATATATTGCAGTTCCCAGGGAGTGTGTGCGGTGTGGTTTGGCAAAGAAAAAGTCTAGGGTTTATGCCTCAAGAAATGCAACTGGAGGTGCTCCAACATTAAGGAGCCTAATGCTGACGACGAATATCTTGCTGCTTCAGAAACACTACTAGTCTAGCAAATTCCATGGTTGACCTAAGGTCGGGTAGGCACTATTGCCCCTCTGGTACCAACTGGGCGTTATGCAAGGGTGCTTTTGCGAAAACAGGCTGAAATGATTTGGGCTGAAAATCTCTTGCCTTGAGCAAAAACCATACCAGCTGGAAAACGAAGTGCTGAAGAAACAACAGAAAGAAGCTGAGCGGGAGGATAGTGCTCTGCTGGAATTACTCGGCTGTCACAGAAATTGCCAGCATGTACAACTGCCTCTGTGGTTGTGGGAGTTAGAAACTTTGGACGGCTGCGATAATCAGATTAGTGAATAAGGTCAGCTTTAGCCAAGAGTGAAGAGTGGTCGGAAATAGCTAATGTTTGTAAATTTCGAGCTAAAACTGCTGCATTAACCCGTTTCACACACACCCCCTCTCCCGCTAGGTCGGTAGGTATGGAGAGTGTGATCGGATCTATTTTATACTGGAGGAAACACACTCAGAGAAGGTATTGTAACTTGTCCAGGGGCACACATCTAGTAGTTGGCTTTAAGGCTTCATATTTCATGGGCTTGCCAGCCTACCATGCTTCTAAGGATGTGAAGGGAATAATGTCAGGGCCATATTATTGAGTCCAGCAAATTCTTCTCTCCATAGGAACGAAGGATACCTCCCTAAACCCTCTGATGGCTTAGAGCCGCACCGTAGATCAGAAACTGCGGGCTTGGGCCCACCGTGATGATGGATAACTCGGGAGCGGCAGGATGGGGATGGGAGAGGCTGAGGTGACTGGGGCCACCAGACGGGCCTGGGGCGCTGCCGGGCCCCGCAGGCACCTGGACTGCACAGCTCGCGCCTTCCCCGCCACCTTCCATCCGCACGCCGCGCTCCGGGGCTCTGCGCCCCGCTCGCCCCTAGGCCGCTCTCCCCGGGCTGTGTCACTCACTCACGGTCTGGGACACCTTCACCTCCTGGTTGAGCCACTGGCACAGAATCTCCGACATGGTTCGGCCTGCGCCTTCTACGGTAAGCAGGTGTAGGAAGGCGCGGGAAACCCAGCCAAGGGCCCCGCGTCCTCCTGTTGCCAAAGGCAACCCGTTGCTAAGGAAGCGTATCCAGGCCGGAGCCTGGGGGGAAAGGCTGGGGCAAGAGGGGCGCCGGAGTCCAGGCGCGGAGGACAGAAAACCGTGGCCTGCCCCCTGTCGGCGGGTGAGCCGGGGACGTGCGCAGGCGCCGGGGCCTCCGCGGTGGTGGTGCCGGCGGGGACCGGGAAGAGGGGCTGAGAGGTGGGCGAGCAGTGGTGGGTGGGCCGAGGGAGCGAGGCCGGGAGGCCACGGCC
Source organism: Leptonychotes weddellii (assembly GCF_054177405.1). NCBI lineage: Eukaryota > Metazoa > Chordata > Mammalia > Carnivora > Phocidae > Leptonychotes > Leptonychotes weddellii. Next base: position 25,448,719 of record NC_138375.1, on the reverse strand, counting down.
TGAGCGGGGGCTTCTCGGACGAGCAGAAAAAGAAAGCAGGAGTTTTGATTGAAGGGGGATTCTTTTTCTTCCTGTTTGTCCTTTAAGGAAATCTACAGAAAATCTTCTTTAATGGCAGCCGTTTTGTAATTGATTTACAAATTGCCTGTTCTGATTGCTGTATTGTGTGGCTAACCTGGCAAGAACAGATTGTGTCCTAAGTATGTTTTAGTCCCAGACCTGGTATAGGGCCTGACACCCAGAAGCATTCAATAATTTTTGTTCTTAGTGGCAGCACTAACAATTAGGGTAATTCCTATCTCTGCGGTGTTTTGAGAGGTGAAGATTTAATGAGGTGATTTTCTAATCAATTTTTCCTTCCAGATAATTATTTTTAAATGTATTTTGACAAACACTCTTACCTTGAGCGAACCCGAGTCAGGCTTGTTGGAATCTTCTGGAGGCTCAAATCTTGAGCTCTGTCCTTAGCCCCCTTATTCAATTTTAGCAAGAATCCTGCTCTGCGGTGTCTGTTTAAGGACCCCCCCCTTCCATATTGATCAAATTCTGCATCCCTCACCTTTGATATCTGCTCCCCCGGCCTGCCTTCAGCAAGAATCCTTCAAGTCAGTTTAGCCAGAATCCCCTTGGCCCTGATGTTTCCTCTTAGAAATTTTCCATCCACTGACCCCAGCCCTGCTCCTTGGCTATAAATCCCCACTTTTCTTTGTTGTGTTCAGAATGGAGCCCCAACTCACACCCCTGTTGTAAAACCCACTTGCAATGGTCCCTTGAATAAAGTCTTCCTTACTGTCTTTAACAAAGGTCAGAAAAATTTTCCTTTAGCAATTTCTAAAGTTTAGATGGAGTTATAGAAAAAATTATATGCATTTGTATTATGTATACTTAATCTTATATGTATGATAAATAATATATAGTAGTGCATTTATGTATGTCACAAAGAATTTCCCCTCAAAGGCCTGGATACATCAAATTATGATTCTTTTTTTTTTTTAAGATTTTATTTATTTATTTGACAGAGACATAGCGAGAGAGGGAACACAAGCAAGGGGAATGGGAGAGGGAGAAGCGGGCTCCCCACCGAGCAGGGAGCCCGATGCTGGGCTCGATCCCAGAACCCTGGGATCATGACCTGAGCCAAGGCAGATGCTTAACAACTGAGCCACCCAGGCACCCCAAATTATGATTCTTTTAAACTGTATGCACAATAACAGTGATAACCTACTAGAATAAATGACTCTTAAGATTGATCTGAAATTGATCCATGTGTCCTGATTGGCTAAAAGTTTAATACCATTTCACTTAACTTTTAAATCTCCCATCCCATGAACTTCCTCACACCCAATGCAGCAGACATGACTGTGATGGAACAATGGAAATTCTGAGGGAGATTTATTACCAACAGAACTGGGGCCTGATACACTTGATATGTCTCACCTCAGAGTTGTCCAAATTTGGAAGATCAAATGATTGGAAAAGTCTCTATAGCAAGGGGAATATATCTAATAAGGCTTTATCTGTTGGAAACATGTCATCTCTGAAAAGATTTCTAGTAATGTCCGCAATAGCCAAACTGTGGAAAGAGCCTAGATGCCCTTCAACAGACGAACGGATAAAGAGGATGTTGTCCATATATACAATGGAATATTACTCGGCCACCAGAAAGGATGAATATCCAACTTTTACATTAACATGGATGAGACGGGAGGAGATTATGCTAAGTGAAATAAGTCAAGCAAAGAAAGTCAATTATCATATGGTTTCACTTATTTGTGGAACATAAGGAATAGCATGGAGGACATTAGGAGAAGGAAGGGAAAAATGAAGGGGGGGAAATCAGAGGGGGAGATGAACCATGAGAGACTATGGACTCTGAGAAACAAACTGAGGGTTCTAGAGGGGAGGGGGTGGGGGGATGGGTTAGCCCAGTGATGGGTATTATGGAGGGCACGTACTACATGGAGCACTGGGTGTTATACGAAAACAATGAATCGTGGATCACTACATCAAAAACTAACGATGTATTGTATGGTGACTAACATAACATAATAAAATAAAATAAAGATTTCTAATGGTGCATATGTACCTAGAAATCACTGCTGAGGCACTTGTGTTTTTTGTCATCCTGGTAGTATATTTATTTATTTGAGAGAGAGAGAGAGCACGCAAGGGGGAGGGTGTCGCTAGGGGTAGAGGAAGGGAGAGAATCTTATGCAGGCTCCAGGCCCAACATGGAGCATGATGCAGGGCTCCATCTCACGACCCTGAGATCATGACCAGAGCCAAAATCAAGAGTCAGACACTTAACCAACTGAGCCACCCAGGGATCCCATTTAAATTGATGACTAGTGCTACAGTTAATAACAGGTTCCAAGCTTTAATTTCAGTCTGTGGGACCCAAAGGATAGAAAACAATGTCTTCTGGATTGCTGAGAAAATTGCTTTTGAGTGTTCATCAAACTCCACAGGTGCACCAGAAGAGAATGCCTGAGCTCGTGCTCCACCTACAGATGGGGGTTTACCCCCACGTCAAGGCAAAATATCTCTGTGCCTGTCCATAGGAACTGTTCAGTTGTTTGTTTGTTTCCAAGGGTTATTGGTAGTGTTTGTCTTTGGAACCCAGAACAAACAGCACAAACTGCCCACGTGATATTTAGGAAAACAAGTTTATATACAGGAGTTAGTTACATGAAGATAGACACTTTACAAAATAAAAGGCGAAGTTCTTCATTTCACAAAAAGGGCATGATATTTTCCTCAGTTCCTAAGGCATCAAACTTGAAAATGATCTGACATTAAAATATTAGTGAAAATTTGAGCTGTTACTTAAATGTTTGCCTTTTACTTATTCATTTTTTTTCTTGAAATTGCTACTTTAGTTATTAGTCCAAGTTTAACATTTAATCTGTTTCTTTTCTATTGAAATCCAAGCTCTGGGTAAAATTTCTAGCACCTCCCATGTTGGTATTTTGTGTTAATATGATAAATAACTTGTTTGTTCCCCACGTGGAATCAGTTGGGGGAGGGAATAATTAAAGACATGAATAGTTTCCCATCTGTTCCTGAAATGGCTTCCCTATTGTTTTTTAATTAAAGTTTTTAGAATATTTGGCTCCTGCATCCAATTGTAACTACTACAGCAATTTTAAAACTAAATAAAAAATTATTTTTAAGGCATTACCTGTCATTTAATTATAATTCTTTATTTCTCCTCTGTAAATAGTCAAGGGCAGATTATTAAGAGTTCTTTTGAGCCCACAAGTTGGTTTGAAAAGTTGTGCTGTGTACTGAAATAGAATACACCTTATTCTTTTAGAAAATAATTGTAACATTTTTCATAATTGACCCAAGCTTTAGAATCAGAACACCTGGGTCCAGATGTCCGCTTTTGCTCTGACTAGCTCTTCAGCTTTGGAAAAAAACAAACTTCTCTGAGCCTCAGTTTCCTTATTTGTAGGATAAGCACATCAATATTTGTTTGACAGGGTTGTGAGGACCAAACAAGAAATTGCATACCTGACTCTCAGTAGATGCTAAACAAATGTTTCTTTCCTTTTCTCCTGAGGCAGTATGAATTTTTCCATTGCATTACTGGTGAGCTTAGTTTTGAGTAGCTTAGATTTGCTTATAACACTTGAAACAATTTTTGAGGCAATTATTTCATATAACTTCTTTGATTTTATGTATGACTAGTTCAATGTCTATACATAAACACATATACACTGATGGATTTTTTAAAAATCTTATTTGGTCCTCCACGTACATCTTGCATGCATTTCTTCATTTCCCCTCTCATCACTCTTAAATCATTCTCTAATTCCCTCTCAGCACGTTTTGCAATGGCCCTACTCTCTTTACATTCATTAATTCAACAAACGTTTTTCCCAGTGTCCACAACAACTACTCAAGCTACATTTTCCTGTCTCTTCCCCTCTAGTCACCCTGTGCAAACAGTCTAGTCCATTTTCCCGAAGTCCTCTTCTATTCCTTGGCTTACACACGTTCATGAATTTCACCGGAACAGTGTGTACCGACTGTGGGTCTTGATCTCTTAACAGGATATGTATGTAATTCCATTGGTGGGCCATGACAGAATTCTTTATAAATGAAATATGAAGTTTAAAATGGGATAGAAAATCTCAGAGGGGTGGCTGGGTGGCTCAGTCCGTTAAGCGTCCCACTCCTGATTTCAGCTCAGGTCATGATATTAGGGTCCTGGGATGGAGCCCCTCCTCAGGCTCCATGCTCAGTGGCGAGTTAGCTTGGAGATTCTCTCCCTCTGGCCCTCCCCTTGCTCATACTCTCTCTCTAAAATAAATAAATAAATCTTAAAAAAACAAAAAAGAAAACATCAGAGAGCATTAATAAGAAGGGTAAGTATGTGGGGTTCTTTTGGGAAACATTTTTGGAGCCACTATCCTAGAGGATGAAGAGCCCATGGAAGGTCCTTTACAGTCTAGCCTCAATCCAACCTTAACTGTAAGCCACAAATTCCCTTTGCTCAACTTGCTCACATTTCTTTACCAGGTCCCAACTTTCCTACCTCTATATCCTTCCTTTGCAAAAAATAAAAAATAAAAAAATAAGGGGGGTGCTGCTTCCTGTCTCAGCCAATCCTACCTGTCGTTCATGGTCCAGGGCATCAGTCACCACCTTCCCCAAACCTCTTACTCCCTCCATCTTTCCACCCTCTTCTCCCTTCTGAAAGCTTGAAATTGCTAGTTTCCTTTTAACTCTTGTTCAAGACTCCTGACTCTTACCAGCCACCCACAGCTTGGCCAGAAACTCAATTGTGCGAACTTCCAATGTCTTCCTCAACACATTTCCAAATGAGTGTTGATTTAGGCTTTTTCAGCTCTTGTTATTTATGGCAAATAACAATACAACCGTAAAAGGTTGGTTCTACTGCAAAATATTTGAAGTCTTTTCTGTTGAAGCAGATCTGACTTCTTCTTTTACGGTGTCTTGTATTCCAGGCCCACATGATTTGTGTTATGTATGAATTGCATCTTTCTCAGGTAAACATTTAAATTTCTGATCTTAGAGAGCAATCAGATTTGAAACAAAATCAAGTTAAGAATAAAACAAAATAAAACAAAGAACTTGGTACCATATGAGAAAAAGTGAGTCATACGTTCTCTGAGACAGATAAGCCAGATTTCCTTTATCAGAATTCTTTGCTTTAATTTCTTATTTTCCCATCCTGATGTTTTCAGAGAAGCCAAGTCCTACTTTAGTATCTTAAATTTATTTTTCATATGCCTAACAACAGAACCTGGCAGAACTAAGAAACATTATAATGATATAAAATTAAAATACATAGTACATAAATTTTAATTGGAGATTTTAACACCTCACTCTCAGTAACTTTATCTCAACTGATAAAGTCGATAAGATATTCATTAAGGATATAGAAAACTTAAAAAACACTGTGCCAACCAAATTAGCATAATTGGTATTTATAAAACAATACCTAAAATATACATGCACTGCCCACTTTAAAAGGAAGCAGGCACTGAAGCCTGATTATTTAACTACGCAGTGGTACCGCTAAGAGCTAGAGATACTGTGGAAGATTAAGTTGGCTCTTTGGTTACTTCGAAAATCCTATAGAGAAAGTTACTTTTTATTTTTCTTCCTACCGTGAATCTGTATTGTCATCATGATACATTAGGTCCTATTCAGCTAAGCTCTCATTGATTTTTGAACTTATCTGTTCACATTGTAAGTTTTTTATTGGTACATTTTCAAATATATTACATAAAAATTGTATTTTATAACCATTTTCCAAGATTACTAAAGAAGTTTATATAATTATATGATATTTTTATATCAAGGAAAATCACTAATTTTATAGGGAACATGGGATTAGACAAAGAAATATGGTATCTTAGTAGCATGTTAGCCATTTAAGTACTCCATGAAATAAGATATAATTATACTATAGGTACATTCCCTCTTGTTTGCTTGTTTGTTTGCTTATTTTTGTAGAGAATGAGCCTCTCTGAATGGCCAGAACAATAACGTAAAATTGTCTATGGAGTGGCTTGTAAAATCAGACTGATAACTCCCTTTCATTCAGCAAGAATGAAGGGAGTGTGTGCACTTCATTCTGGGTACTGATTTCCAGACTTTCGCATTCTACCAGGTGGTAATTTTCCGAAAGCAAATTTGATAGCTAGTGTAAGGTTGCCAATTTTCTTTTTTTTTTTTTTCCAAGTAAGAACATAAAAACAAATACTGCATCTTCTCTGGAGATCATTTCACATAAGAAGGAACACTTTACACTGAAAGAAATAGGAAGCATAAAATTTAAGAATGAAGAACAATAGTTTAAGCTGAAGAAGAGGGTTTATGAAAAGCCCACAGTATCTAAATAGGCCTGTGAATGTCCTTATAGATTGGACCTATTTTGCCAAGCTCTGTCCCAGAACCTGACACCTAGGCAGGCCCACTTGATTATGAATCCTGTTTCCATGGTATTTGCAACCCTTCCACACTGGAATGTCAGAAAGCTGAAGGGGTGTGTGTGTGTGTGTGTGTGTTGAGGGTAAAGTATCTATGGATGTCTTATTTTCAGCCTAAGCCATTTTTTAGGGTATCATCTATCTTTTTATGCCTCTGAAAGAATATAGAGTCATATTTGGGGGAAAATAGTTTTAAGGCCTCGATGGAGATTACAAACTTTAATAGAATTTGAAGGTCTTCTTCTATAGAATCTATGGAATTCACATGCACAGTTTTCATCCTAGATTTCCACAGTATAGGAGAGAATTGTCTTTAATAAGTCAAATTCCCTAGAAGAAAAAAAAATTTCCTTCAGATTACATGACCCCTAGGAGATGGCTGAATTCTCAAGGTAATAACCTGGATCCTGGATGCTTTAAATCATGCTATTTTCAATTTTATCAGGAAGTCAAATCCAAAGTAAGGCTTATATTTGTTCTACTACTAGCAATTTCCATACCACATTCTTATATACCCGATCTGAGCATGTGATTAAGTTATCAGATTCTTTAAAAGCTTGAGAAGACTGGGGCACATGGGTGGCTCAGTCGGTTAAGTGTCTGCATTTGGCTCAGGTCTTGATCTCAGGGTCCTGGGATCGAGCCCTACATCTGGTTCCTTGCTCAATGAGGAGTATGCTTCTTCCTCTCCCTCTGCCCCTCCTCCCACTTGTGCTCTCTCTCTCTCACTCTCTCTCTCTCAAATAAATAAATCTTTAAAAAAAAGAAGTTTGAGAAGACTGGATCAAACTGTACCAAAAAGAGATCCAGAGACACTTCAATAAGCATGAAGTCAATGTCAGTTTCTTTTTTTTCTTTTTCTTTTTTTTGAACTTTTAAACATTTTGTAATTTAAATTCAATTAATTAATATATAATGTATTATTGGTTTCAGAGGGACAGGCCTATGATTCATCAGTCTTATATAATACCCAGTGCTCATTACATCACATGCCCTCCTTAATGTCCATCACCCAGTTACCCCATCCGCCCACCCACCTCCCTTCAAACAACCCTCAGCTTGTTTCCTATGATTAAGAGTCTCTTATGGTTTGTCTTTACTTAGTTATTACCTACTGTATTTCACCTCACTGATACTAGGTCTTCAAAGTTTTATTTATTCTAAACCACTCAAATGTGACAAGGCAACCTGTGATGAAATATAATAGAAATGCACCTATACTTATTAAGAAATTTGATTTCTTATGCCTAATACGTTTTTGGAAAGTGGAACTCAATGTTCAAATATTACTAATTTCATATATCTACTAGGTGGATCTCTTTTTATATGAAATTCCTGCTAAGCTCACCAAATAATCCTTACTAAAGATACTTAGGTCATTTCCAAAGACAAGGCAAGTTTAACAACTACCAGGAAATTAATGATTGTAATGTATACTAAAATAGTGATGAAATGATGACCAATAATTATATTAAGCTCTATTACGTTGAAAGTACCTTTATCAGTCAAAATGGAATTTTTATTCTGACAGAAGTTTCATGAGGACAAGTCTATTGGATGGGAATTTAAATAATTTGTCAGTCAAATAATAGAAATATTCTGTATCAGAAAGGAATATACAAAGAAAGGCCTATATTTATATACCTATGTACTTTATTTATATACAAATTTATACACCACATTCTCTGATATGCATGTATATGTATGTACATACATAGAGATATATACATATATATGCATTTACATGTGTGTGTATAAAAATTGCACAAAAAAGGAAGAGGAAATCTTTGGCTTTACTTCTATTACAGGTTGAAAATGCATGAGCATTTGGAAGCACTGTTGTTTATAAACAGAATAGGTCACCATTACATAAGAAGCTTATTTTAAGAACCCAGTGTGTATCATTTAACTCCAAAAGCTGCTATTCTTTGAATCTTCTTTTGGAAATTGTAAGTTCTTTATTAACATGAAGTTTTTTGGAAGGCAGGAGCCCTCTATTAACAGAAAGGCCATTGGAGACTTAAGGGATCACATCTTGCATCTTATTCTACAGCATAATCATCTGTTATATCTTGAAAGAGATCAGCAGGAATGGGATGCAGGAACTTGTAGATGATCTGAACAGAGCAAAAGGAATAACTATTCTGGAAATGGAAGGTGGACTGATGAAGGGAAGGTGGGAGAGGATGGATAAACTTTTATTTCTTCCAAAATTTACATGAAGTTAAGCATGACCTTTAGGATGACATCTGGGGATAAGAGGCATTACATAAGGGAAAAATCAAAGAAATTCTGAATAAAAAAATATCAGGACTTGTAGAATTGATACTTATTGAGTATGGAGTAGGAAGGAAGCCAAAGAACTTTCTGAAAAGGAATGGGCAAAAAACCTTAATAATAAGTGATATTATATACCTCATTCTCCATGATAGCCACAAATACAAGAGTGACAAATATGGCTAAAGAGATAATAGCCAAGAACCAGGTGGAGAAAAAAAACTGTTTTTTAAAACATCACCTAATTACAATGTGATGTTGACTTGGTGTTTTTCTTAGATGCCTTACTCATATTATAGAAATAGCGAGTGGGGGAAAAGACCATAGATGGAAATTTAATACAGGTGATTTCCTTTGGTTAAAATATCGGTCAATAATCATCATCAATAGAAAATGCCAAGTGCCTGAATTTCTCTTTACTTTATTGTTTCCAAAAATTATGATTTGATATGACTAGTAAGTACCTAGATTTATGGCTGAGGGTCATTTGTTAATGGGTGTACAAAAGATAGAAACACTATAGAAAAATAGAAAAATGAAAATTCTTTTGAGCTCAAGGGGAATAAGAGAGCAGAAATAACAGGCTTTCCAAATATGTTGAAGATTTCAGTACAATCTGGACCAAGAGCTGAGGCATTGAAAGCTAGATTGACACAGACTTCCTAGGAAAGCAGATTCTGAAGAGATACAGGTTAAATGTGATCATGCAGATGGTTGCATTAATGAATATTAAAAAAAAAATAAGGAATTCAGTAACTGCATAAAAGTAGACCTGGTATCTAATCCCAGAGTTCATATTTGTTCACCTAGCCACTGTTCCTAAAAATGTTACCATCCTTATTACTGCCGACCTCACCTTGCTATACCTCAATTCCCTTTTCTGTATGTGGACTGTGTTGGTCTGGATGACTTCAAAGCTCTTTTTTCAACTCTATCCCTTTGTGAATCCGTTAGTTTTTATTGAATTCAAGATTCCACTTGAGAATGTTTTGGTCTCATGAAGATTGTTATGAGGAAGGTATCAGAGATAAGCAGAGGGCTGGTCATCATACCAACAGCAACACAAATCTCAAGAAAGGGCAGAAAAGATGGAAACTGTAGCATCTCCTCACTTAGCACAGGTGAGCAGGGTCAGGGCGGACAATGTCTTGCTTGATAATAGAAGAAATTAGAAAGTAATGGAGAATTGATTGGTGTTTCAGCACCTTGGCATTTGTGCTGTTGTCCAATATTAAAATGCGATGTTTTTGAGGGAAACCATGTGGAAAAGGAAAATTCTCCTCTATCTTCTTGGGTTCTCCCAGTGGTTCTGAGAAATAAACTGACAATGGACAGATTAACAAGACAAAAATCATACAAATTTATTTGATGTTGTTTTACATGGCACAGAGGAGCTTTACAAAGAGAAGAGAAATCCTGCAAAGAAACTGCTAGGTGTGGAGTCTTTTTTTTTTTTTTGAAGATTTATTTATTTGTTTGAGAGAGAGAGAGCTTACAATCATAAGCGGGGGAAGAGAGAGAGAGAATCCTCAAGGAGATTCCTTGCTAAGCATGGAGCCCATGCAGGACTCTATCCCAGGACCCTGAGATCATGACCTGAGCCAAAATCAAGAGTCGGCCACTTAACCGACTGAGCCATCCAGGTGCCCCAGCTTGGAGGCTTTTAAATCATTTTGACAGAGGAGGATAAATATATAGGGAAGTGACAAAACAAAAAAAAAAGGGACTTTGAGTTTCCAGGAGTGACAAATTGTAAGAAGACATATATATGGGAAACTAATGGTATGTAGGGGCTAGTTAGTAGGTCATACACATTCAGTCCATATTAATATGTCATTAGGGAATTTTAATTTAAAACAATGAGGTACCATTACACATCCAAAATCCAAAACACAGACAACACTAAACACTAGCAAAGATGTGAAGCTACAGAAACTATCATTCATTGCTAGGAAGAATGCAAAATGATAGAGTCACTTTGGAAGATAGTTTGGTGGTTTCTTACAAAACTAAATATACTTTTACCATATGATCCAACCATCGTGCTCCTTGTTATTTACCCAAAGGAGCTGAGATATTATGTCCAAACAAAAACCTGCATACAAATGTTTATTGCAACTTTATTCATTATTACCAAACCTTGGAAGCAACCAAGATGTCATTCAGTAGGTAAATGGATAAATAAACTGTGGTACATCCAAACAATGTAATATTATTTTAGTACTAAAAAGAAATGAGCTGTCACGCCATGAAAAAGATATGGAGAAAACTTAAATGAATATTGCTAAGTGAAAAAAGCCAATCTGAAAAGGCTAAATACGATGTGATCTAAATATATGACATTCTAGAAAAGGCAAAACTATGGAGACAGTAAAGAGATCAGTGGTTGCCAGGCATTAGCGGGGAAGGAAGGTGAAACACAGAGGATTGAGGGGCAGTGAAAATGCTCTGTGTGACTCCATAATGGAGGATATATATTATTACATGTTTATTCAAACCCATAGAATGTACAGCACCAAAAGTAAACTCTCATGTAAAATATGGACTTTAGCTGAGAAACAAACAAAAACAAAAACAAAACAAACAAGCCCTTTCCCCACAAAACATGTGAAAATTAACCAGAGGTGAGTATGTGTGCGCGCGCGCGCACACACACACACACACACACACACACACACACACACGTTGTACTTCTATATAATCAATGCATTGGAGACAAAATCACAGCAAAAATTATGAAATATTTGGAACTAAGCAGCAATTAAAGTACTATATATAATAATTTGTGGGGTGTAAGTAAAAAAATATATATCAGAAAATGAACATGTCAGCAAATAAGAAATTTGAAAATCAGTGAGCTAAGTTCTTTCTCAAGAAATTAGAAATAAGCAGCAGAGTTTTAACAAACAAAAAAGAAAATAGTGTGTTAGAATAGAAATTAATTATTTTTCAAAATGGAGCAGACCAAATTAGAAGAGTGCATGGCATCGAGGAAGGGCTCTGTAACTGTGAGCTATTATTATAGTTAATTAAGTGCAGGGAGGTAATAAAAACATTCATCTACTAAGGGTCGGGAAATCTGTTTTCTAGTCCTTTTTTTTTCTCTTTGAAAGACTAGATATTGTGTTACCTGTGGTGAGTCACGTCACCCCCCCGGACCTTGGTTACTTAATATGCAAAATGAGAAGTTTGGATGAAAAGTTATGCCCAGTTCCGTGTCTCTGGGATTCTACTTTTACAGGACCCTAGTGGAGGCAAAAATTTGCCTTATATAAAATTCAACTTGTAGACTGCTGTTACCATATGGACCACTAGTGCCTGGGTGGGATTCTAAAAGAGATGAAACAGTGAGTTACATCTAAATTGTGCATAACTATTATGATTAGTAGTAGTAGGATTAGTATTAGTAGTACGAAACTTATAGCAAAGTTGACCCTCTTGCTACTATTATTTCCTTTTAGGGTGGTCACAGTTAAGTCGTGACTAAATTCCCAACACAAAAACCAAAACCCTTTTCTCTCTTGAGAATAATTTTTCTCAGGAAATTTTGTAACTCTCTTCTAAGGCATGTTACAGAGGTTGCAAGCTGCTGCTAAGAGTTCCTAGCTTGTTAAATCAATATCATGTTCATTTACTCAAGGAGATTCTGGTCTGAAAGAAAAGTAAGGCAGGCACTTTCATTTCACTTACAAGTAGAAATGAAATAGAAAATCCTTTCTTTTTCAAAGTTGGGAGAAAAAGGTCATGGTGCATTTTTTCCCACAGTACAGGGAAGTCTTTCTTAGCTTACTCTTGATATTTCCCCTCTGGTGCATTGCAAAAAAGATGACTGATAGCTAGGAACAGGACCAGAGGAACCACTGTTCCTCCCTTTATCTGCTCTCTCTACACCAGTGCTCCCCAAAATGTTGTCAGAAACCCTTCCAGGGGGTCTGTACCATCCAAATTATTTTCCTAGTAACATGAAAACATTATTTGCCTTTTTCACTGCCATTCTTTCTTGTCTCTACAGTGGGGTAGGAAAATCAGACACCAGGCTTTGGGATTAGACTGAATCCACAGACAGACCCTGCATCAAGTCATCAAAGCTCGATGAGAAGAAGAGACTTTAAGCTGAGAGGGGAAGGGGTTGGTCAAGATAAGCTCTCAGGAGAAATGTTTCACAGAGACTGAACGTCTTGAAGGTTTGATGGAGGCTTTATCCATAAAATCTGACTTCCTCAGGTATGGAGACACAACCCTCCGAACCCAAGCATCTACTCCCCTGGCTCTCCATCACCACCACTTGATGGCAGTACATTCAAATCACACATACAAACATGTAGCCACTTTACATTGCTGGATCATTTCCAAATGCTATCCTAATGCACTTAAAAAAGTATTTGAAATTGAAATTTGAGACTCAAGGAAGGCAGAGAATTAAAAAAAAAAGGGTCATACCACATTTTTAATTTAATTAGATTTGCAAAAAAGGAAATTTCACTTACTCTGGCATTTCTATTAATCTGTTCTAATACCATTAAGTAATCCAAATGCTTTTGAAAGCACCCTTGTTAAGTACTTTATAATAGTTAAATGTTAATTAAATGTATTATTTATTTACTAATCTTGTTCAAAAATAAGGCCTTGCGTATATTAAATGTATAATCCACATTATGGCACATATGGTTGTATAATTCATTTTAAATAACAAGGACTTTTAACTGTCATGTATTCTGAAGTAAAGAATAGGTTTAATATTTTAAAGTTGGAAACAATTTAATCTACAATTAAATATGTTACAATAGCTAAACTTCAGAGTTGCAGTGGAAATTCCTTTGTTTCTGTGAAGCTTTAGATAATTGAGGGAGGAGGAATGATTCTCTGAATGCAAAGTACCCTATTGGCTTTTCCATCCAAATCCAAGATCAAGTCACCCTCTTTAAACTTGTTATATAACTTCAGAATTGCAGGAGTAAACTTTTGGGGAATGATTAGCTTGCTAGTCATGCTAGAAATGTACAGATAATGATTATAATGGGTGCTCTTCTTCTGGAAGCAAAGTAAGAGAGCATAGCCTTTCGAAAATTCCAAACAAATCTCTTCTCTGTGGTACTATATAAGGGAACACTGGTGCCAAGCTAGCGAGTGGCTTTGCTTTCTCCTGTTCTTTTTCAAGAACAATGGGTAAAAGTTAAATAAACATATTAGCTTTTGTTGAGAGATTAACTGGAAGTGATTACTCATACTTTTCATGTGACATCTCAGGTGGAGAGCTTGTGAAGTATTTCGTATATATAAATTTTCAGGCAGCCTGTGGAATGAAACAGGATTATAAAGGTTATAGACATGCTCCTTGATTCTTTCAAAGAAAAATGTTTATAGAGAGCTTACTAATGCATACATAAACCTGAGGAGAAAGTTAATTTTTTTGTAAAGGATGCTTTGAAAAAGGAGATCTCTGAGAACATAGTAAGTCTTTCGCTTTCCATGTCAATCAGCCCATTTCAAACAGGCAAGATCGAACAGCCTGGTGATCCCAGATCAGAGCTCAGTTAGAAATGAAGCCAGATTATCATATAAATCTTCCCACAGTGCTTGGCACATAGTGAGCCAATATATGTGATTAATTATTCTTTTAGAAGGTAAAGTCTGAGGGAGTACCTGAACCTCTTTCCCATTCCTTCCTATCCCCTAACTACCTTTCCACCTACTTCCTTGCTTAAGTGGTATTAATTCATTTATTTAACAAGTATTTACAGGGGGCCTATGGTATGGCAGGTACTGTTTTAGGCACTGGCCGACAAAGCCAAACTTTACTCAGCCTGGAAAACAGTGAGGGCTGCAGCTAGACCTGTATGTGCATTGAGACCCAGTGGAGGAAGTGGGCAGGGATGGATGCCAAAAGTCTGGCACCAGAAACCTCTCCCCAGGGATGGTAGGACAATGCAGGGCCTGGAGCTTAGGGGTATCCCAGGGAGAAGAGGGGTGGAGGGATCAAAGCAGACCTGATTTCACTAAATTCATGCCAGACACAACTGAGACAAAATCCACTTACCCTGAATTGATCAAACTAGTTTTTCCACTATCAGGTGAAATGTGATCTTAAATAGAGGTTAAGATTTCACTCGCTCATCACAGTGGTCTGAAATATCAAACTTGTTTCTTTATTTTACAGTATTAATTTTTTTTAGTATTAATAAACAGGGAAGCCATCCCATAGCATTGCTCTGTTTCTCTGATTCCAGATTTTTTTCCCAGAATCTGGCAGAACGCCTCTGGTCAGCTCTTCAATTTGGGGTATTCAGTACACATCTCTTGTTTGGCTATTAGTTTTCTTATGTCTTCCTCATGAAATTTCCTTTTGGGGTATCCCCTCACCTTAGCCAGCCAGAAGGGAACATATGCCTTTTAGTGAAGGAGAATGAAAAATTCAATAATCTCACCAGTGTTATTGCACAACTCTGGGGGGAAGATAGTTAGCTTGTAGTCGACATGGAAACAGCAATTCCTTGAGTTGTGCAATGCAAATTTCACCTCACAGGCTGCCACTCTTCAATGATCTGGGTATATTTTCTTCCACCCAGCATTTCTGTTTGCCTGTCTTATACTCTCTGAAAACATAGTTTTAGTCCTTGCTCAATAATTTTAATACATCTGCCATAATTTACATACTTTCTTTAAATTTTTAGACAATTAGTATGTTTGCAAGATCTTGCTATTAAAAATATAAATGGATAAACTCTCATGTACAATTATTCACATTTTGAGTTGTTGCTTTAGGATAAATTCTCAGAAATAGGTCAAAGGGTACAGACATTATTGAGGCTCATTCTACTCAGCTAAAAATTGTTTTCCGGGAATATTGCTCTGATTTACTCTCCCATTCACTGTGCATGAGAGTGGATTTTTCCAAGTAACTTTGCCAGTTTATCAAATGGTAAACTAGCAGAGATTAAGGTAGTGAGTGAGCTGGAGGGAGTCAAGTTTTGTGCATTTTGGAAAGACAATTCCTCATTGACATTAATGTATGCAAGGACATTAGAAACATACTCACCATTTGAACTAGTAAACAAAAGTTTTTAATAAGAAAAAATGGTGAAGGGGGAAAAGATGACAGAGGAGTAGGGGACCCTATTCGAACTGGTCCCCAGAATTGAGCTGAAAACCTACCAGACAACCCTGAACACCCACGAAATCAGCCTGAGATGTAAGAAGATAGATCTGGATCTCTACAAACAGAATATTGCAGGCAGTTGGTTCGAGGTATGAAGCAGGGAGCCATGATTCTGCGGGCAGATATCCAAGGATAAATGGCAGCGGGAGGGAGCCTGGCCATGGGGATTCTACACAACTGGTGAGCAATAGCCTCCCGCACTGGGGACAGGGCACCGATGTGCAGACCAGTAGTGGTGGGGAAAGGACTTTAGGGCAGCCCCCCAGGTGGATACCCGGAGCAGCGAGGTCACACCTATGAACTAGGGGTGGCTGGTAGTTTCAGAAGCACAAAGGGCAGAGACATGCCTGACCTGGAGGCAAGGACTGGGAGCGCTGCTGAGGGGTGCACAACCCAGGACGCTGCAGTTCATAGCAGCACAGACAGAAATGGAAATAGTGTGGCCTGGAGAGCTCACTGAAGAACAGACTGCAATCTCTCTGCTCTGAGGCAGAGGGTTGGAAACGGTCTCTTCTGCTCTGACTCTTAGAAGAGATGCGGAAAGCCACCATGGAAAGCAGCCAGAGAACAAAACCCCCCAAAAATCGGTTTTCACTGAGCCCATCCCCCGCCACAGGGGGCAGGGCAACTCTGCCCAAACAGGGTTGCCTGAATAACAGCATTGCAGGCCCCTTCCCCAGAAGACAGCCTGGGAGAAAAAGAGGCCAGCAACCCTAAGTTCCCTAGAAAACAGGTGCATCTTGCTTGGGTTGTGGTCAATAATTTGGACTCTATACATTCCTTCAACCACCCCTCAACAGAATGACTAGGAGGACGAACCCCCAAAATAGGAAAGACTTAGAGACTATGACTTACACCACAGATTTACAAATGGATTCAGATATAACCAAGATGTTGGAGATGGAATTCAGTGTAGCAATTGTGAAGACAATAGCTGGAATGGAGAAATCGATTAATGGCAACACGGAGTCTCTAAGGGCAGAAATGAAAGCTGAATTGGCAGAACTTAAAAATGCTATCAGTGAGATCCAATCCAATCTAGATAATCTAACAGCTACGGTAAGTGAGGCAGAAGAATGAATTGGTGATTTAGATGACCAATTAATAGACAAGAAGGGAAAAGAGGAGGTCAGGGAAAAACAACTCAGAAGCCACGAAAATAGAATCAGAGAAATAAGAGACACCATGAAACATTTCAATGTCAGAATTATTGGGATCCTTGAGGAGGTGGAGAGAGAGAGGACTAGAAGATATATTTGAGCAAATCGTAGCTGAGAACTTCATTCTGGGGAATGAAACAAACATTCGAGTCCTAGAGGCAAAGAGGACCCCTCCCAAGATCAAGGAAAACAGGCCAATGCCCTGACATGTAATAGTAAAACTCGCAAATCTCAGAACCAAGGAAACCATCCTGAGGGCAGTTGGGGGGAAGAGATTCCTTATGTACAGAGGGAGGAACATCAGAATAACGTCAGACCTATCCACAGAGACCTGGCAAGCCAGAAAGGCCTGGCAAGACATATTCAGGGTACTAAATGAGAAGAACATGCAGCCAAGAATACTTTATCCGGCAAGGCTGTCATTTAGAATGGATGGAGAGATGCAGAGCTTCCAAGACTGGCAGAAATGGAAAGAATATGTGACAATTAAGCCAGCCCTGCAAGAAATATTATGGGGGGTTCTATAAAAGGAGAAAGACCCCAAGAATGATATAGAACAGAAATTTACAGGGACAATCTATAAAAACAAGGTCTTCACAGGCAACATGATGACAATAAATCCATATCTTTCAATAATCACTCTCAATGTAAATGGCCTAAATGCTCCCATAAAACGGTACAGGGTTGCAGATTGGATAAAAAGACAGGACCCATCCATATGCTGTCTACAAAAGACTCATTTTGAACCTAAAGATACATCCAGACTGAAAGTGAAGGTATGGAGATCCATCTTCCATGCCAA
>NC_138375.1:25401146-25430357 GCF_054177405.1 Leptonychotes weddellii | reverse complement strand
TATAAAGAACTTCTCAAACTCAATACCCAAAAAACAAATAATCAAGTCAAAAAATGGGCAGAAGACATGAACAGACACTTCTCAAAAGAAGACATACAAATGGCTAACAGACACATGAAAAAATGTTCATCATCATTAGCCATCAGGGACATTCAAATCAAAACCACATTGAGATACCACCTTACACCAGTTAGAATGGCAAAAATGGACAAGGCAAGAAACAACAAATGTTGGAGAGATTGTGGAGAAAGGGGAACCCTCTTACACTGTTGGTGGGAATGCAAGTTGGTACAGCCACTTTGGAAAACAGCATGGAGGCGTCTCAAAAAATTAAAAATAGAGCTACCCTATGACCCAGCAATTGCACTACTCGGTATTTACCCCAAAGACACAGATGTAGTGAAAAGAAGGACCATATGCACCCCAACGTTCATAGCAGTAATGTCCACAATAGCCAAACTGTAGAAAGAGCCGAGATGCCCTTTAACAGATGAATGGATAAAGATGATGGGGTCCATATATACAATGGAATATTACTCAGCCATCAGAAAGGATGAAAACCCAACTTTTACATCAACATGGATGGGACTGGAAGAGATTATGCAAGGTGAAATAAGTCAAGCAGAGAAAGTCAATTATCATATGGTTTCACTTATTTGTGGAACATAAGGAATAGCATGAAGGACATTAGGAGAAGGAAGGGAAAAATGAAGGGGAGGAAATCGGAGGGGGATACGAACCATGAGAGACTATGGACTCCGAGAAACAAACTGAGGGTTTTAGAGGGGAGGGGGAAGGGGGGAAGGGTTAGTCTGGTGATGGCTATTAAGGAGGACACGTACTGCATGGAGCACTGGGTGTTATACGAAAACAATGAATCGTGGATCACTACATCAAAAACTAATGATGTATTGTATGGTGACTAACATAACATAATAAAATAAAATTTTAAAAAATTAAAAAAATGGAAAACGTACAAAAATAAGCATTTTTGGATGTTTATTATGGTGTTGCAAAATAATAAAAAATAGAAGTAACTTAAAAATAAATTTATTGAATAAATTATGAAATACTTGCATAAAGAAGCATTATAATCACCTAAAAATGTTGTAGTAAAATATTTACTATGGAATGGTAATGAGATTTTAAGTAAAAAATCAACTAACATAAGTAAAAAAACATTTTTGAATTTTTAAAAACTAGACATTGATTTAAAAAAAATTATGGAAAAATACCAAAATATTAACGGTAGATTTCTGGGTACTTTTAGATTGTTTGTTTGGTTTGTTTTTCTCAATATGCTTTATTTTATATTTCATATTGTAAAATATATACTTTAAAGAAAAAGCATATAAAATCTTTATGTCTCTAAAACTATAATCATTGGTCCAGAAATTTGGCAAAATCCACTATAATGAACATTAGCATTTTAAATGATTTTTGCAGTATCAGTCAGAACCATTTATCGGAATCAGCTTTGTTTTTATTCTCTGGAAAAACTGAAGTCCTTCCTCAGCTATCCTAATGTGTTGAATATTTTTTGTCATGCACTTAACTGTAACTATGAGTGAAGGCTTTATATTTCCCATAATTTTTCATTAAAACTCATAATAAAACAAAACATGACACTGTTTCCATATGTATTTTCATATATTTCACCATTGATAAAGATTGGTCAAAGTTTTAAAAATCACCAATTTTAAGATGTGTTAAATGTGTTACTCTTGGAAGCCCAGCTGCACAGATAGGCAGTTAGGCTAGCTCTCTTTCCCAACGTGTCCCACCTGTTCTAATCATTGCTAAGTTAGTGAACTCCTTTGCTGCTCAAAATGCGGGCATTGACATCTTCTGGGAGTTTTTGCAAATGCAAAAATCTCCAGCCCCTTTCAAGACTTACTTGATCTAGAAACCACAGATTCATTTCTCCGTTTAATTTCTACACATGTTAATGTTTGGGAGGCACGGGGCCAGGAGTGATGACAATAAACACTTTCAATTACCTTCCCCTTTTGTTGGTTTTGATTTGTTGAACTTTATCTAAACATCACCTTGAAGGTGAAAACAGCTGTTATATACAGCACTCTTCTGCCCAGCCTGAAGTGAATTTTTTTTTTCCTTTGGGGGCAAATGCCACTGCATGATTTCAAACCAAACAAATCAGAATAAAGTTTTCCTGGAAAATTCAAAGGGAGAAAAAAAAATCATAAATAAACAATTGCGTAGTGTACTGTCCCAACTAGACATATTGTTCGAGCGGTAAGATTCCTTCTTTTTGTCCACAGGTCATATCAAACAAAAACATAGACTCCTTTATATAAACAGTTACTGCGTCAGAGTTTTATGAATGACATTTTCTACTGACAGATTATTTTCGATGAAAGTGGGTTCTTTCAGAATTGCACTTTAAAAAATGAATATTTGTCTTAGAACAATTCAGAAAAATAACATGACACTTACACTCAATACATCTGGTAGAAAATAATATCCCTGGTTTAAAAGAGCAGATGGAAAATTTTCTTCTGAAAAACCACTGTTAATAAGACCATCTCTTCAATCCTTGCAAGAATTTCACAATGTGTACACCTGTAAACAGAGTAACAGGGGGAAAAAAGGATTATTGTTTTTCCTATGAGCCCGGGCGAAATAATCACTCTCCTCATTTAACCTGTGAGGAATAGATAGGTGAAAGTCTCTAAAACAAATATTTCCACTTATTGTTATATCTTTCCTCAGAGAGATTCTCCTGAGCATTCTAAGAGGCTGAAGTTTAGGTAGCTAGTCAGCCAACTTTTAGTCAATAGAGATGGCCCTAAGTTCTTTGACATTCCTCCTTTCAAGAGGTTGGGTCTAATGGCCCTCTCTTTGCACCAGGGGTGGCCTCGTAAGGGACAGAATGCAGGGAAAGTGACACAGTGTGATGTCCAGGGCTAGATCGGAAGGTCAGGAGGCAGCCCTTGCCTTGCATCTTGGAATGCAGTCTATTCGGATGTTTCACATTTGACACTCCTCTCAGGACCCCGCAGCCATGCTGCAAGGAGCCCAGGCCAAGTGCAAATGCTTGGGTGACCGCCTCTGGAGACAGCCCTGTGAGAGTCACTGTGACATCCACTGCTGCTAAGTCTTCAGATGCTTGGGGGCCCCAGACAACATCTGACTGCCACAACGTAGGAGGCCACAAGTGAGAATCGCCACCTGAATGCTTCCTGAATTCCTGACCACAAAATAAAATGGGTGCTTTAAGATGCTAAGTTTTTAGGTAATTTCTTCTACAGCAATAGATAAAACGCCAAGGAACACCCACAATCCCTGAACACAGAGACTGTGTTTTCCTATCCTTTGCCCTCTAAATCCCATAGCAATGACTATTTCTTCAGCACTAACATTTACCATAGCTTTGTCTGGTCATCAATAACTTGACGATCTCGGATTGCTAAAATGTCCTTCGCCTAATTTCATTTTGTTTTTCAAAGCTTAATAACCCAGTTAAGTGGCATGATAACAAAAAATAAATTTAGAGAGCGTTGTTGCTAGGACTGGATTTGTAACATGAAGACAATAGCTCTGGGCACTTGAGCCCATGAAAAAGCTAGGTACGGTCTAAGAGCAGTATCTAAGAAGCAAGCAAAACCTGATGAATGAGAAAGCAAAAACATTGTTGGCTACTTTTGGAGTTCTCGACTTAAACCATAACTTATCAGAAGAAAGGACCTCAATCACTTTATGCCATTTTTAACCAGAGTTCATATGTATCTTTCCTACCCCTGCAAGTTGGCTTTATTTGGGTCCTCTACTCTCTAAATACAAGATATAGTAGAAGTTTACAATCTAAAACTGTTTCTTCTTTGGGTACCCACCCAAGCCATGTTTTGGCATATTCAAATAGGGCACAGGAATCCCAGCTACTGGGACTGGATATGTGTCCTTTTTAGGGCTGAGAGGTGAAGGGCTTTCAAAACGTTATGATGCTCACAAGATCCAGAATAGCTGATTTCTATTGTGTGGTCTGTTGCCTTGTTTTCTCCAATGAGGATCCTGTGATATATACTCAGTGGGACAAGGACAAAAGGGAAATCAGATCCTCATTTTATTCTTTTTTTTTTTTTAAAGATTTTATTTATTTATTTGACAGAGACAGAGATAGCGAGAGCAGGAACACAAGCAGCGGGAGTGGGAGAGGGAGAAGCAGGCTTCCCCTCGAGGAGGGAGCCCGATGTGGGACTCGATCCCAGGACCCTGGGATCATGACCTGAGCCAAAGGCAGACGCTTAACGACTGAGCCACCCAGGCACCCCCTCATTTTATTCTTAGCTGGATTACAGCCTGCTACCAGAATATAAGAATCCCCCCATAAGGTGCAACTTGGGCTTCAGACCCAAGCAGCCCTCTTTTTTTCCCACAGGACCCCTAAATGTGCTGCCAATCCTAGAGTAATGCAATCTCCCCAGGACCTGAATGATGTTTAAAAAAAGGAAAGAGGAAGCATGGTGACTAGGCCCTTACGTTAATTTATCAATCTTACTGCATATATGCAAGACAGTAGAACAGGAATGAGAGTAAGATTTGGGTTCATGCCAACTCACGTTCATTAAGCACACAGAAGCTGGAACCCAAAGGCCACAAGCTACCATCATATGTTCATTCACAGTGGCCAGGCCACCTGGGAAACTTGGCTCAACTGTGTAACCCCAGTCATGTTATCCCCCATACCTCCCGCAAGATATGGCAGAGTAACAAGAAGAAGATGGGGAAAGAGAAGCTTTCCCAGTTGTCTTCCTGTTAGATAAGGTTTTCCTCCTCCTAAACTGGTGAAGCCAGAACTGGTATATTGATCCTCCTCTTCACCTGATAAATGAAGGTAAGAAAATCTAGATAGCACAGCTGTGAAAATCCGCTTTGTTAGAGGAGTTCACGTCTGTGACAACTTAAGCTTCAGAGGGAGTTTCTTTGATTAAAATATCAATTTAATTGTAACAAGAAAGTTCTTAAAAGTACACATTTAAGGAAATGAGTATTTTTTTCATAGATGGTTAATTATCCTGACCACATAAGCATTAATGGCTGGTGTTGCTAAGGGGATATGATGTTCCACACAGTCCCTCAGTCTGCTAACGTTTTCACTTGTCCACCTCCTCCCATCAGTCTTGAATCTAATCCAGTCAGGTTTTTGCCATGCTTGTCCACGGATGCTTCTCTTGTCAAGGTCACCAGTGAATGCCAGTTTGTCAAACCCAGGTCCAGTGGAAGTTCTGTGCCAATGTGGGGCCACTGCAGTAAAGCAATAAATGGGTAGCATTTAGCATGGGGAGGACCTAAGGTAACCCCGAGCTTGGTTCCCCTTGTTCCTGCAAGGCAGAAAACAGATCCAAAAAGTCCTTCTGTGGGGCAGAGAGAAGGAGGTAAGGCAGGATATGGAAAATAACTCAGAATTAAGAGTCAGCATAGTTGGAGTGGTGTAGGTGAGGGAACCCTATAGTAGGGCTGTGGAATGGACAGGCCAAGGGCTAGTGCAGCTGAGTCTTTGAGGTTCAAGGGAGGTAGGAAAGAAGTGCAGGCAGTAGGGGGAAATGGCCTTCTTTTCCTGCTTCATGTCTCCATGAGCAGACCTCCACTAGAATCACATTCCTGGCCCCTCTCCACCTCATCACTTTTCACCAGGAAAGGAGAAGGAACTGATAACAATGCTGAATTGGGGAGAGAGAATTGAGAAAATGTAGTGCCTTTCCTCCCTCCCTCTCTGGATCTTTCTACCTGCAGAGCACACATTTTGCTCTTCTCTCTTGAGGTAAATAGGGCCTGTCTCTGTGGGGGGTTGGGGGGGAGTGTATTTGCCTACTTGTTGTGCCAATGACGGAATGTCAGCCTGTCCAATTAGGTAGAGAATATTAGCCAACTTGTGGGCCACAAGACCTAAGCTATGTTCTCCCATATCCTTTTGGTCAGCAATCTCCATTTCCCTAAGTCCTCTGTTTTTTTCTTAACTGGATCTCAACTGGAGCAGGAAGTTTACTAGTTTACTAGTCTTTTCAAATCCCAATAGAGATGCTAGATGGCACTCTCAATACTTTTGTTATACAGGCAACAAGCAATATGACAATAGAATGAAGGGAAATATGGGGTCAGTGTGTGTGTGTGCGTGCGTGTGTGTGTGTGTGTGTGCATGAGTGTTTAATAGGAATTATTATAGAGTATTTGTAGGTAATAAGATTATCCAATAGTAAGGGACAAATAATAGAAGATACAGGGAACAGATGATAATTGCAGGGGCAAAGCCCTTCCACTAGACAAAAGGAGCACATGGAAGCTTGTGCACAGGTGGAGTGGCCACCCTCAGAGGAGAGCAGGGGCTAAATGCCCATGGTAATAGGAAGGAAAACAGAGATTATGGGTTCAGATATAATCAACCATGTGGGAGGACAGGGAAATTCTCTTCTGATTGCTTCCATTTCTCAGTGAGATGGAAAAACAGGATCATCTGTTATTAAAATATGGACCAAAATGTAAATATTTGGATCTAGGTTTGTTGATTCCATCTAATAATAATTCAGTTTCACCCAGTGGCCATGTGATCTCTTCAACATCTAACTAAACCTGAAGCCTCTTACCCCTGTATGGAGTCTGGTCTTTCTGGTTTTATTTTTAATTTTTTTTATGAATATTTATTCTTTTTTTTATTATGTTATGTTAATCACCATATATTACATCATTAGTTTTTGATGTAGTGTTCCATGATTCATTGTTTGTGTATAACACCCAGTGCTCCATGCAGTACGTGCCCTCTTTAATACCCACCACCAGGCTAACCCATCCCCCCACCCCCCTCCCCTCTAGAACCCTCAGTTTGTTTCTCAGAGTCCATAGTCTCTCATGGTTCGTCTCCCCCTCCGATTTCTCCCCGCAAACAACTTCAAATTCTTTGCAGATGCAGAATTGATAAATAAATAAACAGATGTATAATGGATGAACAAGTAAATAAAATAAATGCACACTAATTGCAAAATATTCTAGCTATTCTTTACCATAAGATTATTATTAAACTATCAGGGAAGAAGTTTTGCATTCCATCGTATTTCCCTGAGTGGAATTTGAGACCAGTGTAGTCCTATTTGTAGGTCAGAGCTAATGACATAGAACCAAAGACAAATTTAGCCATCTTTTCAATATCCTGACACTGGACCTATCACAAAGGGTCTACTTAAAATACTACAATGTTTCTTAAACAAACATTTTAGAATGATAAGCATTTTACTTCTTATTTTGATGAAGAGCGACACAGACAAGGGATGGCCAAGAAGCCGGCTCTGTGTTTTATAATATATAAAACAGGGGAAAGAATTTTGAAACAAATCAAAGACATCTGTCAAAGTCTTAAGAGGCTAAATCCTCTTTGTCTCCCATCCTACCGCGATCTTATATACTAGTATGCAAGTTATTTAAGGGAAAAGTAACAGATCAGCAAAAGTGACAAAACTGAACATTAAATAATTCTCAGTTGCAAGAGTCAAAATTATGAAAGGACAAGTGAAAACAGAACAAATCAGGCAATAATTGAACATCATATCCCATTAGGGACACCAGCCATGTTTATATGATCAATCATCTATGATAAAAAAGACATATCCTGTAGGAGAAGGGTGAAGAGCAAAGGTATTTATTTCCCTGTAGGGATATGAACTAGGTAGAAGGGGAAGGGACTCTCAGAAGCATAACTTAAAGCAATGCTCCCAAATTACTAATGACCAGGAAATTGTAACACTTTTGAAAATGGGAAAAGGGATTTACTCAATTAAGACACTGCCTTCATATCAGTGAGTCAGAGACAGAGTCACAAAGAGTGAACTCAAATATATAGGTGACAGGTATATTGAACATGCAAAGAACTTTCCATTTACACTTGCCTTAAGTTCAGATGCTAACTCACTTGTTTTTGAATATAATGGCCCATAAAACAAAAATGAAGAAAAATGCAAGAGGTAATATAAGAGAATAATTAAATGATTCAATTTTCAAAATCTGTTTTGTTCCCTGATATTCTTAATATAAATAATAATCTCTAAACATTATATTTTATATTGTCTATGGAGATATCCAACTCGGACTTCATTGACATTTGATGAAGTAATAGTGTCATGTGAAACATTAAATGGGCAAAGTAGTTGATAACTTAGACTGTCTACAGAATCAGAATAACACATTCTCTTCCACTTTTGGGGAAACAATATATTTGCCCCATCTTCTCAGGTCCACAGGCCCACTTCTGTTTATAGGATGAAACTGTCCATTTGATCTTGTCAACTTGTAAACAATTCCTTGTAAATAGTCTTTTTTGGGCTTTTGTTTTTCAATGCTTACTCATCAAACCTCTCTATTTTTCAGTATATCCATGACTTGATCTTCCCTTTAGCATGTTCAAAGAATGAATATCTTAATCTGAAGCCAGGGAGGACTTGTTTTCAATAATTGCATCATTCACATTTGTGGACGTGGCTGGCTGTCTCTTAGGTTCCTAAAGTTGTTCAGCTGTGCCTTGATTCACATAAAGCGTGCTGTGAAGGTGATTTAAACATCTCCTGGTTTCCTGTCACAAATTAGAGGTGGTAACATCATGCTCATTGAAGTTTGCTGTACCCCCAACCACAAAAAGGCTGAGGGGAAAGGAAGTATGGACAATAATGCTGCTGCCCATTCTTTCCAGGGCCAAGCTGGGGTTTGGGGTGGGAGAAGGCCAAGAGCCTCAGAAGATGGGACAAACACAATTCACTTCATCTACATTGCTGGTGTGGAGAGACTTCCAGGATGTACCTTGCAAATGATTTAGGCTTTCTGTAGAATTTCTTATCTGCCAACAAGACACAACAGTGTACAAGGAAAGATTTCAAAAACCACGTGTTTTGTCCTGGCTTTGCCTTCACTAGCTCTGAATTTGGGCAAAGCACTTGTGTATTTAGCCCTGTTTTCCCATGAATTGGAATGTTCACACATAACCATGTCCCTACTCCTATTTTTGTTCAACTGTTTTCAAGCTATGTTCTTTAGGAGCAGCTGAGCTTCTGGCTTGGTCTAAAGAGATCCTGGTAATTGCATGGCTCTGCTGGAGATTGTTTTGGAGATGCACATGTTACCCCATTTCTAGCCAAAAAGACATAAAGGAGTTCAGCCTAGAATGAGGAGGACATTTTCCTTGGCCTTGAAACAGCTACTCCTGCCAGTGCCCACCACTGTAGAAGGGTGTGATTTTTAGAAATGCACTAAACCCTCTTGTGGGCAGAAAGGGTCAAGCTAGAACAACCAAAGTCCACATGGCAAGAACAGAAGAAGGAAGAGCCCGTGGAGATATCCTTGAGTTAGTGCATTAACAGAGCTTGAGACTTCTTATTATGGGAAATAATCAATTCTTATTGTATAAGTCAGTTGGATTAGTTTTCCTATGAAACTTGATACCAAAGCCTCTTACCAGATGGACCAATTCTATAAAATTGGAATTTGAACACCTATATCAGAGATTTGGGGAAAAGAATAGGAGTATGTATAAGTATTTCACATGGTGCTGGTCATATTGCATGTGCTTGGTAAATTTTACCATTGTCATAACAGACAGAGTTGTTATTATCTCCTAATATTTCAGAGTAGGAAAGTTCAAACTAGACAAGTTAAGTGATTTGCGCAAGGTCACATAGTGAGCAAGTAGTAAAGCAACAAAGAGTCTCAAATTTTTAGACTCCTGCAAGACAATATGCTTTTTTGCCTCATTGTGTAGGCCTCCTATGTTAGAAAGTATCTCTACTCATCACCATCACCTTCATGGGCCCTAAATTTTATACAGAGTTATTTTCTCACTTTCTAAAATAATGGAACACTAGATAGTCTTTTGATTTAATTTCTCTCTCCTTGTAAGAAGTTTGTTTTACTTTTCACATGCTTACATTCATCTTCATGTTTTCTCCTGAGGAAGTAGTAAAACAAAACACTCCATTTTAAGAGCTGGGAAATCAAAAGCAAAAAAGTAAAGGCTACATATTTTGTTGTTTCACATAATAAATGCTAAGTCTTCAGGTCAACTCATTTCTTTTCCATTTCACTATGTGTATTTTTGTACAATGAGAAGAGAGCCAGAAATTGTGGCACTATATCCCAAGGGTAGAGCTTAGACTATGGGGAGAGGTAGGTGAAAGAACATTAGGAAAGAAACTACCCCATGTTGTCACTTCATTTGCTCCAATTTTCTAACTTTTCCACAAATTGAAGCAGCTGCTAAGTTTTAGTGTTCCTGATGATGTCCTAGATGTCTGGAAAAATTCATTTCACATGAGTTTTGTTTATAATAGTTTGAGTTTCTTTGATTTTTATGTTTTGTCTTGACCTTATGGTTTCAGGACAAGCCTGGTTG
Source organism: Leptonychotes weddellii (assembly GCF_054177405.1). Taxonomy (NCBI): domain Eukaryota; kingdom Metazoa; phylum Chordata; class Mammalia; order Carnivora; family Phocidae; genus Leptonychotes; species Leptonychotes weddellii. The sequence continues at coordinate 25,419,973 of NC_138375.1, read as the reverse complement.
TTAAATCTCACAGAATTTCCTAGTATATTTGTGCTTTGCAAAGAAACGAAGCTTTCTCTGTCAACTTAACTATGTGTCACTGTGCAGTGGAAATCATGAAATGTGGCATTATTCTTTTGTAGAGTCATCTCCCAAAGAAGTAGTGTTCTTTCATTAAAATTTTAAAAAATTGCTTTAGAGACTTAGGACTTTGGAGTTGCCTGAGAATTAGACGAGCTGGAAAACTGTTTCTCTAAAATTATCAAGAGCTTATTCAGTTAAATAAGCTAATGTGTCCTCATCACAGTTCCCTGCAATTTCAGATTCAGGGTGGTAGGACACAGAAATTCACCTACCAGTGCCCCATGCCAAGTAAACCATGGGAAAAATTAAATCCTCCTACAAAGCTGATTACATCCACTCATATCTGTAATGGTTTGAATGATTGATTCCCCCAAATCATTCCATCTCAGATACATAGTCTAAGGTAGTATTTCCCTCACCAGTGGTTGGTCTAGTCATGGGTATGTGAAGCAAATGAGGCAGGAGGGGAAGCTGGGGGAAGATGGGGGGGATTCTGGGATGAGCTCCAGATATTTTATCTTAGGCTGAGTTCCCTAAAGAATTGATAAAGAATTCGATGTGGACCTTTATGAAAGATATTTACTGAGAGCGAGCTCTCTGGAGAGTGGTAATGAGAGAAGCAGAAAAAGGTGTAGAAGAAAAGCTAAGCAAGAATGTGTTCTCAGTGGGTGAATGGCTTCAGCATTGTCCTACAGGAAAACCTGGAACAAAAATTGCACCTGAAGTTGGTTCTACCTTGAGGCAAAGGGCTGACCTTTTGTTCTCCCTTGTGAGTCAGTCATTAGCTGCTGGTTGCCACTTTCTCTTACCCTGCCCTGGAATGAAGGGGCATTACCTCCTAGACAGGGTGCCTTCTATTTGGCCAAATGCAATTCCCACAGCAGCTTGGGGACAAGTGTGAAGGGGATCTGAGCAAGACATCAGCAGCATTTCCTACTGATATGATAGGCAAACCTGCTGTGGGTCTGAGGATACCCACACATAGGAGAGGGCAGGTCCAATTCACCACATGGAAATGGGACAGACCTTTGGCAGACTCAACATACTCCAGACTTCCTTTTATATGAGATAAATTGCAGAAGCCACCTAGGCTTATCTTCTGTTCCTTGTCATCAAAATATTCTGGCTTAATACATATAAAGAGGTGATGTTTCACATATTACTATTGTAATAGGTGTACTTGGAAATAAAACATTCAAAGGGCAGACAGATATAAATCAAAATATGTCTTCTCCCTGTCCCCCACCCATAGCCATCTCCTCAGATAAGTTGACTGTTTCGATTCTTCTCATCTTTTCTCTGTAACACAAAGGATTATGCTTATTATATTTCTATTTCTTTATAGTATCTATTGACCTCTTGCCATTCAACATGAGAAATTTAGCTCATTGATATTACCTCTACTTTCCTGCTCATCTGCCTAATGTTTATCAGTTATGTGTATTTCTTATGTCTTTATTTTCTTATGTTGGGACTTAAAAAATAAATTTATTGCTCTTTAATGGATTCATTAACTTCAGATGGTTTCTGATTCCCCAGATATAATATGTGGCAAGGTGTGTGTCTGCACCTCTTCCTTGACCCTTCTCCTTGCTCTAGATCAAAACTTTGCTCTGTTCTACCATTTTCCTGTTGTTAAGGTTTATAACAGTCCTATTTCTCCATAACCCTTATAGCAGTCCTTGTTTAAGCCCACCGCTCCTGGTCACTGTATACTTCTAGAGGTCAGAAGTCCAAATAAATAAATTTAATTAAATATTATATTAAATTTTAATAAATAAATCTTCTGTTGCAGATAGAAGAATGGATTTAAGGGGAGGTGACCAGAATGAGGACTTGTCCAGTGAGGATTTGAACCAATGGGAGAATAAATGGGAACATAGCATAAAGAGTAAAGAAGGAGAGAGAGATTTAAGGAACAGTTAGGAAATGAAATCAGCAAAACATGGTCATTGATGAAAGTGGGGTTAAGTGAAAAGGAGGAGATAAATAACATCCCAAGGTGTCTAGCCTGTTGACTGCTGTAGCCACTGATAGACCAAAGGCCAACAGGAGATGGAAGGGACAAGCAGAGTTGATAAGTTCAAATTGGGAGATCCAGAGTTTATGGTATCTGTGGGGTATTTAAGAAGAAATAGACAACAAACACTTGGGGAAAAAAATCAAGATTTTTATAAATACAAGTTATTTCATAAAGTAATCTGAATCTGAAATTAGATAAAAATAGCTAATGGATGCAGAATTGTTCTCACATAAGGAAGCATAAAAGTTGATGGTGAGGTTAGAAGGCTGCAAAAGGAAAAAGAGAGGATCAGTAACATTGGGATACCCTGCTTCTTGTCTTATCCTAGGCTCTCCCCCAGGAAAGGGGAAGGAAGGAGCAAGAATTCAGAAGAGTGGGAAGCTAACCTTTGGGGAATGCATTTCTCAGCAGGACATTTTTAGAGGCTGCTAGGATGACACTCTGTGGGAAATCATCACAGCTGGAGGGAGTTCCTGGGGAACAATAAAGCTGGGCTGCTTCTCAAGCACGGGGCCAGCCCGAAGCACCAGGGCGTGGCCAGGAAAGGAACAGCAACTCTAAGTACATCCAACAGAACAAGCTCCAGGCATATGCTGATCAGATGTGCTTTAAACTGGAGTTAAAATAAGAGAAACATAGCTGTGAATGAATAACAGAGACACTTAAGCTTTAATATTCTTCCTCCAATCTGCTTTCTAGAGTCCTTTATTTTTACTCTTCAATGTGTATGCCTTCATTTTGTTTCAAAATAATGAACAGAACTATGAAAACAGGGAGTCAACTTGAAAAAATAAGTCAATTGAAAAGATAAGGATATCACCAAGACACCTCCTTTCTTCTGTTCACAGTAGACTGTAATTATCAGTGAAGTAACACATAGTTCCTTGAATATTTATTAGTTTGCTATGACTGCTGGCATTTCTTGACTTGTGGCCACATCACTCCATTATCTGCCTCTGTGTTCACCATCCTTTCTCCTCTTCTATCTGTTACCCTGCTGCCTCCGTCTTACAAGAATACACATAACTGCATTTAAGGCCCTTTGGCTGATCTGATCTCAAAATCCTTTACTTAACTACATCTGCAAAGACCCTTTCTCCAAATCAGGTCACATTTACAAGTCCCAGGGAGTAGGTGCTTGGGGGACATAATTCCAGCTATTACATATTTACAGTTTGCAAAACTAAAAATATTACACAATGATGGTAAATACTCAAGGTAGTATTGTGTGGTGTTACATAAAGTTAGGTCTAGAATCATCAGACTTGGGTTCAAGTCCCTGCTCTCTAGATATTACCTATGTGACTTTGAGCAGGTGATTTCATAGATCTGTACCTCACTGTCCTCATCGGTAAGATGGGGCCAATATTACCACCTCCATGGAAGGGTTTCAGGGAGGAATAAGTGAAATAATGCACTTAAAATATTTAGCAAGTAATTTGCAATTAGCAAGCTTTCAATATCACCTATTGATAAAATTAGTAAGAACAGCGGTGGAAGAGCTCTGAAATTTCCAATATTATCACCAGTTATGTTCTTTTATATTTAAAATTACTTCCTCTTGAATTACAGAAAAAAAAGGTAGAGTACTTTTAGTCTGAAGAAAAGACATCAGAATAACCTTTATAAAATAATAGGATCAATACACCAGAAGTAAGAGGTGCCATGGACAGAGATACTGAATATGAACACATGGGGACTTCAGCCTCAATCGTTTGCCTCACAGCAACACAAATACAGAATCAGTTTCCAAGAAAAAGTACAAAAGCAAATCACAGAAATGCTTTTAAACCAGTAGACTTTAATTTTTTAAAGGATGACTAAAGGAGAAGCCATAATTTTAGATTAAAATGGAAAAAAATGATATGATTGTTAGTCTAAGCAGCCCCTTTTAGTGCCCACAGTCATTATATTTTTTAAGATAATAAGAAATACTATCACTGTAGAGAAAGATCCTGTAGAATTCTATCACTTCTTTAAGGCATCAATTTGTGAAGCGACCCAGGATGGAGCATGTTCTCATCAGCAGGCAGAAGTGTATGGTGATTTCATGCTGGTGAAATCGATTTCTTACCCATTCTTTTATTTTTCATTTAGAGTTGAAGAAAATTTTGAGAGAAAGACAGGGGTTCAGATCTATTTCAAATCAACTGTAAATTTGCTTTTGGAGAAGAGTGTGGGTGAAGTTTGGTGAATATATAGGAAGTCAGTTTTAGGGGAAGAATTCACCAGAAGCACACAACAGTTACTCAGAATGACCAAATCAGCTAATTATCTCTCCTTATCAACTTTACATACAAAGGGGTTGCATTCAACATGAAGTCTGGTTTTTTCCCCTGAAATTATGTGTGAATGGCAGTGTTTTGCAGAACAGGATCTCTGTGGGAAGCTTTATTTGCCCCGTGCTGATGTAAGAATCAGCAATCCCACTCCCATTCCAGCCTTACTTTTAGCAGCTCTTCTCAATTTCCTTGTTAATTTCCTTGTCAACCACAATCACTTCCCTGACACCAGCTTCTAATGGGATTCTTCTTGTTGCTTCCCTGTAACTGAGTTATTGAAAAACCTCCTGTTGTAACCATCAGCACGCCTTTTTATTAGAGTCAACATTATTATTTGTCCTAACAGAGGAGGCCAGATTGTGAAAAAGCCTTGTAACAACAATTTCCCGTGTTCGGAGAGTTTGATTCAGCAGCTTTGCTATAAGGCTCAGGAATCTGGATTTCTTAAAATCTCTCTAGTAACTTGATTTATATGATGTTTTCTAGTCATTTACGTAAATCAACGTGCAGGTTGTATAAGAACCTTCTCCCTAGAAGAGTGAAAGGCACTTTGATTCTGCACCTTGTGACTTCTAGTGCCTGGACGTGGTAATATTTATACCTTGTGTGTGTGTGTGTGAGTGTGTGTGTGTGTGTGTGTGAGCACATCTACGTATTTTAGAGTGTGTGTAATAATGCCTATTTATTTCTAGATAGTTGGAAAAATCTTGATTTAGACTGTTAGTGGAAATAAGGAAGCAAAAAGTAAGCCCCCTAAAAACTCAAGAGCTTTAAAATTATTTGAGAATTGATTCCAGTGACAAAGATAGATTGTTAGAGACACAGAAAAAATAACAAAGGATGAATCTGTCTAGAATATCATAACCACCCATATTCTTAATCTTTTTCACTTCCTTCTATGCATGCTATTTTATGGATTCCATATATTTTTGAAGCTCTCAATTCTTTTTTAGAGCAGAGTTGCCAGTAACTAACAATGATAAGATTAGTAACGATACTAGCAACAGTTGACATCATCTGTTAAATTGAACGTCTGTTAAGTTCCAGACACTATGGCAAGCACTTTACATATAATATATCTAAAGTCACAACTACCTTATCAGAAGGATATCATTACTCTTCCCATTTTACTGAAGAGGAAACTGAGTACTGAGCTTCCCAAAAGTTAAGTCATGCAACTGAAAAGTGGTTGGTCTGGGTCAATCCCTTGAAATCTGATTTCAACTTTTACCGCTTCTATTAAATGAATAAAATCATTTATATTTAAAGAAATGGCCTTTTAGGGGCATCTGTGTGGCTCAGTCAGTCGAGCAACCGACTCTTGATTTCGGCTCAGGTCCTGATCTCAGGGTTGTGCGATCAAGCCCCTCATCAGGCTCTGGGCTCAGTGGGGAGTCTGCTTGAGGATTCTCTCCCTCATTCTCCCTCTGCCTCTGCTCCCTCTCCCTCAAACACACGCTCGCTCTCTCGCTCAAATAAAAAAAAATCTTATAAAAAAAAAAGAAATGGGGCGCCTGGGTGGCTCAGTTGGTTAAGCGACTGCCTTCGGCTCGGGTCGTGATCCTGGAGTCCCGGGATCGAGTCCCACGTCGGGCTCCCTGCTCGGCAGGGAGTCTGCTTCTCCCTCTGACCCTCCCCCCTCTCATGCTATCTCTATGTCATTCTCTCTCTCAAATAAATAAATAAAATCTTTAAAAAAAAAAAAAAAAGAAATGGCATTTTAGAGCCTAGGTTTATTTGCAACTTGGCAAAGTTTTGCCTCAGGACATAATGCCATGAGACCAGATTTTTGTTATGGCATACATTATTTATACTATGTCTGCTTCCCAAAGGAATTTGGGATGGTTTACAAGAACAGACACATATATGCTAAAGGAAAACAATCTAAGAATGAGAATCTTTAACAGAAGGGAGAATGAATAGTTCCCACCAGAAGACCTACTTGAAATGAAACCACTGTGATTCAAAACTAAGTCTTGACCACTGAGACACAAGAGTGATCAACATGAGTTTGCAGATTAACTTTCTTTTTTTTTGGTTTTTGTTTTTTGTTTTCTGAATGTAGTGAGAAGATTTCTTGAGATATTAATCTTGGAAATGCTTCTTTTTTTGAAATTTCGCCATGGGAATGATCAGAAAGAGAAGAGAATCGGGTCGCATCTCTGGGTGGCTGCACAATGGCCTTTGGGGGATGGGCATCACGAACACAGAGAAGGTCACAGGTCTCAGAGAGAAGGTCCTGCCTGATGCAGCCACGTGAAACCTGGGGACTTCCCTCTGCTCTTATACAAAGGAACCATGTCCACCTTCTGATTTGGGCTGCCTGCATGTCTTCTATGGTACATCCAGCAGAAGGTCCCCTGCCTGTGTTGCTGGAAGCTAGTCCCGTGAGAGCAACAGCTTTGCCAACAACCTGGGACACGAGGCAGACTCCTTGATCTTTCGAGGGGGTGGGAATGGTATGGGATAAAAAGCCCCAGCACAAAAATGAAAGGGAAACCAATCCTACACTATCACTGACATAGGAGGAGTTTAGTGCTTCAACACACACACACACACACACACACACACACACACAGAGTGATTTTTTTTTTAGAAGACATTGAATATTGCCATAAGAAATATATCCTTTCATATTTCATTTTTCATTTAAAAAATCACTTTCACATGGGGTATGGATAGTGTAATAGAAATTTTTTAAAGGATGCAGAAACACATTTCAATAAATAGTTTCTGATTCCCTATTTTGAACTGTAGATCACTGGAGGCCTTTGTATGATAAATTAAATCAGAGCAGTTCAGATATGTTTTTTCGGGCTACCCAGCTTAATGAGAAGTTACCACCTAGGGCAGCAATTGTGCATTAGAATCTCCTGGGAGGCTTGTAAAACCAGTTTGCCAGGCCCCACCTCCAAATTCAGTAGGTCTGGGGTGGGGTCCGATAATATACATTTCTGACAAGTTCCCAGATGCTGTTGCTTCTGCTGGTCTGGGACCACACTTCGAGAAGCATGGACTTGGGGAACTTAAGAACTTGAATTTTTAGCATATCCCTTAAGATTTGTCACAAATGCTGATGGCCTCACTTTGAACGGACACTTCACAAAGGCTGGAGTTAAGCAAACACACATAAGTATTTTCTCGGGGTTAAGCAGTGCCCTAGGTTATGCGCTTAATCTTTACAACTATCCCATCAAGTAGGGTAGTATTATTAGCCTCATTTTGCCGATTGGGGAGCAGAGGCACAGAGAGGTTAAGTGACTTGCCCACGGTAATAGTCGGTAGATGACAGAACTAGGATTTGAGGCCAGATTTTCTCTTTGTTTCTTGTAACTATGATACACTGCCAGCCACTGAAGTCCCTAACCAGTCCTGGAACTGCAAGTATTTTCTCTGAGTACTTTAGATAAAGAGTATGTAGTTGGGAAGTTGGCCTCTTGCTATGATAAATTACTACAGCATTTGGGATGGGAATTAAACCAACTGGTACACCAACCCCCACAGAGAGATGTGACCCAGAAGGCTTGTAGGCAAGAGCAAACTTCCCACGTTTAGAACTGTACACCACTCTCTCCTGGGACTAGAAATCTTCCAAGGCTTCCCTTCACACTTAGACCACGATCCCAACCCTCCCTCAACCTGATCTGACTTCCCCTCAACCCCACTCGTCCCCACCCTGCACCTGTCCATTCTGTTTGCCTGCAGACCCCCTCTTTCCACATTCCCTGCTCTGCTCTTGCCTTGGCTGGCTTCTACCTGAATCTTGCCAGTGGATGGCACTGGGGGGAGAGAAGGAAAGGGGGTGTTGGAATATTCACCCCTGATTTCTCTGACCTGTCTCCTCCATGGCTCCTGCCCTTGTCAGGAAGTCCAACTTCTGCGGCATGGTACTTCCTGGGCCCTGGTACCCCTGCAGACTCCCTTAGTGCTCACAGCTTGCAGCTGCTAAAGGCTTCTTGCCATTTCTAAACTTCAGGTTGCCTCACCATCTCATCTGGATTCTCAGCTCTCCTACCACCCATGCAACCAGTTCTACACATTAATTTCCTCTATTTTAAATGCATTAAGTGTTTATTACTTTCCTCATTAGACTGTGACTGGTACATCCTCATTCATCTGTACCAGCCACCTGGATGTCTTTCTTCTCCTTAGACACAGTGAGTTTCTGTCCCAGGAGGTTTGTGCTATTGTTCCCTCTATAAAAAACCCTTCTCTCAACTAGTCTCATGGCTTACTCTCACATGCCATTCCAGTCTTGGTAGAAATGTCACTTCCTCAGAGAGCTTATCTAATCATCCTGTCTAAAGTAAATTACCTGGTCTCACTTTATCAGATTTTTCTCTTTAATTTTCTCAGAACACTCAGCACTAACTAAAGTGATATTGCTTACTTAGTTGTTTACTTATTTACTGATCATCTTTCCACAATAGGATGTAAGCTCCACGAGAGTGGGTCTCTTGGGTGTCTCATTTATTACTGTGCTTTGATATAATGGGTACAGCAATGTCTGGCACTTAATAAATAGCTTTTGATGGACGGACTAAACAGCTGATACCCAAGTGGTTGAATGAATAAATGAATGTTGCTTCAGTGTGATGACCCTAGGAGGGCAAATAGGTAATGCCTTGAATGCCAACTCCCGATCAATTAGTCATGTCTATACAGAATACAAAACAGCCTAGCCCAGAGGATTTTGAGGTTAGGTCTTAACAATGACCAAATTGAATCTTAAAAGAATTTTAATTTGATGCCTGGAGCAGGTTGGATTCTGAATGGTCTGTTAACACAATATGCACCACGGTCTGCATTAACCAGAGAATGTATCCAGGATGGCTGAATGACTTAGTGACCTTAGCTATTTAACACTGTCCACCTAAATGCTAGAGAATGTCTGCCTGCCTCAAAAGAATGGTTTGGGTTTTAGATATTGGATATTGTACTGCTCTTTCTGACAGTGACTGGGGTGAAGTTTCAACTGATGAAACAAAGAAAGGTCTGTATCTTCTGTTTTATTGCTGAAGCAGAGAATGTGCATGATGTTTGTTCAAAAGTGATGTATATTTCATGGCAGAAAGTTTAGAAAATGCATAAATCTTAAAAGAGGAGAATTACCCAGAGAAAATCACTGCTAATGATTTAGTATGAAAACTTCCAGTATCCTTCCACACACACATATGCATTATTTTCACAAAAACTGGTTCTTTTATACATACTGTTTTATATCTTGCATTTTTTCACTATAATATATTACGTCCATTTCCCCATATTATTGGATAGTCTTCTAGCATGCTGCCCTAAGATCTTTACTATATTTCGTCAAAATGCCATATGAATCATTGGATTTAATTATTTTTCTGTGTGGATTTATAAAGGTATTTTTATTTTTTAATGTAATATATAGATCTTCAACATTCTCTTAGCTATAGATCTGCACAAGTGCATACTCATGTCTTTGGAACATATTACTTATGGAGCAATTACTGTCTTCTTCATTAATAACTTTTGTAATTTCCATTGAGCTGTGCATCCACGTTAAAATAATTCAAATATGTTTTAAACATTAGTTTTCATGTTCTATGCCTTTCCTCTAAAGGCATTCTTCATGAACTTAATTTTATTTCTTTTTCTTTTTTTTTTTTAAGACTTTATTTATTTATTTGAGAGAGAGAGACAGAGAGCACAAGCACAGGGAGTGGCAGAGGGAGAGGGAGAAGCAGACTCCCCGCTGAGCAGGGAGCCTGATGCAGGTCTCGATCCCAGGACTCCAGGATCATGACCTGAGCCGAAGGCAGACGCTTAACGGACTGAGCCACCCAGGTGCCTCTCATTTTATTTGTTGATTATTGGATGAATGTCTTCTAGCCATTAAAGAATGGTGAATACATGGGTGACATACTTTATGAGCCCTTCCAAATGTGAGTGTGGGTTCTAATTGCCCTTATAATTGATATTCAGTTGGGCCTGGGACAACATGTTTGGTCACGTTTCCCAAATTGCCTTAGAATTTTCTTGCATATGGTTCTGCAGAAGAAAAAGCTTGACTTAACCTGAATTTTGGCTACTTACAGGTTATGGATATAGATGTAGATACAGATACAGACATAGACAAGATATGTGTAGTTTTCGATATAATCATAACTATATGTTTTCGTCTAGAGGTTCTGCAGACTATTTTTCTAATCTTTGCAAATAAAAGTCTTGTTAGATGTATTTTGATGTAGATTTCTTTTCATGCATTCTGCCTGTAGGATGGATAAATTAAAAATGCACCTGTAGATATGTTCAGCTCTGGGAAAGTTTCTGATCATTGTTTCAGAGTTTTTGTTCTTCCTTATGAATTAGTCATTTTCTTTTTCTGAGATTTTCTTTCTCTCCATTCCATGTCTGTCCTCCTTACTTTCTTTGCATTTCAGGAGAACATCCTAGCAGTCGATTTCAGCTTTTCACATCATGTTTTTCATTCCCTATCATGTGGGTTTTAATTCCTTTATGATGTGTCTAGTTTTTTGAAAAATTTTCACCCCCTATTCTTCTCTTTCTTCATCTTGAACTGTTCCTTTTTATTTTGGTAGGTTTTTTTCATATGTCTGTCTATTTCTGGTTTAAAGAAGTCATCTCAACTTCTATTTGATTAAAGTGCCAGCATCTTCTAAACATGTTCTCAGATTATTAATTCGTGATTTTCCACAAATGTGCTTTGCTTCTCAGTCTTTAGAAAACTTTTTGTTTTTCTTTTTCTCCTCCATTAGACCAAGGGTATCGACTTTTCTTCTGTGGTTTCTTTCAGCTTTTGTGCTGATCAAAATCCATCCTCAGATTCGTATCTGGAGGCCAAGATGCCAAGACAAGTTCCAGTCCGACTATCAAGTTTTGGCAGATAACCACTTTTTCCCCCAAATTTTGTCCTATTCTCTTTCTTTTTCCATAAATGATTATTTGATACACTGAACAATTGAAATAGATGAAACACTATGCATAGTTACTGGATGTTCTTCCTGTCTTTAACCTAATGCAGGAGCTTTTACACCTGGAGACCATATTTAAATTTGCATTGATTTGCATTTAAATGTACCTAGAAAGGAAGAGGGTGGAGGAAAAACACAATTCTCTCTATCTTTTAATAGGCAAAACCTTCAAGGAAGAGAAAACAACCCTATCCCAGTCATCTGGTTAAAACAGTGTCTGGTGACCCGAATCTAAGGGCACACAGTGAGAGATGTTAAAAACATTTTTATCCTGGGTTACCTATATTTCAAGAGGGAAAACTGTACATACCATTTCCTTTTGGAAGCTCTAGGGAAGAATCCATTTTGGCACCTTTTCCAGTTTCTAGAGGCCACCTGCATTTCTTGATTCCTGACTCTTCATCTTTAAAGCATGTCACTCCAACCTTTCCTTCCAATGTCACATCTCCTTTTCTGACTCTGATTCCCTTACCTCCACTTCCTAATGACCCTCACAATTACATTGGGCCCACTTGGATAATCCAGGATATCTCCCCATGTTGAGAATCTTAATTTAATTACACCTGCAGAATCCCTTTGGCCAAGTAAAAAAACCTATTCACAGGTTCCATGAATTAGAACATGGACATCTTGGTGGGGACATTTTTCTATCTACTTCAACCCCTTTGCCTTAATTTTCTAGGTAAAATTATGCATAGAATATTATCAAATATACCCTTTCCCCAAATCTCACTGTTGGTAAAACTGTATTAGCTACCTGTTGTTACATCACAAATTACTGCCAAAGTAAGCAGTTCATAACATTTATCACCTCACAGTTTCTATGGATCAGAAATCTAGGCATGTAGGTTAGCAGTGTGCCTTCATAGAGGTGCAGTCAAACCATCAGCTAGCGCTATGCTCTCTTCTGAAGGCTTGACTAAGATGGGATCCACTTCTAAGCTTACCCATGTGTTGTTGGCAGGCTCAGTCCCATGCTTTAAGGGCCTCTCCACAGGGCTGTCTCACAAGATGGCAGCTGGGTTTTACCAGATGAAAAATCCAAGAGAGAGCAAGAGAGAACATGCTCAAGATGGAAGCCCACAGCCTTTTTCTAATCTTGTCTTAGAAATGATACCACATCGAGTGCCTGGGTGTCTCAGTTGGTTAAGTGACTGCCTTCAGCTCAGGTCATGATCCCAGAGTCCTAGGATCGAGTCCCGCATTGGGCTCCCTGCTCAGCAGGGAGTCTGTTTCTCCCTCTGACTCTACCCCCTCTTGTGCTCTCTCTCTCATTCTCTCTGTCTCAAATAAATAAATAAAATCTTTAAAAAAAAAAGAAAAGAAATTATATCACATGACTTTGCCATATTCTGTTCATTAGAAGTGAGTTGATACATCTACCCATACTCAAGAGGAGTGGATAACACATGAATATTATAAGGTAGGGATTATTAGGTGGCTTCTTAGAGGCTGCCTATCACAAACACCCCAATACATTGAACTGCATGGACTTTCAATGCCAAAATTACACAAATCTTTCTCTTCCTCTATTTCCACTTTAGCATTCCTTAATTCAAATATTAAATAGTAATTCCAGAACATTTTGAAATATATTTTTTAAGATTTTATTAATTTATTTGGGAGAGAGAGTGAGAGAGCATGAGTTGGTGGGGGGGGCGGTGGGCAGAGGGAGAGGGAGAAGAAGACTCCTTGCTAAGCAGGGAGCCCGACATGGGGCTCAATCTCAGGACTCCGGGATCGTGACCTGAGCTGAAGGTAGATGCTTAACCAACTGAGCCATCCAGGGGTCCTAGAATATTTTGGAATATTTTAAATGGAGGAATTTTTAAATGTGTGATTATTTAATTCATTTGTGAAGAATAGAAAAAAAATGTAATCATTATGGGTATCAGTTTTATTTTGACAGTGTTTTTTTTCTATTGACAATAAAGGCTGGAGAAAAAAAGAAGAATGAAAATTATTATCCCAAACTGAAATACTCTAGTGGATATGTTCAGATAACAGGTAAATAAAAATCAAATTGGGGGGAAAGTCTCTCTCTCACCTTAAACATATACCAAAAAGTCCTATGTTATAAAAGACCACTGCATTTCCATCCTACAGTTGAATTAACTACTTGATTATTTCAAATAATGAATGATACATAATGTACATTTCTCCCATCTCTTATTATTTCTCTCTCTTTTTGAATAATGCTATTCAACATAGGGATAATTTTTATCATTACAGGAACAATCTAAATTTCAGCACACATTTTTTTCAATGGATTAATGAGAGTTTTGACTTGAGGAATTTCTGTGCCCATCCACCGAAGCAAATCTGTCAGTAATAATTAGTGTTGTTTATTCAATGTTAGCTCTACTCTGTTGGTTCCTCATCTTAGAAAATATAATCCTGGCATTTAAAGTCAGCATGTATGTTCTGTTTACATATTATTTTTTCATTATTAAGGGAACAAAAGGTACAATAGCAAAAAAAAAATAGGAGTTGGAAGTTTGAAGATAGAAGGCACAAAATGATAAACATGCTCACCCCAGTTAAAGTCAAGGTGTGAAATATGGAGAGGTTAAAGAGAATAAAAGACAACATAATGATTATAACCATTCTTAAATCTAAATGTGAGTAAAATGAATTTTATACTAGCTGTGTTGGTTAGAGGTTTGAAGAGAAGAATGAAATGTTTTAAATTTAAGGAAAAGCTACTTAAATAGGGGCATTTCAACTTGTTAAGAGAGAGGGTATGGGGAAAAGAGATCATGCATCTATATTATGTGTTTAAGAAACTTTGCAGGTTTTTTTTTTAATTGAAATGTTTGGTCTGTTCTTATATTGTGTCTGCTATTTACATCGCTTCTTGAATCATTCAGGCCATCCTTAAACCCCTGCAGGCACATGGCAGTATGTTCCTTAGGAGAAAGTGACTCTGTAATAATACATGGCTTCTATAGAATCAGTTTACCCTGTAACTTCAGTCAGTAAGTTCTTGTTGCCTTATTGGGTTGTAAATATACCTTTCTAGGGAATGGACTCCTATGACCTAATTTGAATCAGGTATTCTTTGGCTAATCCTCTGTGGCTATGTGTGGGGAGAGGGGGGACAGTCACACCACATTTAAAATGGGCACCATCAACCGTATAAATGAAGTGAGGAGAGGAAGTTGAATTGAAAGGGTTGATTTCTAGGAAAAAGAGTCTCAGAACCCAGAACAAAAATAATATGAAATAAATAAAACCAAAATTTCCAGTATAGCATAATACCTTTAAAATATCTGAAGATAATTATCAGCCTTCCTATGAGTCTTCCCCTTCCTAATTTTTATACCATGAGATTTTTTTAAAGATTTACATATTTATTTATTTTAGAGAGGAAGAGAGAGTGAGAGCGAGAGTGCAGGGATAGGGGCAGAGGGAGAGGGAGAGAAAGAATCCTCAAGCAGACTCCCTGCTGAGCGTGGAGCCCGACATGGAGCTCCATCCCAGGACCCTGAGATCGTGACCGGAGCCGAAATCAAGAGTTGGCTCCTTAACCGAATGAGTCACCCAGGTGCCCCTAAACCATGAGATTTTTAAAAACATCTTCTTAAGATTCTGAAGCCCTCATCTTTTTAAATTTGTGAATTTTATATATATAAAACATTACAGCTTACTTTTATCTGGTTTTTTTTTTTTGAGCTTTGTATAATGGATTTATACAGTATACAGATCCATTTGTGCCTTGATTCCTTTGCTCAACATGCTATTTACAAAATTGATGCTACTGTTGTGTGTAACTATAATTTTTTTTTATATTGTGTGCCAGTGAAAGAATAGGGCACTTTTCTTCTTTTTTTTTATTATGTTATGTTAATCACCATACATCACATCATTAGTTTGTGATGTAGTGTTCCATGATTCATTGTTTGCATATAACACCCAGTGCTCCATTCAATATGTGCCCTCTTTAATACCCATCACAGGCTTAAAGTCATGCTAATGCTGAGGTACATTGGAAATCTCCCCAGTAGGGTAGTATTATGCACAGTGGTGCTGTGAACCTTCCGGATCATGTATCCTGGTACAGAACAGTATGTGTTTCTCTAGGGTGTATACCAAGGAGCTGCAATGCTATGTCGTAGGCTATGCATGTCCTTAGTTTTACTAGATAAGATCAAAATGCCTTCTAAAGAGGTTACCCCAGTTTACATCATCAACCCCTGGTAGGATGTAAGAGTTCCTCTTGCTCCACATATTCACTATGATTTAGTTATGCTCACATTTTCAACCTCTTCTTTGTGGTTGTATTTTACAAATGTTCCCATCTTAAATCGTGGCCCTTGGAATTATACCCAATACTTCAGGTGTGATCTAACCAGAGCACTGTTAACTCACTTGTTATTAAATAGTATCCCTCTATGATTAACCTAATCACATCAATTTTGGACTTTTCTAAACCCTGAAGTCTTTTATTGGTAAGTCATGTCTCTCTCATTGCGTATTTTTGCAGCTGATTTTTTAATAGAGCTTCAATACTTTATACTTACTTTTCTTCATCTTAGTAAATTTGACTTATGGTTCTACTTATCAAGATTATTGAAGATAATTTTTCTGTCACCAAAAATATTAGCCATCTCTCAGCTTCTAGCAAGTTTCACCTAATTCATTAGTCTCTCGATGTAAGTCACTGATACATTGAGAACAGGGCACAATCTTGGAAAATGTACCAAAAAATTTCCCTCAGGTTAACTCCCAGCTGCTACTCAGGACTCTCATAGTTTGGCTAATTAATCGGTTGCAAAAGCATCCCTGTTATTTTATTATCCAGAAGTTTTCACAGTCAGCCTATATTCACTAACTTTCAACTGCTAGCCTTTCCTTCTGCTTATAATATAAGGTATAAGGACCCACTTTTTGTGTGTATGTAAACTCTCCTACCCAAGATTCAGATCATTCTGAATTTTGGCCACCCTGAGGTTTTTCTGTAGGACTATAGAACCCTTGACATTCTCCTTTGGTTATTTGCCCCTGTTTTTATCTTGTACACAAGTGTTTGAAATTTGACCCCATCTTGAAGAATCAGCATGTTTTCTTTTTCATATACCCGCTCCTCATTTTCTCACCTGCAATTATGACAACAGAATTAAATTGTCAAGAACTTCCCAACTCTCTGAAATTGAGGTTCCATGGTTTCATAGATTCATGTCATGAAGTCATGCCTACTTTTTCTCTGATTCTTTTTTATGCCCATCTTTCTAAAATCGAGGGCATACCTTTCATTGGCTACCATGAACTATGAAATGAATGTTTTCTCCCAGGCCTGCCATTTCTCCTTTGGTAAGTGAAGAAATTATTCCTATTGGTAGGCCCTGCTTTATGTGTCGTTACACCGAGTCCTGTGCTCAGAAAGGTCCCACATTTTTTGAGTGCTCTGCTGTCACCATCTTGAAATTCTTAGTAAGTTTTAAACAAAAGGCCTACATTTTCACTTTGCATGGAGTTCTGAAAATTATGTAGCTCTCCCTGCTTTCATAATAGAAAATCACCCATTTGCTGTCATTTCCTAGGAGATAAAGTGGATTACAAAACAAGTTAGGACATTTTCAGGGTTTTTTTGCTTAACAATACTTGCGGAGATGTTTACTATGTTTAGCAACTTATTCCTATAATCATGCTTCAGAGCTTTTCGTCAAAATCTATCTGCAAAATATTTCCTTTAAAAAAATCAAAATTGTGGGATGCCTGGGGGGCTCAGTCGGCTAAGCATCTGCCTTTGGCTTAGGTCATGATCCTGGGGTGCTGGGATCAAGCCCCACATCGGGCTTCTTGCTCAGCAGGGAGCCTGCTTCTCCCTCTGTTTGCAGCTCCCCCTGCTTGCACTCTCACGCATGTTCTCTCTCTCTCTCTCTCATGTGTGCTCTCTCTAGCAAATAAATAAAAATAAATAAAAAATCTTTTAAAAAAAATCAAAATTGCTTCCAACAAAAGAATAACACATATTTATTGCAAGAAAATTGGAAAGTATGAATAAGACATTTCTACAATTCATAAACAAATGGCTTTAATATTTTACTAGACTTTTTAATGATCTGGATCTTAACATAATTATGATTAGTCAGCATCTATCAAGTTTTGTAAATTAATATTTTAAATGGTATTATTTTATTATAAAAATACATATTCTTGATTTTTAAAAAATGAATCCAGAAGATGGCAAAATTTATTTTATTTTATTTAAAGATTTATTTATTTATTTGAGAGAAAGAGAGCACAAGTGAGAGGGGCAGAGGGAGAGGGAGAGAGAATCTCAAGCAGACTCTGCACCCTGAGATTATGACCTCAGCAGAAACCAAGAGTCAGAAGCTTAAATGACTGAGCCACCAAGGCACCCCATAAAAATATACATTTTTAAAGTTGAAAAAAATTCCAGTGAATCCTCCACTCAGAAATAGCAACCCTGATAATTTTGAATATTTTTCCTAGATACCTTTTATCTCTGTATTTTTCATAGATGAAATTATACTGTATAACTGATTTCTATGCAAATAAATATTCACAAATTACAAATTAGAAAGCATCTGAGAGGGCCTCAGTAACCGATTACACTCCTCCACCCTTCAATCCCACCCTTCAATATCCAGGTTCCTAATTGCTACTGCTATTCTCTTTGCTCTCTTACTTACATACTCCTAACTCACCTTTTGAGACACATCATGTCTCCACAGGCATCTAGGAGCTTGAGGCCGGAGATGTGCTAAATATTTTGCAATGCACATGAGAGTCCACTCCTCCCCCCACAGTAAAAACTATCCAACCCAAAATGTCAGTAGTGCTGAAACTGAAAAACTAGTTTAATATAATTCTGGATGTACTACAAAATACAATTACAAAGGAAAAAGAAATAAGAAGTATAAATATTGGAAAGAAGACACTTTTTTTTTTTTTTTTTTTGCAGAAGATGTGATGATGCACTAGTCAAACCAAGGAAGCCATTTGGAACACTATTGATTAATTATAATGTGTAACAGAAAAAGGAAGTGTACTAAAAACACAAAAAGGTAATGTTCATTACAACTTATGATATTTTAAGGTGTCAACGGCAAACCAAATGTGTATAAATAATGAGAAAATATAAGTATTTATTTTGTTTATAACTTGTTACCTTTTGCAATCATTTTAATTTTTAATCAAATCTATTTTTTTTGTCAACAAATGTGGTTTGGAATTAAGTTTTCTGCAAGAATATGCTCTGATGATGCAGAGGACAACATTCTCAAGTAGTTACCCAGATTAAGAAGCTGTGCTGTCTTGTAAATCAACATATTGCCTCCTTCCCTGACAAAGTCTGCTATGAAAAATATCAGCTGACTTACAGGAAACGACAGATGTTGGCGGGGATGCGGAGAAAGGGGAACCCTCCTACACTGTTGGTGGGAATGCAAGCTGGTGCAGCCACTCTGGAAAACAGTATGGAGGTTCCTCAAAAAGTTGAAAATAGAGCTACCATATGATCCAGCA
>NC_138375.1:25275430-25400646 GCF_054177405.1 Leptonychotes weddellii | reverse complement strand
GACACTGGGGAGGGTATGTGCTCTGGTAAGCGCTGTGAATCGTGCAAGACTGCTGAATCACAGATCTGTACCTCTGAAACAAATAATGCGATATATGTTAAGAAAAAAAAAAAGAAGAAGAAGAAGGTAGCAGGAGGGGAAGAATGAAGGGGGGGAAATTGGAGGGATAGACGAACCATGAGAGATGATGGACTCTGAAAAACAAACTGAGGGTTCTAGAGGGGAGGGGGGTGAGAGTATGGGTTAGCCTGGTGATGGGTATTGAGGAGGACACATTCTGCATGGAGCACTGAGTGTTATGCACAAACAATGAATCATGGAGCACTACATCTAAAACTAACGATGTAATGTATGGGGATAATATAAGAATAAAAAAATTTAAAAAAAAATCAGCTGACTTAAACAGTGTGCTTACTGATGCTGTAAAAATTTTGAATTACATAAAGGCTAATGCATTAGTTTTGAGAATATTCTCTTTATTCTATTTACCATATGAGTTGATCATAAATAAGTGTCATTGCATGGTGACATACAAGGGTGGGTTCTCAAGGGGAAAAATTCTATTGAGAATACTTGAGCTATAGAAAAATCTCTTTTTGCTTTTGGTCCCAACATTTTAATGATGCAAAATGGACATCCAGACTTACTTTTCCCTAATATCTTCTGTATTTTAATAACTGTAATACTTTTATGCAGGAAAAGGATGCAACAAGTTTTGCAATGACAGTTAAAAGAGCAAAAAAGAAAGTAAAAAGCTTCCAAAACTGGTTTCTACAGATCATTCTGAACTTTTTCATCATTTAACTATAATTAACCATGAAGTAAGTGATCATCTCAATATTGCACACTTGCAAAAAGCAACCACTGAAAACTTTCCAGATTTGATAAGATGCTTTGAATTTTATTTTCTTTCAAAAGATCCATTCTAGGAAATTTACTAGTTTTGAATCCACTTCTTTTATCAGAAGATACTGCAAACTTATAATCTTTAAGGATAAGCTGTTGGAACTGAATACAGATGAAAATTGAAGATGGTTTTTGAAAATACAGCTTCACTTTGAGAAAAAGTAATAAATGAATATTGAGAACTTGATGACATTTCTTTAACTTCTCATTGCCACTCCCTTGAGCATACTTCTGAGAGATGAGTTTCTCTACTATGAATGTTATTAAAACAGTTTAGATACAATGAATCATGGAACACTACATCAAAAACCAATGATGTACTGTATGGTGACTAACATAACATAATAAAAAAAAAAAAACCAATCTTAAATAAATAAAGCCAAAAATAATAAAACAGTTTAGATATATTTGTCCCTCTGTGAGTAGGGTTATTGTCAATCCAACCTAGAGAACATATATGCAAAAAAAAAATTCTGTTGGTCACATTCAAAACCTTAAATATTTGTATATATGGTCATTCAAAGTATGTGCATAGGTATCTGATGTGAGAAATAAACTATGGTGCAGGACTAATTTTTTTTTAAATAAAGCACTGATCCAAAAAGAGGAAAAAAATAAGAAAGTTATTAAAGAGACTTTGTCTCTAAATGTGTTAGGTCCAAGTGGTTTTCAGATGAGTTCTTTTAAACTTGTAAAGAAGCAATGATTGGCATAATACTTAAATAGTTCCAGAGCATAGAGAGAAAGGAATCACCCCATTCTTTATTATGAGATCACAATAATGCTGATGCGAAAACAAAGAAGACAAAATAGAAAATTATATTTTAAAAAGTATACAAGAAATCTCACATGATATGATTATAGGCACATATTAAAACAATTTCAGAATGTAAGGATCATTCAATAATAGAAAAACTATTAATTTCAATAATAATATTCATGTACCATATTAATAGGTCAAAGGGGAAAAACACACAAGCATTATAGTAGATGCCAAACAGACACTGGAGAATGTTGAACATCCATTGTTGATGTTTAAAAATTAGAAAATAAAGATAAAAGGATACTTTTTGATATTCCTATATTAACAGGAAAGTCAGGCAGTCAGACACACACACACAAATCTCAGGTTGAAAGTCAGCACCATGCTGAATGATGAAATGCTAAAGCTATTCTCATAAACCAGGAACAAATCAAGATCTCCTATCACCCTTATTGTTTAATGTCATTTCCATAAATCTCTCTTGGAGAGATTTAAAGCTCTAATATATATGTGAGTGTGGCAAATTGGATAATGGGTCCCTAAAGATATTCTTTGAAGCTGTGGAGACGTTATATTGGCAAAAGAGAATATACAGATGTGATTAAGGTAACAGAACTTAAATGGGATGATTATCCTGGATTATAGATGGGCTCAGTCTAATCACACGAGCTCTTAAAAAACACAGAACAAAAAGTCAGAGATTTCAAGTGCAAGCAGGATTTGACACACTGCTGCTGGTTCTAAGATGGAGGGGTCCATATGCAAGGGCCTGAGAGAGATTTCTAGGTGCTAAGAGTGGCTCCCAAATAACAGCCAGCAAGGAGACAGGGAATTGCAACTTCAAGGAACTAGATTCTACTGACAATGAGCCGGGAAGCAGACATTCCCTAGACCTTTCCATAAGAACCCAGCAGGACAACACCATGATACCATCTTCATGAGACCCATAGAGGAGAAACCAACCCAAACCTCTGACCCACAGAACTGTGAGATAATACATTTGTGCTGTTTGAAGCTGCTAAATTTGTTTAATTTGCTCCTTCAATGTTACGGACCGAATTGTATTCCCCAAAAGTCCTATGTTGAAGGCCTAACCCCCAAGGTGACTGTGTTTGGAAATAGGGTCTTTAAGGAAGTAACTAAGGTTAATTTGTGTTCATAAGAGGAGGATCCTAATCTTTATAGGAAGAAGAAGAGACACCAGATCCTCATCCCACCGCTGCCGTTGAGTAAAGGTCTTGTGAGGACAAGAGAGAAAATAGCCATCTGCAAACCAAGGAGAGAGGCCTCAACAGACACCTTGATCTTGGACTTCTAGCCTCAAGAACTGTGAGAAAAGACATTTCTGTTGTTAAGCCCCCGATTCAGTTGTGGTATTCCGTTGTGGCAGCCCTAGCGCGTTCCTGCAGGCAAGTAATAGAAAACTAATGTGGTTAGCGAGAGGGTCCCAGAGGGGACTGACCCTTACAGTGTGAGATATCTGGGTTTGTCAGTTTATTTAGTTAGTCGACAATATATTTTTGTAATTTCAAAATCTTATCTAGGTGATCAAATTTATCAGTCTTTTATGGCTCTGGATTTTATGTCTTCGAAAGGCCATAGGATCTTTCCACCCACCATTCCTCACTGTCTCTAGAATTTGCTTTTCAGTGTTAGGATGCATAATGGGTGTTCCTCCCCTACCCAACCTTGTTTTGTTTTTAAAGCTCTCCTCTATTAACTTTCTCTTTCCTGTTTACCAGTTTCCCTGAATACCAAGAAAAGCCCATGGTATGTGATAGGCACAAAATAAATTGTCTTGACTAAATGCAGTTACTTTTGAGCGATGCTTTATCTAGTTGCCTTGTCTCGATTTCTGTTGGTTCTTTTGTGAGATGTTTTTTCTCCCCACTGACTATTGCAGGCAAGAAGGAAAATTCCACCATATACATATTAACTAATTAACTAATGATTGTTGTGTTGATAAAATGTTAATATTTACATGTTGGGTGGACATTAACTAATGATTGTTATGTTGATAGAATGTTAATATTTACTAATGATTGTTAACTAACGATTGTTAAATGATAGAATGTTAATATTTATGTGTTGGGTGGACAGCTCAACTACTTATATGCCATGCATTATGTGACTGATTAAAGCAAAAAGGCCTTTCTTGAACACTCCAATCCTGTTCAAAGCAATACCCAAGACAGTTCTTTACTTCTCTTTACTTTTGGCTGTTATTTCAGATTTTCATACTACTTTTTTTTTTTTTAACTACAATTCATTCATGGTTCTTTTGACTCCTTTTCATGCAGTGATGTAGGTACTATCTTACCTCAGATCACAGGTAGTGGTGTGTTGGAGCCCCCTTGCAGCAGCTCATAAGAGCTAAATGTTTGCCTCTTTTCCCAACACTACGTTTAGTGAGGTCAAGTTAGTCACTTGAAATTAGTCAATTAGACTTGAAAATTGATTTTGTACTTTCCACATTCAGCTGCTTCTTTTGTTCTACTTGAAATTCCAGATGGTGGGAGGACTACATCCTCCCCTGTGATTTATAAACACATTAACAAAGGTGACACATCTGAAATGTAAAATCTGTGTGACAGCCTTCTTCCTTTCCCTGAGAAAGGAAGGGGTAAGCAAAGCCATCCTCCTTTCTGAGGAGAAGGATGAAAAGCTCTGGTCCAACCCTACCAGGGTACACATTGTATTTCCCTAGGCATGGAGGTAGAGTGGTCGAGAAAAACAAGAACTCTTCTGTGTCCTCACCCTTCTATCATTCTATGTTTTGAGGTATTGGGAGATTGAGCTATGGGGTGTGTTATGATTCTCATCTCCCTGCTTTTCATGTGTGGCTGCAGGAATTCTCTGGATGACTGTCATGGACCAGAAAATGTGTGCCCAACTCAGAGAAGGCATGGGTTCCTGCTTTGCCACTGAGCATGCTCCTGCATCTGTACCTGGCCACCCCAAGATTTCCCCATGTGGGGAAGGGCACTGGGCATTGGTAGGAAACTTAAGAAGATGGTCAACAGCACTGTATGGCAGGTGGGAAGGTGGGTGGGTATTCATACTCCCTTGATGACAGCTGCACCATCTCTACCCCAGTATTGATGTTGACAACTTCTGAGAGGCTGGGTCTAGATCTCTAGGTTACTTTTATCTCTGCCTCCCCAACTCTGTATGTTTACTTCAGGCAAACTTTCCTTCTCCCTCAGTTACAACAAACCCCTTCCAAGTCATTAAACCCTCAGTCTTTAGTTCATCCTGCTACGCCTGAAAACCAATCTGTCCAGTTTGTAGTTCACACCAAATGCTTCTCCTGAAGTTCAGTCAGAAGACTTCATTTTAGTTCTGTGCAGTTCTTTAAAAACCTCTTGCTGCAATTTCAAAAGCCACAAATTTGAAGGTTTGAAAGTGAAAATTTAATAGTCAAGAATTCTAGTATTTCAATAAAATTTGACTAAACCATCCAAAAAATAAATAATCCAGTTGAGAAATGGGCAGAAGACATGAATAGACACTTTTCCAAAGAAGACATCCAGATGGCTAACAGACACATGAAAAGATGCTCAACATCACTCGGCATCAGGGAAATACAAATCAAAAACATAATGAGATACCACCTCACACCTGCCAGAATGGCTAAAATTAACAACTCATGAAACAATAGATGTTGGCGAGGATGAGGAGAAAGAGGAACAATTTTTCATTGTTGGTAGGAATGCAAACTGAGCCACTCTGGAAAACAGTACAGAGGTTCCTTAAAAAGTTAAAAATAGAGGGGCACCTGGGTGGCTCAGTCGTTAAGCGTCTGCCTTCGGCTCAGGTCATGATCCCAGGGTCCTGGGATTGAGCCCCATATCAGGTTCCCTGCTTGGTGGGAAGCCTGCTTCTCCCTCTCCCACTCTCACTCGCCCTGCTTGTGTTCCTTCTCTTGCTTTGTCTTTCTCTGTCAAATAAATAAATAAAATCTTTTAAAAAAAATAGAACTACCTTATGACCCAGTAATTGTACTACAGATATTTATCTAAAGGATACAAAAATGGTGATTCGAAGGGGCACATGCACCCCAGAGTTTATAGCAATACTATCAACAATAGCCAAATTTTGGAAAGAGCCCAAATGTCCATTGGCTGATGAATGGGTAAAGAAGATGTGGTATATATATACAACAAAATATTACTAGGTGATCAAAAAAAATGAACTCTTGCCATCTGCAACAATGTGGATGGAACTAGAGTGTATTATGCTAAGTAAAGTAAGTCAGTTAGAGAAAGATAAATATCATAAGATTTCACTCATATGTGGATTTAAGGAACAAAACAGATGAACATAAGGGAAGGGAAGGAAAAATGGAGACAAACCATAAGAGACTCTTAAATATAGAGAACAAAATGAGGGTTGCTGGAGGGGAGGTGTGTAGAGGGATGGGCTAAATGGGTAATGGGCATCAAAGAGGGCACTTGTTGGGATGAGCACTGGGGGTTATATGTAAGTGATGAATCACTAAATCTACTTCTGAAACCAATGCTACACTACACGTTAACTAACTTGAATTTAAATTAAAAAAAAAAAAAACTTGACCAAAGCATACATTATAAATGTTTATACACAGTGCTCACAAATACTTTTTAACTCCCATATTTTCTCTGATTTTTTTAAAGATTTTATTTATTTATTTGAGAGAGGGAGAGAGAAAGAGAGAGATTGAGAGTATGAGCAGGGGGAGGGGCAGAGGGAGAAGCAAACTCCCTGCTAAGCGAGGATCCTGATGCAGGGCTCAATCCCAGGACCCTGAGATCATGACCTGAGCCGAAGGCAGACACTTAATCAACTGAGCCACCCAGGCACTCCTCTCTGATTTGTTTTAAAGATTTGTTTACTTAAGTAATTTCTACACCCAACATGGGGCTTGAATTCACAACCCTGAGATCAAGAGTTGCATGCTCTATTGACTGAGCCAGACAGGCGCCCCTTCTCTGATTTTTAAATGACAGCATTCTATAAAAATAATTAATTCTGCAGTAATAAAACTCTGTTCCTCCCCTTACTTAATTCTTCTCATCTATGAAAGCTTTTCACTAGTTTTAGAGTTTGTTTCCTTATATGTAAAGGGAAGGTGTAATATACCTACCTTAAAGATTTCTTTTGAGAATCAAATGAAATGGCAGGTGTAGTATTATCTGGCACAAAGCAGATGTCCAGTAAAGGTTAGTTCCCCTAATCTGCCCTTGCCCAGGAATAATTCTGCTTACATTACTTTCTTTCTTTTTTTTTTTTTTAAGATTTTATTTATTTATTTGACAGAGAAAGACACAGTGAGAGAGGGAACACAAACGGGGAGGGTCAGAGGGAGAAGCAGATTCCCTGCCAAGCAGGGAGCCCGACGCGGGACTCGATCCCGGGACTCCAGGATCATGACCTGAGCCGAAGGCAGTCGCTTAACCAACTGAGCCACCCAGGCGCCCTGCTTACATTACTTTCTAAGTAAAGGAAATAGATAATGATTTTGCATATTTCTAGGTACTTCATCCATCAGTGACATTGTCATTTCTCACCATCAGTACGTTGACTTACCCAAAGCGAGGCTTCAAACAGTGATTAAAGTTCATTGGAATCCATTGTTTTATATTCTTTCTTTGACTGAAGTTTAATAACTTTTATCTAGACATCAGTCCACCCTCACATCCTAAAACTGCTTGCTTTATAGTAACTGAAGAACTTCATTCACTGCTCTTTAACAAATAAATAGTATTTAGGAAAAAAGGCTTTTCTCAGTTTTCTTTTCAAAATTAAGAGTGAAAGAATTATGGGAGAAAAGGTACAAAAAGGGTAAGTACGATACTTACTTTAAATACAAGTAAGAAAATGTTAAAAGTAATTATGATCTTAATATATTGTGAGCAAAGTGAAAAACTGACATTCTTATCTTGTTAAAGCAAATTGACTTTAGATTTTCATTCTTAATCACCTCTGTAGTTCAAAGCAGAGGAGAGTACCCTGGGATACCAGGAGAGCCCAGCATTGAGTGCTTTAATGTGTACAATCAACATTTAAATACATTTAAATACTACTGATTTTTAAAAATATTTTAAAGAGAGCCACATGGATACAACCAAAGTTCTGATTCTTATTTTTCTCATTTTGCCTTCTTTTTCATGACATCCAAATGGATTATCTAAGCTCACTTCTCCACACTCAAGACAGCTCAATTTATCGGTTTCCTTTGTTGGCTTTGTAAGTCTAAGATACTCCCATTTTTATTCCATTTTAAGACAGCAATTTTATTAGAAACTTTCAAATAAATAAATATATGAGAAACAAATTAGGACAGGTAGGTAGTTTTCACAAGTACACAGATCACCTATCATCCAAAGTTGCCTCTGGTCAGGTCCCACAGTGAGGCTGGTAGAGGTTAAATGTTTGCATATTAAAGCTCTCCATGCCTTCCAGATGTTCCACCAGGATAGGGCTTCAGCTGCTCTCTTCATTCCCTTTATTCAAATGCTCTATATGTAAGAGTGCTGATTCCCTTTCTTAAGATAATGAAGTTACTGCATGATATGGAACTGCACTGGGAGTGGATAAATGAGAAGTCATTAAAAGGTCTGATTCAGCAGCCCTCAGACAAAGGTCAAGTCCATTTTTCTACAAGCAATGCTGAAAGCATAAATGGCTAAATTATTGATGCCAAAGTGATCCACTCTTACTAACAATAATATTAGTCTGTTAACAGATTCTTGTAAAACAAACATTTGCTTCTCTAGAGAAGCAGAAAGAGTTGCTGCATTCAAATGTCCAGTCTGTTGATAGAAGATTATTTAGGGAGTGGGAGTGGTTTCAACAAAGCCACTGTAGGAATTTATTCCATTAAGATTTTTTTAAGATAGATGATAGATAAATGAAATAGGACAGAAGATATACACTTAAATAGATCAGTATATAAATCTAGATATTGAGAGAGAGAGAGAGAGAGACTGTATAAAGTATATGAACATACATGTATGTGCCAAAAACATTCAAAATACATACAAGAATTTTTGTTCATTCCATTCATCTATTGGTGGACATTTAGGTTACTTCAGTCTCTTGTTTATTATGAATAATGCTGCAATATACATCAGTGTGCAGGGGCGCCTGGGTGGCTCAGTCAGTTAAGCATCTGGCTCTTGGTTTTGGCTCAGGTCATGATCTCATGGGTCATGGGATTGAGCCCCCTGTCTGGCTCCACACTCAGCGAGGAGTCTGCTTGAAGATTGTCTCCCTCTGCCTCTGCCCCTCCCCACACTCATGCACTCGCTCTCTCTCTAAAATAAAATAAATAAATCTTTTAAAAAATCAGTGTGCAAGTATCTCTTTGAGATCTGGTTTTCAATTATTTTGGATAAATACACAGAAGTTGGATTACTATTTCATATGGTAATTTAGTTGTTCGAGGAATTTCCACACAGTTTTTCATAGTGGCTATACCATTTCAGATTTCCACCAACAGTACACAAGGGTTAGAATGTCTCCACATCTTCACCAATACCTATCATTTTCTGGGGTTTGTTTCGTTTTGCTGATGATGGCTATCATAGCAAGTGTTGCATGTGTCTCATCTTTTGATTTGTATTTTTCTGATAACTAATGATGTGGAACTTCTATTCATATGCTTGGACACTTGTATATCTTCTTTGAAGATATGTCTAATCAGTTCCTCTGCCCATTTTTTTTTTTTTAAAGATTTTATTTATTTATTTGAGACAGAGAATGAGATAGAGCATGAGAGGGTCAGAGGGAGAAGCAGACTCCCCGCCGAGCAGGGAGCCCGATGTGGGACTCGATCCCGGGACTCCAGGATCATGACCTGAGCCGAAGGCAGTCGCTTAACCAACTGAGCCACCCAGGCGCCCCTCCTCTGCCCATTTTTAAATCGGATTATTTAGAGTTTTGTTGTTGAGTTGTGGGAATTTTTTAAATATATTATGAACAGTAGCCCTTTATCAGATATATGGTTTACAAATATCTTCTCCTATTCCATAGGTTGCGTTTTCCTTCTGTTGATTGTTTCCTTTGCTGTGTAGAACCCTTTAAGTTTGATGTAGTCCCATTTGTCTATTTTTGCTTTTGTTTCCTGTGCCTTTGGTTTCATATCCAAGAAAGCATTGCCAAATCCAACGTCATGAAGATTTTCATCTGTGTTTTCTACTAGGAGTTTTATAGTTTCAGGTCTTATGTTTAGATCTTTAATCTCTTTTGAGTTGCTTTTTGTATATGGTGTAAGGTAAAGGCTGAGCTTCATTCATTTGCATGTGGATATCCAGTTTCTCAACACCATTTGTTGAAGAGACTATTCTTTCCCCAATGTATAGTCTTGGAATCCTTGTCAAAGATCATTCTACCATATACATGAGGGTTTGTTTCTAGGCTCTCTATTCTGTTCAATCAGTTTATATGTCTCTCTCTATGCCAGTACCATACTGTTTTAATTACTATACCTTTTCAATATGTTTTGAAACCAAGAAGTTTAAGTTCTTCAGCTTTATTTTTCATTGTTTTGACTATTTTTGTTCTTTGGAGAGTCTGTATTAATTTTAGGGTGTTTTTCCTAGTTCTGAAAAAAAAATACCATTGATGTTTTGGTAGGAATTGCATGAACTTATAGATTGCTTTGGCTAGTATAAACAATTTAACAATATTAAGTCTTCCAAACCATGAACACAGGACATCTTTCAATTTATTTATGTCTTTAACTTTTTTTAATAAGATTTTGTTTATTTATTAGTCCAACAGAGAGAGAGAGCACAAGCAGGGGGAGTAGCAGAAAGAGGCACAGGGAGAAGCAGGCTCCCCGCTGAGCAAGGAGCCCGATGTGGGGCTTGATTCAGGATTCCAGGATCATGACCTGAGCTGAAGGCAGATACTTAATTGACTGAGCCACTCAGGCATCCTGTCTTTAACTTCTTTCAGTGGTGTTTTGTAGTTTTCAGTGTATAAGTCTTTCTCCTCCTTGGTTAAGTTTATTCCTAATTATTGTGTTCCTTTTGATGCTATTGTAAATGGGATTGTTTTAATTTCCTTTTTGGATTGTTCATTATTAGTGTACAGAAGCCAAGCTGATTTTGGTGTGTTGATTTTGTATTCTGGGACTTGGCTGAATCTGATTCTTAGTTTTAACAGATTTTTTTGTGTGTGAAATCTTTAGGGCTTTCTACATATAAGATCATAGTATTTGTGAACAGAGAAAATTTTACTTCTTTCCTTCCAATTTGAATGATTTTTGTTGTTTTTTCTTGCCTAATTGCTCTGGCTAGTACTTCCAGACTATGTTGAAGAGAAGTGGCAAGAGCACTTGACTTGTCTTACAAAGAAAGTTTTTAGTTTTTCAACTTGAGTATGATGTTAGCTGTGGGGTTTTCACATATGGATTTTATTATGTGGACATAATTTCCTTCTATTCCTAGCTTATTGAGTGTTTTTCACATGAAAACGTGTTGAATTTGGTTGAACGTTTTTTCTGCATCAATTAAGAGGGTCATATGGTTTTTGTTTTGTTTTGTTTTGGTTTTGTTTTTGCATTCATTCTGTTAATGCGGTGTGGTACATTAAACTTGCAGTCCAATAATAAATTCCACTTGGCCTTGATGTAGAATGTTTTCAATGTGTTGTTGAATTCTGTTTGCTAGTATTTTGTTGAGGACTTTTGTATTAATATTCATCAAGGATATTGTTCTATAGTTTTCTTATAGTATCTTTGTTTGCCTGATTTTGGTATCAGGGTAATGCTGGTAATGAGTTTGGAAGTATTCCCTCATCTTATATTTTTGGAAGAGTTTTAGAAGGATTTGTGTTAATTCTTCTTTAAATGTTTGGTAGAATTCTTTAGTGAAGACATTTGGTCTTGGGCTTTTCTTTTCTCTCTATACACTAAATTTTTGATCACTGATTCAATCTCCTTACTTGTTTATAGGTCCATTCATATTTCTTCACGATTCAATCTTGGTAAATTGTATGTTTCTAGGAATGTAACCATTCCTTCTAGCTTATCCAGTTTGTTAGCATATAATTGTTCCTAGTAGTCTCTTATGGTCCTGTGTATTTCTGTGGTGTCATTTGTAATGTTTCCTCTTTCATTTCTGATTTTATTTATTTGAATCTTTCTTTTTTACTTAGCTAAACTTTTGTTGATTTTGTTTATCTTTTCAAAAAACTTAGTTTTATTGATTTTTATTATTATTATTTTTTAATTTCTCTTTCAACTTGAAGGACTCCTTTTAGCAATTCTTGTAAGGCAGATTTGGAAAGGCCTTACTTCTCCATCATTTGCTGAATATAGTATTTTTGGTTTACAGTTTTTTCTTTTAGCACTTGGAGTATGCCATCCCACTTCTGAGACAGACACACACATACATACACAACACATACATACAGAGAGAGAGATATGAGGGAAGAGAAAGAGAGAGAGATTATTAGAAGGAATTGACTCACACAATCATGGAGGCTGAGAAGTCCTATGATCTGCCATTGTTAAGCTGGAGATCCAGGAGAGCTGCTATGTAGTGCCAGTCAGAGTCTGAAGCCTGAGAACCAGGAGAGCTGATGATATGTTATAGTCTGAAAATCAGCAAGCTTGAGATCCAAGAGGAGCCAATGCTTCAGCCTGAGTCTGAAGGCCAGAAAAGACCAATATCCCTCCTCAAGCCCTGAGGCAGGAGAGGTTCCCTCTTACTCAGTCTTTTTGTTCTATCCAGATCTTCAGTTGATTGAATGAGGCCCATTCCTATTAGGGATAAAAATCTGCTTTACTAAGTCTAGACAAGAAGACATATAAAGGAGCTGACCACAATTTGGGGAATGTGTTTAACCCTAAAAGGAAAACTTTCCTAATTCATGGCAAAGGTTCATGGGGAGCATACCAGGTAATAATCTTTCAATGAAAGTCATGACCAAGATGCCATCAGTCATATTGCTCCTAACCTGGTCAGCAGATACTGTAAGATTGCTGTTTATTAAAATATGATCAAAGGATTATCTGAATGAAACTCACCTGGGTGAATTAAGAACACAGATATCAGGACCTAACTCTCGACTTATTGCATCAGCAACTCCATGGGAGGCTCTGAAGTATGCTGAACCTTATATATATTTCTGACTTTTGAAAGTAAAAATAATTTATTTTTTGGACTTCCATTCCAAACATGGCTTCAGGGAAATAGGTAGAGGCTTGTCTAAAAGCTCTGAACCAAATTCCCTCTGATTGTTCAATAGTGGTGGGTGATACCAATCTCACTTGACAGTGAATGGAGAAGAGCACAAATTGGGTATTCAGAAAGTCTTGCTCCATAAATTGAATTCTGAATATCTTTTCAGTAAGTGGGTTTACTAAATAAAATGATTCATTGGGCACTTTTGCTTCTTGGCACCTATTGAGTTAGCAGAGTCATCTGTTCTTTTGTGCTGTTCTTACCTCTGGTTTCTCAAGTTCTGAGAAAAATGAAAGGAAAAGAACCTAATAATTACTGAGTTCTTAAAATACACCATGCTTTATATTAGGTATAATAACTTTCATTTTGCTGATGTAATCCTCACAGAAGCCCAATGGAATAAGATATTATTAAAACTCCATGAAACTCAGAGATTCACTTTTCTTGTCCAAGGCCACACACGTAACAAGTTAAAGAGCCACAAATTGAATACAAGACAATCTAACATAAGGCCCAGGTTCTTTATGTATTGCATCTTGTCCTCTTAGGTTAGAGCACAAGCTAGTTTGCAGAACATTTATAGAGAACTCAATCCAGAACTATAATTCTCTTCATGTAAAGAGAGCTCTTGGATTGGTGAATGAATATACAAATGTCTGTGTATGGTGGGGAGGTCTTCTGGGCTATTTCTATAGATTTACTGGGTATTTGTTCACTGTCACATCTTTTAAGGTACTTGGGTGAAAGCCTGTGAGAAACTCTGCCCTAAACTATTTCCGGTGTTGTCAACTAAAACCCAGACACCCTATAGAAGTACTCAGAAGTGCAAAAAACTCCTTGAAACAACTGCATGTGAACTGATTTATACCCATTGTTCTTCTTTAATTAGATGTGTACTTCCATATAATGAAAGTCAGAAAGAAGGATTAATATTTTATGAGATCTGCCTTCGGGACTAAAACAGGCAGCAGAAGTTAAAGGGCAGTTCTAGCTATAACATGCAGGGAGTAAAACTAATAAACCATAGCTACAAAAATTTTGTAAAATGCATGAAATTCTGTAACTTCCTATAGTATGAGAATTTGCTTTTGATTTCTTTTAGCTGTTTCTCCACAATGACTAGTAAGAAAATTCATAAAAGACAAAAGACCTGTGTACTTGTCTAGTCTATATTACAATAGCTTCAAAAATTCTGACCATTACAGCCCTGAGCTTCTGCTCCAAGAGAATGTCTAATGATGCTTTCATTGGAAACAGCCCCCTTTATGGTTTCTTTCCAAAGCACTCAGGATGGACTCCAAAGGTACTCTTCTTACGCAAAGGAGAATAATTTTAAAGAAGTGCATAAGCTAAGCCTAGGAACGTTTTTTAGGTCATTGCAAAGGCTCTGAGTAAGGAAGAACATGCCGTTGCTGTTTGGTGGGAGCAGAGAATAGTGTAGAATCCAAAGAAGATCAGTGAAACTCAGACCAGAAAAATCACAGACACTACTTTCTTAAGTGGCTTCACCAATTTGTTGTCCTCTTATATTAGAGCACAAGGTAGTCGTGAGAACATTTATAGAGAACTCAATCTAAAAAATATAATTCTCTTCATGTTAAGAGAGCTCTTGAGTTGGTGAATGAATATACAAATGCCTATGAGGGGATTGTAAATTAATATCAAATGACTACTATTTTGAATGTATGTTAAACATAATTATTCAGCATAAGTTTACCATAAAGATGGAAAACCTACAGAGTTCTATTTTGTTGCCTTTAAAATGTCTTGAGTTGAAGCACCCCTCCAGGTATCATTATAGATTATGTGACCTGCTTTTTATGCTTGTGTAAAAAAACATAAACAGTTATCCTACAAAATGTTGTCTTAATGGGTTTAATTGTGCCTGGTTATGCTGTACCTTTTTCCAAGGCAAAGAAGAAAATTAGAAACTAGAGAAAGTATGTCTGCCTGTACCCAATATTCCAGAATAGAGTTGAAGTCAGAATCCCAAGAAATAAAATGACTCAGGTCAGCATTACAGAAGGTGGGAAAAGCAGACTGTGTTTCTAGGGTAAGATTTTGGGAAAGGAAATAAATGCAAAAGGAGTTGTTCTGGACCTGAAGGTGACTTCATGAACCTAACAATAGAATGGTAATTGGAGGTTCCAGACACATTAGAGATGACCAAATAAACACAGATGGATTTTAAGGTATATTTGGGTAAGACAAATATTTTGATATTTTTCACAGTGCTGAAATAAATGGAGTATTACTAGACTCTTACATATCATCATCAGTAGATTCTTACCAATGAGTTCAGGTTTTTCTTCTCATACTCCACTGACAAAAGGTGGGCACAGACCAAGAATTTATTCACTAGGCAAATTTGGGTAAAGACCTCATGACCCAATGACTCAGCTTAGGTCAAGTGCCCATCGCCCAGTGGTAATCAGGAAAGAGAGGATCACAATGTATGAACTTGGCTTTAATCCTAACAATGAGGATGGGGGGGGAGCATTTTTTCTGTGTTGCCAAAAAGGCAGAGCCACAGGTGTCCAATATAGCACATGTGATGTTTTCCTCAGATGTCCAGATATTGCATTTTCCTATCATTGATCTGTCATCTTTGTAAATATAGGTTCATGCAAATACCTTTCAAATATTGAGAAAGTGTTTGTTGAGTGAATTACGAATGACTTCACCTTTTCCTGTGCCAACTTTATAATCTGAATTTCAAAGATAATATGAATACCGTTCACCTGGACCTGCATTTGTAGTGGAGTCCCCAGTAGAATAACATTTTGTCTTCTCTCTACCCTTTCTTTCTCTCAGTGATCTCATCTATTTCTATGACCATTTATATATATATATATATATATATCAGTGATTCCTGAATGTATATCTAGCAGAGATCTCATCCCCGAACATAAAAGCAGGATGAAAAGTATTTGAATGAGGTGAGTGAATAATATGAGAAAGAAGATTGGAAAAGGACAGGGGAACCTGAGTGGCTCAGTCAGTTAAGCGCCCAACTATTGATTTCAGCTCAGGTCATGATCTCAAGGTTGTGAGATCAAGCCCCACATTGGGTTCCGTGCTGCACATGGAGCTTGCTTAAGAGTCTGTCTCTCCCTGTTCCTCTGCTCCTCCTCCCCTCAAAAAAAAAAAAAAAAAAAGGACAAAGTTCTGGGGAAGAACACTATTTGGGGCACTTTATACCAATTGGTAATAGCCCCCAGATCACTGCACTCTGAGGAGTTCTGATCCTGCATCCAGGCTCTGAAGGAAAGTGTGCCAGGTAGAGGGAAGGGCGAGAAACTGAGATCACTTGTACCACCTGTTCGAGCCACCCAGTAGTCATCTCCAATGAAAGGCTGCATGCGGGGAGATAAGCCAGCAAAGGAGGCTGGGATAGAATAACTAGGTAGGAAGAGAATTAGGATAGAGTCAAGTCAAGGAAAAAGGCAAAAAGGAAGGCTAATAATATGAAACAACTTAAAGTGATCAAATATTATGAGGTCAAAAGAGATGTCTCTGTATTGGCAAATAAGCCATTGAGAATAGCTGTTGCAGTACAGTGTTCATTGTGCAAACCTAACAAGTGGACTGAAAAGTGGATAGAAGATGAGAAAATGTAAACAACAGTTGTAGTCTACTCGAGAAGCTGCCTGTGTATGACAAGGGAAGCCGGTGACTAGACTGGGCTACTGAATGGAAAGAAAGTTGTATTTTTTAATAGGACAGAGTGAGCATGTTTGAAGCCTGCGCAGGAACAGGAGTTCAATGGCTCAAGCAGTGCAGGAAAAATGTACTAAGATTTTCACTGCAGCGTTGTTTGTAATAGCAAAAAAAACAAAAAAATAGAAATGACTTAAATACCCAACAATAAAAAAAAGATAAATGCTGTACAATCATCCAGACACACACACACCATTTAATGTTGCTTTTCTAGCACCTAGAACAGTATTCTATACTTATAACAATATTTTATAATTTTATGAAATAATTATATACTAAAAATTAGTATTTACTAATCTAAATGATAATCATGTCTGTCTCTATCTGTAAGGGAAGGGATTTTTGTCTCTATGTGTTCACTGTGATATCCCTAGTACCTAGAACAATACCTGGCATATGGTACAAATATCCATTAAATGGTTAGTGTGAAAATGAAAGAACCAGAGCTCCACAGATGAATATGGATGAATTACATAAATATAATTTTGAATGAAAAGAATAACTTTCAAAAGAAATGATGCCGTTTTTATAAAAGTTAAAATTTTTTTTAAAAAAAAGGTTAAGCTTTTGCACAGTGGTACCATATACTGTTTTGAGATATATACATATATCCGAAAAATGTATATATAGATACATGCATATACAAATATAAGTATGGATATACAAACACATACACAGCTGTGTGTATATACATGTAATACATGTATGTATATACAGTCAATTTTCATTATTTACAATACTTATGTTCTCTAAGATACCACAAACACTAAATTAACAAATTCTGAACCATTGCTCCTAGGGAGAATTCAAGGTTAGGTTCTTGTGAGGCTCTGGCCACATTTTTGTCAACTGGTCAATACATAACCTTGTTTTATGTATGTTTCCATTTAAAGACACCTTATTTACTATATATTATTGACTCATTAACATTGAACTCATGGACAACAGCACTATAATTCAGACCTGAATGAAGCACATCTAACGGGTGTTTCCTCTGTAAGTCACATCACAGCCTTCTTGCACTTATGAACACTAGACAGCATTTCAGGCCTATGTCTGGAATTTGTTGTAAACAGCGAAACCCCAAAGAAAAAGCACAAAAACGCAAAAAGCATAGCACTAAACAGAACACTAAAAGGATTCTTCTTTATAGTTTAAGAGCTGAAATGAAAAACACAGAGTTTCCCTGATCAACCTGAGATAGGAACATAGGGGGTCTAACGACTCAAAATTTATCCTGTTCTCTGCATACCCATGAATGACTTTAAAAGCACTGGTAATATAAACTTGGGGACCACAAATAAATTTTAGCTGGTAGGCAAATTCCCAAATATGATGAAATCTGTGAATAATGAGGATTGACTAGATATTCATATATTTTGCTAGTCAGTACTTTTGAAGTCAGGCAAGGTGGGATAACTGAATTACGGGAAAGGAAGGGAAGGGAATGTGAATTATGTAAACAATGAAGTGGAGTGGGAGATAAGCAGTTATCCATTGTATCATGTAAATCTTTCTTTTGCTTGTCTGTATTATTCTATAATAAATTTAAAAGTTATTTTATTTTTAAAGCAAGAGAAAATAGGTGAAAGTTTCATAATTTTCTTATTAAAAGCAATGACCTACTTCCATTCCCACCCAGAATCTTACTTCCTAGAAGTGATCCTGTTCAGCTCAGCTTTTTCTTCTAGAATTTTACCCCACTTAGAAAAACAAAATACCCGGTTCTGGATCTTATATAGAATTTAGAATTCCATACAATGAATGCACCACCAAATCAAGAGTGTGGATTCACCTTAAGAGAAATGGAGTCCATTGCCATTGTAGAGTTGCAGTTTAGGTTCCTCACCAGTTAAATTTCAGACCAATACTAGCCTTGGGAATCTAAATTGAGTGACATACACAACAAACTCCTTACTATATTTTAAAGATTGAGCCAAATACAAGAGTGAGAAAAAAGGATCTTGCAGATCTGATAGTGGTGGGAAGTCTGGAGAGAAGTTTGATGTTTGAGAGGCATGAAAGGAAATCAGACAGCAATGATTATGATAAAGATGGTGACAATGAAATGGATACGAAAAGGTGGCCTATGGAACATATTCCCAAATTACAATGTATAGATTTGTCTGTCTCCCCCCACTTTTAAAAAATATTTTATTTACTTATTTATTTATTTATTTGAGAGAAAGTGTAAGAGAGAGAGAGAGTGCACAGAAGGAGAAGGAGAAGCAGACTCCCCGCCGAACAGAGAGCCCGAGGTGGGACTCGATCCAGGACCCCAAGATCACGACCCCAGCCAAAGGCAGCTGCTTGACCGACTGAGCCACCCAGGCACCTCTGTCTCCACCCACATAATGAAAACATGGGTATGTCTGCTGTGTTCATTAATTCTTGCCACCTGGTAAGCACTTAATAAATATTTGTTGAATTAACAAGTGAATGAATACAAGATTGGCAAATATCAAAGGATAAGATAATACAATGCTATGGATGGTTTCCCCTGAAAAACCCTTTCATGTTTAAATTGAAAACATTTCTCATCCAGGTTGGAAAGCTAACAAAGAGTGAAATTTGTGTCTCCAGCACCTTCACATCACTGGGGCTCCGTGGATGTCTGATGGTCCAAGTCAATGCATGGCTTCCCCTTTCTCAGGAAGTTACGGTCAGAAGAACCCATTTTCAAAAGTAGCTATTGATAAGAATTCACTTAAAATGACAGGGAAGCTTCCTTTGGGGAGAACAGGGGAATTCTCTGGGGTACTCATTTTTAAAAGCCGATATTTAAATCTTCTATTTATCTCCGCTCAAGAATCCATTTGTTTTGTTTCTTCCTTTTCTATAACTTCCCCACACATGTTGGCTGATATCTTCACACTTGAGTCATTTTAATTATTTTCAGAAGAACCTAATGCTGAAGTTTCATTAGTATGTTAGTTTTATGGGGCTTTTTTATGTGTTATATCCTGGGAGTTCTCACTATATTGTGCTAGTTAACTTATCAGCCATCATTCATCACCAGGATTTGAATTAGCAAACATATTCTTTTGTTTAGTATTGCTTTATATCTCTTATTCCTCTGTCTTAATTTTGAATCGCAAATGCATTATAGTGCTTTATTCTTTTGGTTCTAACCCACTGACAACATAACTATAAAGACCCACAAATTCCTGGGTGCCTGGGTGGCTCAGTCGTTAAGCGTCTGCCTTCGGCTCAGATCATGATCCCAGGGTCCTGGGATCGAGTCCCACATCGGGCTCCCTGCTCAGGGGGAAGCCTGCTTCTCCCTCTCCCACTCCCCCTGCTTGTGTTCCTGCTCTCGCTGTCTCTCTCTCTGTCAAATAAATAAATAAAATCTTAAAAAAAAAGAAGACCCACAAATTCCTTGTTCTTGTTTTTGTGATGGTCAAAATTCCATTATTTCATTACATGCCATAGCATATTGTTAAAAGAGTAGAGTAGACTTTTAATCCATTTTCTGCAATTTATTAGCTCTATGGGTTTAAGCAAATCATTCAAACCCTCTGTGCCTTAGTTTCTTTATCCATCCAACGAGTATAATAATACTATTTTTATAGGATTGTTCTCAAACCAACTGAAACACAAGGCTGATACTGTCTTCTAGAATGCACAAAACACTTTATCAATCTAAGAAACTATTGTTAGAGGTACCTTTCCAATCAGATCTCCGTGGTCACTGTTTTAAGTGTGCTGGCCCCCAAATAGCTTTTGTTCACGACAGGCAGAATCATAGCCAACCATCTCCATAGAAGTCAATTATTAAGTCATTCTTAATATATAAAGAGAGAGAGCACTAGCTGTGTGCCTGACACTTTTTGAGGAGTTGCCAATACAGTGGTCAGTGATACAGGTAAAGTCTTTACTCTCATGAGCTTATATAAACTTCTTCCCTTTGGAGTCAGCATAAGATTATAGGAAAAGGATAGTTGATATGAAATAAAAAACATATATGTACAGAAATATTTATATTCATAATGCAGAAGTGATGGCGTGTTGCAAATTTGTTGCATACATTTGTTGCAAATTATACATATAAATAAGTCCCCCCACAAAAAAACCCTCCTATTCTTACTGTGTATGTACATACCTTAAAAACTCACAGGCGTTCATAAGAAAACCAAGGTGATATTCAGGGTGGAGATGGGGGGAATGCTCACTCCCTGAGGCAGGTGTCTTCATTAACAACTTTACAGGAAGGTCATTCTCCCATCTCAGATACAGCCACCTTCTCTCCATCCTGACAACCCTCTCCTCTTTTTTTGTGGGAGAAGAGGATTTTGCTTCTGACCCATGAAAGACTTTTTCCTCCACAATTTCCATCACCCAATTAATGTAGACGACTGTGTCATACTATAAACATCCCTGCACCTCATCCCACCCTAGGGACTGTATATTAATCCGCTTTGGATTAATTTAATCCTTTTGGTGGAAGGTAAAGGCTAGTTCATGCTTTGTCCTTACAATGTGGCATAGTGGTGGAGGATACATGGGTGCACGGCTCAGACCCCAAACATACTTCTTAGTAGCTGTGCAAGTTTGGGCAAGAGATTTAGTTCTGTGCCTCAGTTTCTTCATCTGAAAGATGAGATAACAAAATTACTCATCTCACAATGTTTTTTGTAGGAGTTAAATGAGATAATGCATGTAATAATGTACTCTTCAGTACAGAGTGGTCACTCAATAATATATAAAATTATTATTTCTTTTTTTTTTTTAAAGATTTTATTTATTTATTTGAGAGAGAGAGTGAGAGAGAGAAAGAGCACAAGAGGGGGAGCGGGAGAGGGAGAAGCAGACTCCCCGCCGAGCAGGGAGCCCGATGCGGGACTCGATCCAGGGACTCCAGGATCAGGACCTGAGCCGAAGGCAGTCGCCCAACCGACTGAGCCACCCAGGCGCCCTAAAATTATTATTTCTTGACAAGGTAATTAATTTTGGTGTTTCCATAATCTTCTGAGAGAGAGCCTAGTGGCTCTGAGAAAATGAATAAAGGTTTATTGGATAAATATAAAGTCAGGTTGGATAATTATTTAATAGTAGGAAGCTATATAACAGGTGCAAAGTTTTGGACCCTGGTATCTATGGTGGCAGTTACCTTAATTTCTCTGAGGGGGTCATATATTTCTCACCAATAACACAAAAGGATTGGCTTCAGTTCATCTCAAGTTGCAAAAATGATCTGAGAAGGAATAATTACAGAAAAAACTGTAGTGAGGACTTAAAATTATTCGGAGAAGAGGCATGAATAAGAATCAAGTGGAAAAGGTTTCGAGTCAATGCAGACAGGAGGAACAGAGAAGAGTAGCTCTTGAGTCCCATTAATTGACATAAACCAATGACCTAAACAGAAAAGGTAACCTGAAAGGCTTCTGGGTCATGGGAACCATAAAGGATAGAACAATTAGCTCTAAGTGCCAATTTCCTGGATTGTTGAGTGGGTGAAACGACAATTAATTTTAAAGTGCTTTGAAAAAGGTAAAAGTGATTTAAAAATATGGGGACATTTAATAATGAGTGGATAAGCTCCTTCAATAATGGATACTTACAACTGAAAACAGGACCTTGGGCTGTGTTCATTCCATCAGTGTCCTGTTAGTTTTAGTTGATTTAAGGCATGAGATATAGAGTCTGTCATTCTCTGTCAAAAATTTAACATCCAAAGTAACTTATTTTGCTTAAATATTCTTCCTTCTCTTCTTTTAAACAGAATTTTTGACTTTTGCTGTTGTTAGAGAATTGAAAACAAATTCTTTCCAGTGCAACTAAAGTATGGTTGCTCCTTACTCCCATGTCATTCTACAGATGGGAAAAGTTGGACTTATTCTTGAAATAAATTTCCATAATGGTACAAGGAAGGAGTTGGAGAAGTCAATGAAGATAATTGCCACAGGACACTGAAAAGGCCAAGACACTTCACTAGATGAAAAAAAAATTATCACTATTTTGATAGTCGCACATTCTACAAATTATTCGATGTCAACTCACTTTTATGTCTTAAAATAGCTGCAAACATTGTCAACAGTGGTGTTCAGTGAGGTTTGGTTATAACCAAAAAGATCTGATTATGCTGTTCTTGCAAGATAAAGTCTTCCGTTGCTAGGACAGCATTCTGCCCCCCCAGAAGCCTTATGCTTTGACCTTTAGTAAATAACTAATATCAAGATGTCTAAAGATAGCTCTTGAAAATCATCCAGATATAGGAGGCCATGAAAGGAGATTTCCTAAAGATATGAGAAAAAAAACTTGAAAAATAAAAAGCAAAAATCTAATCTTGTCAAACTGTGATAGTATTTAAAATAATTTTTTATCTGTATTATGCCTTGGATTACCCTTCCATGTCCCCTCATTGTGTCCTATTTTAGTCTAATACACATGGGATCAGACTTTGCTTTCCCCCTAAAGTAAGGTTATATAGATGTGAAAGAAATCAAGAGAGAATGAGGTTTCCCATAACTTCTAAATCATTTAGGGAAAAAAATAAATCATATAACTTGAGTCCTGCTGTCAAGGAACTAAGACTGCAAATGGGAGAGAAGATTAATACAGAAGAGTGTCAAATGATGTTTGCAGTAGGCAGCCTCCCAGATGGCCCCCAACGATCGCTCCTTCTAGTATTCACACCCTTGTAGTGTCCCCTCCACATCATACCAGGGTCAATCTGTGTTACCAGCACTATATGACAGGGTGATGGTACATCACCTCTGAGATTAGGTTATAAAAGGTAAGGTTGCTTCCATCTTAGTCACTCGCTCTCTCCGCCTCTTAGATAATTCCCTAGAAGTGGAGTCAGATGTCATGTTGTGAGCTGCCCTATGGAGAAGCCCATAAGTAAGACTGACAAGGACCCGAGGCAAGGCTCTGAGGTCTAAAGCCAACAGCCACGAGGGTGAATTTGTAAAAGGATTCCACGACCAGGCAAGTCTTCCGAAGACTGCAGCTTAGCCAGCATCTTGACTGTAACCTCCTGAGTCTGTGAGTCAGAACCAGCCAGCCCTCAGAAACAGCGAGGTAACACATGTTTGTGGGTTTAAGCCTCTAAGTTTGGAAGCAATTTCTTATGCATCAATATACATCTAATGCAGTGTTCTTCAGACTGAAACTGCTCTCAGAATCAGGAAAAGAGGGAGGCCGGTGAGGCCTCAGCTCACATGGATAAGCAGCTCGGACAAAGTGTGGCACAAGTGTGGGCTTTTCAAATATTGAGAACAATCTTCCCCCTGCCTCTCTGTCCCAGCCCCATAGTTCCTCTCTCCAGCAAAGTCAGTTACTTGCTCCTTGTGTGTCTTTCTGACATATTCTGAGAATTTCTGATGTTGATATGAACATCTTTGATCTACATAAATACTATGAATTTTTCCTTCATATATATGGAGGAGAGAAGCATGTAGGCTTGTGAAAACTTTGTACTATGTTCTGAACCCATCTGCAAAGGGCATTGTTTATCAATCCTACTGTTTAACATCTAGTGTTTGAACTTACTTCCTTTTTATTCTGCTTTTCTATTTTGCTCAAATCCATAGAACAGACTATTTAAAATGCATTTGCATTTGGGACTATTTAAAAATCACTTGAATAATAAACTATTCTAAATGGTTACTACCATTTCTGTAGCAGACTAGTTCCCATCAGTTAGTCTTTCCTTTCTTTGTGGAGATATTTAGCTTTCATTAATAATTTATTATCTGTTTTAAACAAATGTGCAGTTGGTGTTCATTAACATTTCATTATTTGGTTGAACACTGTGCTCAGCTCAGGGTCCTTGAATGTTAAATTTACAGCCTTTTAGAATTGTGAAGATTTCTTGCTCCGTATGAAATTCACACATTAATTATTAGGGTTTTATTCTTGTTTATGAGCCTCAGAAGCTCCTGAGACTTTCCAAACACAGGCTGTCCATGAAGTTTTATTTTCCTTCTTGGGGTTGGAATCATGTTGCCTACATTCTGCTTCTTTTTTAAGTTTAACTGAAGAAAATGTAAGTGACTATCTGAATTAATATTTGAAGATTCAATGAAAATTTATTTCAGTCTCAGGTACACAAAAATGAATTTATTTTCACTTACTAACAATTTTTTCCTTCAAATGTAACATTTCTATATCACCATTTCCATAGTCATGTTTTTATATCTTCTTTTATATCTTCTTTCTTACCTTTTGGCATGTGCTTCACCTCATTTCAGAGTTGACTGCAAAGTTTATTTTTTAACGCCAGACCACAGAATATATTCACACATCACACACATCACACACACACACACACGCACACACACACACACATTAAAATATTCTAAAATCTATAAAAGCTATAGCAGTCATATTTAAAACCTGGTCAACTGAATATACTTATTTTTATGGTTATTTTCCAGAAGTTCTGTTTCTGCCCTTAGCTATGTATTCCTAGACCTTTTTTCCCTTGCTGTAGTTAATTTTTAACATGGCTTTGCAGAATATGCAATAAGTATATATTGTAAATACAATTTACGGAAATTTTCTCCAGCTTGCCCTCATTTCCTTTGCGATGGTGCAATAGGGACCATTTGCTGCTGGGGCTCTCCTAATTTCCTCCATCCAAACTTAATTGACTTCCTCTTTTTTGGTTGCTTGGCCCCTGCCCTGTGAGGCCAACCCCTAAAGTTTACTGCTTAGGATTTTCCAGCTTTTCCAACTTCATTTTATTTGTCTTAACATTCACCATTGTTCAATTTTGTCCATCTATAGTCTACCATACAATGCAAGTCTATCTTCCTATGTGAAAACTTTCTGACTGGAACACACACTGGGGTTTGATAAACTAATATCTTAAAAAAAAAAAAAAAGCAGTAAATAGTAAGAGAAAGTTAATCTAATAAGGAAATATTACATCAGTACAAACCCAGAAACGGACCCTGTTCCTGGATTCTTGGAAGTTATCACAAAGATGGCACACATTGAGAGAAAGCTCACAGATGAGTAGTTCTCCAAGGTCAGTATGCTTAACAAAACACCACCTGGGATGCTTGTAAGGGTTGTAAGTTCTAGGCCCCACTCCCAGAGAATCCAATTTGCCAAGTCTGAGGTGGGATCCAAGAATCTGTGCTCTGCAAGATTTCTATGAAATCAGGTTTAGTCTCATGCTTTGAGGAAGATTGCAATGAGAAACACAGAAAGCTCATACCAGATCAATATGTGTATGTTCATAGTATTGAAACAAGGAGGAAGATGAAGTAAGTGTTTATCATGCATGGGAAATTATCATCCCTCTTTCAGATTTTCTAGAAGAATCTTTAGGGAAGGTATAATTAAAGGAATCATTTAAGTAAACCAGGAAAAAATATATTTATGGGAAATTGTCTTAAGAAGAGTTTAAGGAAACTATTTGAACTTGCTTTGAAACCTGAAAAGACAGAAACAAAGGAAAGTAGGCATTTTTGACAAAG
Source organism: Leptonychotes weddellii (assembly GCF_054177405.1). NCBI lineage: Eukaryota > Metazoa > Chordata > Mammalia > Carnivora > Phocidae > Leptonychotes > Leptonychotes weddellii. Next base: position 25,374,646 of record NC_138375.1, on the reverse strand, counting down.
TAGAAAAATTAGAAACAACTAAGATGGAGGCTAATTTAAACTTTACAAGATCCATTAATTCTAATGATTCTGTCTGCTTTATTACAAATTTATGGACATACGGTTGACTCCTATTTAAAATGGAGGGATATTTGAAATAGGCCTTTGTCTGTAGAGCAGTGACTCTTCCTGGCTGCACAATAGAATTACCTGGAAGCTTTAGTAAATATTTACATCTGGGACCCACCCCCGATATATTGGGTTTTTTTTTTTTTAAAGATTTTATTTATTTATCTGAGAGAGAGAGAATGAGAGAGAGCACATGAGAGGGGGGAGGGTCAGAGGGAGAAGCAGACTCCCTGCCAAGCAGGGAGCCCGATGCGGGACTCTATCCAGGGACTCCAGGATCATGACCTGAGCCGAAGGCAGTCGCTTAACCAACTGAGCCACCCAGGCGCCCTATATTGGGTTTTAATGAGTCTTGGGCATAGCCTGTGCATCAGGATTGCTAAAAACTTTTCAGATGATCTTAATGTGCAGACAAGGTTAATAACTACTGTTCCAGTGAACCTGGCAAGGTTCAGGTAAGCTATCTGAGATGGACTGATTGACCAGAGTAATGCACGCACAGTAGACAGCGCTTTGCAGTTCATCATTAGCTAAAAGCTCAAAACTCTGTACTTGTTTCCAATGTTAAGTGTTATTAGAGAAGGCAGTTAGATGCAAGTTGTGTTTCAGTAACAGAATATAAAGATTAGTGTTTGTATTTTTATTTATGTGATTTATTTGGCAAATTAGTCCGTACCTGGGAGTGAAATAAGCCTAAAGTCAGATGTGAATATCCTGATCTTCACATTCACTTAGACCTTAGACCTGTGGTAGGTGAAATAATAGCCCCAAATGTGGGTCTTAATTGCCAGAACCTGAATTGCATGAACAGAGCAAAGGGGATTTAAGGTGGCAGATGGATTTAAGGTTGCTAATTAGCAGATTTAAAGATAAGAAGATTGTCCTGGGTTATCCATTTGGGTCCAATATCATCATAAGAGTCTTTAAATGTGGAAGAGAGAGGCAAAAGAAGAGTCAGAGGAAGGGATATGGCAACATATGCAGGTGAGAGGGATGTGAGGTGCAAAGTCAATCCACTGGTACTGGCTTTGAAGAAGAAGGAAGAAGGACATGAGCCATGGAATGTGGTAGCCTCTAGAAGCTGGAAAAGTCAAGGAAATGAACTGTCCCCTAGAACCTTTAGGAAAGGAACCCAGCACTCTACCAACACCTCGACTGTAGCCAAGTGAGTCCATTTTGGACTCTGACCTTCCAAACCATAAGATAATAAATTTGTGTTGTGTTAAGCCACTAAGTTGTGGTCATTTGTTACAGCAACAATAGGAAACTAATACGACTTACCTATTACATATAAAAAAGAAAAACCCACGAAATGTGAAAACACCCTTTTGAGATCAGCTCTTCGGTGGTCCCAGGGCTCGGGAATACATACCAGCGTTCTCATGTCATATACACCACCCAGGAGGACTATATTTCCTATACCTGGGCATTGGATGCTGCCTAGCTTCCTTAGTGAAAGCATAGCCTCTCAGTCCACAAATCCTCAGATGGTTATGGTGACCAGTATGTGCAAGGCAGTGAGGAAGACGTGCCCAGCAGAGGGAACAGCACCGAGAATAAGCAAGATCTCTCAGGTACTGCTCATCATGCCCAGTATTGTCAGTGTTTCCCAGACTTCAAAAGAAACAAAGCTATATTTTTGAGGACTTGTCACCCTACTGATGATGAGAGTTTTTCTTTCTTGTTTCATGTGTCTCTTTGTAATTACATTGTTCCACAACAACTGCCCGATCTTTCACAGTGAGGCTCTTAATTCTGTTTTCAAAAAATTCTTCCTTGAAGTCTCTATTCTGTGGACTTCCCTTTCCACTCAGCCATGAACGTATACAATATTAGGTCAATAAAAACAAGGCAATCACTTTAATTTTTGACAGAAGGATATAATGTGAAAGGAAAATAAAATTTTAGTTGTGCAGGGCAAATGCTGAACTTCCTGGTGAAAATTTCAATTTCCTGATTGCACAATATCTGTATCATCTCATTTTTTACTACTACTTTCTCCTTGTTTATTCTGCAAATATCTGAATAATTACCATGTCACTTTAGGATACAATGACGAACAAGACAGGCATGACCTCCTCTCTCTTGGAAGTTAAAATCTAGTAGGTGTTACAGAAAAGAAAACAGAAAATTCCAGTATTGGCTTATTAATGTGTTTATCCACGCACCAATTATTTATGAAGTACTTATACTGAGCTAGCGCCAGGAAAAGAAGAATGAGACCCAAGGCTACACTTTAGATACTTAAATAAGGATGGTGGGAAGCCCCTTCCACAAAAATTTAATGTTTACGGAATATACTTAAACATACAGAGATTTCATAAAACTGACTGCCATTAGCCCTTGAGGACGGTTGTGGAGTGGCTGGTACATTTGTGTGGCAGGCCCTTCTTTCTAAATCCTCAGCAGGGCCCACTTAGCACTTCAGTTTTTTATTCTGAGATTCTTCCAGACTAAGAATTTAAGAATCCATTTGGAGCCTTTTTTCCTAAAAACTTGGAATTGTTCCCAAAAGAAATAAATCAAAATCCCAAGATGACTTTGCAACTAAGTAACCTTAGAAGAAGGGGTTTTCTTGGCCACATTAAAATCATCTGGGAACACTTGAAATTCCTACTGAATTACAATCTCAGTGCCTGACACTCTGGAACCTGCATTTTTAACATAGACCCCAGGACTAAAGTATGATCATTACTGCCTTAGAGGATCCTCAGTCTATCCCACATTGTCATATTTCTTTACCGATTTTGAACAGTTGGGTCTCTCTAACTTGACTCTTAGGTCAAGAGGTTTCCTTAGGGATTTTGAATAAGGTTACCCTCTTAAACCAGTAAATCCCATACATCATACATGTGATGACATTTGTAGAAGTAAATGAGCTCTTATCTATAAGAGCTTGTTTAAAAACATTTGATCTGAGGAGAAGGGAAAAAGTTCAACTATCCAAGGTAACTTGGATGCAATTCAGGTTGGCAAGCAGAATAGGTTAGTAATCAAAATATTGAAACCTAATCAATTGCATTATAGCAGGTCTTAGAAAAACTTGTTAACGGAAGGCTACTCATTCCTTCAATGTCTCTCTCTCTCTTTTCAGTCTTACTGTTGTCTAAAATAAAAGACTGATAGTGTTACCCAGCACAGTTGAAGGGGTCAGGGTGGTTTGAGAGGGAAAGAGGGGGAGGGAGACTGGATTTGGGAGAGAATAAACAACTGATCATCAGAGAAACCTTTTATTTTCTCAGTTAGAGATGCGTCAACAGGCGTCACCATAAACTGAAGGAAGAACTCTCAAGACTATCTCAAGAGTCTTGGCTCTGGGTCCATAATCCCAGCTGTTTTCTGGCTGTCATCTGGAGATGTCACTACAGAGAGAGTACATTGGCCAGAAAAACCTGTGCACCCCAGTGTCCTTAATCTTTATTTTTCTCATTGTATATTCACATGTTGATTTGTGGTATATGATTCTTCCTCTGTTGAGCCTGGAGAGTTGAGCTCCGTGGTCCCAACGACCCCTCTAATTATGGTGTCAAAGTAGTTTCTTGACTGCTAAATTGAGAGTCAAGACTCTGGGAGACTCCGCTTAAATGAGCAGCTGGATTTTTCTCAATAACATCTCCAGGTTGTTTCTAAACAACTGTAAAATATTTTAGAGACTTTTTAGAGCTGTTAGGAGTCAATATTTTACAAAGAAGGAAACAGGCTCAAAGAAGTGAAGTGACAGGCCGAGAACACAGGGCAAGAACATGGATGGGTAGAGACACAGATGTCTTAAATATAAGGGCAACATTGCTTTCCACACATTGCAGCATCTCTCACACTGTTGGGCACAAGGACTTTGTTTTCATCCACTTATATGCCCACTGGGATTTTAATGACAATACACCTTTGTTAGAAAGCAGATCCTTCCACAGAGAAAAAGACTTCATGATTATAGAAGCGTCACGTATAGAGTAATTTTTCCCAAGGCGTTTTGGCTTCCAAAACCAATATATGTCGATGCATGATGATACACTTCTTAAGCCTGGTATGGATTTCTTCCTCTCTTTCTAGTCATCCAAAAGTACCCCTGCCTAAGCATACTAAAAATGAGGTAGAAGGAGATACATAAAACTCCCTTGCTTGAAAATTCAGTCTTCTCATTTTGAAAAGAACTCCTAAGCTTTGACAAAATGTTTATGTTCTATGAAAAACACAGTCATCTGTCAAACTTGGTTTTATACTTAACAATTAAAAGGGGAGGTCAGGATGCCCCACAGATGTGATTTACATCCTTAGGCATGTTTAGACAGACCTCTGGCACACAGGATTGCCTTCCAATGTAATAGCCATATAAAGTTCACTTGTTTTATTTGTTATGCTGTGTTTGCCCAGTGCTTCCAGGGCTAGAGAATAACAGAAACCAGACCAGAAATCATTGCATTTTCTCTGGGCCCGAAATATCATGTGCCAGAACAGTCACTGGACTCCCACCAGTCTGTGGATTGGATTCAGATTATGACCTCCCCATTTGTTCCATTTAAATTACCATGAAGGTATGAGCTCAACAGTGCTCTGAAATGGTGTTGGCATATGCCGTGTGAACAGCCCATGCTCAGACCTCAGGAACGCTTCACCAATAGCCTAGGAAACCTCTATTACAAAACAGCTTATAGGTTTGAACTATATAGGTTTGAAGTCTCCTTTGTTTGTTTGTTCGTTTTTATTTGAGGCAGAGAGAGAGACAGCGAGAGAGAGAACACAAGCAGGGGGATTGGGAGAGGGAGAAGCAGGCTTCCTGCTGAGCAGGGAGCCCGATGCAGGGCTCGATCCCTGGACCCTGGGATCATGACCTGAGCCGAAGGCAGAGGATCAACGTCTGAGCCACCCAGGCATCCCTGAAGCCCCCTTCAGAAAATCTAAGTGGCGGCCGGGTTCTCAGAGCATGGTCTGCTTCCTATGGCCATCACCCTTCAGCCCGCTCTGGGCAAGAAGTGTCTCCTCATCAGCAGATGAGGGATGGATATTAAAAGATATACAAATAATGTTTATATCCTATGGTTGTCATGAGGATTAAGTGATATAGTTCACTTAGTATGTGAGCTACACATTCATAAGATTATTTATATAATCAGTCTTTAAGTGTTCTCACTGAACCTGGTACATGGAAATCCTTAAAATACCATTTATCCTTTCATTTTCAGGTACCTCTCCTCTTTGGTACTTAGACTCTTGAACACTAATAGCAAGAAGAAAGGAGAGACAAGACAGAGAAATGCAATACAACTTTCCATCTTTTTTTTTCACTCTCTCTTATTCTGGGTAAGAAGAAATTGAATGGGAACCATGGGAAATTATTATTGTTGAAGGAGTAAAATAAACCAAAATGAACCTCAGAAAATCAGAAAAGTGTGTATGGTTCACATAATAAACAGACAAGCTTTTCAGCTTGGTCAGATGGGTTGACCTGAAGTCGAATTCACACAGACAGAAAAATGGGGAGAAGAGAAGAGGTAGCACTCAACACACGTCAGGGTGAGAAACATCCTTTCCCACCAAAAAAATGAGTCTTTCCCTGCTTGAATCATCAACAAGGAAGGGGGGGAAGAAATGCTGAGGAACGGAAAGCCTGGGCAGGAGCTGATCTGTGCTCCTGGCTGAAGTCCTGATGGGCTTACTCATTCTGTTGTTGGTACGGTCCCCGTCCCCGCATCGCACCGATTCCAGGAACCTCTCAAGGTCACTAGTAAGGGAGCAAATTATCTGCAGCAGGTGGTGATTGCCTCCACAATGACACTCTGCTCCAGACTATTACAGAAGACTCCCTTTGCCTTCTTGCTGCACCCTCATGCGGGGAGCAATCGCCCCACTCCCTGCGGGCAGAGGCAGCCTCGAGAGGCTGCAGGTTGACGAGATGGTAACCCGGGCTAGCTGACAAATCGCTGATTCTTGGAATTGTTTGGCAGGGTGGATTTGCCGAACAACCAATTTCCCCTAACGTGAAAACAAGATGGGAACAGAGGAACAGCTGAGAAGCCCAGTGGTGGTGGCTTCCTAGATTATAAAGGAAGGCCACTCGGGGCCTCGGCGTTGTGCCTCCCAGAGTAGATGCTGCCATGGGCAGAGCAGACTGGAGTCTGAAACCTGGGAGGGGAGGGCCGTCTAGATACCTGCTGCACACCCTGGGGTTGTGCCCTGAATAGCCACGCTGTCCTCTCCCACTGAATACCAAACACGTTTGTGAAAACTGGGGAATTGGCCTTAGTTTTTAAAAGGGCCTGTTTAGTTGTCAGTTTGCGCATCCCTTTATCAGGGTTTGGCATTGGAATGAGCATGTGATTCCCATGAGGTGCAGAATGTCCGCCGTGCTCTCAGTGCAAGGGGCATTGGGCCACAGTGGATGGTGGGTGGCAAAGGGGAGGCTGAGCTCTGCTTAAATTGCTAGAGCAAACCTGGAGTGGGCATACCTTCCTATGAGACCTAATAAATGTCTTCGTTAGTTCTGTTTGAGTTTAGTTTTCTTACTTGCTGCTGAAACATCCCCCAAATACAATAATCTACCTAAAATACATAATTTGTCCTTTAAATTATTACACTTTAATGTAAACATATAGGGTCAGCTGTCTAAGGAACACAGTTTCAAATGAACGAACGAATGAATGAATGAATGAATGAATGAATGAATTTACTCTTAAAAGCTGGTCTAATTATCACATTTTATTCACTAATTCTACAAGCCTTAGTTAAATGTCCACTCTGTGTCTAGCGCTATGCTTGACAGTGAAGGTAAGTGGATAAATAAGACCCTGCTGAAAGATACAGAAGCAAAAATGAACATGGAAAAATACAATGTGATAAATGTGATGATAAAGCTATGTCACTATTCCCAGGTTCCAAAGAAGGGCTGATGCCAGAGCTGTGTTTCACCGGGTAACAGCGAGCAAAGTCAGGTAGAGGGGAAGCAAATGAGTATTCTGGGTATAGGAGATGTGAACAAAGTCAGGGCATCATCACTCAGACTGTAATGTGAGTGATAAACCTTAGAGTTGTCCAATGCACAACATACACTACTGTATATAGCAACCCTCAATAAAGACAAAGGAAAATGGAAAATGGTGTGAGAATTCACAGAACTACAAACTGTCATTCTTGCTGCAATGGCAGACAGGACATCACAGGAGATGAGGTTGGAGAGACACTCAGAAACGTGCATTCTTCTTGGAGAATCACCTATGTAGCACGTTAAGGAAACTGAGCTTTATCCCATACATAGGTTATTTCTCCTCCAGTATGTGTGTTAGCATCGCCTGGTGAACATTTTTCAAGTGCAGACTTGCAGGCCCATCTCCCAGAGATTGATATCGCAAGTCTGGGGTGAGGCCAGGTACCTGTATGTTTAACCAGATCTCCAACTGATTCTTCTTCCTCCTAAATTTGAAAAAACAGTGGTGGAGAAGCAGTGTCACTGAAGGACGTCGGCCGGTGGAGGGACATGGCCCCATTGGTTTCAGAAAATGGCCATTCTGGCTGCTGTTTGAGGAATGGGAGGGAAGCTGGTGCACTGGAGGTGGCTGGGAAGACGGGCAGCCGTTCCTATGAAACGTGAGGAGACAAAGACGGTGGGGATAGGAAGGAGGCCGAAGATCCATGCAGCTCTTCACCAGGCCAGATGGCCTCAAGGCCAGAGGAACACTATGACCCTCACTTGTCTTCTGGTTGGAGAGCCTGATTTAGGAAACTCCTTGTGAGTGGGCAGAGAACGCCAGAAGCCTGTGTGGCATCTCCTGAAGGTGTTGCCACAATTGACTCTATGGTTCTTGCTGAGGAGATGCCTGTTCCAACAGCTAAGGTGAGGGAGTTGTTGAGCAGTTGGTTCCCAAAGAAACCACAACAGAAAATCACACACTTATCCTGAGTAATCTTGCATTTGCAGGAGGAGAGAAAACATATGACCCCAAATATTTGCAAAATATTCCTTCAACTGTCAAGTGTTGACAGTGAACTAAGTCAGTGTTGTGAAGAGGCGAGGCACCAAGAAAGGAAAGAAAGGGGGGTGGGGAGATATGTAGAGGTGCAAAACCCACAGTTTTCCTCAGACCTTTTGTATTCCACCCAGGAATCTGGTCAAGTGGTTGAGGAGATGAATGGGCTCATTCAGTAACCTAAAACTTAGTGTTTCCACACAAGTCCAAACGCTCCTCGGCCTCATGCTAAATGTCTGGCCTGAGGTGAGTTATCTAATTCTTGTTTCCTCATCTGTAAAATGGGGATAATAATTGTACTACCTCAGAAGATGGCCATGAGTAGTAAATGAGTTCACATTTGAAAAGCTCTTAGAAGAATGTGAGCACTGTGTATAACAACAGCGCAACACCTAGCAAGCTCTTAGAATACTTACTTAAATGGGGGCACCTGGGTGGCTCAGTCGTTAAGCGGCTGCCTTCGGCTCAGGTCATGATCCCAGAGTCCCGGGATCGAGTCCTGCATCGGGCTCCCTGCTCGGCGGGGAGCCTGCTTCTCCCTCTCCCTCTGCCTCTGCTCCCCTTGCTTGTGCTCTTTCTCTGTCAAATGAATAAATAAAAATCTAAAAAAAAGAAAGAATACTTATTTAAATGTAATTTAATGAATTATATTTAAGATAAATTAAATTCAAATTTGAATTAAAATGTGTGTGCTACATCTGCAATGACTGGCCAGGACCTGTATTGAGACAGGGTCTCTGCATTCAAGACTTTATCTCCCTGCTGGGACAGATGCAGTGACTTGGTAGGCACACACGCAGCTGTGACCCTAGCCTCGGAGAAATCTGTGCCCACATTCACAGTTCTGCTGTGCAGCCTCTTCCAGAGGCTCCAGGGTCATTACTCCTTAACGTTGTTGAAAGCACCTGACTCTCATTTCCCCCATGGCCTCTTGTATTTTAGCCTGTGATTGCCAGGCTTTTTTTTCACTGATTTAATTTCTAAACATACAGGAAAAGAATATTGGTCAATATACTTGTTGTTGCAACCTCCAAAATGAGCTTTTCTATTCTCCCTTCCGCAGTGATATTTTTATAGAAAACTATTAATATTATTTCTGTCTATGGTTCTACCCAAGGGATAATAGAATTTCACTTATGTGTGTGAGGCTCTGCAAGACTTTAGAAGAAGAAAAAATGCCCTCTAGAAAAAAATGCCCGGTAGACTAGAGCCTTAATTTTAAAAGTTTATTTCTTAATGGACTCTGAGAAACAAACTGAGGGTTCTAGAGGGGAGGGGGGTGGGGGATGGGTTAGCCTGGTGATGGGTATTAAAGAGGGCACGTAGTGAATGGAGCACTGGGTGTTATACGCAAACAATGAATCATGGAACACTACATCACAAACTAATGATGTAATGTATGCTGATTAACATAACATAATAAAATTTAAAAAAAGAAAAGAAAAAAAAGGTTTATTTCTTAATTCCATTCCAAAGAACTATGAGCTGGATGATAGTTAATACCCATATTTCTGAAGATACTGTCTAGCCAAGCTACACTTGACTTTATGAGTGTATTTTATAACAGTAAAGAAACATCAGTGAGAACGATCTTCTCTTTTATAGACTGAAAGACATTTGGTGCTCTGCACAGGAGCACTCCATAGAACAAGGTTTCTCAGAGCATGGTTTTTGGACCATGTACATCAGAAACTCCTCAAGTATTTATCAAAATTTCAAAGGCTGTACCATAAACCTAAGAAAGCCATCTTGGGGTAGATCCAAAGCCCCTGATATCCAGGCTTCTCTGCTAATTTTATGCATACAGAAGTTTCTGAACATGCTAATGAAGACTCCAACAGAGGTCACATTCATGGCTCTGACACTTAGACTGAGGAAGTAGTTAGAGCCATAGTTTCAGAAATTGGGGTAATCTTGGCACAAAGAAATCTCTGTTCCTAAAGTATTGGTGTATAAATAAGCATTAAGTTTAAGGAAATTATAATCCAAGAAGGCAGACCCATAACAGGTATGGGCCACTTTAGGGTTGAATCATATAAACTTTGGGGATCACCTTCCTCACAAAATATCCCTTGGAGATGCTGTCAGAAATAGAGGCCAAGGATGCTCATATTTGGTATTTGAAGATATAGCAAAGTTAATACTATGTCGTATTCCCCTATTAGATTATAAATTCTCAAGGACAGACTCTGGGCCTTCTGTATTCTTTGCATCTCTGAGGACTCACACCATGCCTGTTAAGATAGATAATAACAGACATCAGCAACTACTGAGCAAATGTTTGCTGAAATGAACTGGGGAAGGATCACTGTATTGAGAAGAGTCTACTGAAAAGGAGAAAGCTCAACATAGTTCAAAGAGATCCGAGGATGAATTTACAAAATCATGTGCATTGTCGTTATTGAATGTATCCCTGATATTTCAGTAAAAATAGCAACATCATATTTTCCCATTCTGTCCCGACCGTATTCCATGCAATTTTGTTTACAAAACTTTGTCATTGGCTGTCTCTGTGTTTCTGTCCCTTTAGGCTACCCAGAATTTTGCTAACCTCCAACTAATTTAGTAATACAATATATTGAATTTTCATAATACTGAAGTCTAATTTATAAAGTACACTTTAAATAAACTTCTCTGTCGTGATTAATTTTGATCTCTAGGGCTATTTTTCAGTTTATTTCAAAATAAATATGGCTTTAAAATATTTCTTCAAAATGAGGTTTGTTTGGGTTTTTTTTCCCCTATGGATCAGTTCCACAGCAATATTAAGAAACAAAAGATCTTCCGCTGGTTGTAACAGCCTCTGACATCTAGCGTGCCGACATTTTCACAAGTATAATGATCCACGAAAGAGCAGCGAAATCATATATGTTAAGGAAAAGAGAAAACAAACTTTGGCTAGTTTTATCTCCCATAGTACTCGATCCCTTTTTGGGAGTTCAGGGGATTAGAGGAGGATTTTAGTATCAATATTCTTGCAAAACCCTCACTTCTCTTTCTAAAAGAGGCATTTGGAAAAGCAGCTTTTACACATTGCAATAGCTTTTAACAGTGTTAGGAATTACATAATAATATAAGCTAAGGGTAAATGCATGAAAAACACATAAATATCAATCCTGTTGATTATAGATGTGTTTGAATTTTTTTTTTTAAAGATTTTATTTATTTATTTGAGAGAGAGAATGAGAGAGAGAGAGCATGAGAGGGGGGAGGGTCAGAGAGAGAAGCAGACTCCCTGCCGAGCAGGGAGCCCGATGCAGGACTCGATCCCGGGACTCCAGGATCATGACCTGAGCCGAAGGCAGTCGCTTAACCAACTGAGCCACCCAGGCGCCCCTAGATGTGTTTGAAATTTAAGAGAAAAAATATGTTGTGACTCAATACACGTTGGGTTTTTACAGAGCCAAGACTGTGGAATGTAATTGACAGTGTTCGGGAAGCCCTTAGGATAAAGGCTTTCAGTACTATTTCCACAGCTTATAATTTGTAGACAAACACAACATAAGCCTTCTTATTACATAAGCATGCAAAATATGGTTATTTTTGCAGCAAGAATAATCTAAACAAATCAAACTTACTTAGAGTTTATTAAGTAGACCTACCAAAGTGAAATGGACAATGAGATCATAAGCTGCCACACTGGAAAAGCCTCTCGAGATTATTGGCGATCCTCTCATATTGAGCTGGAGCTGAAGATGATAAATTACTTGCCAATCACCCAGCAGGTAAAAATTAGCATTAAGCCTAGTTCAAAACTCCTTATTTTAGTTCCTGACAGAAAAGAATGATTAGGCAAGGAAAATGTTGGAAATGCTTGCTGTTCCTCAAAGTTGTATCTACTGGGACCAAAGATTTATCTGTAATAGTTCATAAATTCTGTAGCAGGTATTTAACTAAATTAAAATCTTACACTTATGTGAAGCTATATGATGCAAATAGCTTTTTTAGACTTACTATATTATAAAATAGCTCTGAATATCTAGTATTTTAGGACTTGATACTGGGTCAAAGGCAAATGGAAGGACTTGAATGAATATACAAGATGGACCAAAAAGACGAATTCTATTCTAAAAGAAGAATGAGGAGCATGGGAACTGAAAGGAGAGAAAGCCAGGTTGCCACTCACTACCAGTACGATCTGGGACAAGGCATCGCTTTGAGTCTCAAATTTCTTGTACCACCTCCTAGGATGGAAAACCATTCTAAAAAGCATTCGTGTAATAGATGTAGTATCATTGCTATTATTATGCTAATTAGATAGGTCTGTATTATACTAATGAATAGCATACCGTATCCTAGTTAGCATAATATAAATGTCAGTAATACTACTACTGTTTTAAATGTTTTTACAGTCAATATTTTTGTGGTTAGAGTGCCCATCATAGTAGTAACTACACAGAAATCATTGTGCAGAGGTGCCCTGTTTAAAGAATCCCAGGAGACTAATGAGATGTCCAAGGGTAGAAAGTGGGGAGCCAGAGTTCTACCCAAAAGACTCTTCCCCTCTCTAGTTACAACTTTTGCTAATCTGTCATCCACCTGTCCTTCAATTTTTCCAAACCCCTTCAGCATCTTTCCACTTAAATGCCCCATTAGCTCAGCGTCGCCATGTATGAAACTTCATTTCCTCTTTGTTCTCTGAACTCACATCTCCTGGTGTTATTCATGATATTATCGGTTGCCCATGCACTCAGCTGGAAACCTACCTTGGCTTTGTCTTCCTCTTTACCCTGTCCTCTGCTCTTCTAGGTCTAATTCATCACCAAGTTCTACTGCTTTTTTGAAATTGAAGTGAAATTCATAGAACATACAATGAACCATTTTAAAGCATATATTTCAGTAGCATTTAGAACATTCATCTTTAGCAAGTTCCCAAGCACTTTCATCACCCCAAAGAGAATCCACATACCTATTAAGCAGTCACCTCCATTCCCCTCATCCCCGGCCCCTGGCAACCACCAATCTGCTTTCTGTCTCTATGGATTTCCCTATTCTGGATATTTCAGATAAATGGAGTCATATAACATAAGAGCTTTTGTATCTGGCTTCTTTCATTTAGCATAAGTTTCTGAGGTTCACCCATGTTGTAGGATGTATCAGTGTTTCATCCCTTTGTGTGGCTAAACAATACTCCATTGTATGGATTACCATGTTTTGTGTAGCCATTCATCTGTTGATGAGCATTTGGCCTGTTTCTACCTTTAGGCTCTCATGAATAGTGCTGCTAGGAACATTCCTGCACAAGTATTTGTTTGAGTGTCTGTTTTCAATTCTTTTGGGTGTATACTATTGTAGAGTTCTCCAGAGAAATTAAACCAATAGGTTCTCTCTATATATGGACATATATATGTAGAGAGAGATTAATTTTAAAGAATTAGTTCACATGATTATGGGAGTTGGGAAGCCTGAAATTTGTAGGCCAGGCTAGGAGGTTGGAAGTTCAGGTAAGGGTTGTAGTTTTGAGTCTAAATTTTGCAGGCTGACAGACTGGAAACTCAGGTGAAGCTTGTTTCTATGTTGCCTACTTGAGGAGAATTCTCTCTTCTTTGGGAATCCTCTGTCTGTTCTTAAGGCCTTCAAATGATTAAATGACTCTCTCTCTCTGACAAATAAATAAAAACAACAACAACAATAATAATAAAATTAAAAAAACATGACTCCTGGGTGGCTCAGTCAGTTAAGTGTCTGCCTTTGACTCAGCTCATGATCCCAGAGTTCTGGGATCAAGTCCCGCATCAGGCTCCTTGCGTAGCAGGAAGCCTGCTTCTCCCTCTGCCTGCCACTACCCCTGCTTGTGCTCTCTCTCTCTCCCTCTGACAAATAAATTAAAAAATAATAATAAAAAAAAACCCCAAATGATTGAATGAGGTCCACTCGCATTATGAAGGGTAATCTGTTTTACTCGGTTTGCTGATTTCAATGTTAATTACATTTTAAAAATACCTTCACAGCAACAGCTAGACTGGCATTTGGCTAAATAATAGAGCACCATTGGGACGCCTGGGTGGCTCAGTCGGTTAAGCGTCTGCCTTCGGCTCAGGTCATGATCCCGGGGTCCTGGGATCGAGTCCCACATCGGGCTCCCTGCTCTGCGGGGAGCCTGCTTCTCCCTCTGCCTCTGCCTCTCTCTCTCTCTATCTCTCATGAATAAATAAATAAAATCTTTAAAAAAATAAAATAAAATAATAGAGCACCATAGCCTAGCCAAGTTGACACATAAAATGAGCCATCACTTATACCTAGGACTATAACTGATAGATCATATGGTAATTCTTGTTTAACTTTTTGAGGAACTGCCTCATTTGGATGTTCTAGGACCAATTTGCAATTGGTCAATTTGCAACAGACATGGCAGCTCCCCACACCAACAAATAATTCTTGGATACCAGTAGGGTGTCCAAGAATTCAGCTCAATTCTGACACTATCTACCCAGAGGTAGCATCAGATTCCACAGGTTAAGGGTTCAATCCTACGATACTGTCTGCCTTCCCTCCTTCAGATGTCAGTCACAAGTTGTATTGTATGGATGGAGGTTTCTGTGATCTGTCCTGGATAGCCAGCCACCCCGACCTGCACATGCGCAGGCAAGCTAAAGGAAGTTGTTTGTGGGGCGCCTAAGTGGTTCAGTCGGTTAAGTGTCTGCCTTCGGTTCAGGTCATGATCTTGGAGTCCCAGGATCCTAGGTTGGAGCCCCACATCAGGCTCCCTGTTCAGCAAGGAGTCTGCTTCTCCCTCTGACCCTCCCCCATCTTGTGTTCTCTCTCTCTCTCTCTCAAATAAATAAATAAAATCTTTAAAAAAAAAAAAAAAAGTTGTTTGAGACTTGTGCTGCATAAGTGACCTTGGGAGCCTGATTAGTTGACATTGGGGGACTCCAGGTCAGAATTAGCCCTTCTTGTCTGGATGCCAAGAGCTATAAATCTTGCCTTACATCCCCTCTGGCTCCAGGCTGGGCTGGCCCCCCAGAATGGAATCTGGGAGGGGAGGCAAACACACCTAGCCCAGACTCCTTGAAGATGTAAAGACATGATAACATAGAAATGCAGCTCACTCCAAACTGCACATAGGCATACAGATGTTTAACTTCACACCCTGTCTTTTGCCCTATAAATACAGCCCTTATGGGGATGCTCAGTTGGAAGTCTCACCTGAGGGGAGGACGCTCCGTCAAGGCCTCTCAATGAGGACTCCAGCCTGGCTGTCTCCACAGGGTTTCCCCACCTAAGGAGGTTGGATGTTGTAGGTACCCGATTTGTTGTAACTCTCTTACTCTCCTTTACTGCTTACAATCGCCCTCATCTATGCACACATTTCTCTTTTCTTCTTTCTGTCTCTATTAAGATTTTTATAATATCAATAAAGTGTTCTTTCTCCTTCAAAACTAAGAGTATGGCTATTGTGAATCTTATCTTCAGAACGCAAGTCCAAGTTGTTACCTGTCCTTCTGACCAACTGGTCAGAAGGCTATAAGGCTATAAATCAGAGGTTCCCATGACCCTCTTCTCGGGTTCAATTAATTTGCTAGAGAAGAATCATTTTAGTTACTAGATTACTAGGTTGGTTATTTGTTTTTAAAATTTTTATTTATTTATTTCACAGAGAGAGAGTGTGAGCATGAGTGGGGGAGGGGCAGAGGGAGAGGGAGAAGACTCCCCACTGAGCAAGGAGTCTGATGAGGGCTCCAACCCAGACCCTGGGATCATGACCAGAGCAGAAGGCAGACACTTAACCAACTGAACCACCCAGGCGCCCCAGGATCACTGGTTTTTTATAAAATGATATAACTCAAGAGCCAGATAGAAGAGATGCATAGGGCAAGGTATGAAGAAAGGGGTGGAGAGCTTCCATGCCCCCTCTCGGCATGCCACTCTGCCCCCACCTCCATGTGTTTATTCACCTGGAAGCTCTCCAAAACCCTGTCTTTTGGGGGTTTTATGGAGGATTCATTACAGTCAGGATTGATAAAATCATTGGTCATTGGCCATTGGTGATTCAACCTTGAGGCTCCTTCTTCTCCCTGGAGGTTGGGTGATGGGATTGAAAGTTCCAACCTTCTAATCACGTGGTTGGTTCTCCTGGCAACCAGCCCCCATTTTTAGACAGGATCCAAAATTCACCTCATTAACTTAACAAGAGACAGCTTTGTTGCTCTCAACATTTAGGAAATTCCAAGGTTTTTAGGAGCTCTATGCCAGAAATGGGACAAAGACCAAATATATAGTTATTATAAACCACAATATCACACCATGAAATTGTCTTCCACAGTAGCTGCACCATTTTGCATTCTCACCAGCAATGCACAATGGTTCAATTTCTCCACATCCTCTCCAGCACATGTTATTTTTTGTAGTTTTCATTAAAGCCGTCCTAGTGAGTGGAAAAATTATTTTTATTATATCTTTGGAATCACTAAATATGTATTCTTGGAATTCCACTAAACAGGATAACTACCTTTTTCATAACATAGGCGGTTCTGGGGATCTGGACTGGATGAACTCTTTGAGTTGTTAATTCAAGTATCCTTTGGTGAGATTACATTTCAAAAATTATTGCAGTATATATGGTGAGCTGGGAAGCACTTCTTCCTAACTACTGATGTTTCTTACCATGTAGGGGAACTTCACATGAGTTAATACTATAAGCCATTCTGCACACTCTCAGACATAACTGATGATTGCCCTTGAGTTGAGGAAGGAGACATGGGTCACTGAGATCTGGCTTTGCTTTTTTCTTAGGAGCTAACTGCCTGTGGAGAATCAGTCTTGACTCTGCTCTTCTAGGGAAGGGCCTCATGCCTGAAGGTTGAGAGTTATTTCCAGTCCCATGTCTAATCTTGTGGTTCTGTATGCGAAATCCACGCTTACAAATCTCTGTTACAAAGGAGTTATTTTGGTCTCTAACTGCTGATCCTTTTGTCTTATATCAATTATTTTAGAACATAGTTTGGGAAATGGAATGTCCTTTATTGTATCCATTACCTGAAAACATTTCTATAAATATAATTCAAATCATTATATTATGTTTATTCTGTCATTAATCTGATCTTGCTATAATGCAAGAATACATGCATTTGTTGGATATACTTTATAGATGTGAGAGATCCACCATGTTGCTTGATACTATTGAACAAAGAATTGATTCCTAGGTGCTGAAGCTGTTTGCTTAAAGCAATTATTATTCAAAGATGGATCAGCTCTGATTTGTACAAGAATTACAGTTATAATTGTTTAACTTTTAAAATCTAATTTTGTGGGGTTAGGGAAAGACCTCGTATGAGATTTTT
The DNA here is from genome assembly GCF_054177405.1 of Leptonychotes weddellii. Classification (NCBI taxonomy): domain Eukaryota; kingdom Metazoa; phylum Chordata; class Mammalia; order Carnivora; family Phocidae; genus Leptonychotes; species Leptonychotes weddellii. Next base: position 25,357,296 of record NC_138375.1, on the reverse strand, counting down.
CTTCATTAAAATCAAAATGCTGCTTTTCTGAAACAAAGTAAAGAATATAGGAAACATTTTTAAATGAAAGAATTCACAAGATTTGTGGGCAGGGGGAGGAAACTTGGAAGAAAGAAGTGGATTTGATAGGTAAATCTTTGATTTATTCTGTTTGAATGGATCTTTCATAATGTTGCTCAAAACAATTGTAATTTTATAAGAACTGTTCTTTCACATTCCCTCATATCATTATATTTTCTCTTCCCACTAATTATGCTTTTCTGGTCCTTTCATAATCCTCCTAACTTGATGAATATGTGTGCCTCTTTCCCCTGAGGCAAATTTTTTATTGTGACAGGTATTTATTTAAATAAGATAATTTATTCTCTAGACAGATCATTAGCAATGTGCAATGGCTGTGTGTGCTGCAGAATACCCAGATGGTCAGGCATCTGATTGTGAATTTTCCTGCAAAACTTCAAGTTCAGGTTTCTAAACAGATAAACATTTCTTAGAGCCAGCTGGTCTGCATATTTGGGTCCCATGTGTATATGCCTGTCGCACATTCTGGATTCTTCTATTTCAAGGCCATTATAATTTTGCACCCTGAATATCTGAAGCATGAGATTACAAAAATTTTGTTCCAGGGACACCTTCAGCCTAGGAATTAATTATAGACAAAACAAAAAATAAAACAAAAAACCTTCACTTAGAGGTGTGTACATATATTGAATGCAATCTATCATTGTTAAGAGGGTATCTCCATTTAGGTTATTAGTCATTCCCTCTTATTTATTTTGAGGTTTGAATTTTACTTTTATAATATATTATTAAGTTATTTGGTTAGTGTATTAAGGAATAATAATAGAACCAACTTCGTCACTTTATAGTAAGGATTTAATTTAATTTAAAATACATGTATCTAAATACATGTATTTAGAACACTTTGGCTACGATTATTATTACAATTATTATTATTTGTCTTAGTTTTGGAGGATAGATTATATTATCTTTATTTAATCTTGAGGTTAAAAGTATGAGCCTGGGTTTTACCCAGACTTATGGCTACATGGGTGTATTACTCAGCTTGGGCTGCCATAACCAAAACAGATTGGATGGCTTAAACAATAGACATTTATTTTCTCACAGTTCTGGAAGCTGGAACCCCAAGATCAGGGTGCCAGCATGGTTGGTTTCTGATGAGATCGCTCTTACTGGCTTGTAGATAGCTACCTTCTTCATATGTGCTCACATGACATCTTTTTTGTTAGAGCTCCGAGAGAGAGACAGAGACAGAGACAGACAGACACAGAGACACAGAGAGAGACAGAGTTCTCTGATGTCTCTTCTTATTGGAGCACGAATCTCAACAGACCAGGAGCCCCCTCTCATGACCTCATCTAAACCTACCTTCCAAAGGCCCCACCTCCAAGCACCACCACACTGGAGGGTGCATCCACATACAAATTTTGTGAGGGACACAATTCAGTCCATATCAACAAACCTCATGATATTTACCCTCTCTACGCTGAATTGCTCAATTTGTAAATTGAGAATTAGAAGACAACAGAGTCATTGTGAAGCTTAAATGATTATTTTCATCTTCTGCTTATTTGTGTCATTTTGTGAGGATTACCCCCTCACCAGAACCATATTGTTTCTGTCATAAGAACAATTATGACACATCTCCTAAGAGAAAAAAAAAAGTGTCTCTTCTATTCCTGTTGGATTTTTGTTCTGTCTGTTTTGCTTTCCAATTCCTTCCTGGTGGAGTAGCCTCAGCCTATCTTTTCAGCCATGTAGTACCCTCTATTTGCCCCACATGAAGTATCTTCCAGCCAGATCAGACTGCTCTTTGCCTTGTGCTCTGTTTGCCTAGAATACGCTATTTAACCAAATTTATAAAACTTTTTAAATATCTCTCTAGAAATAAAGTTTCTTCCTAGAGCATCAACAGTTCTTTGGGTCGTTCTTGTAGATATTTTTTTTTCATCTGTTTTGTATTATAGTTAGTTAGGTGCAATCGTAGCTTATGTCCCCATTAGTGAAAAGCTCTTTGAGTAAAAGATGAATCAGATTATTTCCCACAGACTTAGCACATAGTGACCATTCACTTCATAAATGAATTGAAACAACAGAAGGGGCAGGTGCCGAATTTAAATTTTCCTTTGTACTTTTAATGTAAAAAGAGATGGTTATATTCATTATGATAAAGAAAAGGCCATGAAGGGGGTGGCCCACTCAAGAGAAACAACTTTTGAGTACTCAAGAAGCAGTAATTATATACACAAAGTTGATGTGTTAATTTATTTTTTTAAAGATGTATTTATCCATTTTAGAGAGAGAGAGGGAGCATGCGTGCATGAGTAGGAGATGCAAATGGAGAGAGAGAGAGAATCTCAAGCAGACCCCATGTCCAGCATGGAGCCCGACTGGGGGCTCGATCTCACAACCATGAAATCACAACCCGAGCCGAAACCAAGAGTTGGGCGCTCGACCGACTGCACCACCCAGGTGTCCCGATTTGTTAACTTAAATTATAGTCAACTATTCATTAAAGTAAATTCCCTAAGCTCAGTACCAGGCAACTGCTCATCAGTTTAGGTTACTACTCCATATACTTGAATATAATACGAATACATTACATATACCTAGCACTTTAGAGTCCACAAATATTTCCATGGACATGATCTCATTTGTTCATTACATCAGTTCTGTGAAATGGACAAAATAATTATTTTTAAATCACCTCTACAGAATGAAAATCCAAGTTTAAAAGGATGTGACCTGTCCAAGGTCACAAGCTAAAACACGCTGAAACCAGGACTAAATTACAAATCTTCTTGCTCCTAGTCTGCTCTCTGTGAAACATATTATCTCCCACCACACAGCATGCCTTAAAAATTATTCCATAATCCATATATTTTAATAGATCAGACTAGGATCTTCTGCCACCTTCCTCCCCTTAATCGGTATGTGGTTTTTTACTACACTCTGAGTTTTCATCTGATTAAGGCTTCAGTGGAACAGATTGTATTTGATTGCAAAATGCTCAGGGAAAACCGTAATATGATTAGGCCAATCCTTTTTTTCCAGTGTGTTTTTCTATTACTTAAGTAAACTGCTGTACTACATTTACCCAGTGTATTCAATCTATTTTAAAAATCATCTTCCTATTAATTCCCTGTTTATTTAAAATAAAAAAACCTTTGAAATCCAGCTAAACAGTTTAAATTGCTTAATTTCACAAAAATTGTAACATTGCTTCCTTGCAGAACACATCAGTTAAAATGAACTTGGATGACATACAACACACTAGTTTGTTTCTTATTAAATATTTAACAATATTTGATCAAAGCATCTAAATTTCATAGACTTTAAGCATTTCTTATTGGTATATTTGCTAATAATTGGTTTGCTTGGCTCTGGGCTATTGTTTCTTTTTATTTTTCCTTATAAAATGGTGGTCAAGTTTGCAATTAAAAAACCCGCTAGTTTAGTAAGTAATACTAATTATAATTTCCCCTGAGTGATGACTTTGATTCTATTCTCCAAGGAAAACTTACCAGTATTTACGATTTTTTTTTTTTAGAATCCTTAAACTACCCCAATTAACTACACACAGATGGAATTCATTAGGTGATTCTCTATAGAAGAAAATGTTTATTTCACTTATATTATAGTGAAGGCAATGTTTGATTCCATTTTGTGTGACTCTGTGTTTTTATGAGTATGACCCTCTTTGCTTGAAAAGGCTGTGCTAACCTTTTAGACATGCACCAGTATGGACAACTTCTTCTTGATGGTTAAGAGGCTTGCTCTGTATTAACAAGCCTTTGACTTGGCTTCTTGCCACGACATCAATTAGGGCTTGTTTCTTCAGTGTTGGTGACAGGATGCCATTTATGATAGGGAAAGAAAGCCCTTCAGATTATAAGTACTACCTCATTTAGATTCCAAGATCATACCTTTCCACTGACTTTCTTACGAAGTTTTATCTGCTGGACTCCAGAGCCAAAGCTCTTAGAGATGGAGTTCAAAGAGTTGATTGCAAAAATAGTATAATGATACATTTGGTAGTAAATGAAAATAGGTATGGCCCAACTTCTGGACATTATGAATGTTTTGTTGGATGACTTTAAAGGTGCCAAATAAACGCACTATGAGAGCAATACATTATGGAAAGATGGAAAATTTAGGTTCTAATGATGTGGAGTAGTCAGGGTATCTGGAAAACTAATGTAGCAGACAGATCTGCTAACTGGGCATCAAGGCATCAGGATGACACTGAGCTAAAGAAGATGAATCTCAAGCAGCTTCTCATTCTGCAACTTAACAAGGGACTATCCTTTCCGACTTGGCTCCTTACTCCCAAAGGCTGCACTGAGTCACATAGGCTGAAAGCCTATTACACTGATCTTTCTAGTAGAACAGGAAAAGGTCCCTTGCAAACCAATTGTACCTAGAATACTATCACCTTAGAAATTTTGTTTAACTAAAACACCATTCTAAAAGGAAAGTGGATATAGGATTTCCACAAAATATAAATTTTTATTTATATTTTTATAAAATATGAACTCTTTTTAATTGTTGGGAAGACTACATATGGACTGAAATATGATACCACACATACAGATGTGCAGTACGGAAATGCAGGTTGTCTGTTCTGTGTCATGGAAGCAAGCTCATTTCAACCAATTAAAAACAGCATGGACAGAAACGTTGCTTCCTGGGGACAGCAATCTATAGATTTTTATAGTTATTTGAAAGAGGAAAATGTTCTTAATCTTTAAGGATGTTGCTGACAGGAATTTAAGACTGAACCACAAGCACACCTAACAATTTCAAGGTTACATGACTGAGGCTTGAGTCTTCTACTGTTACCTACATGAGAAAAAGAAAATGGTAAGAACACATGGAGTTTGGTTAGACTATAGTGCTGTCTCACAAGCCTTGGAAGGTAATAATGAATTCAATTCTGTAAGAGTCATACTTTGATATTCCAGCATGATTTTCATTACCAAGATGTTAACTGATACTCAACCGTGTGTATATATTATTGAAAGCCTTGAGTGCCACTAGACGTGGTAGATATCTAGTAAGGCCCCAGATGCCCTCCACGATGGCTGCAAGAAGGCCTCCAATGAACTTTGGCTCCTGGAATTCATGGATATTGTGGAAATGACCACATGTGACTTCCAAGGATAGGTCGTTAAAAACAGTGGAGCATCTGCCTTGCTCTCTCGAATCACTCTGGGAAAAGCCATGTTATAAGGGCATTCAAGCAACCCTCTGGAGAAGTCCACATGATGAAAAACTGAGGCCTCTTGCCAACAAGCAGCATTAACTTGCCAGCCCTGTGAGTGAGTTACCTTGGAAGTGGGGTCCTCCAGCCCCTGGCACCTTCAGGTGACTGCAGGTCGCTTCCATCTTGACTGCAAACTCAGGAGAGACTCTCTACCAGATCTTCTCAGCAAAGGTGCTCCCTGATTCCTGACTCACAGAAATTGCCTGAGATAATACATATTTATGGTTTTAAGATACTATGTTCTGTGGTAACAGTTTGGGCAGCAACAGATAACTGATAATAGAAATGTGTAACGTATTGCTCTCCACAAAGCTAGTTTATCAGAAATTTGCTTCTGACCAAGATTCTCCCAGACCCTTTCCATGATGCCAGACCCAGGTGGAAAAAGAGAACTAATGGCAACCATGGGGATCATGAGGCATCATTCCAACTCCATCTTAATAACTTGGTCCTAGTGATTAAAGGAGCCAGAAACATCCTGCTGGTTACTCCACTCTCCTCTGTCTCTGTGGTTATGAACACCATTTAAATGGCATCTGAATTTCAAGGAGACTAGAAATTTTTGTTCTGCAATTAAATAAACATAATGTGTTCCAAACATTTTTGCTTGAGTGCCCTAAATTTCCAGCTACATCACTGGGAAACTCAGAGGTGAAAGGACCGGTGAGATGGTAAATATTTAACAACATCACACTGAAAACAGCTGAGGAAAGCAACATGAGAAGGGCTGAGTCAGGGCCCAAGATTTGAGAAGGTTGGCCCATTTCAAGCTCACAGCTGAGACCTGGGCCCTGGCCTCACGTCTTAGGTAGCACTCTTGCCGAGCTGCCATGCGTGGTATGGGAGCCAGGCCAGGTCGGGGTTGCAGGCACAATAGGCCATGTGGGGGGTGGGGGAGACATGCAGTGGAAAATCAAAGCCGAAAAGCACTTATTTTGGATTTGAGTATGCCATCACTGAAAGAGGCATAAATTTGGAGAAGATTCTCCAGGGATGGCAGAAGAACATAGGCATTACCTGAAACATGGGAAGACTGTCACACATGCAGATGCCAGGAGGAAAGAGTTCCAGAGTAGGCGGAGAGAAGGGGAAGGGAGTGTACAGGATCTGGTGAGAAGGGGTCACACCAGATGGGTGCTATGCACATATGGAGAACTTTAGAAACATCTGCGAGGAGAGCACAGGAAGAGTAGCTAGAGAAAACACAAGACAACATCCCAACAACCAGTGGGCTTAGACACTCACAGCACAGTGCTTATAAATCCCCAAAGGAAGATGTGTCTTCTAGGGTGAGAACGCTGGCTTTGAGGGGTCCCAGACAGATTTTCATTAAATGGCAGCCTTTCACTAGTCAAGCCTGTTGTATTAATTCAACAATACAAATAAAACAGAAACATCCTTGACAATGGCTATGAAGATGACAGATAATTCCTCCACATGGCTGAGAACTTCCTTAAGAGACAGAACTTGACTGTTGTATCTTTGGGTGCCCAGCTGCCTGCCATAATCCCCAGAATATAGTCAGCATTCAATACGTATTTATGCAGACAGAAAAATGAATTGGAATCACTTGGTTGGTCAAATTATGCAATTGCTCTTTGTAACCCCCTGAGCGTCTCCGCAGCTACAGAATTTTTGCTTTGGGCTTTGGATTGCTTTGATGTGCTCTTTGCCACAGTTGCCGGAAACGTGCCAGCTGGAATAAACAATATTTTCTCTTCGCCCTTCGGGGCCTCAGATTGTTCACAAGGAACTAGATGATCTCTCCAGTCCCATGCAGCTCTGCTGTTAGTTCTGTGTAGTTGCTCCATTTTGCAAGTGGAAAAGCTGAGAATTTTCCCAGAGCACACAATTAGGGGAGAATGCAACCGTGTTCTAACGCTGACTCCTTGGTTAGAACCCAGTCCTCTTTCTACCCTACAACCTTATCAATAAACCCATATCTACAGGTAGCCATACTACTCATTCTGGCTTCAAAATCAGCGGTAGGTGACCATGGGGCATGAGTTCTTTGTGAAATATCAGGCTGGAACATCAGTTGGTATCCTGCTTAGAACTGCCAAGTATGAAAATGGCTTGGAAGATGAACCGACCACCCTGGGAAATGGGACTTACTTTTGCATGCAGATGTTGGCACTGCGGATTCTAGTCTCCTTCTCCATGCCTTTCACTGACTGCAGATATGGGAGATGCACGCTTAGGGAAAAAGAAGAAAGCCCACTCTGCTGGTTAGTCTGTGTTTGCTGTTCCCCCACGCTACCCCCACCCCCGCAGATAAATCAGCTCTTCTCTGTCTTGCTTTGTGCCCTATGAAGCCTGCAATCCCTGGACGTCTTTGTCCTCTGGCTTCCCATTGGGTCTGGTGGGAGATCTGAGGGAAGAGGAGAGAGATTGGGGTAGCTCTCCCTGCTCCCTTCCTGATCCAGCACCAAATTCTGGCAGCTCCTGGCAAGTTGCCCTTCCTGCCATAGTTGCAGCTCTCACCAGGCTTTGGAAGTACGGTCTTTACCTCTTTGATTCTTCCTGCCTGGGAAGGCAACAGCTTTCTGCTGTTGCTCACCTTGGGAGCCTCAGGATCACTTGCTGCTCTCCTGAAGCAGCTCATAGCTCTGTTTAATTCACTTCCAAGATTCCAGCTGAATGAGCCTTTTCTTCCCTTCCAGGACCTTGCCTAAGAAAGTCACTCTAAGAAAAATACCTGTCACAATATTAAAAAGACATGGCTTTATAATCAGGATTTCTCAACCTCAGCACTATTGATACTTGGGGCTGAATAATTCTTCGTGTGGGCACTGACCTGTGTAGCGTAGGACAGACAACAGCATCCCTGGCCTGCCTACCCTTTAGATGCCAGCAGTACCCCTCCCACAACTGTGACAACTAAAAATGTCTTCAGACTTTGCCAAATGTCCCCTGGGTGGCGAAATTACCCCTAGTTAAGAACTTTGCATTAGTCTTTATATTAGTCTTGTCTCTTAGGGAGCTTTATCTCTTTATGTCTCGATTCCCCTCCACAATTTATATTTGAGTCACTCGGTAATAATGATACTACCATTTACAACTCATTTTTCATATATTAACCCACTTGAACTTAGAAATCCTATAAAATAGGCTCAGCCTACTTTAGTGCCGTGTGAGACCAAAGGTCAAAGAAGTTAAGTGATTTCCCCAAGAGCATTCAGCTAATAATTGGGAGAAGTTGAACCGAATCCTAAACTTTGGACTGTAAGTCTCTTGCTGTGTCCTGGTGAGTCTCAGCTTGGGGTGATTTTGCTCCCCCCCCCCACCCAGGGGACACGTGTTCGTTTCTGGGGACATTTTTGGTCATCATAGGTGTGCGGAGGGTATCACTGGTGTCTATCAGGTAGAGGCCGGGGCTGCAGCTCAACATCCCACAATGCACAGGACAGCCACCCCCCACCCCCCGATGAAGAATTATCCTTCCAAAATGTCAGTACGGTTATGGTTGAGGAAGACTGATCTATCCACTGTGCTACGTTGTCTCCTCAACCATCTAGTACTTTTCTCTGACTTTTTCCTACCCTTTGGCTGGCATGTTCTTTTGCATTTATAAAGCTATATTAAAGCCATGAATTGATAGTAGCTCACATTTCAAGGAACTTAAATCATGCTAAGTTTAATTTTTCAAGTGTAATAAGTCTGCCTCTCTTCTCTATTATTTTTAATGTACTTTCTTCCTTACAGTCTATGTTGGTGAAAGCAAAAGCATAGAGAGAAATTTTTATTTTCATAGTTAGATTTGGAAAGCAATTTTGGAATATGGGAATATCAAAAGGGAAAGAAAAAAAGGTAAATACTTTGAAGTCTAACTAGAATTTTTATAACGTGATTATTGATAAGATATTTATAAAATATCTTAGGACCAGTATAAAAGTTGTTTTTCAATTTTGACCTAGGAATACTGTAAACAGGAAGAACCCCAAAAAGAACTTTTTTAGTGAGTTTGGAGGGAGAAAAAGAACTTTTTTAATGAGGTCATACAAATTGAATCTTGGAATGGGTAACCTATTAACACTGCCTTATTTCCCCTGTTAATATGCATTTAAGATTCACTAATAAAACTACCATAAACATTCACATTCAGGTTTTTCTGCATGCTTAAATTTCCAAGTCAGCTGGGTAAATACCCAAGATGAGAACTGCTGAATTATATGGTAAGACTATACGTAGCTCTGGCAAAATGTCTTCCAAAATGGCTTCACCATTTTGCATTCCCACCAATGACGAATGTCTCTCCATATCTTCACTAACAATTGGGATTGTTGGTATTTTGAATTTTAACTATTCTGTATAGTGTGTATTATTCCTAATTCCTCTTTCTTGTCTCCTGTAGCGTTATCATTCATTTCACTTCTCCTTAAGTGTTAATCACGCAATACATTATTACTATTACTACTTTAAATAAACATATATTCTAGATTTATTAAGAATGAGAAAATCAAGATTTTATTTTACCTTCCTTTATTACTTCTCTGTTGCTCTTCCTTTGTTTAGGTAGATCCAAACCTCTGACCTATATCGTTTTCCTTCTGCCTAAAGAACAACTTCTAGCATTTCTTGCAGGCAGGTCTGCTGCTGACGAATTCACTGTTTGAGTTGGTCTGAGAAAGTCTTCATTTCTTCTTTACTTTTGAAGGATGATTTTGCCAGAATGGAGACCTAAGTTGGGGTTTTTTTCTTTCAAGACTTAAAAATTTTCACTCATTCTCTTCTTTCTTTCAGTTATATTTATCCTGCTTCTATAACCTGAGCTTCCTGGATTTGTAGTTTGGGGGTCTGTTATTAATGTTGGAAAGTTCTTGGCCATTATTACCTCAAATATTTCTTCTTCTTCATTCTTTCCATCTCCTCCATCTGTTATTCCAAATGTGTGCATGTTGTATCTTTAGAAATTGTCTCACCGTTCTTGTATGTTCTATTTGCTAGAACATATTTGTTATTTTGTTTTATTTTTTTATTTTTTTAGTGTGCATCTCAGCTTCAGAAATTTCTGTTGACCTATCTTCAAACTCACTGATTTGAGTGAGGCAAATAATTATATTGATGAGCGCACCAAAGATATTCTTCATTTCTGGTACTATGTTTTTGTTTTCTAGCATTTTCTTTTGATTATTTTTTAAAGTGTATATCTCTCTGCTTACATTACCCATCTGTTCTTGTATGTTGTTTACTTCTTCCAAAAGGGCCTTAATATATTTATTAGTTCAAATTCCTTGTCTTATAATTCTAAAATCTGTTACATAGCTGAGTTTGGTTTGATGATTTCTTTGTCTCTTCAGGCTGTGGTTTTTCTCTTGTCTTTTAGCATGTTTTGTAATTTCTTTTGAAAGCCAGTAAACTCTAATGTTTTCTAGCTGTGAGACCTTAGATGCTTTACTCAGCCATTCTGAACTCCAGGCACCTCATCTCTAAGACAAGGGGAAATAAAACAATATAAATTTGTTGTGAGGATTGCTTAAAAATGAGGTCCTGTGCAGAGGGTGAGACTTATGGCAGCCAAGGTGAGGTACACGGTTTGATAATTCTTGGATGTCAGCCTGGCTGATCTTAGGAAGTGGCAAGTTTTCTCTCTCCTTCAGGTTTTCATGGTAGCTCTCTCTGTTTGGGGACGGCAGGCAGATGGAGGGAGTGTAGACAATACAGCATTAAGTCCTATGCACTTGTGAAAAAGAACTTAGCCTAATGGTCACATATAAAGCCTTCAATCAGCCACCATCCCTGAATGTGTTACTCTGTTTTCTCACACTAAGTGCCATTTCTTAGAGCTGTCAGAATACACATATATCTGAACAACATGAGGGCTTCTGTGCTAAAGACAAGTGGGATGCTACGGTTGTCCTGGTGGGGAATTTGGAGTCAGAAGAAAAGCAGATCAGGTACCACCCTCCAGTCTATGATCATTTGAATCAGATGCATCTGATGAAGAGTACAATCACAGAGAAAGATATTTTGCAAAAGAAAAGATTAAAATAGCCTCTCAGAAAACACATAAAGACACACACACACACTCACACACACCCCAATCACAGTTATTTTAATTTCAAATTCCTTAGTTTGAATCTAAGTAATTTTAACATGCAGTTCCATTCTTCTATATTTCAGTGGAAAAAAAACTATGGAATTGAGAGTTTGGGGAAAGTCTATGGAAACAGTAGGTTATTTACCATCACAGACCACAACTGTGTCAACTTTTGCTAATGTTGAAAATAGTACCTGTGATAGGCAGCATCATGGCTCCCCAAAGACGTCTGTGTCTCAATCCCTGGATCCTGAGAATGTGTTGTCTTACATGGCAAAAAGAACTTTACAAATGTGATTAAGTCAAGGAAATTGAGATGGAAGATTATCCAGAATTCCTGGTAAACCAAGTCTAACCGTGTGGGTCCTTAAAAGCAGAGAACCTTTCCTGGTTGTGGCAAGAGAGAGCTGTGACTATGGAAGCATGCGCAGAGGGAGCTGATACCACTGGCCTTTAAGGTAAAGAAAGCTGGGTGCTTGGGTGGCTCAGTTGGTTAAGCGACTGCCTTCGGCTCAGGTCATGATCCCAGGGTACTGGGATCAAGTCCCACATCGGGCTCCCTGCTCAGCGGAGAGCCTGCTTCTCCCTCTGCCTCTGCTTGTGCTCTCTCTCTGCCAAAAAAATAAATAAATAAAATCTTAAAAAAAAAAAAAAAAGATGAAGCCAAACAATGTGGATAGAAGCTGGAAAAGGCAGGAAAATGGATTCTCCTCGAGAGCCTCCAGAAAGTAATGCAGCTTGTTAACACCTGGATTTTAGCCCAGGGAGACCAGTCAGTGTCAGACTTCTAACCTATAGAATGGTAAGAATACATTTGCGTTGTCTTAAGCCACTGAGTCTGTAGTAATTTGTTAGAACAGCCATAGGAAATTAACACAGTACCCATTTTAGAAACAGATTATATGGTTTGTTATAGTCGGACCATTCTTCAAAGGAGGGAGCTTTTGGAATTCTCCTTGCAGACTTCCAGATCCCAGAACAGTATGAGATAGGTTATCAATATGGCATCAATGTCCTAGAAGTCAGACTGGCCATGAGTTCAGTTTCAAATATTAAAAATTCTCCAGGAAAATATCAATCCTGTAGTACACATATAGTAGCGAAAATGATTTCCAATTTGTAGCGGAAGAGACGGACAACCGAGACCTTAGATTTGCGCAAATGTGCATGCTCTGCTCTAGCAGTTTTGTAATTGTTTGCTGCCTGAGTCACTGCATTTCTGCGTCTTCAGTAAGTCTTGTGGTTTACTGAGGAAAGTACAGAGAGCAGAGCATTTTCTAGAGCTAAAAACAAACAGCAAACAAATGGGCTCAGGATCCTATTAATCATATCAGAGATCGGAGAGGGATAATATTTCAATGTAATTGGGAAAAAAAAAGCACACAATACTTTAAGAAAAAATGAAATTGTAGACCTTTAGGGTAAATAAAAAGGAAACTGTCCGGCATCTATCAGTCCAAAGAACTAAAAGTTAGAGTCACCCAAAAACTTCCTTACTTAGCTCTTGGAGCTTGAGGGTAGAAGGAAGGGAAGGTTTCAGTAAAACCTGCTCCAGGTTTTAAGAACATATGCCCACACCTCGAATGAGGGGCAACTTCATTTGTGGCGAATCCCCATGAAGTAGATGTTTTTTTAAAAATGTATTTCCCTTTTACAAAGATTTCTTCCGGAAGACAGTTACTACTAGAAGGATCCTGAGATTAGCACCAGAATTATGGTAACGGAAATCTCCTGCTATGAAAGATGTTTCTTAGGACAATTTGGCCCTGTGTGTTCTTTGGTATTGCTTTACAATTAGGGTAATTCAGTGACTTTTGCTTTAAAAAAAAAAAAAGTAGTCGAAAGCACATTTGAACTCAACAGGAAGTGTAACAAAATAACCAGCAATTATTCTTCCCCAAATGCAGTAACTGCAAACATGAAAGCTTAAGTTTTTATAGCAAGTGGGGGGAAAAAAATCTTTTTTTTTATTGAGAACACACAAGCAGTTCATTCGCAGTTTTGTATTGTATGTTTTTGCCAATGTCACTTTTCCTTTATGATTTTCAGCCTGCTTTTGAGTCTAGATGTAGATAATATTTCTCAATACCGTCAGATAAGTGTATGTTAAATTGTATGAAATCAATCTAGGAAAGTCTTAATCTTTCGCTGGATAATCAACAGTGAAGTATTTTAGAGAATTCATGTTAAAGATAAATAGAATCCAGCAAATCTAATACGCCTTATTTAGTTCTTGCCATGCTGCTTGGCTTCATCCAAAATGAATAGTGTTGGCACACCTTGAAAAAATAGAAGGAAATACAGGTCAGGGAAGAAGGTCTAGCAGAAATTAGACTATCGCCTGTAGGGGGCAGCAGAGGGAGCTTCCTTGTTAGCGATAACGTCAACTGGAAAGGTTCAAGCCACATTTATTCTCAAAGAAATCATGTGGTTGATTAAAATGTGATCACCACATAATGACTGAAGTTACTATGATCCCTAAGGAGAAACTCTCCTCCTTCCCTTTGTCGCCCTTCGCAGCCTATGGAACTTTGCAGTTATGTTTCCTTTCGAGAAATCTACAGCTGGGCTACAAGAGATTTGCAGTTATTAACAATTACACATATGTAAATGAAGGACAAATTTCAGAAAGCATGCCCTTCGACATTTAGTAATTGCAAAGTGAACACTTTTTCAGAGAAATGTAAACATTTTCTTTCATGCCTGGCTAACATTGATTGAGCATTTATTACGTGCAAAACTGTGTTCTAAGCACTTTATACTTACTTTTTATTACTCACAACAGCACTATGAGGTACCTACCCAACGTTATCTCATTTTGCAGATGAGATAACTGTGAGTTCAAAATGATCGCCATTTGCCCGAGGTCATACCCCAATACACGGTAGAGCCAATAGGTATAATTCTAAATATCCTGTGTCTCAGTCACAACAGGAAACTGCCTGTGTGAAGTGGGGTGGAGGTAGGGGACTCAGTGGCCTTTTATTACTGCTGTCTCCATTTGTCTCAGCCACAGTGCTATAGCATATATTCACGGCCAGGAAACCCACATTAAATGTGACTTCTGTGAGATGCTGGTCTCAGAGAGCTCTTTAGTCCTTCATATTAACAAATCAACACAGAGTTCCAAGGAGCTGAGTGAATACAGAGAGAGCCGAACTTCTACATGTCCTATTTTTACAGCAGCTTAGCTATGAGCAATTTAAGAGAGAAATAAATGGAGGTTTTTCCTTTCCTTCCTTTATTCATCCGACAATTCAATAAACATTTATACAGACTTACTGTGTGTCAGGAAATGTTATAGGTTCTAAAGATCCAGTGGTGGCTGAGAAACAGGTTCCGCCTTCAGAAAGCTCAAAATCTAGTGAGGAAGTGAGAGAGAAAGGGAGTTTATTTACAAAGATGTGCCGTAAGCCCTATGCTGCATGAAAGCACAATGCCAGGAGTACAGACAGGAAGAATGTCTCACCCAGTCTGGAGGATAAGAAAGGTGCCTTAGAAGGGATAAAAGGATTTTTAACTTCTGGCATTTTAAGGTACTTAGTGAAAAGAGGTAAAAATAGCAATGAACAATAAGAAAAAAAACTCGATTAGATTTTTGGAGACTTATACATGTTCTGCAGGCATGAATAAAAACTTGAATTACTAAAATCAATGAACAGATTGAGCCCTATGAGCTTCTCAAGGGAAGGTTGAGAATGAAAACTTAGGCTAGACAGTGGAATTGAATCTGAGGTGAATTAGGGAAAAAAAAAAAAAGAAGAATTGACGTGTCAGGGTTCCTACTCAATCTCAGTTGATTCACTTCTCTCTCTTCCTTCTTTCCAGTTTTTCTCCCAGTGGGAGATTTGGGAGTGGAAATGGAAGAACAGGGAAGAGGTCAAGTTTGAAAGGAGAAATGGTAGCACAGGAAAAGTCTCTACAGACTCATTGCGGAATTGAATGCCCACTACAGAACAGAAATGTCAAGACACAGCCCTATACCTCCCAGCCTGCTCCCACCGCCAACAAATGTAAACACTTATATTAAAAAGAAAGCTCTTGACAGTCCGTTAAATGCCAGAACTCTAAAGATCAAGGGCACCCTCTTGTTTTAAGTTACTACAAATAGTTATTGTGGGGGCAGGGGGAGAAGACCCCACACTAAAATAACTTTGACGTTTTCCTGTCTGTTTTTAATAATATTATGTGTTATTTTTAAAATTACTCAACTTTTTTCAGAAATAAAAGAGTGAAAAACAACTGAATTTTATAAAACAAATACCAGCTATGCTAAATTATCGCAGAATCTTAGCCTCAGGACCCAGAGTAATTGAACCAAACCCAACATGCTCAGGAAAATAAACCATTTTAATAAGGATTTAAAGCATGTCCTCTAACATCCATTCAGCTGAAGAGCCACCACACATATCACTGTGTGGGAAATGTATCAGGGAAATGTATCAGGGGAAATGTATCAGGGAAATGTATCAGGGAAAACTTTGTAGGATGGAAAGATGTCTCACAACTAAATTTTTCTTTAGAATGGGCTTGTATGTTCCACACCTATAATGTGGTACTGTTCATACATGTTAGACCTGTAGTGTTAAAATTTTATAGGAAAATTTTATAGTTCCTGAGCTGAGTATTAACTTAGAAATCAGCTGATACCAGGAACTCTTGGTTAATGGATCTGCATCGAGAGAAGTACGGAAATTAAGAGTCAGCATCTAGAAACGTTTACAGCAATCTGATAGTCATTTTGCATCCGTTGCATTTCATAAAAAACTGGGGATTAAATTGTTATGTCTTTGATTTTAACTTTATTTTCTGATCATTCACTTTTATTTCATTTCACAAAATTGTCAGTCCTTGAGAAGTTGGATTTTTTTTTTTTAAATGGTCCTTCTATACAGAGTTTGAGAGCTGCTCTGGGGGTAATGCTGAGACACCTCCAGGACAGCCTGGGGCCGTGGGTATGTGGAGCAGCAGGTTCTCTGACCTTTGCTTGGGAAGAGCAGCATGCTACTGATCTGTTTTAAATATTGGGTGTCCGCAAGATATATGAGGGTTATAATGAAAATTGCAATGATAGTATTTACATTGGAAAGAAAAAAAGGAAGTCATATGCCTGGAGTCTCTCTCTCTAAACAGAGGGAGAAAATATACTGCTTTTATATCTTTATACCTCCCTCTTTCCCCTCACCTGTCTCCAGGGATGGAAGCACAGCCTAAAATACGTGACCAGGTTGAAGGAGAAACTATAATTTCAAAGCTTCTGCTTTGTGTTCTATGCTGTAGACACACAAAGTAGTTGATCCTTGTTTAGCAGAGCATCAGAGCCCATTTTGGGTAGGGGAGTAAAAAATGAAACTGATCTTCATAAGAACTATTGGAAGTTTGAGGCTAAGGTGGTGAGGGAGAGAAAGTTCTGGGAAGATGACTTTGAGAGCAGAGCCTAGGTGAAATTTCCAGTAGAGAAAAAGGCTCTGGATTTTAGAACAGTGTTAATATTCCACTTAAATTACTGCCTGTGCTGCACTATTATATGTGGTAATTTCCCTCCATTAGCCTGAATCTTCAGTAAAAGTCAGCTTCATCCAATTGCTTTGCGTTCATGAAACTCAGAGAAAGAACGAAATGGAGTGTGTATGAGTTAACTGGGTGTGCAAAGGGGGGTACAGGTGCAGTTTCCATTCTGAGGCAAATTCACAAGCTCATGGGGCAGCAGGGGCTGATGGGGAGAGACGGAGCAGAGACAGACTCCACAGGGACCAGAAAAGTTGACGAGAAATGCCCAGGGTCAACATGTGCTCCTGCCTCTCCCTTGGCCAATAATCCACAAAGATACTGGTTTCTCATTGAACTTCAGATGGGAGTTCAAAACATTTATCTAGAATGTGAGAGAAGGCGTGGGATGATAATGCCGAGGGCACGGGGGAAGAGCGAGCTGAACTCAGTGGACTTAACATTGTCCGGCAATTCCTATGTGCCAAGTAGAAGAACTCTGTGTTTGTCATCTCATTTACTCTTTAAAGAGACCCTGGTGGTCGATAAGTATCCCATTTTACAGGTTTTCTTTTAACAAAGCTAAAAATGCAGTAGCAACAAATTGAAAGTCACTGAGTCCAACCTCCTTCATCTTCAGATGAGAAAATTGAAGTCCAAAGATAGTAAATTAACCCGATAGCACATGATAATAGGTGTCAGAGTCAAGTCTAAAAGAAGCCCAGAAGGACTGCTAGAGTTTTCTTCTTCCAATAAGAGAGCAGAGAAGGGCTCGAGAGCATATTCCTGAAGAATTTAAATTTATACATGGGATGTTGGTCTTAAATGACAGCTTGCTTTCATATCAACCTTATCAGAAAAGCTTCTCTTTTATCTACTCACCAGTTTGGATTTCTCTTCCTTCTCCTGGTCTTTCTTCTTTTGCTACTGTAAACACAGAAGAAGAAACGTGTGCTCCTTTAGCTGATCATCCCCCTAAGAACATCCTATAATGGCAAAAGTATTAGCTAAAGGCAACACTAGGTACATGGGTCAGCCTTATCTAGAGACTGACTACTTCAGTGTATACACTTACAAGACTCATCAGTTTCGTGGTATGTGCTGGGTCTATATCTTCCTCATTAGGGAATTTTGTCTCGAGGTCTTGAAACTGAGTTAAATTTTGTGTTCGAAGTGAAGGGGAAAGTTGGTAAGAAATACCCTATGTTAATTCAGTTGGGTGGACAGTTGATCACAAGAAGTTCTCTCTGTTCAATAGGTGTTGAGATGTCCTATTTGATAGTCCAGCACTCAGCGCCACACCCTGGCTTTCATTAAGGTATGAAAGAAACATTGTCCTGCCATCCTGATGATTCTTGATCTCACCCAGGGAAACATTCTTTCCTGATATTTCATAAATCATAATTTATTTTCATATGTCCAGTTGATACACAACTTAAACAGTTCCCTAGACTCAGAAATGATGAGTTTGAGTCATTATTTCTTCTAGCTGGTATTTGATTTATTTTAGTCAAAGACTTGTAACATAATTGAGACCATAAAGATCATCTTATGGAAACTCTTTGATTACCCAGATGAGAAAGCTGTGCCTAGTGCAGAGTAGGTGCTCAATGAATGTTTATTGAACCATTGGACAGAACAAATCTGACTTGCTGGGTCACATGCCAGAGCTGTGATGAGAAACACAGTCTTGTAACTTCTTGTTCGGGTCCTTTCTACCCCATCACTGTCTCCCTTCAGCCTCAACACATGTCTACGAGCTGCTGCCTCATATGCTCATGAAGAGTGAAATTCCACGTAGAGGTGAGAGTCAGAGAGGGAGCCTTGGTTCCTACACAATTTACATCTGCATCTTTCTCAAGGGAAGAGATGGGAATCATCTTTAATAGAATGCTGAACTAAGCAGAAGTAGAGACAAGTGAGAACACTTTTTCCTTAACACATCACACACACACACACGCACGCACACACACGCACGCACACGCACACATACACACATACACATACTCCGGTTGTGTATACCATTAAAATATGAAATGGATCTTCATTTCTGTAATATTAATTGATTTTGCTGTTATTTAATATTCCATCATTCCCAGCATGTATAGAACAAATACTTAAGCACCGTTACTTGAACAATTCTGTGAGCAAAAGCCATAGGCCACACGGTATCTCTGAGCCTTGTAATAGAGAAACATTGTAACACATTTGTCCATAATTTTAATAAGCTGCTTTTAAGAGACAAAAAGAAATCAATACTTTCGTAAGATCTGAAGCTTAATTGATGCAAAAAAAAAAAAAAGAATTCAGAAGTGAAAAGGTGACGTCAAGGGTTTCACACTTGGAAGAGGTGATTATTAAAAATAAGTAAAATGAAGGCAATAATTGCTTGAAGTGAATCATAAAATTGTGGGAATGATTTCGCTCACTTCACATCAAAGTTGTAAAGAGAAGGCACCTATCAAAATCATTCAGGGAACTTTTCCATCAAACGTGTATCATCTGCCTCTAGTTTACTATACGACCATTTCCCCTCTATGTGTGTACTAAAAACTCCCCAAGCCATCAGCGAGAGGACCCCCCACTTCTCCTCCCGTTCTTGTTCGTGAGAGGATCTCGCACTTCTCCTGTTCCTGTAGTGAACATTATGAATTTAGCTGGAGTCACAGCATTAAGTGTATCATGAAGGTGGGGGAGCAGAAGGCTGGTTGGATTACTTGGAGGTGGTACAGCACACAGAAGAAAAAGATAACCCCAGATTTAACAAAGTTGCAAAGAGAACCAAGGAGCTGGAATTTATCAGGGTTTGTTACCTGCCAGGTAGGACACAGTGAGCACTATTTAGGTACTAGTTCATTCATTAATTTGCTCTCTCTTCATTTCACGAATACTTATTAAGTGCTAACCATAGGCTGTGTGCAATGATATCCCACGTAGGTTTGCTCTCTAGCTCCATGGAGTTTGCATGGTACAGTAGGGGACATATCCATTCAACCAGGGGGAAAATGTCGTGAAAATGGAAAATTTTAAATCGTAGAATGATGTGATCTAACGTGTGTTCTTAGAAGATGGCTACTGTATAGTGAATCATTTGGGGAAGACAAAAGTGAAAATGGGCAGATTAATCAGGAAACTATTGCAAAAATTCAGGTGAGAAACAGTGGAAAGGGGGCTGAGGTGGTGGTATGAGAGATTTCCGGAGGTCAGCAGGACTTGGGTAAGGACTAGATCTGAGAGAAAGGGAAAGGGAGGTTTTGAAAAATGATTCCCAGAGGCCTCGCTTTCACCTCGCTGGGTGAATGGAGCTGGTGGTTTGACTGATGTGGAAAACATTGGCTTAGAGAAGATAAAACACTCAGGTTTCGTCAAGCTCATTTTTAGATGCATGTGAAATATATAAATGATATGTGTCTGGATTTCAAAAGTGAGGTCTGGATCAAGGGTATAAACTTTTGAGCCACTACCGTATTGACGGTATTTACAGCCACGGGAATGAATGCAGTCACCAGAGGAGAGAGAGAAGCAGCAAAAAGGAAGAAGGATGAGATCAAGCATTTAGGCATAAATCCACCCACCCCCGGGTGCGACTTGGTCGTTCCGCTGTTTGGTAGCTGTCGCCTCCTTTTTCTATTTTCGCCCATGGGACTTCTGTGCGGTGCTTATCAGATCTCACGCCGTACTACATGGCTCTGGACCTTTCGTATTTTTCGTTTATTACCCTTTATGCTGCATTCTGGGTACTTTTCTCAAATCTGTCCAATTTCATAGTCACCTGTGTCTAATTTACTATTTAGCATGCTCACTGAATTTTGATTTTCTTTTTTTTTTTTTTAGGAGATATGAATGCTTTTATTACTGAGATTTCCTTTAGTTTATGAACATATTTACACCCACAGCCTAATTCTGCTTTATGCCAAAGGATGGCGACTTTAAGCCTGGGAGAGGCTTTTGAAATCCAAAGGCAGAGAAACAAATGATGGGGAAACAAGAAAGGAATTTCTTTCAGTGAGGCCCACACCGGAAGACAATGGACCAGTGTCCCAGAGGCTGTCTCTGAAGTGCTGAAAATACTTCTAGGTTTATACGAGGAAAATGTGGGACAAAGGCTGGTGGGTACTCCCAGCTGGGTGGTCAAGGTCATGTCAATCATTGTCTCAGGGGTCTTGCTGGCATCCGTCAGGACAGTCCTTATTGCTTGAGGGCAGTTTCAGTTCACATCATGAGATGCTTGGCCACTCAGGTCTTTTGCCTGAGTTAAAAGATAAGCTGGAGAGAGGAACTGAATCAGTTAAAAAGTACAGACTGAGGTCAAAATGGAGGTAAAGTCCTGTATCAAAGTGAAATCTGTCTGCCTTCCCTTTCAGGAACCAGGAACCTCAGGAGGCATCCTTCTAACCTATCTTCCAGCCTGAACACCTTGCTGCCTTAGCGATCTCCTGCCATGAAGCAAGGCTTCAAATCCCCTTCTTGCAGACTCCACAGCATCATAAGTGAGTCTTGTGTCTTGTGCGCAAATCCCGCTTCCCCCCAACAGAGACCCCGTTTTCTCTCCTGGTTCTCTTCTTACATCACTCTTGGACAAGAACATCCTAACTTATTTGGTCTCTCTTCCACTTGAGGGCTGAGCATCAGATTCTCTTTAACGTTGTCCTTCAAGAATGCTGACGCTCCACTGTCAAGAGGCGCTGCCACTGTTTACCACATCTTCCTTCCACATCTCTGTGGCACGGACTCGGGCCGTTCGTGTTGTTAAGCAGGGGGCACTGGACTCCACAGCAACTCAGTCTCAGGAGAGGAAGTCAAATTTCACATCTACTTGATTGAATTCTATATTGTTTGGATCTTTTATATCAAATACTGTAATATCTCACCTTTAGGATAAAAAATTAAAAGTAATGACATATTCTGAAGGCACCCTGCTAGACAGAGAGTAGAAGGAGGCAGCCCAGGAGTACACATTCTACCTCTGAAAAGGAAGATATAACATTGTAATTTTTAAAACAAGACACTGTATACAATCAAATGTTGTCTGTACTATCTTGGCTAAGTATGAAAGTGGGCAAATGTTTCTGTCCAAAGTCATGTAGCACAAATACGCTTGAGGTTCTTGCTGGAAAAAAAAAAACAAAAAAACTGTTCGCACTTCTCTTACCCAACCTTGAAACACAAATGAGAAAACAGACGATTTAATTATATATAATTAATTTAAATGTTGCTGAAAATTTCTTAAAAGGAAATAGTGGCAGTAGCATTTAAACAAATAGTGAGTAGGGAATCCAATAGGAAAAGAGCAGATCCTATACAGACATTAAGTCACATTTATCAAATAAAAGTGAAGTTAGGACAGTAACAAACGAGTCAGTGAGGCTTTTATATTTTCAGCCAAAGCACCCAGGGCATATCAAAAAGAGGGCATTGCTTTCATAAACCTGGATCAGTAGAATGAAATACTATATATGTCTCACAGAATGGAGGATATTCAGGATAACGTTAGTTTCTGTGGCAAATAAAGCCAGAAATGTCTAATGACCCAAGAACAATAGAAATGAATATCTTACTCACGTTTACTAGGTGGGTGAGCAGAGGTTGGCTGACCCTCTTCCGCATGATCATTCAGAGAAGCAGGATGATGGGAGCTCTGTCTTCATCAACAGGTGATTTCCAGGGGAGTCTCCTGGGACTCCCCTTCTAGCCAGAAGGAGGAAGAAGAGAATGGAGATGCGCTTACGACAAGTTGATCTGGTCCAGGTCTGCGTGCGAGTGGTATGTATTTCCTTCCATATTCCCTGGCTACAGCTCAGTCACCAGGACATACTTAATAGAAGGGCAACTGGGGAATATGCTCTTGCCTGGGAAAAACAAGAAAACATGCATTTGATAAGCAGCTAGCATCAGTAAGAGTAAAGGAGAATTACCTTCTCTGTAGATTGTTATGAACAGAACAGCTCTTCACCTGATTACAATAGTATGTATGCAGTGCCGCTTTGGACATAAGCGTGACTTCACCAAATCTTCTCCAAAGGACGATAGCCTAAAGCCATGACAGTTGTTTCTTTCCTTCTGTCTTCATATGAGGGCCTGACTTCAACTTTGATGGTGGGGCATCCACTTCAAAGGTACCTATGAAATGCATCGCCAGTCACACACCAGATAAAGAGCTAGGCTGCCTTCCCAGACTGAGGCTCCTTTGTTTTAGAGATCTTGGTCAATATCCGTAACTGACCACTTGGGCTGCTTGCTTTTTCTCCTCCCATGCTTGAAATTTCTGCTCTTCTGTTTAAAATTCACCAAAAAAGAGTGAGTCTGTGCCCTCCACCTCCATGAAAACAGAATCCCCAATCCAAGTACTGTCTACCCACTACCTTGCTGTGTGGTCCGGGGATGCTGTGTAATTTCCAGGTCTTGTAAGTAATAAGCCTTTCTTTCTTTCTCCTTCCTTCCTTCCTCCCTCCCTTTCTTTCTTTCTTTCTTTCTTTCTTTCTTTCTTTCTTTTTCTTTCTTTCTTCTTTCTTTCTTTCTTCCGAAGTTTTCTGATGGTTGTTGCTGCAAGGCATCTTGCAATGCTAAGAACCACAAGGTTGGCCCAGTCCTCACATGGGTGTGGGAAGGGGAGATGTCTGTGGGCAGCTGGTTTGGCCCAGGTGAGTGTCCCTAAGCTTTTCTAGCCCACAGCACTGCTACCAATGGGCCAAGAGCAACACACAACCCTTCAAGTCTCCTGAGTTTTGGAAAGGTGCTTGTATTTCTGTTTAAGGAGAAAAGAACTCATAGAAGTAGTCCATGTGTAAAAGAGTTTGAATGGCGCAATTGGGAAATTATAGAGAGATTTATGTTGGCAGGGGCTGTGGAAGGAGGTAAGTTAGAGTGGAAGGATGACAAAGAAGGGGGGAGACTGGGGGGGGGGAAGGACAATGAAAGGGTGAAGGAGAATGTTCTTATTTTTCTGTGAAATGCTGAAAAAAAAATCTCAAAACAGCAATGAAAAGTGTTCCAAAAATTAAGAGAAAATATCACTGTCCATTCAGTGCCACTTACTCCTAACCTTATAAATGTCATGAGCAAGAAGAGTTGCAAATACACACATGCTCAGACTCACGCTTGGGAAGCCTCTACCACACTGGCCTCAGAGCCGCCCGGGGTGGCCAGTAAATCAGAGCCCATAACACGATATTTACACTAGGTTAGGTGTGCTGAAATCCCCTGCTTACTGTGACAATTTGAGGGCCCTTTTTAAATAATACCTTAATTTATTTTGATTGCTTTTTTCCCTTTCTCTCTTTCCCTCTCTCTCTCGGAACCCAGGTCAAACCAGTCATTCTATAGTTACTTTGAAAAGATTAACTTTCTTAAAGAATTTGAGGCTTTTAACTCTAAAAAAAAAAATCATGAATCTTGTGGGTAGGAGCAATCCAAAGTTCTGAACCTGCCCATATCCTTGTTTGTTTGAAAAATTTAAATAATGATGCCAAACCCACACATGACCTCAATAACCAAAGTCAAGCAAAACTGCTAATACAAGATTTTTTAACTCCTTCTAAACCTGGACTTTTATCGTGTTTGCAGCGCTTTATCTGCTGCTTTGTTTTTGTTAGGCTGGCATCAAAATGATATGTTCTAATGGGATCCATTTAGACCTTGGAAATACATCATCATTTAGAAGGTTGTTCACTAGCATTTTGGAAGCTTCCCTTCAATTATAGCAGCCAATGTCAGCTGACAGAACTGCAGTCTTGTGGCCCAGACATCATCTGAATCTCTGCAGCATCCATGAAACTTACTTCTACAAGAAACAGGCAAACTGTAGATGGAAGATAAAAACTTTAGTATGACTGTCCTTTCCAGCTCCACTGGCTCAAAGTAGCTGGCCTAACCTTTGCCTTTTGGTTTTAGTCAATGGCAGCCACTGGAGCCAAAGTTAATGCCTTAGTGTCATGGCTTGGCTAGATTCATATAACTTCTGCTCCAGTTTTTCAGAGAAATGCCTCAAGGTAACCTGTCTACTGAAGACATGCAATACACAGCATGGGAAGAACCATATGCCATCAGCTACTGATGATTGAAGAACAGTCTCACAGAATTTGGAAAAGGACGGAGGAACTCCATTCAGATATAGACACGTTATTATGGCAAAGGTACACCATGGCCTGAAGCCTTTGGCAAAAGATATTAGTGGCATGTGGATGTACCATGTGAAAAAAGCTCTAATGTCACTGAGGATAGCGATATTTCTTTAAAACAGGGGAAAATGGTTTATATGTCATATTCTATTTGTAGATTAATACTATACGTAGTTATTCAATAAAAGTTCTTACATTTTGACTGAATTTTTCTACCTATAGGTTTATTGAAGAAAGTTATTTGGTCACCTTTAAAAGTGGGAAACAAAGAAAGTTTTTAAATTAGGTATTATCATGTCAGTTGATTTTATGAACCAAAATATATTTGGTCTCACAGATGCCTGCACAGACCTGTGGGTTTTTTTTCTATATATGCCTAGTTGTAAGGTCCAACAAAGGTCAATTGGGAAAACAAGGAATTTGTTTCCTTAGCTTATGGATTTAGGTTTATAAAGATAGGCTGTTCAGAGTTGCTATTTTTTTTTTAATGTGCTTTCATGATTTAGAATAAGTTGCCATTAGAGGATGGGGTAGGCAGAATAATGGCCCCTCAAAGTTGCCTACGTTCTAATCTTTGGAACAGGTGAAAATGGTAGGGACGTGGTAAAACATTCCCGTATTAATATGCAGTCAAGCTATGTATCTATTAAATGGAATTATAATTGTTAATCAATTGACTTAAAAATAGAGATTATCCTGGATTATTTGGGTGGGCCAAATGCAATCACAGGGGTCCTTAAAAGTGGAAGAAGGAGGCAAAAAAGGAAGTTAGTAGTTTTGTGAGAACTACTCAACCCACTCTTGCTGGCTTGGAACACAAGAGGAAGGAGGCCATGATTCAAGAATGCAGGTCAGCCCCTGGCCACTATACACAGCCTGCCCTAGAGCTTCCAGAAGAGAATGTGGCCCTATGGAAACCTTTATTTTAGCCCATTAAAAGCAATGTGGAACTTCTAACTTAAAAAATAATAAATCTGGGGGGGGTTTTAAGCCATGAACTTTGAGGTCATTTGTAATAGCAGAAATAAAAAACTAATAGAAATGCTACCAGGGTGATACAGAATATCAATACTCAAGGGAAAAAAATAGATTGTAACCCCAGAGTAGACTGAGGTAATATAGCTCAACTTCATGCCATTCACCTTGAATCCTGCCTAAATATATTACAAACCTTTAAAATGTCTATAACTAAGCTTTGATGAAAAGAAAACAAAATCCTTTGGAGAGAAATAAAGAATTTTAAATCAGAGGGAAAAAAAGCATAACTGGTGGGATTTTGAACCAGATGCAAAAATCCTACTGGTAGCGGGAATAAAATGTTCCAGGATAACAAAAGGAGAAATTAGTTATACCTTGAGTATGCAAGGGAGACTTGCATGGTGGTTGGCACATAAATTGGGCCTACAAAGGGGAATGGATTTTCACCAGGTGCATGAAGGAAAGCAGAAGGGCATTGTAGACAGAGATCAAAGACATCTGGCATGAGAGTAGAAAGTGCGTTCCAGAACCCACAGTGTGCTCAGTGTGGAATGAGCTAGAGTTTAAAGGCAAAAGCAGATTGGGTCCAGATTATGCAAAGTCTTGGATGTGTCCCTAAAATGTTTTGACTCTCTTATAGGCCAAGGTTCACAAACCAGAAGTCTGCAGATGTGGTTCAGTTGTCTCTCACAATGTTTGTGCATGTGTGGGTTTCGGTTTTTGTTTTGTTTATACTTTACAAAACTAAAAACATTTTAAAAATTGTGAGACCTCACATAAAAATCTAGGCTTCCAGCTTTGCTTGGGAAAAAAAAAAGAAGTAACAGAAATGATTTGGCCACATTGGGCTTCACTTGACCACAAATGGCTGGAAGTGAGTAGCAACTGACCCCTTAGTCTATGCATGTCCTCTGCAGGCCACCACAATTTCTAAACTTTCCACCACTCCCTACTGTGTGGTACCTTTCTATTTCACAAATATTTGTACCTGCTGGACTTCCACAGGCATGTGTGTTTGCGAACGCTGGTTACCAAGTTGTAACTAACCCCTGAAGGATTTTAAGATTGAATCTGTGCTTTGGGAAGAAAACCCTGGTAGCAATTTTAAAATATCCTCTGCATTCTGATGGCACATTATGTGCATTTCTGTCATCAGACTTGCAACATTGAGTTCAAATGATCTATTGATGTGTTTGTCTTCCCTGCTAGACAGTGAAATCTTGTGAAGGGTCAGAGATATTTCTTATAAATTGCTGTTACTATTCCTGGATGATTGTGTAAATAATGATTTTTAAATATTGTAAAGCACTAGACGAATGTTTAATAAACATAAATACATTTTAAGTCTTACCCAGATCCTTCTAATCACAAAGATCCTCTCCTGTGATAGCCACTGTGCTACGTATCTTGCAGTTCTGAGGCACTGGGAAACTCCAGTGGAAAAAAAAAATTTCAAATAAACCATAATAATACTATCGAATCCAGTCCGAATAAGTATAAGTACTCAGATCACTTCCCTGGTCACCTCTCTGCCCTCTTCCATAGATAATACACAAATACATTAAAATGCACTTAGTACGAGAGCTTCTCTGATAATAATGTGTTATATTGCTCCAGCAATTATGTAAAGAGGGAGCGTAGCTTAATTTCAAATGGCTGGCCCATTTGAGGCCGCACATAAAAATGGCATCGCGTGAAAGCTCGGTCATAGTGTTAACGGATCATGAACATATCCATTCAGCTAAATGAACCACTTTTCTTTTTAATTTATAGTAGACAAATAAGCTTTAGATCACTTACCCACAGAGAAAGTCATATTATTTGGGAATAAAATTAAAAGCAAAGCAAGAAAATTTACCCTACCAGTCTTTGAATTTACATACCCAGGTTACCATTAGACAAATTAACTGGCCATGTCCCAGGTATTAATATGCAGTAAAGCTATGTATCTATTAAATATGGATACATACCTTTAAAGTGAAACTTTACAGAATTCTAAGGGCACTATAGAAATGGGATCTTTTGTGAAGGCAAAACCAAATACTTTTGGTTTGGGACTGCAAAACACTTCGCGTCGTTATAGACTAGGGAGGGCCACCAATTTAAAATGGCTAGTGACTAGGAATCTATTGACTTAAAGTCTTTAATGAAAAGTCTGGGAACACTGTCATATCAGAATATGGTGTCGGGGAAAGAAGAAGGCTTTAATCAAAATCTTAATAGATGAATCCTTTTCTGCAGAAAGAGTCCACTGTCAAGGAAGCAAATTTCTCATCCAAGACGTTCTCTGAATGCTTACTCACAAAACAGCCCCTGAAAAAGCCACCGTAACTCAGGCACCCAATAAATAACACACCAAAATCAATACAAGGGACAGGGAGAACATTGCCTGCCTCTTTAATTTGTCCCTTCACTCATTCCATTCTTTAGTCCTTTCCTCTTCGGTCAAGGAGACCCATTGCACATAGACATGTGAGAACAGGTGGAGAGAAGAACAGAAAAGGAAGAAAATACTCAATTCACACAATCTCAGACAAGCAACAACAAAGAAAGTTGCCAGAAGCAGGACACTGGTCAATTGTGCCCCAGAATCCGATGCAGAGTAAGGGGGTAAAAGCAAGTGCACAGTCATTGGGTACAATCCAGAGAATATTTTCTGGAGGAATCGATTTAGGATTAGAGGGACAACTTCTGTGACTATGTGATGGCCTTCCCAGTGTAACTTGCAGGACCCTGTTCAAAAAAAAAACAGGACGAAATGTATTTTCTTTTCTTCTGCAGTTGCTCTCTGTCCTCACCTGTCATGGTATTTTTTTTTTTTAATTTGCTGTTAATGTTGTGCTTTCTCAGGCACAGGACTAACATGAAGCAACTCCAGATCTTCACAGGTGCCCCAGGCCCTGCACAACACAGCACACAAAGTGCTTGTGCCCAACCTCCCTCCCCTGACGTGGAGCCCAGGATCCCGTGGGAGCAGCACTAAGAGGCAGGACCATGAGTGAGCTGAGGCTTCAGGCCACTGGTGCATCTCCATTGATCCTTTGGACTTCACTTACAAAACACAAATTCAAAGATAAGATTATGAAGAATCTCCAGATGAAACCTTAAACCCTATTCATGGTTCCTTCTCAGACTAAGCCCAGGGCAACCACATGGTCACATGCCATGTAGCCAGCCCTGTGGCAAATCAGCCAGTCCTGAAAGACCTCCCAAATTCTCACTAAAATCAATGTAAACATAACCATCCCACCCCCCCAAAATAAGAATTATAGAGTCAAGGGGGAAAGAGAGGGAGAGGCAGAGCAGAAGTTACCATGAACTTCACTGTTATGTAAAACAACTTGAAGATAAAAAAAAAAAAAGGACGATAACACAGTTCTACAAAAAGTGAATGGAAATAAGATCATATGTGGATATATCCTGGAAATATTTTTTCTTTTAAGAATAAAGAAAAATCCTATACCTAGCCAGATACAAAAATATAAATTGTCTTAAAAGCTGCCACAAAGAAATAAAAATCATCCGACCTTACTTAGATGACCATCAATGTTAAAAGATGGAAGATTATTCCAGAACATGATTTGTGGACGTTAGTGGCAAAATGTGGGGGCTTCTATCCCTGGTCAAATTGCTACCTACTAAAGCAAGAGAAACCCATTCCTATATGCACAAGTAACAGAATTATATGTCATTCATATATTCTTCAGGGGAGGTGGGAGAACTATTTGAAATGTACTCTATCTGGCTACGAAATTAACAAAAATCAGGGTATCAAGAATGTGAAAATTGTTTTATTAGAAGCCTTCTAGCGAGTATTAAAATTAAAAATAGAGTTAAGTATAAATAATCTTTTTCTAAATCGGTGTTTAGATTTGAATTCCCCAAGAAATAGACCCTGAGGTGTGGATTTGAGAGCAAATATTTTATTTGGAATGTCAGGAAACACGTCAAAGAATGCGAGAGAAAAGAAAGGCAACCAATACAGAGTGGGCTGTCAAGCCAGTTACAATGAGGATAAAACTAGAGTTGAATCCCACAGGGAAGTTCTGACAAACTATGCAAAATGCATGGCCCAGAGTCACTGCACCCAAGAGTTGAGAGAGCGGGGACACTTACACGCCAGTGTCCACTAGTCATTGGTTGAGAGCTACAGGAGGGGGTTATTGGGCCCCACTTCCAGCCTGGAGACTGGACAGAGCTCCCTGGCAGCTTCGGGGTGCAGCCAGAAGTGGACATCACCAGGAACACACTGCAGTGGGAAGGTCTGAGGGATGTCAGTGACCACAGACGGTGCCGCAGTCTGCTTAAGTCACTGAGTGCAAGCAGCCCCAACCAATTCTTATGATGGCGGGAAAAAAAAAAAATGCAGAGCATAGGCTGATTCACAGCTCCAGATAAAACCTGCAATACTAGAAAGTGAAAAAGGGTAGAGAAAACAGCGAAGAAGCCAAACTCCTTATTGCTTACAAAGGAAAAATACAAAGTTACCGTCTATTGAGAATTACAGAAATATAAGCTTGGGTTAACCTTGCACTTGAAAAATTAAGGGCAAATACAAGTGAATAAAATACTAGTTATTTTCCATCCATACTGTCACAAACAAAAAGAAACAAATGGGCACGACTGGGTGGTTCAGTCGGTTAAGGGTCTGCCTTCCACTCAGGTCATGATCCCGGGGTCCTGGGATTAAGCCCCGAGTCGGGATCCCTGCTCACAGGGGAGTCTGCTTCTCCCTCTCCCTCCACCCGGCTTGTGCTCTCTCTTTCTCTCTCTCTCTCAAATAAATAAAATCTTTAAAAAAAAAAAAGAGAAAGAAATGTATCATAACACAAACAAAAGAAAAGCAAAGAGAAGTAGAACAGAATAACACCAAATGTTTCTATTGTAACTAGACGTCTGTGTGAGTACACTGCTCTGTCAAAGAGCAAAAGTTGTCCTTTATGTTTTAAAAATTCCTATATATGCTGCTTATGAGAAATATGTCCAAATCTAAGTATTTTAAAGCTTAAAAATAAATAAGACATAATACCTAGATGTAATGCCAGGTTGAAGAGGAAATGTTTTCCCGTAAGGAATATACCCAATAATGCAAAGTATGCCATCATAAAGTAATAATTCATTGTGTTTGTTTGTTTGTCTATTTATTTACTTATTTATTTTCCTTTTTTATTTTTTAATTTTTTATTTAAATTCAATTAGCCAACATAGACTACATCATTAGTTTCTGATGTAGTGTTCAATGATTCATTAGTTGCATATGACAACCAGTGCTCATCACATCACGTGCCCTCCTTAATGCCCATCACCCAGTTAACTCATCCCCCCACCTACCTCCTTTTCCACAACCCTCAGTTTGTTTCCCAGAGTCAAGAGTCTCTCATTGTTTGTCTTCCTCTCTGATTTCTTCCCATTCAGTTTTCCCTCCCTTCCCCTGTGATTCTCTGTGCTATTTCTTA
This sequence comes from Leptonychotes weddellii, assembly GCF_054177405.1. Taxonomy (NCBI): domain Eukaryota; kingdom Metazoa; phylum Chordata; class Mammalia; order Carnivora; family Phocidae; genus Leptonychotes; species Leptonychotes weddellii. Next base: position 25,325,931 of record NC_138375.1, on the reverse strand, counting down.
TATTCCACATATGAGTGAAACCATATGATAATTGTCTTTCTCTGATTGACTTATTTCACTTAGGATAATACCCTCCAGTTCCATCCATGTCGATGTAAATGGTCGGTATTCATCCTTTCTGATGGCTGAGTAATATTCCATTGTATATATGAACCACATCTTCTTTATCCATTCATCTACTGAAGGACATCTCAGCTCCTTCCATGGTTTGGCTAGTTGGACATTGCTGCTATGAACATTGGGATGCATGTGCCCCTTCTTTTCACTACGTCTGTATCTTTGGGGTAAATACCTAGCAGTGCAATTGCTGGGTCGTAGGGTAGCTCTATTTTTAACTTCTTGAGGAATCTCCATACTGTTTTCCAGAGTGGCTGCACCAGCTTGCATTCCCACCAACAGTGTTAGGGGTTCCCCTTTCTCCACATCCTCACCAAAATTTGTTGTTCCCTGTCTTGTTAATTTTAGCCATTCTGACTGGCGTGAGGTGGTATCTCATTGTTTTGATTTGTATTTCCTTGATGGCAAGTGATATGGAGATTTTTTTTTATGTGTCTGTTGGCCATTTGGATGTCTTCTTTGGAGAAATGTCTGTTCATGTCTTCTGACCATTTCCTGACTGGATTATTTGGTTTTGGGGTGTTGAGTTTGAGAAGTTCTTTATAGATCTTGGATACCAGCCCTTTATCGGTTATGTCATTTGCAAATATCTTCTCCCATTCCGTAAGTTGCCTTTTAGTTTTGTTGACTGTTTCCTTTGCTGCGCAGAAGCTATTTATTTAAGGGGTTTGCTGATGTGACATGAAATACTGTCTTGGATGAAGATAACATAAAACTCATAATATGCCATTGTAATGAGGACATTGACGAGAAACTGCTTAATGAACATCATCAATTCAGAAGAATCTAATATAAAAACAAACTTGAAATGCCCTGAAACCTTACAGCTCATGTAACTGAGGCTTCCTTAAATTTGACATTCATATCACTCTGCCAAGCAAGTGCTGTGTGGATGAAAGAGTAGTAAAGAACAATTGCTATGGATCATACCAGAAGCAATGAAGCTAGCTTTCTCTTCTCTATAGACAATATTTTAAGATCTATTCATAGTATAGAAAATATTATAGAAAGAAGTTATCTAAGAGTGTGTAGGAAAGAAAATGAAGGAGAAAAGTTAATATGGAGTATTTCAGACAGCTAACTAATAAAAACATTAAGTGAATTTTCCTGATTTTGTGATGTTTGTGATATTTATTGCTGTATTTTCCTTTTTCATTCTAAATAAACATTCACTAACATAATTCAATTGCATTTGTGATTTTGTGTGTGTGCGTGCGTGTGTGTGTGTGTGTATTTTCCTGAGCCCACCACTGAAGGCAAAGCTATGCCCCTCACCTCTAGCACCAGGGGCCAGCAGCTCATTTCATCTTCCTCACACCACTTGTTAACATTTAAAATTTTCTTGCTTTTTTGTTTAAATGTGTATTGTTTATAGCTCTCCAACCTCCCCCCCAACACATGGGATACAATATGCCATCATGTAGCTGTGTTTTTCACTGTGAAACCCCTACCTCATACAACAGTGTTAGTCAGCCAACGACTGGTTAACAAACGCATGGGAAAAAGAGAGGACGAAAATATATACCAGTTTGGCCCTTTTTTTAAATGACCACCTCTGAGCGGTGAAATTATACATGGTCTTTTATCTTCGATTTTATGTTTGTATGATTCTTCAGGTTTTCTGTAGACACATAATCAGGAAAAACAAAACAAAAACCTGAAATACAACAGGCGAAGGCTGACCTACAGTAGTGATACATCCAAAAAAATTAATGCATCTATTAAAAGAAAGAATGAGAAAGATCTTGGTACCGATATGAAAACATCTCCAAAATATATTCGTGCCAGACAGTGTATAAATCTGAAGTGGGCAACCATCCTGATTTGTCCAGGGATGAGAAGTTTCCCAAGATTGGGAACTTCGGTGTTAAAACTGGGAAAGTTCTGGGCTAGCCCGCAATGGTGGTCCCCCTAAGTCTAGCCCTTCTCTCTTTAAAATTAGTAGGAATTAGAATACAAGGTCACATTAATTTGTATATGCATGGAAAGCCTCAGGAAGGATACACAAGAAAGTAACCATAATGCTTGGCTGTTTTACCTTTGGTGGGGGTGGGGTAGATGGAGCTTTGAGACTGAAGAGAGTTATTTCATTGTGGGTATATTTTTAAATTTTTGACCTATGTGAATTTGATAGCTATTCAAAAATTAAACAGGCAAACACATAAACAAAAACAAATAAAAATAACCCCTCCCAAGAGAGTCAGAAATGAGAAGGCATCCGTTTTGTGGGGGCAAAATATGTACTTTCCCTCAGCAAAATGTCTAGGTAATTTATATAGTTGAATGACTTGGACACTTTCTTGCAAAATATATATTTTTTATAACTTTTGCCATCCAGCTTTAGGATAATGAATGTAATGCAATGTCCTGCCCTTTGAGAACAAAGACTTGCAGGCTGTCTTGCCCTGCCTGGTCAAAGAGAGCAAGTCTGAGCTGCATTGAAATTTCTAAATTGCACAGAGTGTAATTCAGACCTACTGTCTGAAGGAAAATAGATTGTACACAAACCAAACAAGCCCTTGAGCAACAGGATATTTACCTCAATTTGAATATGCAGCCTGTATCACAGATTCTTATTTTTTTTTTAAGATTTTATTTATTTATTTGAGAGAGAGAGAGCACATGAGAGGGGGGAGGGTCAGAGGCAGAAGCAGACTCCCTGCCGAGCAGGGAGCCCGATGCGGGACTCGATCCAGGGACTCCAGGATCATGACCTGAGACGAAGGCAGTCGCTTAACCAACTGAGCCACCCGGGCACCCACAGATTCTTCTTTATACCATTCATGCACATTGCCATAAGGCTCTGTAAAACATTAGGACTTAAAAAACTCCTATAAAACTTAGATGTCAAATTCATATTTTTTCCAAAGTGTTTGTTTCTCCATTATTTGGGGACAGTAGAGAGAGGGGTGGGGCAACAGAAACAGTAGGAGTAGTTCCTAAAACAACGTGTGCGTGAATGTGTGTGTGTAATTGTGTGCATGTGTTCTTGCTGTGAACCAGGAGCACCAGTGGTGGAAGTCCCAGTCCAAAGGCCGGAGACCAACGTCCCAACTCAAACAGTTAGGTAGACAGAGTACATCCTCCCTTCCTTTGTCTCTTTGTTCTGCTCAGGCCCTTGAGGGCTTCGAGGATGCCCACCCAGACTGGTGAGGGCAATCTGTTTTACCCCATCTACCGAGCAATGTTAATCTCATCCAGAAACACCCTCATAGACACATCCAGAAATAACATTTAACCATATATCTGGGTAACGCATGATCCAGGCAAGTTAACACATAACATTAGCCCACACAGTGGAGGTCAAGGGATGTGTAGAAATGAGTAAGATAAGATCTCTGCCTTTAAGGAAAAGTGGTGACTATCCACCTGCTAAAAAGACAGGTGTCACAATTCTGGACGTGGCGGAGCAGGGTCTAGTTAGATTGTCCAGATAGCACAGACTGGGAGATGCCAGACGTGGAATTGGACAGCTCGTCTGAGGCAGAGACTGCTTTATGTAGGTGGAAAGACTGTGTGGAGGTGCTCTGAGGGTATTCAGTGCCCCCAGAGAAGAGAACAATGGATAAGGGGGTTAGTACAGTACTGGAGTAGCAGCAAAAACATGGAAATGCAAGGAAACAGAGTACTGGCAAAGGAATCAAGGAGCAGCCATTACCTGTGGATGAGCGATCAGCTCCAAGATGTCCGTAAATGAGAATTGGACCTGGGCAGGGATTCATCTGCCCAGGCGCAATCTGTTCCCAAAGTAGGATAGAGGTGTGGCGGTAAAGACCGAAGCGGGAACTGATCCCCGATCTACGAGGCACATTTTTAGACTGGGATTCAGTCTAAAATGTGGGAGCAGATAGAAACTAGTTACCTCACACGATACACGAAAATATTTCAAAGAGGATCACAGTCCAAAATACAAACTAAAACTTTACAACTTCTAGAAAATAAATAGGAGAAAATTTGCATAATTCTGAGCTAAACAAATTATACAAGATGCAAATATTAATCAACATAAAAGAAAAAAATGATAAATTGGATTTGATTGCAACTAAAAAGTCCTGCTCTTCAAAAAACACCGTTAAGACAAAATGAAACTGCAAGCTGCAATTCATAACATGTGTATTTAAGAAATGAATTGTATTCAGATATATAAAGAATTCTACAACTCAGTAAGGAGACAAGCAAAACTTGACTAAAATTTCAGAAAATAGGGCACCTGGTTGGCTCAGTTAGTTGGGCGACTGACTCTTGGTTTCCACTCCAATCTCATGGGTTGTGAGATCGTGCCTGTGTGGGGCTCCATGCTCAGTGCAGAGTCTGCTTGTCCCTCTCCTGTCGCCTCTACACCCCTCCCCCTGCAAATGGATAGGTAAATCTTTGAGAATAAAATTAAAATAACAAAAATACTCAGTTCTCATGTATATGTAGGAAAATGAGCACACTCAAATACTGTGAGTATGAACTGTAGTCTCCTTGAAAAGAATATCTGGCAATTTTTAGCAAATTATAAAAAGAATATACATATACATATATTCTAACCATATCCATTAATGAAGAAAACCCACTTTCAAAATGTAGCATATAAAAATAAAAGCAGCACTGTATAAGAAAGTTTATTGCAGCATTGTTTGTGGTATAGAAAATAAGTAAGAAAAATTCTGAATGTCCACTAGTAGGTTTAAAAATTATGACAATTCTGAGTGCCTGGGTGGCTTAGTCGGTTAAATGTTGGACTCTTGATTTGAGCTCAGGTCATAATCTTGGGGTCCTAAGACTGAACCTCAAGTGGGACTCTGCTGGGCATGAACTCTGCTGGGGATTCTCTCTCTCCCTCTTCCCTTGTTCCTCCCCCCTCCCACTTGCACACACTCTCTCTAAATACACACACACACACACACACATACACACACATATGTATATATATGTGTATATATATAATAATAATTCTATGCCATAAAATATTATTAAACTATTAAAAAGAACAAACTATAGTTCCTGCCTTTGAGGACAGCAGTAGGAAAGCCATAGCCTATATTCCTTATGTGCTTACCCTTCATCCACTGCCCCTTGAGCAATAGCCCCTGAATCTCATTCAAGGACCTACCACACCCATTTCAGCCCATGTGCTTCCTGGGAGTTTCCACTCCTAATACAGGGTAGAGTATACAATCTGGGGGAAGCAGAGGGAGCTCAAGAACACAAAGTCAGTACAATCAAACCCAGTCAAGTGGAGTTAAACATTTTTTTCGGAGAACGCTAGGAGTGCTGGGTGATAGAAGGTGAGGCAGCTCTCTCCTGCAGGACTTGGGCCCGAGGGAGGGCAGCCTCCACCAGCGTGATGAAGCCTGCCCACGAAGGAGCTGAGAGACCCAGAGAAACCGAATCCTGAAGATATCATCGGAGCCACACCTGGAGCTACACCAGCTCTTTTATTATTTTTTTAAATTAATTAATTTATTTGAGAGACAGAGTGAGCGCATGTACGCGCACAAGCAGGGGGAGGGGCTGAGGGAGAGGAAAAGAGAGAATGTTAAGCAGACTGCCTGCTGAGCTCGAAGCCCTAGGCTGGGTTCCATCTCATGACCTGAGCCGAAATCAAGAGTCGGTGCTCAAGCAACTGAACCACTCAGACGCCCCTCTGCCAGCTCTTTAATCTAAATGAGTTTGGGTTGGGCTTTCTGTCATTTGGGAAAAAACCAAATCCTTACTGATACATTTACATATTTTGGTAACTTGAATGGAGAAAGTTAGGAAATAACAGAATGGCAGATTATTTGTACTGCTTACCTAAAGGGGTTGAAATGGAGGAAGTTGAGAGAGAATTATTAAAGCATTATTAATGATATTATTAGTATAATGTTACTATATATAATAATATTCCTCTATCATTAACATACTTTTGGATTTCATTTGTCATTATAAGCATGAATAACATTTGAAACTGAAAAAGAAATCCTACAAAACACCTACTGCTTTAACTATTGTTATCAATAAGTTTATATCTCTGCTTTTGAAAAAATGGAATGTGAAATCCAAATGTATCTGTGAAAATTCAAGGATGATTTTGCCTCTTTCTTTGTACTTAAAATAAGAAAAACATTGCTCTTAAAGAAAGCTTATCTTTGACAGCAGGGTTGCAATAAGAATATTCTAATTGTTTTTGCTGTTTTCCTCCGTATGGTTACTGAATACAAATAAAATACCTGACGCCAACAGATCACAGCCTGTGTGAAGCTTGGGGTTCCAAAAGAATGGAGTAAGAGAGAGGTCACAGTAGAGGTTTAAACTGAAGAAGTAGGGGGCACCTGGGTTGCTCAGTCGGGTTAAGCATCTGCCTTCAGCTCAGGTCAGGATCCCAGGGTCCTGAGCTACCCAGGTGCCCAGGAGTCCGCTTCTCCCTCTCCTTTCCCTCTGCCCCACCCACCCTCTCGTGTGTGTTCTCTCTCTCTCTCTCTTTCTTGAAAATGAAATAAAATTTAAAAATCTTTAAGTTGAAGAAGTAGGGGCTCCATGACCTTGGACTCTGTAATATATGCTCCGAAATTTGCACTGTTTTGGGAGCTTGCTGGGGAGCTGAAAGGTTTTGAGCAGTTCAGGGACACAGTGAGACTGGTAACTCTGGGGGTTCTCTAGAGGAGCCCTGGTAAACAAGGCTAAATGCCCTGATGTGTGGACCAGAAAATTCCTTCTCCTGGAGCACTCAACGCTGCTTTAATCCCTAAATGATATAAGTGTAATTTTGAAATAGTTCCACATGCTAGCAATGTATTTCTGCTGTGATTCAAGGATTCAAATCATTTAATGCTTTTCATTTTAAAAAGGAGGGTTTTTTATATTCAAATGCTGTAAATTGTTCAAAGCATTTAGGCCATCCTAAATGGAATTATGTTACCAAAGACGTAATTGTTAGTGCTTCCTGTCCTGCATTTGTATGTTCTGTCTTCTCTTTTCTCATTTCCAAGTACAAATACTATTAGGAAAGAAAACTCCAAAAGCTTTGCAATTAAGCTCCAAATCCTTTATGTAATCATTTATCAATCATATATAAGTAATGTTGCCTCTGTCCCTCGGAGTCCCTGCTACCAAGTGGAGGCATCAACTTTTTGTAAGACTATTTGAAAAACATCTAGCATAACCCAGGACTCTTTAGGGTCCATGCTAGAAATTTCTCTTGCCGAACCAATATGGACTTTTCCTCTCTTCTTACACGTATAAAAAATTACACTTCCTAGCCCTTTTATACTTAAGTGAAGCCATGTGACTGGTTGTTGCCAATGGACTAAAATAAGTAGAAGTGAGGTGTGTCCCTTCTGGGAAGAAGCAAAGAAGAGCAGCCATGAAAGCTCCATGCTATTTTTTCCCTGCCATAGTATCCAAGAAGGCCATGGTCCCTATGGTATAGCAATAAGATGGTGGAGATTCTATTAGCCTGGATCCCTGAGTAACTGTCTGAGGAACAGAGGAGTCCTCCTGTTCCTCCCCCTAATCAAACTGAATTGCACATATCCTCATGAGTGAGAAATAAGATTTTGCTATGCTAAGTCACTGGTATTCCAGATTCCATTTGTAAACATTGCTGGCTTATCCTGTCTAACAAAGTTTCAAAGACACTTTGGAGAATCTGGTGCTACTGTGCACCCTCTCTCCAGCTAGCTGCATCTTCAAACATTTTAAATAAAGGATATGGGGCGCCTGGGTGGCTCAGTTGGTTAAGCGACTGCCTTCAGCTCAGGTCATGATCCTGGAGTCCCGGGATCGAGTCCCGCATTGGGCTCCCTGCTCAGCAGGGAGTCTGTTTCTCCCTGTGACCCTCCTCCCTCTCAGGCTATCTGTCTCTCATTCTCTCTCTCGCAAATAAATAAAAAATCTTAAAAAAAAATAAAGGATATGAATAAGCCTCTCCATGAAGCCCCCACCACAGGTGGATTTTAAAGATTAAAGAATATTTAGCTACTTGCTAGCATACAAAATATTCTGTGCGTGTGCACGTGTGTGCATGTTCATATGTGTGCAGAAGCACTATTGCTTTATGTTATAATGGTTCAGACCTTATCTAATTTTGCAACCGAACGTTGGTGGCTAAATTGTTCGTCAGAGCAAGACTCAGTCTGTCTCGAAGCATACCAGCTCTGATGCCACGAAAGTGGTAACTGCCAGACCAGAGGCAGGAAGGAAAGAGCTGGGCATGAGCTAAGCGAGCTGGCTTTGTATGGTAGAGGATCGAGAGCCATCCAGCTGTCTGCTTTACCTGGGGGTTGAAGGTGTGAGCTGAAAACAAGAACCCCTTAGCATTCTGGTTTATTTACTTCAGAGAAAGTAATGACGTTTTGTTTCTCAGTAAAAAGAAAAATACTTTGAAGAGTCACACAGAAAGACCTCCTTACCATCAAAGGGCTCTTCTAAGAAACTGTGGTGGTGAGGGAAATAGAAAAGTATCAATACCTTACAGACATATTAAATAGTGAGGGGCACAAGTGTTTTGTTAGAGTATTTTCACTTTACCTAACGACACCCCAAACACTGAAAACGTAAGTTTTTGAAGTAGTCACTAAATAAATCAATCCCTCACATCGTGTCTTCTGTGTAGCTATGTGTACTAAGGGATGATTCCTGGCTGACGTGGGAACATAACACGTTTTCCCCGTCTGGCCTCATTTCATTTTCTTTCTTCGCTTTGGCCTACGCTATACCTTCCTTTTCAGTCTTGCCCCTCTCTGCTTGCTCCTGCTCACTCTACTGCCTGGTAGGGTATAGGCTAATCCTTGGCTAGCTAGGGCTAGTCAAGAGTTGCAAACCTTCTACTATTCCTGTCGCCTATTGAAATTAACCAGTGTATAGGTTTGAGCTATTCGGGGCTAGGCTGCTTGTATAAGTCAGGGGTGAGAGTGTGCTGATCTAAGAAAACTGCAGTTTCTTAAATCAAGAACACAAAGACCCTGGAGGTCTTTTGCATTCAACTGCAAAGTAGGTGCATTTGTGCGATGTGTATTGTCCTCAAAAGATCAGCATTGCAGATACAATTCCCTTTTCTGGCTAGTGAAGGAAGTGCTAGAGCAGGTAACATGTTTCTTAGAAGAATGGAGAGGCGAAATGAAGACATTTAGTTTAAAGAAGAGACCACTCGGGGTGCCTGGGTGGCTCAGTGGGTTGAGCGTCCAACTCTTGGTATCAGCTCAGGTCTTGATCTCAGGGGCTTGAGTTCAAGCCCCATGTTGGGCTCCACACTTGGTATGGAGCCTACTCAAAAAAAAAAAAGAAGAAGAAAAGAAAAAAATGAGACCACTCACAGGGGATAAAAAAGTTGTCTTTAGAAGGGTTTGTACATGGAAAATGCAAACGTTCTGCTTTCTGAAGCCTTGAGGGGCAGAACTAGAGCAAGAAATGAAATGCATGCATGGGGCGCCTGGGGCTCAGTTGGTTAAGCGACTGCCTTTGGCTCAGGTCATGATCCTGGAGTCCCGGGATCGAGTCCCGCATCGGGCTCCCTGTTCGGCAGGGAGCCTGCTTCTCCCTCTGACCCTCCCCCCTCTCATGTGCTCTCTGTCTCAAATAAATAAATAAAATCTTTAAAAAAAAAAAGAAACGCATGCATGAAGACAGAAATACGGAGATCAATACAAGAAAGATTTTATTGTTGTTGTTGTTAAAATTTGCCAAAGATTGGAACTATTTCTAAACTTAAATATGAAGGAAATAAGGAAAAATCATTGCATAAAACCATAGACCGGGACATCAAAAAGAAGAAATAACAAATAAGGAGTAGTAAGAATTATAGCTAGGATTCATTGAACATGTTACCATCTGTCCAGCACAAATGATTAAGAATCCCATTTATATTAATTCAAATAACTCCCCCAATCCCAAATAATAGTAAATAATACTATCATCTTCATTGTCATTTTAAAGCTGAGGATACTTAGGCAGAGAAGTTAAGAAAGGTTAAGGAAAACACATCCATGGTTGCATAGTAGTTACTGCAGCTGGGATTTTGAAGCAAGGTGCTCTAGCTCCAGAGTCTGTATTTTATCTACATTACTGTTTCTTTTAAAGATTTTATTTATTTATTTGAGAGACAGCACAAGTCGGCCGGGAGGGCCAAAGGGAGAGGCAGAGGGAGAAGCAGACTCTCCGCTGAGCAGGGAGCCAGATGTGGGGCTCGATCCCAGGACCCCGAGATCATGACCTGAGCAAAAGGCAGACACTTAACCGACTGAGCCACCCAGGCACCTCTTATCCACATTACTATTGAGAAAGAAAGAAATAGATGGAAATTTATAGGAGAAAACAAATGGAAAGCTGGGTAAAAACAAAATGACTGGTCCATAAGCAAAGTATAGATGATAAATAAAATATAAATATGAACAAATAAACATAAACAGAGGCTCATAACTATCTCATAGACCTGATGGAATGGGTTGATAACATGTCCCTAGAAGGGAACTTATTCCTCATTCAAAGAAAACAGATTAAATTGAAAGAGAGAAGAATAGAGATAAATAAAATATGCTTGCTCCTTAGCTCTGCAAAGTGGAGAGGAGGCACCCTGAAGAAAGAACGAAAGGGCACAGCTACAAGGCAGCTGGCCATAAAAAGGATTTTAATGGTGCATTCATAGTGGCAAACTATTACATAGATGATGGGCTGGAAGTCTAGACACCAGCTGGTAATCTTGCTCTTCTAAAATATAATGGAACAAACAAATTCTTGACTTGCTGAAAGTTAATTGCTCAAAGGTAGAAGAAATAATGAGATTTAGGTCAGCTCTGGTCTTAATTTTGGTCAAGGAAAATTTATTGAGGGTGTGGAAGTGAAGGATCATTGCAAAAAAGTGGCAATGTGGTAATGGAATTTGTGATATCCAAAGAAGCTAACGCTGGGTGTAGTAATCCATTGTCCTGGGCTTTAGGGAGCACAATCTCAGAGCCAACCTCATGCATTCTTGACAGTAATATGAAGTATTACTTTTACCATTTTTTCTCGTAAGTCTGCAACCTTAGGACATTTTAAGGCTACCTACTATCTTCTTGCCTTTTATTATTTTCATGCACTTTAGGACGATAGATAAGGTAAACTCCACAGAAATATAATATTGTTCTGTATGGTCAATTTCACTTATATTTACCTACATATTTACTCTTCCCACTGACATTTCTGTTGTCAGCTAGGCTCATTTTACCTCTGCCTAGAGAAATCCTTTCATTGTGTTTGTTTGTTTAGACAGTCTATTGATGGCCGTATAACCCAGAAGTCACGATAAGGATGTTTTCTCTGGGTATAGAAGTCAAACTTGGCTGTTATTTTCCTTTGGTACTTTAAATACATCACTCACCAGTCTTATCACTTCTGATGGCAAGTCAACTATCAGTATTATTGTGGTTTCTTTGAAGGTTAAGTGTCTTTTATCTCCGTCATTTTAAAGATTTTCTCTGGGTCTTTGATTTTCAGCCAGTTTGATTATGATGTGCCTAGTAGGATTTTCTTTGAATTTTTGCTGCTTCGGGTTCTCTAAGATTCTTGAGTCTATGCTTTGAGGTCTTTCTTCAGTTATGATGTTCTCTACCACTATTTGTTCAAAAATTGCTTCTGTCTCAGTCTATATCTTTTTTCCTTTTCTGAATCCAATTATATAAACGTTGGAATTTTTAGCATGTTCCACGTGATTTTTAAATTTTTGTCCATTTTTCTTCTTTGTATCTTGCGTACTTTTTTGGGTACTTTTTATTAATCTATTATCCAGTTTATTAATTCAATCTTTCAGTGTATCCACTGTATTAAAATGTATTCACTAAATTTTTAATTGAAGATATTGTATTTTTTAGCTCCAGAATGTGCATTTGGTTCTCTTTTTTTAGATTTCACCTCTGCAAAATCTCTTATCTTTTCATATATTTTCCCCATCATTTACTTTTTTTTAACATATTAATCATAGTTATCTTGAAGTTCATGCCTGCTGACCTCATATTCTGAATCACTTTGTTGTATGCTTCAGTTGTCTATTTCTTCTCTATTGGTCACCAGCCAAATGGTCTTGCTTCATCTCATGTCAACTATCTTAATTTTATTGGGTACAAAAGAACTATAGTGTTTCTAGATGGTATTATCTTCCCCAGAGAGAGTTCAACTTCTCCTCTGATACACAGAAAAGTAGATCATACATCACCATGATCCAATCAGGACTGAGCTGGGTCAATACTGGGTTAGAGTTTTGGTCAGCTCTAGTTCATCACTATGCCTAGCATATGGTCTCCAAGATTTCTATAGACAGTCTCGTGGTCTTTGACTATTTGGCCTTGATATCCTGCAGATGATTTAGTTTAGGTATCCTCTTAGAGAGGTCATTGTTTTGTGAGAACATGGGAGATTTCATTCTGTTTTCCAGAGGCTTTGGACCTTAGCCTCCTGTGCAGCTTCAAAATTAAATAAATATCTGGGGCGCCTGGGTGGCTCAGTTGGTTGGGCGACTGCCTTCGGCTCAGGTCATGATCCTAGAGTCCCGGGATCGAGTCCCGCATCGGGCTCCCTGCTCAGCAGGGAGTCTGCTTCTCCCTCTGACCCTCCCCCCTCTCATGCTCTCTCTATCTCATTCTCTCTCTCAAATAAATAAATAAAATCTTTAAATAAATGAATAAATAAATAAATAAATATCTGTATAGGCAATGAGCCATATGTTTGTAATCTTTCAGTTTTCCAATATCGTCCACCATGTACAACTGCTAAAAGCTTTGTTAGTGTCTTTTTCTCTCACCAATGACCCTTTGCCTGGACCAAGCCCCAATATCTAGCTTCTACCCCACACCCAGAAACAACAAATATTTTTAATAAAAATAAACTGTGCTGATCCTCAGATCAAAACTGAATATGTCCTAAATCTAATAACCATTTTTTCCTTTGACTTTCCTGATACTATAAATATCTGATTTTCCTCCCAGCTCTCTGGTTATTCTGGCTTTTCTAATTGTAGTCTCTTCTCCCCACTACTCCTTCAGTTTATGTTCCTCTCAGTTTGGCATTTATATCTCTAGTACTTAGCATAAAAACTTTCACCTATGGGCATTTATATATATCTAGTTGACTGGGAAAATAATTTACATTTTTAAAAACGGAAGCATATAGGGGGAGGGGGTGGGGGGATGGGTTAGCCTGGTGATGGGTATTAAAGAGGGCACTTACTGCATGGAGCACTGGGTAGTTATACGCATACAATGAATCATGGAACACTACATCCAAAACTAATGATGTAATGTATGGTGATTAACATAATAAAATTTTTAAAAAATTAAAAAAACAGAAAGTAAAAAAAAAAAAATAGAAGGATATAAAACCAGCAATGAGTATCAATAGTGGCATAGCTCTGTGGTAAGAACAGAAATAGGCAGGCTCTCATCCAAACTACACTAGCCTTTTTTCAGAGGAAGAAAATTAACAAAGAATAGAATCAGTGCTTGGGGCAAACTGGTGGCTGTTAAGAGATTTTGAATGGGGTAGAGGAGGGACGGGTGCCCACAAACTAACTGATGTTTTTTATTTCTATCTTTCAGTGATCTTCAGTCAGTTAACAGTAAAAATAAGGATTGAAAGTTCCAGATGGGAGTTTAAAAGAGTCCATGTTCTATGCACCAATAGAAAGCTTTTGCATGGAGCTGAAAAGTATCTAGTTGGAAAAAAAAATGTTTAACTTTGTTTATTTCAGAATACTCTAAAACTTTTGATCAAAGAAAATCTCCCCTTTGCATTAGTGTCTATTCCCTTATCAAGCACAGATATATACCATTGCTTTAAGGAACTTCAAAATGTAGTTAAAAGGTAAGTAAGTCAACCACATTGAAAATAGTCACTGTTGAGCCCTGGTACCTTAGCTTACACCACATTGTACCAATATCACACCTCCACACTGTACTAATATCAATATTTCTTAAACATACATCAACTAAAGGAAGGGACAATGCCCCAGAGTTCTACTTATTAGAAGAGGAAATCTAGTATAAGACTAAAATTATACCATGGACAACCCCAAAACAAAAAAAGGTAATACTCACATGGATACCTGATCATCGAGCAGGCAATTAATATTCTTTAAGATTATAAATCCCATGAATTATTAATGATAATAACTAGCATTTAATGAGAATCTACTCTGGGCAGATGGTGCTAACTTTTTTACATTTATTTCCTCACTGAAATCCCAATAATGTCATGAGGTAGTTATCAGTGTAACTGTTTTACAGAAGTAACTAAGGCTTAGAGACTCTGTATGGTGTAAGCGTAAGGTCTAGAAACCAGATTCCTGGAGTTAGAACCCTAGCTATAAAATGTATTCACTGTAACCTTGGGCAAGTTGCTTAACCTCCCTACTTCAATTTCCCACCTGAAACATGGAGGGAATGATAACGAGGATACTTCAGGGTAAAGTAGCTGGCACATAGTAAGTGCTTATATGTGTATGACATTGGGGGAATTATTCAATGATAACTTGTTCAAGGTCACACAACTAGTAGGTGGCAGAGCCAGGATATCTTTCCAGATTCCAAAGCTCGTATCTTGACTAAAATGTTCCAGTATTATTACCACAAATTAGATTGTAGTTTTTCTAATACATTTAGGTAGCAATTAGTAGTATTTTATTGGGTTTCACAAAACTCTCTAAAATAGTATTAATTGGGGCACCTGGGTGGCTCAGTTAGTTAAGCGACTGCCTTCGGCTCAGGTCATGATCCTGGAGTCCCTGGATCGAGTCCCGCATTGGGCTCCCTGCTTGGCGGGGAGTCTGCTTTTCCCTCTGACCCTCCCCCCTCTCATGTGCTCTCTCTCATTCTCTCTCTCTCAAATAAATAAAATCTTTAAAAAAATAAAAAAGTATTAATTATTCTCACTATTCATTGTTTATTGAGTGTTCATGGCACGGAACCAGATACTTAACACACAATGAAGACGTGGCAGGGCCCAGAATAGAAGTGTCTGGAGCTCTGCTTGGTGGGCAGGAGCCGACAATCACTGACTCATAGTCCCCCAGGGGACTAGATCTTATGAGGAAAGATATGTGTCGGGACCCAACAACTGCCAATAGACTATTTGCTTCACAGAAGAAAAGAAGCTACAAAACTAAGAAAAACAGCCTTCCTCCCTTTTGCGTTCACACCTCATTTCCACTGTCACCTCTGGTTCTGATGTTCAGAGCAACCGACATTTGTAAAATAAAGCTGAGTTTTTTCTTTAAGTCAAAAACAGGGGAAATGACACTAATGTTGCTTAACTCCGCTTTTGCTCCCCACACGAAATCAAAGTTGTGCCCAAAGAGGGCTGTGATTTTTAGCACATTTCCTAGAGCTATTTTTAAATTGGTCTTTCTTGTCAGAGAGAGTTGGCAGTAAAACATTGGTGACATCAAGAGAAGTGAAAATTTTGTAACTCTGTGTTATCAGGTAACATTGACTGAATTTGTAAATCACATTATAGGGAAATGCTGGATCCCAAATGTTCTTATGACCAAGTCTGTGTTCATAAGCAACAATGGCTGTGACTCTGGAAAGATGACACTGTAACAGACACAAGACAACAAACATGGTGTGCCTTGGCTGGACTGCCCTCAGTTCCAGGTAGGAAGCATTGCAAACATACCCTGCATTGACCTTGGGAACCCTAGCTCGGAATCCTACAGTGCCTTCCCTTGTCTACTGAATCATATGTAAATGCCTCAGTCTTACTTGGAAGATTCTAGAAAATATAGCCATAAACTCATGTCCCACTATTTCATCTCATGAACTCTTACATTTGAAGCAAACTGGACAACTTATGCCTTTCTAAACAAGCTTTACGTTTCTTTTAAGCCAGTTAGCACATATTTATTGAACACTGTTATGGGCATTGTGTTGGGTGATGGTGCCCTTGTAGGGTCTAGAAGGAAAGAGGGACATTTGCTATAAGAGTGTTGAGTTCTGTGAAGAAGGACAGAACACTCTAGGAGTATATAACAGGGAAACAATCTGGTATGGGTGTCAGGAAAAAGTGTCCATGAGAAAATAACTTTTAGTGATAAGATGAATACATTCTAGAGATCTAGTTTACAGGATAGTGACTATAATTAATAATAATGTATTGTATACTTGACTTTTGCTAAGAGAGTAGATCATAAATGTTCTTACCACATACACAGATACACAAAAGTAAATAAATAAGCTGATGCACAGGTTAATTAGCTAGCTTAGAGGCATCATTACCCAATGTATACATATATCAAAACATCACACTGCATACCTTAAATACATATGGTTTATATATTTGTCAATTAACATTTGACAATGATTATTTGTCAGTCACACCTCAATAAAGCTGAAATAAGCAAACAAATAAAAAAGAACTGAGACTAGCTATTCTAGAGTCGAGATTGTGAATGAGTTTCCCATTCTGGTGCATGCTGTGACTCTCTGTTTTCCTGCTTTGTAACACTGCTGATCTTTCCTACCAAACACTGACTAGGCTAATGTGGCTTGCCAATCTAAATGATCTACAGATTTGTGTGAGATTATTTGAAAATTCTCCATACATTTTATTTTTTTTTTCTCCATACATTTTAAATCTACATTTAGACAATGGAAATAATTTAGTACCGGTTGTGTACATTTTGTCTCCCTTCAATTCTAATTTATTTCCCTGATAGACTCACTGGGAGAGATGGATTTGTTTCTGATCATTTACACCCACTTTGAAGAACAGCCTTCTGTCTATATGCAGAAGTATAGGAAACCTTGTTTACCTGGAATTATTTTGACTCTGTACTACTATTCAAAGACTTCTTGAAAACAACATAAAGTAATAGCTTTTGTGCTGGGCCATCCGGAAGCCTTGACTTCGGAAGAGCCTGTGGATGCCGTAGCAACTGCAGCTTTGTAGTCATAGTAACAGCCTTGGGCTCCAGACGCAAAACCAATGAGCTTTAAGCATCACTACATTCTAGCTAAGCTTCTCCGACGTTATCAGGGAGCAACAAGATCCGTCTGTTCTTCCAAGTGCACGTGCCCCTCAGCAGGGAGGGAAAACTGTGCGTAATGTACCTGATTTAAATGTCATGTTTGGATTATTCAAGTGAGTGAATCCTTCTTCTAGTTTGATCCATCAAGTGGCAGGGTTTTTAAAAACTAGATTGCTGATTTCAAGGATCCAGGAGCTTTGTTACAAAAGCAGACCATACAACATGCATGTTGTGAATGTTGTGGTTACTAAACCTTGCACGGGAGTAAAGTATGTAGATTTCCCTTCAGTGACACAGATTGGAAACCCCAGGAGACCTGGAAAAAAATTTTCATCTGTTCTCTTGAATGTTTTCTTCTCACGGAAGATGGTAATAAGGAACAATACCATCTTTCAAATTAATATGTCATGCTAAGGTTGCAATAACAAGAAACCAATGATAATTCAATCTATACCTGACCTGCAATGTTTTTGAAAGGCTTATGACTTCCCCTGAATACTTCCTTCCTAAAACCGGGCTAGTAACTGTAGCCCTCAGAGCTTCATGTTCAACTTTCTCAAGCTCAAAAGTCCTGGCTAGGCAATCAATTCATAAAAAGGACATAAGTAATTCCCCTTTCAGTTAAGCTTGGCTAGTTATTTATGGATGTATCACCTATGATTGCATAACCTCATATGCAAAAGTGTAATAACAAATCAAATGAGTTTCCCAACTGCATTTATATAACTATTGTTATTTACCTGAACTATTTTACACTTCATAGCATAATTCCTATATAAAAAAAGACAGCTCAAAATATTAAGCTTTTAATGCTATTTGAAGTACATTTATCCTTTTTTCAAGTCCATTTCTGGTTCATCCTGTTCTACTGCTGTTTCTGTTCCAGGCCAGTATATGATAAGAACTCCCTAAAGAAAATCACACTTTATAAATCAGGTTTAGTTAGATAGATTTCTAATGCTTCTAATCTGTCTCAATTCACAAATTCACTCTTTATTTCATGTATACAACATATGTATATAAAATGCCTGTTATGTACTATGTGAAATGCCACTGAAGTTACAAAGGTGAACAAGAAATGGTTCTTTGCTCCCAAGAAGCTTGCAAACTAGACTTGATAGAGATGGATGTCATTTTGGGGGCTGTGCAGTCATCTAATGCAATCATTTAAAGCCACCAACCCTCCTCTCTTCACTTCTAACAAAACTCAAGGAGAACTGGAAGTTTACACCTTATTGACTTTATGGGTTCATGTGTTCGTTCTGTTGTTTTTATTTTGCTAACCCTATGATCTGAAGCATGTTTTTTTAAAAAGTTTTTTTGGAGTCGTCGGGGTGGCTCAGGCGGCTAAGCGTCTGCCTTTGGCTCAGGTCATGAGCCCTGCTTCTCCCTCTGCCTGCCGCTCCCCCTGCTTGTGCACTCTCTCTCTTTCTCTGTCAAATAAATAAATTAAATCTTTTTTTTTTTAAAAAAAAAGGTTTTTTAAAGCAAGCTATTATGTTTGAGATATATTTTGTTACAGGCATTTTGCAGTCATGTATATGCGATTGCTGAGAATTTATTTTTATCACCAGTTTACAAAATGGCATCTTAGATATCTGACTGGAATGGAAAGGTTTTTTTCTGTCAGGAGAATCGTAGTTACTTACTTCATGACATCTTTGGTTGCTTTAGTCTGTACCAGATAAAAAGGTGTTGTTGGTGAATATCTTGAAAATGTCAAAAAATGGGCAACAAAGAGAAAATTTTAAATGAAAGTCAGATTTGGTGAACTAAGCTTAAAAAGAGTTCTTGTCCAAGAAATGACTTCACACCTAAACTTTGGGCTGATCATACGAAAAGTAAAAGCCAAGTAGACAACACTGAACTTACTGGAAAATCATCTGATTTAACACTGTGTTCTTTCGACAGTTTATAACCAAGTCATTTAATTTTATCCTCACTTGGCCATTGCAATCTTTGCTAATACCGGATAAGCAGAAAAATTTAAAGAAAGTTACTGTGTTATCAAATCACAGAAATAATATAGCTGGAATGGACATTAGATTCATGTAGTCTAAACCCATCGTTTTGTAAATGAGGACATTGATGTCTAATTTCCTTTCTAGTTTAAAATTTTAGATTTAACTATTTCCTGACAACCCAACCAAACTAACTGGTTGGTGTCAGTGTTGACTTAGAGTCAAATGAAAGTCATCTGCTTTCAGTATATCATTTGATTCATACCCTTTCATTTCTTTCTAGTTTTCTTCAGTTCATTTCAGTTTAGCTTCCACAAAGTCAAAGGATGGTTGAAGTTCATGAGGCTTATTAGGAGAAAGCAATTAACCCAGTACGCTTCAGGGTGGGATCATCTTAAATTGCATTGATTGGGATTTATGTTAAACATGGTGAAGATATAAATAACAGTGATAACAGGCTTTTGAAGAAATAGTTTGAGTTTTCTGAGTCTATGATCTCTTCTGTGTTTAGGATTTCCTTTGTGTCCATTATCTTGTGGCTAGTCTCCATTTGCCTTCATATTTTCATTTTATTTCCTCACTCCCTTCTTTAGTTTCCTTCTTAACCTTCTACAAATGCATCTTTCTTCTTGTTATGTGTGTCTTAATGGTAGCCATGTCGAGATGCCATTTAACCTTTGACGTCTGAGTGTAAATATAAACTCATGGTCCTGTGTGACTGTTCTGATTCTGTAGTGGAAATCTGGGTGAGAAAACACACACACACACACACACACACACACAATGATGCTGTCTTCTAGGGATAAACAAATCTGCTCCACAGGCAAATTATGGTTTGAAAAAAATTGTTCCCAGTCCCTTTGTCAGCACCTTAATTTGGTTTGAGTGCCTTTCCTGAACTCGGTGACCACATGGGCACCGTCTCTTTTTTGTTCCTTTGGCAACTCTATGGAACAGTTTCCTCACCCTCAGTGACCTGTGTCCTCAAGCTTTCCTTCTCCCTCTCCCCTTTGAAAACTTACTTCCTCTGGATATTATGCTCTCAAGATCCTTGTCTCTCAGACTAGAGACAATCTTCTAAATTATTTGTCTGAAGATGTTAATGGATGATAATGGCTTAATGTGTATCTTAAAAGGACTCTTCAGTGCTCTAACCTAAGTGAGCCGGGAATTTCTAGCACTGCAGTATGCTAGCTGGGAATACTTGCAGCATTCATGCTTTGCTATGCATGCCCTTTAATTCATTTAGTGGACAATTGTTCAACATCAACTATGAGCCAGCCCTGTTTATCCAGCTTAGATGCTTATATCTGGTACTTCAATGGAAAAACTAACAATAAAAACTCACATCCATCGAGAGTCTATGATGACCCTGAATTAGTTTGCTAGGACTGCTATAGAAAAAATCACACACTGGGTGTCTTAAACAACAGAAATTTATTTTCTCACAGTCCTGGAGACTAGAAGTCCCAAGATCGAGGTGCCTGCAGGGTTGATTTCTTCTGAGGCCTCTCTTCTTCTCTTGCACTTGGCCACCTTCTTGCTGTGCCCTCACATGGTCTTTCCTTTGTGCACACCCATGTCCATGTCCTAATCTCTTCTTCTTAGATGGGCACCAGTCGTGTTGATTTGAGCCCACCCATATGCCTTTGTTTTACCTTAGTTACCTCTCTAGAGGCCCTGTCTCAAATACAGTCACATTCTGAGTCAGTGGGTGTTAGGGCTTCAACAGTTGAATATGGGGAAGATACAATCCTGCACATAACAGAGTTTCATGTTATAGTAAACAATTTATGTGTGTTATCTATCACCATTAAACAAGATCTAGAGAGGGTGCACTTTATTGTTAAAATTTTTCTGCTGAAAAATTGAGGGTCTAGAGGGATAAGTAACTTTTTTTTGTTTTGTTTTGTTTTGTTTTGTTTATTCTTATGTTAATCCCCATACATTACATCATTAGTTCTAGATGAAGTGTTCCATGATTCATTGCTCGTGCATAACACCCAGTGCTCCATGCAGAACGTGCCCTCCTCAATACCCACCGCCAGGCCAACCCATCCTCCCACCCCCCTCCCCTCTAGAACCCTCAATTTGTTTTTCAGAGTCCCTCGTCTCTCATGGTTCGTCCACCCCTAGAGGGATAAGTAACTTATCCAAAGTCATGTAACTACTAGGAAGTGAAATTGGAAATTGAATTGAGCCTTACAGTCCCAAAGCCTATACTTTTCTGCTATATCACCCTGCCTCCAGCTAAGAGTTATAGCCAGTCAGCCTGCTCCAAGACACAATGATTATTCTTCCTGGAATTTTTTACTCCATGGGAGACAGACTTCACTGATATGTGGGCAAAAATTCTCCTAAAGAATATGTGTTCAAAAAACAGAAAAATGGACTATTTTCCTATTATAGTCAGATTCTGTAAATTGGTAAACATTAGAGAAGATTTGGCTTTTTTTTTCAGTAACAAGGAAGCTTTGGAATTTTAGTTTTTTACCAGCCACCATGACGTTTTAAGAAATATCTATAGAAATTTTTTTTTAATCAATAAAATGGCATTAATTAGCACGTGTTTGTCCAGTCTCTAATCCACCAGAGGGTGCAAGGTGAATTAACAGGATCTTCAGTATTTTATGAGAGAAACAATCCACAAAATCCTTAAGTTTTTCTCAATTCAAAAATATTTTTTAAAGGAAAGGGCTGGCTGAGCATAAAAAGTCCAGACTTCATTGCTAGTTTCCCTTTCTATCACTAGAAATGTAAACAAGGTGCCTCCTTACTCATTCATATTATTTATTTTACTCAATTTTTGCTGCAACGTACTGAAACCAGGGGTTTCATGGTAAGAGATAGTCTGTGACTAGTCCGTTTTGTTTTGTTTTTTGGGGGTTTTTTTGCAACACACAAAGTTTACATGAAAAAAAATCCATAACTCTATTCAGATGACAAAATGATGATGGTGTTCCTGAAGAAGGTAACAGGAGAGTGAAATTCTTTTTATATGAGCTTACAGTTCAGCCTTCTAAAGAAAGCAGAAGAAAGTGATGAAGAAGAAAAGAATGAAAAATTAAGGTTCGAAACTTATGGTGGTAAAACGGGAAGATGGGAAGTTGTTGAAATTCTGATAAAGGCTTTCTTTGCAGTCCTATCCTTAGCATGGAAAAACAAAAGAAGTGTATTTCCTGCCTATACATGGTAACACTTGCAAATGTTTCTTTCTTGTGGTGTAGTTATCGCTCTGGAATAAATGCACTGTTACTGAGTGATGATGAAAATATAATTCAGCAGTTGAGGAAAAGAAAGGAATTGTGTCCCTTGGGTCTGATAATTAAAAAATTAGTAATTTTACCAAAGGTCAAATGCATAACTCTATAAAATCCCCCACAGAAGTAAGCGGCCCTGCCCTCATCTTGATGTCCATAGAGGGTTAAATCTACTGATTCTATTTTATGTGGGTTAGTTGGGCTCCCTCTAGGTCATGGCCATTGATCTTACTTATAAACCCAGTTAGGCTCCTTGCTCTTGTATATTCATGATCCAGAAGTGACTAGATGAAACAGTGGATAGTTAATGGTAAATCTAATTTAATTTAAAGAAATACCAAAATAGTTAAACAATCGTTACCAGCATCAGAACAGGTAAAGAGCAACTCGTATGCAGGAATCCAGGACTGTGGCTTGGCAATCGATGCTCCCACACTTCTAGAAGGTGGTGGGGGAGATTTGGGATTAGTTGTTTCCTGACAAGAAACTTAAGTTTCTGTCTTATAGACCAGAAAGTTAACTGCCAGCTAACCTGAAGGAGATTCAATCCAAAGGAGATCATTTTATGAATCCAACTTATAGCGAGCTGATTTGCAAGTCTTAGCATCTTTCATTCTACCTCGCACTGTGCCAGAGATGTGAGACACAGACACAGAAGTATTTACAAATCACAGCATCCATCTGACTAATAGGTAATAACCAAGACTACAATTTACTAGTTTACATTAAGCAATAATGCTTAACCTGTTTTGAGGTCATGAATTCCTTTGGGAATCTTTTTTTATTGAAGTATAGATGACATGATGTTGCATAAGCTGCAGATGTGTAACATAGGGATTCAACAGCTATGCACATTGTGCTGTGTGTACCACAGGCGTGGCTCCCATCTGTCACCAGGCGAGGCCATTACAATTCCACTGACTGTATTCATCCCTGTGACTCATTCCTTTCATAACGGGAAGCCTGTATCTCCATCTCCCCTTCATCCATTTTGCCCATCCTCCCACCTCCTTCCCTTCTGGCAACCACTGGATAATTTCACTCATGTGTGGAATCTAAAACAAACAAACAAAACAAACAAACAAAAGCAGAAACAGACGCCTAAATACAAGGAATCTTTTGACGCCGTAAAGCTTTCTCTCCAGAAAACATAATGCACACACATCCAATATTTTGTAGACAATATTAAAGTGTTTAGAGAACCTTTAGAGACCATCCACATATGCCAGTTTAAGAAGCTCTGACAAAATTTCCAGTAATCAGTGTATTTGTATCATTCATTTAGGAATTGATACTTCAAGGAAAACTAACAGGGAGAAAGATGTTTGATGTGGCTATCACCAGAGAATTGGAAACTGAATGTTAGGCTATGTCATCAGAATCAGTTGTTCCACTCACTGAAAAAGGTTGCATGTTGGGAGTAAGTCACCTTGAATGCCCTTTGCTAAGGCACTGGTAACAGGTGCCAAGTGCAAAGTAAAATGCCCATGGCAAAGAGGACATCCTGTTTTCTCTGTTCGAAGTGGTTCAGCCCTGAGTACTTAGAATATAAATTCCTTTAAGACCATATCATACCTTTATGTCATGGCTTGTTGTTCTCAAACTTTTGTTTAACATAAGCCTACCCTCATAAGGGCATATTGATTGCAAAATATTCACTCAACAAGTAATTTTTTCAGTAGGCACAGAAATATAGTGATGAACAAACGTACACTGTTCATGATTTTATGGAGTTTACAGACTAGTGGATTCACCAAACATGAACAAAGTCAATTTTTTAGATCCATTAGCTATTTTTGAACTAAGTAGACAAAAATAAAACAAAATGCCGCTGAGTTTACTCACAATAAGGAAAATTCCCCCAAATTTAAATGAATAATTATACTGAACCCTTGTTACATATAATGCATTGTCTATAGAGAAAGAATAAGAGTGGTCCTTGTTATTAAGGAATTTATATGAATGAATTAATGAATTAATTTCATTGGGAAGATACTGTAGATATCAAAAGTCAAACACATCTGGTTTCAAATTCTAATTTTTAAAAGTTTTGCCTGTTCTTTTTTCCCTTGGACAAGTTCCTTATCCTTTTTGATGCTCAATTTCTTCTTCTTAAAATAAGGAAAATAAGAGCTATGTCACAGTATTGTTACAAAATTAAAAGAGGTAAAATTTTAAAGAAACTTGACACTCAAGTGTTTAACAATAGCCGTTGCAATTTCTAAAACAGATATAATAAGTTATATACAAATAATGTCACATATTGCAGACAATGATAAAACATCAAATGATTAGTACATGTAATAACAGATTCTGTCAAGAAGGATCAGCAAGGATTGGGCTAATCAGAAGCTTCAGGAGAAGATGGGACCTGAGCTCCACCTTAAAATCTGACTAGGATCTGGTACAGGGGAGAGTAGATCAGAGAAGATGGGAAAGTGGGATGAGTGGTGAGTACAGAGACTGAATTTACATGTTTTATTGGGTGACAGTGAGTAGATTAATCTGACTTATTCAGAGGATTCCTCTAAGGTAACAGTATAAGAGAATTTTGGAAAGGTAGAGTTATGAAAAATTGGGGAAGGTCTTGAATCTTCATGAACAAGCAAGGAATGGAAAGACATTTCAGACATGTTTTAGAAAGATTCATCACATCACTGTGGTGTAGGAGGTAAATTTTATTTACACAGAGGGCTTTAGAAGATGGAGAGGTAAGACAGTTAACTGAGGCTATAAAAGAAATAAGTTAACACTGAGACAATCTGATAGATTACGGCAGTTAGAATGGAATGGAATAAACCAAAGCTAGAAAGAAAGAAAAGAGAAAGAAAGAAAGAAAAAGGATTGATGGTGTTCATCAGTTGACTGGAAAAAGAAATGACTTGAAAATGATGGATTCAGCAAGTACATATTGAAGACAGAGTAGTGAACCTGAGTGTCTTAGAGAAATGAGGACACTGTATTAAGTAGGTTTCTTCTGGCAGGCAGAAGTGGGAAGATCATTTTAAGCTCTGAACAATTTACTTCTTGTACGTAGGAACCATGTTGCATTCATCTTGGACTCCTCAACACTTAGTACAGTATCAGGAGTATGATGGATTCGAAATACGTGTAAGGAACTGATGAATATGTTATGGTTCCCTTTGAACTTGAGTAGTCTAAGTGTACAACCAGAATTCAAATCTAAATCAGAGCTGTAAATAGAGACTTGCATGGCTAGAGTATGGGATGAGATACATTATGAGGGAAAGAGGAGGATGGTGGGTGTGACCCATGGTTGGGGACTAGCAAATGCCCATCTTTCCCCTTAGCTCACCATGATCCGTGCAGTAAACCAACTTCCAACTGTCAGCAACTGCAACTCTTTGCTTGAAGACTTCCACTGCCCACCAGGGCTCCTTTGACCTACATGTGAAGCAAACAAGAAAATCTGAAGAATTATCACCTTTGGGAACAGCCCTCGATGTCAGAGAGGATCTGCCTGATAAATATCCCAGGTCCTTTGGGTAGGATAACTCTGTGGTGCATGTTCTATACTGTCTCCCAGAGTTCCCTAGTAAAATCCAGCTGCAGTTGCCCACATTGGTGATTAGCTTGATAGCTCACCCTTTTTGTCTTCCTCCTCTTCCTCTACTACTTCCCATTAGTTTCACCTCCCATTAGTTTTTTCTGATAATTCCTCACAAGTATCTTGTTTTCAGAGTCTGCCTCTGGGAACCTACATTCAGTCAGTGAGAATGACAGATCAGCAAGAGAAGCAAACTAGATGAACCCAACTTTGATGGGGAGCACCAGTGGGTCAGGGTATGTCAGGACAGCATAATGGACAGTGATGCTGTGTACAGGCAAGACAGCCCAGCCCAGACCCACGTCTTATGGAGAAAGGAAGGATGAGTATGCTCTGGATCCAAACAGCCCAACTGTTTTGAAATCTCCCCAACACAGGCTCACTGTTTGTCCTCCCAGATTTCTGTGCTCTTCAAGGTAGCGTGACCCTGGCACAAGAGGCCCACGTCACAGCTGGCAGACTTGACAATCAGTCTGCCCAGTGCCCTCCACAGTGGTTCTGTTCCATCTCCTGGAGCTCAGTGTCAGCCTGCTGTTCACCAGACTGAGCCAGGCTCTAGTACGCACCTCCTGCCTGAAGCCCTGCCTTTTCATTTGGCTCTCTTGAGCCAGTTGGCCAGTCTTTGCCACCACATCTACTCCATGGCTAAGTTATATCCTTTTACCCTTAAGGTATCTTTTTCTCATCTTGGGGGTCAGAGACTGCATGTTTGATAGTCCACTTTGGAGGCACACTCTTCTGCTGGATGGCATCTAAAAAAATAGTCATTTGAAAGCATCACCAGGAAATGGCAACAATTATATGACTGCTACCACTCTTGCTGCTGCTGCCACGCCAGCCCCGACTCTCTGCCCCTCACTGCGTGATCCACGTCCTTGGCCCCTAGCTGACATTTCCAGCATTACGGAGAAACAATGAATGGAGGAAGCAATGAACTAATGTCATCTTGCCAAATGAAGCTGCTTGCTTTTCAAATGTCAGGGCTTTGCCTCTTCATATTTCACTCTTCTCCTGCAAAATATTCTGCACCCGAGTGCCCTGGGAAACAGCAAGGGCTCTTAATTCCATCCCAGGGCATGTGAAGTTTGCTGGATGTGGTGATTCTAAAGAGCCTCGGGCAGTTTCTTGTTGGTTACAGTAACTGTCAAAACTATGATAAATGCTCTTAGGAAATAATGTTGTTGGAAGGGAGTTAAATTTGAAGTTTCAATATCCCTGGTTCATTTGCAAACCAGCAGACACAACAGCACAACATGCAGTGATGACATGCTAATGAGGTCTCAGTGTGTTACACCAATCCGCTGAAAGACCATTTACAAACATCTGTCAGAGTGTTGACTGTCCAGCTAAATTTAGAATGATTTTAGAGGCATCTTTCTGCCTACTGACCATGAAAAAGAATATACTGGCTGCAAAATACTCAGCTGGGAAGACTTGATGTAGCATACAGTTTTGTTCTAAGACTTTTTAGACAAGATCATGTCTGATGATGAAAAAAGATAAGAAAGAATCCAGCCAGGGAAGTAGCCATATAAAGCTAGTGTTAGATAAATATGCCAGTTCATGTTAAATGTGCACATGTGTGTATGTGTGTGCTAAATTATTTATGGTGTATAGTATAGTTATGCTTACCAATCATGTTATCTTACGACAACCACTGGCTTGTGCCTAAAAAATCTAATGTAACTGTAAAGCAGGTTAACCCATTAAATTCTTATTTAAAAAAGGACAATTACTGGTACCCTTTTCCTGCTTCAAACTACAATAACACATATCATCTAAAGATAACCAGAAGAAATTGTGTGGATAGGTGGGAAGCAGGAAGGAGGATATCCTGGATATCTTAAAATCCAAACAAAGCAAAACAAAACAAAATCCTTGAAATTGAAAACATACCTGAACTCTTAACAAAGCCCATATTGTACAACGCTGATGGGTACCCTCTTGTGTTTATTCACTATGTAATACATATACACATATGGTCACACAGAGCTACTGAATATTTGTTGCTTATTTTCTAAAAATGTTATGAGTGCACTATATTTGTACTTTCAGAAGGAACTTATATATTCAAATCAATGTTCAAGTCAGGTAAGGAAAGGAAGATATCAGTTTTAAATTGAATGTCCTTAAGAGAATCGGCTAACCACAAACTTATAATTTGTATTTATTTTTTAAAAAGCACTGAGATGGGCGATAGAAGATAAAAGACAACAAGCCTCATAGGTAAAGAAAATCTTTCAAAGGGCAACCCCTACAATGTGAAATCTAAAATGAATACTTGGTGATAAGGGCCTCATGGTGGAGCCAAGTCTGGACAGAACAGAGATGTTGATGAATTTCTGTTGTTTTCTTAAAACCAGTTCGTTTAAGTCTTCTTAAAAGGAAGACTTTTCTCTCAGGATTTAATAACTCATGTAATAATATTTTTTACTGAATAAGCATTTCCCTTGTGCTAGATTCCATGCCAAACTAGGTATAGCCATCATCTCGTTTCATTGTTAAAGATAAGAATTATAATTACCCTCATTTTACAAAGGAAGAAACTAAATCTGAGATTAGATAAGTAACATGCCTAAGATCACCAAACTAATAAGTGGAACTGTCATGAGTTCTCACTGCAGTGTTCATGCCCTGCCCTCTATCATTTTGGGATTCTTTCGTGTTACTATGCAAGAGAAACTGACCTGTGTAGGTCAGTATTTGCCAATAGAAGTATAGTAGCAAACATATATATAATTTAAATGTTTTGATAGCCACATTAAAAAGGAAAAAGATAGGTAACACTAATTTTAAATAATCCAATATATCTAAACTCATCATTTCACATGAAGCACTATCCACGTTTCAAGTGCTCACTAGCTCAGTGTGGCTAGTGGCTACCATATTGGAGACACAGATGCCCAACTATCTAATTTTCAAATCACCAGACTTCTGAGATGACTCTGGATAAATGGTTGTCAAAGAAAGTGATGATTATTCCAAAATATTTTTATGGATGGGTCTATAGGAAATCTAACCAATAAATAACTATGCAAAATGTTGAATCTTCTGAAAGCAACAGGAAGAAACATACAAATGGGAGATGTCTGTGACAAAAAAGAGAAGGAAGAAGAGGAAGAGGAGGAAGAAGAAAAGGAGGAAACCCCATTACAGGTGGTCATAAATAAATAAGAGCTAAAGCTTATTTGAACACAGGGACACTCAACCAAGGCTTCATGACTAAGCTGCAAAAAAGATCATTTCTGAGTAAGCAGAGACAGTTGTAAATATATGTAAATACACTTGATTAAAATGAAGGAAAAGGGAGTCTGTGGTTTTGCTCTGATGTTACGACTAACATAGTCTGGCCTTGTGTTGAGTCTTTAATGAAGCTTGGCTAAAAATACTGCTGCTAATTTAATCAGCTGCCGTTAGGCTAGTAGGACCTGCTATTCTGTAAGAAAGGATGAAACCTACAGGAGGAGGTGGAAAAACTGGAAGACAGCTGTCCATGAGCACAAGGACACAGAGGGAGATTGGCCAAAGGTGACATGTCTGCAATTTCCGTATGGGTCACGGAGGCTCACACACCCCACATTTAACCTTCTCTGCCTACCAACTGCACCTCCAATTTTGACCAGGAAGAACTTCTGTCATCCTGCCATATTACATCAGTTCTCCTTTTCCAGATAGGAACCAGAGTTCCCTGACCTCCTGAATTTTGAGGGGAGGACCACGTACGTGGGGTTGTGTTTAGGGTGGTATCACATGTGCCATATATGACCAGGAACAACAAATATTTTGTTGAATGTTGCTACTGATCATTCTCATGTACTGGGCTTTGGGGGCTTGGTTGACTTCAGACTTCCACTGTATCCCTCAAATAACGTGAAGAGGTCTCTTCGAGAGAGGCCTCCAGCCCCTAGAGCCATTTCTTCTGAACTGTGAGAACCTGGATTAGTTACTGTCTCTGTTTTCTCATCAAGAATCATTCCTAGCACATAGTAGACACTCTTTATTTGTTGAACCAATTAACGAATGGCCCTGTTTCATAGCAGGTACCAAAGAGAGAATGGGAGGAGAGATAGGCATCAGAAAGACCTCAAGAAACTGGATCCTTTCTGCCCACATACATACATATGGTTTAAATCAGACAGTTGTAAACCAAAGACCCAAGAGTGAGATTTCAGAGATTTGAGTTAAAGAAAAGACTGTAGGAAAGCTACAAGTCATTTAAAATAAAAAAAAGACAGAGAAACTCGGATTCTGCATGAGGGAGCTCCAGGATTGAGAAAGGGGCTTGTCTTGTGCCCCGGTGTGTTGTTAGGATGAGCACCTGGAAGAAAAGTTAACATCAGGTCTGGGGGTTCCTGAGGGATTCCAGCCACAACAGCCACTATTTTAAGTGATGGGTTCCAGGCCCAGAAGGATCTATAAATTGGAGTTACGAGTGCTGGAGATGTCACTAGTTCTGGTTGCCATGTCCATGCCCTGCCCTCGCTCTTTCTCTAAGACTCCATGCTCAGCTAAGGATCACAAGAACAAGTTCTTTTCTGGAAATCACAGGGCAGAGGAACTGTCAATTTCTGCCTCCCTGCCTTCACCCTTACAGACTTGAGAAGGCTCAGGCCCACCTCAGGTGAGTCAAGGTCCCGCGGAGTCTGTTGGCTTGTTTTCCATTGTGGTTTACTGAGGAGATTTTTAAAAACTAATGTTTATAACTTCTTTCTCGAATCAAGCTTGACACCACCCCTAGTTCCATGAAAAATAAACTCAACTATCATTAATAACTTTCCCATGTTTACATAAGGTTTTATGATTTTTAAAAATTACACACTAACATCTGTTTCAGGGAATACAAAAAAAAAAAAAACACAAAAAACAAAACAAGACTGAAGACACAGTTCTTGCTTTCAACTTAACAATAAGTCAAAAGATGTTTTTGCAGCAGCTGCTGTGTGCCAGGCACTCTGGGCTACGATGGTGTCCAATGTGGATGGATTAGACTGATGTCATAAAAAGAGTTCATGGTTACATAGGGAAATAGACAAACCATTGCAAGTACGGTGAGTGCTACTATGGAAACCACGGGGTCTGATGGGAGCATATAATTTGGGGACCTAACCTGAATTGGAGGTAGAAGGTATAGTTGGGAAAGGCCTTCTTGAGAAGGTGACGTTTACATTCAGGAAACATAAATTCATTTGAAGAAGCCAAGTGATGGCACTTGAACAATACTGACTCTCATGGAAAGACTACAATGACGGACTGAATTGTATGGAAAAGGGGAGGCCAAAGGAGATGTAAGAACTAGAGGAATCAGGAAGGAAGGTGGGACTTAAGTCTGTCTTTGAAGGTAAATGGAGACAAACAGGGTTGAGTTTTTCTGGAAACAAAAGAATCTAAAATACAGCATAAGGAAGAAGTATAATGTCTTTGTAGAAAAAGCAGATATCTGACCTTATTAAAGTATATCGGATTCTAAGCCGAGAAGAAGTAATAAATGCAACAGAGATGTTATACATGTAAACACAATTGAGATTCCTGAAAGCTATACAGGGAACCAAGACTTACTGGGCTGGGAAACAGGGAGCCACTAAAGGTTGTAAGGGAGTGATATGATGAAATTAAGATTCTAAAAAGAAGGAGGTAGATTTGATTGACAGATGATAAAACTGGACCAAAGGAATCTGCTGAAGTATCCATGTATGGGAGGATGGGGGTCTAAATTATAGAAATAGAAACAGAGAGATAAAATTAAAGGGAAAAAAGGTGTCATGATTAATGTGATTGTATATAAACCAGTAAGCTCATTATGAGACTTCAAGCACCCTGGCCAGGCAGAGGGTGGGCCCAATGCAAGAGCCAGATTTGGGAAAGGGGTTGAGGAGAGCATGACAATTTCAGTTTTGGACATTATGAGTTTGAAACTTACTATTATTCACTCTTCCTTGTTACAACCCTCTGCTGATTATTTTTTGTCTGACTTTCTAATGACAACTTCACTGAGGCACACTCTAAATTGTGGGGTAGGGAAGAGGTCTCTTTTGTGCACTATAAATGAAGCTGTAATTGCTCACAAAAGAAAACCAAATTTTGAGAAAATTTTTTGAATATTCAGATTTCAGGGTATAATTGAGTTGATCCCATACCACATGTGAAATAATGAAGCCCTTGGTTTTGTTTGTTTTTACAATCCAGTGTGGAGATCACATGTATTATAAATTTTAGCAAACTTAACTAATATTTATTGAGCATGTGTGGTGTACCTAGATTGAGATTATTGTTTGCCACATGGCCATTCTTTGAATGCAAAGGAGAACACTTTTTTTCTAATTTGGTGGTTTAATCATCTTTAATTTTGGTTTTGTGATGATCATTCATTGAGGTGTCCTTGTTTTTAGTGAAAAGGCAAAGCTAAACTCAGAGCTAATCTGAATTTGTAGTGTAAATTACCAGGTTTGTCTGAATATTCCACTTCTTAAAAGCAAAAAAAAAAAAAAAAAAGCTCAAGTGCAAAACAGGATTCACATTTAAACCAGACTTTTTAATACTGAGATAAAAGAAACCTGTTTGAAAGAATATCTTAAAGCCTTCCTCCCTCAGGACAACTGCCTACAGTTTACAAATGATCATTATAGACATGTTGTTGAACCATAAAACACAGTATTTAACTCACATGATGGGCATCAGGCCTTTCTCCTATTTTCTCACATCTATATGTGCCTTGGCTTCCTTTAATGGCTTTCCCCATCATAGCTGTTGCTTTATTTTAATGATGTGCCTTTTGTTTTCCCCTTTATGTCACAGAGGTAGACACCACTCACCACGCCAGCCTCACCTTCCAGAGGCAAGTAACTTCCTAGGCTCCGTTCATACATACAGAACATCTGGGGTCACTCTAGGAAAGCTGGAGGACCCAGCAGCTCTATGCCCCTGGTTTTATCATGATCCCTACTAACTTGTCAGCATGTAAGTCTACACAAGGAAGTATGGTTCTCTCATTCTGAATACTTTTCTTTTGGGATATCTTTCAGGAAAGTTTCTGGTGAGGAAATGTTTTTATTCTTTATACTTTATTACATCCCCTCATACACATTATTATTTCTATAAATTAGGTCTCTAAAAACCTAATTTGTAAGATTAAGTGACAGTGTTGGCTTAACAACAATTTTCTCTTCTTAGGGTAAAATTTTTAAACTTCATGAACAAAATTACTTACATATTCAATTGAAGCTCTTCACTAATTCAAAATAAATCTTCCCAAATTATTAACAATTAATGAAATTTGTTCTCTTCTCAGACAGGATAGTGTATTTAACGTATTCTTGTGTTAGAAACTCTTTTATAAGTAAGACATAATTATGCAAATAAGTAGGCAAAAATAATCAGAGTTATCAGACCTAGAGAAGTAAATAGTAATATAATTTCATTCAGCTATTTTACATTTCTGTTTGAGGTAACCATTGAATAATTAAGAATTAGAAATGTTTTCATTCAGCAAATACTATATACATTTAAACAATACTACAATCGCCTGTGACTTGCCACTGGGTTCAGATGAAAAATGGAAAGGACAAAAGTCCCTGGGAAAAAGTTAGCAGACCAAGAATGAGGTAGGGTGAAAAAGATGGAACGGGGAGACACAGCACTGAGGAGGAAAGGAAGACATATACAAGGAGAATGAAAGAGAAGTTGGACATGAGTGATATTAATTCGAGCAATTTCTTAGATGTTACTAAACTTTCA
Organism: Leptonychotes weddellii; assembly: GCF_054177405.1. Classification (NCBI taxonomy): domain Eukaryota; kingdom Metazoa; phylum Chordata; class Mammalia; order Carnivora; family Phocidae; genus Leptonychotes; species Leptonychotes weddellii. The sequence continues at coordinate 25,292,334 of NC_138375.1, read as the reverse complement.
CCATGCACTGCTCTTCCCTGGGGTGGTGAGTTTAGAAAATGTTCACCCTTTATTTTCTCTGATTTGAAATAAGCAACGTAATCATTGTTCTCCATTTTCATTAGCCTTAACCCTTCAGATGTTCTGCTTTTAATGATTTAACCACTAGGTTGGGGAAATTATTTGATGCATCCAAAAACAACATGCAGGGTGATTTTATCCCTTGGGTTAGATTTTAGATCGAGTCACTGAATGTCAAGTCCAAGACAGATATATCCAGTAGGCTGATAATTTTCCATCTCTGCCTTAGTCAAATAAATTATGGTAATGAACACGTTGCTGCAATAATGACTGATCGATTGTGATGCAGTGCATGTGCATGCACATACAACTACACACATCAAAGATGCCTTTCTTCTGGCAAAACTGGTAGTATGTAGATGACTAATGCCAGGTTATCTATATCCTCTTGTAGTTCAGGATGTGTTTTTGTTGTTGTTGTTTTTGGTTTTTCCAGAGAGAGAGAGAGAACAGGGTGGGGGAGTAGGGAGCTGGGTAGGGGCAGAGAGAGAGGGAGAAAGAGAATCTTAAACAGGCTTCATGCTCAACGAGGAGCTTGACGTGGGTCTCAATCTCACAACCCTGAGATCATGATCTGAGCCAAAATCAAGAGTTGGACACCCAACTGACTCAGCCACGCAAGCACCTCCAGGATGTGTTCTTATTATCCATGCCAAGGACCAGTCCACATTTTTGGAGTGGTCCCAAGAAATTATGGAGAACAAATGTAAAGAAAACATATTTTTATATTTAGACACTTAGCTCAAGTGTATAGAGACAGGATTAAGACTTTCTGTTTGAGAAGAGACATTTAAATAAATCTTTGTGGTTCTAGCAATTAATAGTACAAACAATTAATTTATGTTGATGCTTACCATGTATGAGGTATTGTACTTGCTAGTTCACAAATCTATTTTTCTGTAAGGTAAATAAAGGATGCAAGTGTTTGCAAGCTTTAAGTATAGTTTTTAAAATATCTATTGCCTATAATATGTATGGCAAGTCTTCATGCTGCAGGTTCTATGAAAAGAAGCAGTGTAGCAAAGTGGAAAGACATGGTCTTCTCTTGCGGCAAAACTTAGTACCTTAAAATTTGATTATGACTATGATCTTAGGGATGAACTTCAGAAAGAGCTCAACTGTACAATTCCTGCTTGGTGTTGGTAGTCAATTAAACAATGTCCCCCCAAATTCTTGTCCACTTAGAACATTAGTATGTAATTTTATTGGAAATAGTATCTTCGCTGATATAATTGGTTAAGGATCTCAAGATGAAATCATCCTGAATTTAGAGTGGCCCCTAAAGCCAACGACTGGTGTCATTAGAAGGAAAGGAGAGGACACATGGACACACACACACACACACAGAAGGCCACGTGAAGATACAAGTAGTCAGAGATTGGAGCTACAGTGCCACAAGCCAAGGAACACCTGGAGCTACCAGAAGTTGGAAGAGGCAAGGGAGCATTCTTCTTTAGAGCTTTCTAAGGGAGTGTGGTCCCTCTGACACCTTGATTTCATACTCCTAATCTCAAGAACTATGAAAGAACAAACTTCTGTTTTTTGAAACCACCCAGGGTGTGGTACTTTGTTACAGCAGGACTAGGAAGCTAACTTGGAGTCTCTTCTGTGATTGCAATTAGACATCAGGGCTACAATCTTCTGAAGGCTCAACTGGCCTAGAAATTGTCCCTGAGGATGAGGATGCATCAATGACATCACTTGCATGGCTGCTGGCTGGGAGCTCAGCTAGGACTGTCAGCTGTAGGCCACAGTTAATCTCCATGTGAGCCTCTCCATGGGGCCGCCTGGCCTTCTGCAAAGCACAGTGGCTGGTTTCCGAGACAGAGTATCCTGAAAGAGAATTTCCTGTGAGCAAGGTTTCCTAGAGGCCCAAGCAGAAGCTCCAAAGCCTTCTTATGATAGAGCTTCAGAAATTCCAGAACATAACTTCCACTACATTCTTTACATCAAGAAAGTCACTAATGCTAACCCAGCCTCAAAGAACGGAAGTTAGACTCTACCTCTCAATGGAAGGAGTAGAAAAGATTTCGCAGTTGTCTTTCATCAGCCCCACGGACCTAGATTCAAACTGTAACCCCACCACTTGCTAGCTGAGAGCACCGTACTAAACCTCTCGTAGCCTGCTTTTCCATTTATAAAATGGAGATGACAGTATCATTCATAGGAGGTTATTATGATGACCAAACTAAGTTAAATAATGCCATTTCGGTCTCTGAAAATTCCACGATGTCCATGTGCACACAACTAATATGTATACATGTCAATGGTGAATATAGATTTAACTCTCTGAAGGTATCAGCTAAATAGAAACAGAATGCGAGTTTCAGAGGTGACATGTTGGGAATCCCCTATTCATGTAGCTGTTGAAGTTTCTATGTCTAGAGTTCTAATGAGAATCGTGCTTAGCTTTATTTTGACATAGAAGTTGGGACAAAAGTGCAACAGAGATTTACACTGTGGCTCCCAGATACCCATGGAGACTCCCGATGATGCTCTGAACACTCAGCAGTGAGTGCCCCCACTCTGCCCCACAGAAGGCAAAAGCATTGGCAAAATCTTAGATTCTCCTGCCCTCCAACTAAGTTATAATTTTATGTTGATGGAGTATTTAACCACCTCTGATTCCCCTAGTCTGTTCCTCTTTGTCAGAATGAATTCCTACTGCATTTCTACATTAAGTATTGCACAGTTTTCCCTCCAACTCAGTGAACTTGTTCAAGAAGAAAGGAAGCTTTGTGTGTTGATATGGGGACAAATAAGCATTAAGAGCATGATGGGATGCAGGAAACCTTGAGTTCATATGGTTCATTCCTCTACTGCCAAGCCCTCCTTTTCCACTCAAACTTCTTATTCCTTGACTTCAGTTACTGGTATATTCTTGCGTAACAGACTTAAAGCAACAATTCTCCATCCCTTCCCACCATAAGTTGTAAGCATCAGTCAGTTTGGATCTATACAGTCATAAAATACTTTTTTCCTTATGCACTTCATCCTAGAAACTCTGCTTCTGTCAGTTCTCCAGTAGGAACCTGGTTTGTAGAGTCAGGTGTTGTCCAAGGATGCCCCAGAATTCCAGCTGTCATCTCCTCCCCTACACATACAATCCAGCTTAATCCAAAATGGAAACCACTGGTTGTTAAAAACCCAGACTTGGTCACCAGACCACCTGGATTCATAACTCTAGCTCTGCCATTGATCAGCTTTGCGCTCTTATGCAGATGACCAATACTCTGTGCCTCGGTTCCCTCATCTATAAAATAGGGATAAGGCAAATACTTGCCTGTACTGTTGTTATGAGAATTAACTGGGTGATACATGTGAAGTGTTTCAAAGGGTACTTGGCACTTAGTGCTCAATAAATTTTTTTTTAAAGATTTTATTTATTTATTTGACAGAGAGAGACACTGTGAGAGAGGGAACACAAGCAGGGGGAGTGGGAGAGGGAGAAGCAGTCTTCCCGCGGAGCAGGGAGCCCGCCACGGGGCTCGATCCCAGGACCCTGGGATCATGACCTGAGCCTAAGGCAGACACTTAACGACCGAGCCACCCAGTTGCCCCTAAATGTTTTTTATACGAGATGATGGTAGGTGGTTTACAGATCAATATATTTTGGAATTTTGTATTTATTTTAATGCATGCCTGAAAAAATATAACTCACATATCAAACCTATTACACCAGATTTTATTGCTTAGGCTAAATAAAATTAGTGGGCCTACTGAAAAATATATTATGTAAACTAGCCTAGGTGATATACTGATAAGGCAAAAATCACAAAGGTGGCTAGGTGAATGATTAAAATTTGGGAAACACTTCCCTAGTTAGAAAAGAACTAGAAACTAACCCAGTACATGGACCCACTCTTTCCTTATACATTTGTAAATCACTCATAGGGTATGCTCTTAACTTAGACACAAGGCATTTTTTTTTTTTTTTTTTGCTAAGGGTCTCAGCAACCAGGCCTGTGTAGAGATTTCTTGTTCCAGTTTTTGGCAGTGAGGCAATTTCCCTGACTCAGAATCTGATTAGTCTAAGAACTAGACATACGTGAGCTCCAAACAAGTGCTATCTCACTGTTAGTCACATTCAAGTTAACATCATAATGCAGGCAAGGATCAGGCTGACTTGGTTTCTAATTATTCTTGCCTTGTTTTAGCTGTGAACCCTCAGGCACATGACTTTTTCTAGCTTTGCAATTTCCTTAACTGAGGCTCCAACAACAGCTCTGCTTCCTTAGGGGAATGTTCTATCAAATAACATATGCTATGTGAAACCTCTTGGCAAACACCCAAAAAAGCTATGCACACAGATGTAAATATTGAGCATGAGATTAGGCTGTGAAAAAGAGTTGCTAATGACACTTGTAGGGGAAATAGACACCACCAAGATTCTTAGAAGGGATCCTAGCATGATACTCTAGCACAGACTGTAGAGCCAGACTGTGGGGCTCTAAGTTATGCCCCTGACTGCCTGAGTGAACTGTGTGCCTCCAGTTCCTCATCTGTAAAATGGGGATAATAATAAAGCTGGCATTACAGGCAGTTTATGAATACCTAAGGCGTTAACACATACAGAGAGCTTGGGACAATGGCTAATTCTCAGTATATGTTCAGTAAGTTAACTATTAGTATCAAACTGTTATATTTAGACACTGCTAGTGAGAATTCTGGTCATTTTCTAGAATTTTTGTTGAGACACGGTCTGGATTCTTTCTTGCTATGCACCTTCCATGAAAATATACAGCCAATAAGTTAACTGAAGAAAAAGATTTTAAAGGACGCATTGTATTCAATGTATATTTACTTGTATTTAATGTGTATGATTTATCCCAGTGAGGATTATTTTTTAAATGCTTAGACTTAGTTTTATAACATCTGGTGGCTACATTTTTCCCCAGGCCAGTGGAACTAGAGAAGAGGGATCAAGCGATGGGGTCTGGAATTAGCTGCCTGGGCTTGAATCCTAGTTTTATTACTTCCTTAGTGTAGTGACTACTGTGGACAGATCACTTAAACTTTCAAAACATCAATAACCTCAGGTATAAATTGGAAATAATAAGTGCTTATCTCATGGGGTTATTGAGAGATTTATAGGAGGGAAGACCTGAGAGCATTAAGCAACTGTTACTATTATTGGATCAATTTGCACTGGAATCTACAGAGCTACCTTTCAAGTTGCTCATGTGGTGGAATTAGATACAGGGTTCAAATGTGCAGACAAAAGCACATATTTAAGTAACGATACTATGACCCAGGTTTCTGGCTCCTGGTCTTGTTACGCCTCCAATGATGGGCTATCTCTATTGGGAAAGGTGCTCTGTGGGCAGGAGGAAACTTGAATGGACACAGCCCACATTCTTCTTTTCCTGCTAGAAGATTCTTTCACCTTGTTACTTCAATAAGATGCCAGGGACTCTGTGCCTTGTCTTCACTTGTCCACGGGTCATCTTGCTACTTTTTCATGTTCCTGTATAGCACCTGATTAAGGCTGCCCCTTTTTGAAGCAGCATTCCAGTTCATCTCAGGAATGTTTCCGGAGTTTTCCCTCAAAGTATGGGACATGCTTCACAGCTGTGGTGCCTGAGTTTTGGTTTGTTAAAACTGGGAGTTGAGAGTTATTTACCTGGTAGATGCCCCAGGCTTAACACAGTCAGAGAGTGACCATTACAGAAGCCCAGGGGAGGCTTGATGCCGTGTGGACTTTGCCACCTGCCTTCCATTTCTGACACCATTCAAATCAATTATTTTAACCAAAACACAGTTACACATTTCACAACTGTGATTTTAAGAGCAGTGTCAACATTTCAAAGCCTTGATTCTAGAGGGTCGTTGAGATTAAAAAAAAAAATACGTTCATTTTAAGCACGCCACGTGTTTGGATCATGCCCTACAAGTCAGGGTGGACTGTACCATACATCTAAGGATTTCCCTGCGTCGTGAGCTGAGCAATTTTACGGAGTACACTGACCCTGATGGAACCTTGTAAACTCATTAATAGCAAGTGTTTCAAAATCTTCCCCTTCCAGTATGAATCGTGTGTTTGTACCTTGCTTGTGTGACATGGGATGCACTCAAACAGAGAGGACAAATTCCTGCCTTGAGAGACGGGAAGGGATGAGGTTAATAAAATAGTAGCCACAATAAGGGCTACTCACGATGATAAGCTCTTTACCTAAATTATCGTCTTGAATTATCACATAATATGAAGAAGGTGCTAATCAAGACCTTAAAACACATATAATTATAAACCTTAAAAGGGCATTATATCAATTTTTGTCCTTTTCTACAAAAAAAAAAAAATATATATATATATATATATATATATATATATATATATAGATGACCAGGGCAGCTAAGGAAATAGTTCTGGAATAAGCCAGTCTATTCTTGCCCATTCTCGGCACCCAAATCTTATTTCCCTCAGGGATGTCTGGTCCACATACTCCAAGTATCTCTTTTTCCCCATGACAAATCTATCCTGATTAACATCAGGATACCAGCGATTGGCATGAAATCAGGAGGGGCAAAGTACTTGAGCGCTTTGCCATCACGAGCGGGGTAACTTGCAACAGGCTTTAAGCTACAAATAAGTTATCAAATCCATGGCACCCTATTTGCTCAGAAAGAAAAATGTAACAGAACATTCTAGAGAGAGCTGTGATATCTTTAAATTAGTAGGAGCTCTGCAGGGGTGTCCTTACCGTTCAATTGGAGTCTGGAGCCTTCAGAACCAAATCCAAACTCCTCCATCTGGCATGGGACACCCTTCACAACCTCCGTTCCTTCCACTCCTCCTTCCTGTGGCATTCCCTACCACACATCTATCCGACTTCATCTCCTACCATTCTCTTCTATTTCTATATTCTTCAGTGGAGTACTGAGCAATTTTTATTGACATAAATTAACATACAAAACATCTGTGAATATTTATTAAAAAAAGCACACATGTAGAATGTTGATAAAAATAATAAGATAACTTGCAGCTTAAGACTGTATCCATAGTTTATACAGAAACTATATATTAGAGGACAATAAAATCATAATCTTCATAAAATATAAAATGGAGACTTGTCAAAAATTTTGTTTAAACTGTTAATTAATAAGGGAACTGGTAACAAGTCACAATCCATTCAAGGGAGAATCCAAAGGGCAAAATTACTGGGATATTAGTCAATTGCACCTTAACTGGGTAAAAATCATTCGCATTTCCATGGACAAGAATAATTTGCATTACTACCCTTTTCCTCAATTTACAGAGATGTAAAATACTTCTAGAGACAATGAATGTCACAGATAACCTGGCAGTGTGCATTAACTAGGATATTTGGTAATTCTTTTTTTAACTTTTGCCATCTCAAGATTTTCCATGATTCCTCCTGACAAATATATTAGATAGCATACAAGGTGGGATGTAAAAAACTAATAGACACGAGTGCCAGCCACTGTGACAAGGTCTTTACTTAAATTATTTCATTATCACATAACTCTGTGAAGTAGGTGTTAATCAAGGCTTTAAACCTTCAAAGAATGTTATATCAATCAGTCTTTAGTTCCTCCTCACCAAGGAACATTTGATGACTAGGGTAGCTAAGGAAATATTCCTGGTAGAGATTAGTTCTTCGTATTGGTATCTCAAGTCGCTCTGGCCTTGGGCAGTCTGGCTAGCAGATACGGGATCTCGGCAGCTTCTGCTTCTTCCTCTTCCTCTGCTCTCCCTCCTCCTTCTCCTCCTCTTTCTCTTCTTCTGCTCCTTCTTATTTTCCTTTGTCTTTTTTAACAAATTACTGAAAGATCTTAATATTTGATCAACTCCAGAAATGCTCACGGTACTGATGACCTACAGCCTGACTCCCTCTGTCTACCTGGGGGTTCTGTTTGATGGGTCTGACCTCTCTGTGTACACTGACAAGGGGGGGTCCCTTGTCATGGGAAGAATCCCACTTGCTTACTCAGAAAGCTGAAAACAGACACCTTATTGTATAGAAACTTGTTCTCCAAGATGCTGCCTCTGAAATGCTCTCAATCCCTGAACTTCTGTCCCTAATCCCATTGTAACTCTTAATATGACAGTTTGATCATTTCACACTATAGTATAGAATATATTTCTCTTGTTCATTCATTCATTCATTCATTGGACCAAGAGTCCTGGACTTCTCTGCACTAGATACAGCCCTTGGTCTAAAGGAAACCAGCTGTGAACAAAGCAGACAAAAACTGTGGCCACCCTGGAACTTAGGCAATTTCTTTAAAACAAGTGGAATCTCTGCCACGGTAACTGATACAAAGTGTTACGGAATAAAGAAAAGAAGAAAGGGGGGAGCTAAATTTATGATAATGTGGCATGAGTTGAGGGAGCACGGAAATTTTTTAATTGTGTGGTCAAAGAATGTCTCACAAAGACCTGAATCTGGGAAGGGGAGCCATGTGGATATCCCAGAAGAGAATGCACATTTTATAAGTGCAAAGACCTGAGGTGACAGCATGCCTGGGATGTTAAGGCACATCAAGGAAGAGTATCAAGGAGGTCAGTATAAATCATGGGGAAAAGCTCACTTTTCCTCTCTTAAAGATTGAAGACACAGGGGCGCCTTGGTGGCTCAGTAGTTAATCGTCTGCCTTCTGATCAGGTCATGATCCCAGGGTCCTGGGATCGAGCCCCGCATTGGACTCCCTGCTCAGCAAGAAGCCTGCTTCTCCCTCTCCCACTCCCCCTGCCTGTGTTCCCTCTCTCGCTGTGTCTCTCTCTGTCAGAGAAATAAAATCTTTAAAAAAAAAAAAAGAGATTGAAGACACAGCTCATTGTATGAACTTCGCTCACCTCCAACCCTTTTGGGAATATGACAGGAATACAAAAATAGACTGTGAATAAATGAATGGAGTCCAATGTCCTTCCTCCAGTGCTGGTCACAAAATATTAGTATCACAGACCTATGGACTTTATTTTTCTCCCTCTAAAATACACAAGGAGTTAACAATATTTTAAATTAAAAAAAAAAAACTTAAAAAAATTACTTAATCTAAAAAACTTAATTTTATTGTATGACTAAATTGATCTTTCTGATTTTTTTAGGTAGCTTATTTTAGAGAAAATTAAATCCTTTGTTCTTTATTCTTTTATATTTAAATATTGAAACTAATGCAATGAAAGTGCTAATTGATGTTGGAGAATGTATATTAGCTCTCCAAACTAGCTCTCTAAAGTCTTGATGGAGGTGTTTTGCCAAGAATAAGAATTTTCAACAAATGTTTGGTTTCAGAGAGAGATCAAGGGCAGTGTTTTCCCTTAACTTCAGAATATGGCCAAACATTTATAAAATCATATGCATTTCTCTTTTTATTTTTCCCATTTCTCATTTTGCCAAAGGATTAGCCCTCCCTAGTTCCATAACACCATTATTTAAGGGCATGGCAGATCAAATAGGATACAGACATAATTTATTGTATTGCACTGCACTGTAGTGCACTTTGCAGAAATATTGTGTATTTTACAAATTGAGGGTTTGTGGCAACCCTGAGTCAAGCAGATATATTGGTGCCATTTTCCAACAGCATTTGCTCACTTCATGTCTACCAGAATTACATTTTGGTGATTCTTGCAATATTTCAAACTTTTTCATTATTATGATGTTTGTTACGGTGATGTGTGGTTAAGTGATCGTTGATGTTACTATTGTAATTGTTTTGGGACACTACACACTGCACCCATATAAGATGGTAAAGTTAACTGATAAATGTGTTGTGCTCCAACACACATTGGCTCCACCAACCGGCCGTTTCCCCTTCTCTCTCCCTCTTCTCGGGCCTCCCCATTCCTGAGATGGGCCAATATTGAAATTAGGCCAATTAATAACCCCTACAGTGGCCTCTAAATGTTCAAGTGAAAGGAAAAGTTACTCTCACTTTATATCAGAAGCTAGAAAGGATGAAGTTCAGTGAGGAAGGCATGTGGAAAGCTGAGATAGATCGAAAGCCAGGCGCAACAGTTAGCCACGTTGTGAATGCATAAGAAAAGTTCTTGAAGGAAATGAAAAGTGCTAACCCAGTGAGCACACATATGATATAAATAAATCAATCAATCAGCCTTATTGCTGATATGGAGAAAGTTTTAGTGGCCTGGATAGAAGATTAAACCAGCCACAATATTCTTTTAAACCAGAGCTTGATCCAGAACAAGGCCTTAACGCTCTCAGTTCTATGAAGACTAAGAGATGTGAGGAAGCTGCAGAAGAAAAGCGTGAAGCTAGCAGACGTTGGTTCGTGAGGTTTAGGAAAGAAGCTAGCTCCATAGCATAAAAGTGCAAGGTGAAGCAGCCAATGCTGATGTACAAACTGAAGTTCTCCAGAAGATCTAACTCAGATAATTAAAGAAGGTGGCTACACAACAGATTTTCAATGTAGACAAAATAGCATCATATTGAGAGATGAGGCCATCTAGGATGTTCATAGCCAGAGAAGAGAAGTCAATCAATGCCTGACTTCAAAGATTCAAAGGACAGGCTGACTCTCTTGCTAAGGGCTAATGCAACTGGTGATTCAGTGGGAGCCAATGCTCATTTACCACCCTGAAAATCCTAGGGCCCTTAAGGACTATTCTAAATCTACTCTGCCTGGACTCTGTAAGTGGAACTTCAAAGTCTGGGTGACAGTACATCTAGTTTAATGAATATTTTAACCTGCTGCTGAGCCTTACCACTCAGAAAAAAAGATTCTTCCTAATATTGACAAATCTGGCCGCCAAGGGCTCTGATGGGGGGTGTACAATAAAACCAATGCTGTTTTAATGCCTGCTAACACAACATCCATTCTGCAGCCCATGGATCAAGGAGTAATTTTGACTTTCAGATCTCATTTTTTAAGAAATACATTTTGTAAGGCTATGGCTGCCAGAGATAGTGATTGCTCAGATGAATCTGGGCAAAGTCAGTTGAAAACCTTCCAGAAGAGATTCACTATTCTAGATGATATTAAGAACATCCCAGGGTCCTGGCATCAAGCCCTGCATCGGGCTCCCTGCTCCACGGGAAGCCTGCTTCTCCCTCTCCCACTCCCCCTGCTTGTATTCCCTCTCTCATAGTCAAATAAATAAATAAAATCTTTAAAAAAAAAAAAAAAGAACATTTGTGATTCATGGGAAGAGGTTAAAATATCAACATGAGCATGAGTTTGGAAGAAATTGATTCTAACACTCACGGATGACTTTGAGGGGCTCAAGACTTCAGTGGAGGAAGTAAGTGCAGATGTGGTGGAAATAGCAAGAGAACTAGAATTAGAAGTGGAGCCTGAAGATGGGACTGAGTTGCTGCAATCTCGTGATAGAACTTTTAACAAATGAGGAATTGCTTCTTAGGGATGAGCAAGGAAACTGGCTTCTTGAAATAGAATCTATTCCTGGTGAAGATGCTGTGAAGATGATTGAAATGACAACGAACAATTTAGAATTTTACATGAATTTTTTGATAAAATAGCAGCAGGGTTTGAGAGGATTGACTCCAATTTTGAAAGAAGTTCTACCCTGGTAAAATGCTGTCAAACAACATCACACACTACAGAGAAATCCTTCCTGAAAGGAAGAATCGATCGATGTGGCAAATTTCATTGTCTTATTTTAAGAAATAGCCACAGCCTCCCCAGCCTTCACCAACCACCACCCTGATCAGTCAGCAGCCATCAACACTGAGACAAAAACTTCCACCAACAAAACCCATTCTGACTCACAGAAAGCTCCGATGCTGGTTAGCATTTTTCAGCAGTCAAGCATTTTTAAATAAAGGTATGTTTCTTTAGTCATAAAGGATGCTGCTGCACACTTAATAGGCTACGGTATGGTGTGTACATAACTTTTACCGGTTCTGGGAAACCAAAAATTTCATTTGACGCACTTTATTGGGATATCCACTTTTATTGTGGTGGTCTGAAACGGAACCCACAATATCTCTGACTTATGCCTATACTTAAAGCTATTAACATTATTATATGTTTACTATTTATATAGCAGTTAATGACCTGCAAAGTGCTTTCTAGATCTTCTCTGTTTATTCCTAAGTCATAAGCTATGTAAATTTTTTCAAGGAGGCTGGAACACTTCAGAGATGAAAAAATTAACTAAGAAGGGAACAAAGTTTTTAAGAGCCAGAAATACCTATCTTGAGCACATGACCTAACTTAGCAGTTCTCTTTTCCTTCATCTCCTGTTGCTTCTCTTTCTCTTTTTAATCTCCTTTTCTCCATTTTGATGACATATTTAAGAACATAAGAAAAGGATGTATGTGTGTGTGAGACAGTGCATGTGAGTGCTAGTGACATTGAAGTATGTCAGCCTCATCACCATTTACCTTTCCAATTCAGAGCACTGGATGGCTTTTATTGTTCAATGTGTTTTCAATAATCAGAGAGAAGTGGGAGGAAGAAGTCACTTTGACTTCTTTTCTCTCTGTCTCACAAATACTAGCTCTGGTGGCCTCCTGTCCCTGAGTCCACTCCATTTGTAGCTTTCAGTCATCACATCTTCCAAAATTGCACAGCCTATTTTCCCTTTTACCTATATTTCCTCCCTAATTCACTCAACTGTGGCAGATTTTGCAAAATTTCCAAATGTATCTTTAAATATTAGCCATTAGGCATTACTTCGTTAAATAAAGCTCATTATTTTCTCTTTCTGTTTTTCTTCCTAAACATGCTGATCCCAGGTTCTTATATCACTCTCATTCTTTTCCAGTCCCCAGAAGTTATAGACTAAGATAAAACTTAGACTAGATGGGGGCCAGGATAGAAGAAACAGAATCCAGACTCGGACGTCCTTGAGATTTTTCACGTTGAGTTTATCTGTACAGCTTGTTAGCAGTTTGGAAAACCAGTTTAAGGGTTTTAGAATCTAGAATCCTTGATTCAAATATTGGATCTAACATTGGCCAGCTCTGTCGTCTTTGGTAAATTAATTAGCCTCTCTGAACCTTGGCTTCTTTTTTGTCAAATGGGGATGGTATTTTAGTACTTAACTCCAGAAGCTCTTACAAGAATCAAAATAGGTAAAGGTCTTATCTTTAGAATTTATCTCATAACATCCCTATAAGACCACATTTTTGTCCCAATTTTACAGACAAGACAACTGAGTACTGACTAGAGTCATAGATAGAGCTAGTCTTCCTTCCTTCCTTCCTTCCTTCCTTCCTTCCATGAATATGTAAAGAAGGCCAGCTAGGTACCATCATGAAACCTTCCATTCTAGTGGAGAGAGGTGATGATAAGGAAGTAGCAATATACAAATGAGAATTTTAGAAGTAATAACTGTAATGAAAAGAAAAATTAGGATAACAGAGAGCTACAGAAAAAGAGGGGAGGCGTGTTCAAAAGGGCCCCTGAGGAATGGACATTCATGCTGAGACCAGAATGAAGAAGAGCTGCACCATGATGGACCAAGGGCATGGGGTGTATGCTCATGGGTGCACATCAGGAAGTTGAAGGCGCAATACTTTAAAAGGGAGCTTGCCCCTCTGAACAAATCTCTCCCAGCTTTAGGGAGAACAATGACCCTATGGCACTCGACAGTCTTCTAGGATCATAATGTCCTTAGTCGGCAACGTGTTTGTGCAGGTTTAATACAATGTGCTCCGTATGTTTGTGTGATTCCAAAGCGATGAAGGGCGAGGGACCTCAAAATGTGCATATGTCCGTCTAGTTCACTGTCATGTGCTAACCTCAGAGGAAGTTCCCTGCCCATTTTGCTTCACTGGAGAGGAAAAGAGAGAATCTGTTAATGAACAAAGCAATCCAAGTAATTAGTCGGCTGCTGGGACACCACACAGGGCAATTTGCTCAGCTCTTTTGAGCTCGGACTGACCGGCTCCCAACAGAGCAGGGAAAAAAATACACAGAACCTGGGTCTTTTAGGCCAGATGTTCCTTGATCCATGCTAGTTTCGGCTGTCACACTGCATGCCCTCTTGTGGCTCTGATTACACCATCCCAAGATAGCAAATATTTTGAGAACAATTAGAACTTAGGAGGAGATTTTGATTGGACTTGTGACGAAGGCTTGATCCAATCCATTAGTAATCCTCTCTAGATCAATCTGTCGTTTGCACGCTGTGGTGTGACACATGGGGTATGTCCCCAGATGGAAGAAGAGTTCACATTTGAGTATAGAAAGAGGGGTGAACCAGAAGCCCCAGTGAGACCGCGAGTGAAGTAATAATATAAAATCATAGGGATTCAACATGGCTGCAGGGCTTACTGCACAGCATGGACCTTCAAGCAGCCAGACATGTTCCCAAGAGAAAAGACAGATGCAAGATACACGCACGAAGCACCTCAGAGCTGCAGGCCTATATGAATGTGGAGGTAAGACATGTAAATCATCTGCCACCTTAGACTAAGTGTATTCACTTCCTAAAGTCCTCGTAATAAAGTACCCAAAACATGGGTGGCTTAAAACAATGGAAATTTATTATCTCACAACTCCAGAGAGACCAGATGTCTGACATCAAGGTGCTGGCAGGGCCATGCTTCTTCTAAAGTCTCTAGGGGAGAACCCTTCCTTGCCTCTTCCCGCTTCTCGTATTTGCTGACAATCCTGGGTGTCCCCTTGGCGTGTACATGCATCACTCCAGTCACATGGCTGTCTTGTCCCTGTTGTCTCCATGCTGTCTTTCCTCTGTGCACATCTGTCTCTGTGTCCATCCTGGACTAGGTCATACTGGGTCATACTGGTAGGTTAGGGCCTACCCTAATGACTTCATCTTAACCCGATTGCCTCTGTAATGACCCTTTTTCTGAGAAGGTCACATTCTGAGGCAATGAGGAGCTAGGACTTCAACCTGTCCTCTTGAGGGGACGTAATTCAACCCATAACACTAGGTTATAGTGCAAGTCGTTAACACTATCTGCTTTCTAACCTGAGTTACCCAATCAGACGGGGCAACAGGAAAAGAGTGTTAGATTTAGGACAAAATATATATTATAATATATATATATGATTCCCAATTAAATTTGGATTGTAGATCAAAAACGCATAATTTTTCATTGAAGTATGTTCCAAATATTTTACAGGACATACTTATGTTTAAAATATGTATTGGTTATCTATATGAAACTCACATTTCACTAGATATCCTGTATTTTATTTGGCAACCCTAAAACAGGCCCTGTGAGCCTTCCTCCTTCTGGTAGATTCTAGGTTCCAGTCCACTCCAAGAAGACACCAGAAGCAATGCATTTGCTGCAGAGAACCCTGTCCTAGGAGTGCTGAGCCTTGGATTCCAGCCCCCCATGGGCTGCAGGTGTCTGATCTGACCAAAGCCATCCACATCTCTACGAGTTGGTTTCTTCATCAGTTAAAAATGAAATAAGAATGTCTTTCTTACCCACCTTAAATTAGTGTTGTGATGCTCAAACAAGATTAATAAAATGAAAATGCTTCCAAAATATTCAAGTGCTCTCGTAGTAGCAAGTTATTTTTTCTAGCTTTGAATTTAGGAGCCTGAAGTTTTGCCTTATTCTGTGTTCTGCAGACCAGCAGATAGTGTGGGCGCCTCCATCCCTTACCTCTAGGAAATGAATGGTTTCCATGGAGAACCACTGCCGCGGCTTCAGTGTTTCACAATAAAAGACTAAAGAATTGGAATGAGAAATGTTGGCTGTAAAAGTGACCCCCCGAGGTGCTGACCAGGACATTTTGCTTTCAGACCTCTGCCCTGAAACATACAAGTTTTTCCATCAACACCTTCATACGTCTCTTTCTCTGCAGATGGAATTAGTGTTTGTGCACCAGTGGGCGAGAAATCACTTTTTACATTTGGAGAAAAGTCTCATCTAAAAAAAAAAAAATAGGGAGGAAAAAGAGACCCTAAAATGCTGAGTACTGAGATCACAGCCTTTCATGAACAATATGCAACCAATTCTGCGGGAAATTTTCAAGTAAGAACTAGAATAATTAGCCACGCTTGCTAAATAAACACTCGGTGTGGTTGCTATCAAAACGAAAATCCATCATTTCTATTTTGACTCTAAGGGTCCATAATTAAGTAGGCTTGGCAGCTGTTTTCAATCCACGTGGACACCTAAGGAGGAAAATTATATGCTTTATCCAGTAAGGAGATTGTGGTTTGTATTTTACATTTTGTCTCTAAGGGATTTTTTTTTTTTTTTTTTTACCAGAAGATGAAAGGTTTTCCTTCACTTGTTTCAAGTGCTCTTGTCAGTTTATAGAAAGTATCATAAAGTGAGAGTAAATCCTAGTAGCCTGCTGTAGCTTATGTAACATTTCAATATATTTATTTACGATTTTAATTATTTTCCTTAAATGTGCTATGCTTAGCATCTAAGTGTACTATGGAAGTGCAGCAATATAGTGCCATTGCTTCAATTGGACATTTGGGGGGGTTACTGTCAAGTGTTAAATCAAATCAATTAATTTTTTTGTTTTCATGAAATGCTTATTTTATTTGCCAACTATCTTCTGTTTCATGTGAGACCCCCATGTACTATGAACAGTGCACATAGTCTATAGCGCTACTTGTAGACTGTGTAAAGAAGAAGTTCTATGAAATTAATTGTCAAGCAGAACAGCGCTAGAATATTTATGTTATCTAGAAGAGCTAACGCTTCCTGTTTTAACTGGAACTCTTATTTCTAATTAAGATTTCCCTTTTGGGCGCCTGGGTGGCTCAGTTGGTTAAGCGACTGCCTTCGGCTCAGGTCATGATCCTGGAGTCCCGGGATCGAGTCCCGCATCGGCCTCCCCGCTCGGCGGGGTGTCTGCTTCTCCCTCTGACCCTCCTCCCTCTCATGCTCTCTGTCTCTCATTCTCTCTCTCTCAAATAAATAAATAAAATCTTTAAAAAAAAAAAA
>NC_138375.1:25201602-25274930 GCF_054177405.1 Leptonychotes weddellii | reverse complement strand
AAAAAAAAAAAAAAGATTTCCCTTTTTAATCTTGTGTTTAATTGAGAACATGGCCTTAAGATGTTAGTATTTTATAAGAGTCAGTGACTTTATAATAACCAGTGACTTTTTTACCTAAGACACACATCAATGGAGAGGAGCACAGCTAAGGAGATGGAGTCAGTCTCTCTATCTTGCTGAGGTGAATTGGAAATGGGAAAAAATGGATCTGTACAGTTCTGGCTATCCTGCCATGAACATGGGGCTTCCCGGGAGAGAGAATGATTAGAAGGATGACATGATATCTGTTGGGTGGACCCGCCATGTGAGCACCGAGGCCTGACAAACATCCCTCATTTGAGAAGTCCAAGCAGCTCGTGCACAAGCCACAGGTTCTTAGACATTGATCAGTGGATGTTGTAGATGACCTTCAGTTGCTCTTCAGACTAATCTGAATCTGGATATCCCCCAATTAGGGAATATCTAGAGGTTTTTAAGGTTTAGAAAGCCATTTTCTTGAAGTTTGCAAGTCTTCGGACAGAGGGTTATGTATTGGGCCATAACAGGACTAAGCTTTAGTTCGATACTACTAGATTATATAACCTTTCTAGAAGTAAATCATTAGTACCTATTTTCACTTTGCCATACTTCCCTTATTAACCATCCCCTACCTTTGTAAAAAAACAAAAACAAAAAAACATAAACTTTACAAAACACTTTTATGCTAATGATCCAAATCTCTTATTCCCATTGGCAACTGAGGGACCTGTGTCTCAAAGAGATGGGGTGACTTTCCCAGAGTCCCCACAATGAGCTGTAAGTCCTCTTCCCTAAACTACCATGTGTCAATTATTCATTTATTAAAAATTATTTATTAGAACCTCCTACATGCCAGAGGAGGTGCTGGGATCAATTGGTGATGAATCAAGAAATAAGAAATACACTGTCCCTACCCTCATAGAGCCTACAGACTGTAAAGGAAAATGGTTAAGTGAGCAACCACAACACTGCAGAATGAGAACTTTCATAAATGAGGCATAGGGTACTACTGAGGGGTTGTTGAAGGCCCCACATCACCACCATCTCAAGGGACATTTATGGGATACTTACTCCATGCTAGGCACCGTGTCATTGCTTTGCAGATATCATCTTGCTTATTACTCACCCAGGCAGTCGATAGATGAAAAGAGAGAGACATGGAGAGGTTAACCAATCTCTCCACGTCACAAACAAAGGTGGAGCCCAAATTTAACCAGGCAGTCTGGTTTGAGCCCAAAGACATGGACTTTCACCTAGATTAATTATATCTACCTGAAGAAAAGATTAGGTTATTTGGGTTAGCAAACTAACACAGAGTTTTGCCCAGTGAGGCAGAAAAGGTTAGACTAATGATCGGTTTGAATTAAAATCTATCACAATTTCTAAACAAATCTCTTTCAAAACTGAAATAGAAACTAAACTTATGAAGTTTCTGTGTCCAAGGCATAGAAATTATTTTAATATTCTAACTATCCCATAGGCAAATCAAAAGAGTTAGCTGCTATGCTCATCTCTGTTATATTGCAAACAGGGTTTTTCAGCTTCTATAAACCAATCAGGAGGGTAGGAATCACCGAATGGTATCATTATGACCACAGAGTACTTAATAGATGCAGCCTTGGAGTCTTGTTGCAGGAAAACACGTAGGTGCCAATTGCGTTTCCCCTCTAGAAGACCGATCCAGAGCCAAGTTTGTAATGGCACATGGAGGGAAAGGTTTCCATCTTTCTTTCCAGCCTCCTGAGTTTTATTTTCCACAACTTTTTTTTTTAAACTTCTATCCAGGCACATTTAATGAAATTCCCAGTCCCGTTGGTTATAATGCTTTTATATCCAATAAAATTATTTATTCTTTGATTTGGTGGTCTATTTTTTTTCTGGACATTAATTAGGAACCTAAAATATTGCTAGCAATCAAGAGTTAAAGGCAGGTGGCAAAAGTGTTTCGGCAAGAGTAACACCATTTTTTATTTTGCTTTGCAGTTTGGAAAAGGAAATTGCATTGCTTTTGAAAATAAATGTGAAATTGTTAACCATGCCACTTCTATTCTGGTCTTCAATTGAAACTGTCTTTGTGGCAGACTGCACAGAAAGTCCTGTCTTTAATCAGCCTCAAGCAATCTATGTAGAACATTTATCTCATTTCCAGTAACACATAGGTTGGCAAACCAGGACTAGTGAAAATAAAATTACTGTAAACTATAATTAATATTCAACTAAATATAATCAACACATGCTTTAGCTCTTTCTTACCCATTTTTCTTACATATTCCCCAAATCACAAATTTCTTCTTGTCATGTCAATCTTATTTGTATATCAAAGACACACTTAATTTTCATGAAGATTTTATTTATTTATTTATTTATTTATTTATTTATTTATTTTTTATTATTTTAGTAACCTCTACACCCAATGCAGGGCTCAAACTCACGACCCCGAGATCAGGAATCACATGCTTTTCTAACTGAGCCAGCCAGGCGCCCGGATGAGAACTTCTTTTAACGTTTGTTACTTCATCAGTTGGTAGGACAACTGACAATCAGCCTACCTTCCCATTATCATAAATATCTGAAGTGACCATCTCTAATTACTTTATTTATGCATTTTTAAACTAAAAATATCATTCATTTTTTATTATTCCCTTTTTATCAAATTTTGCTCTGAATGTCTCCTGTCTTTTTCTAAAGATTTACACTGTTTGGTTTGTTTCTCCCCCATGGAGAAGTGACAAGAGACAGGCCACCCACAGCCAGTGCTGTCGGGGGTGAAGGGCCACACCTGTCTGCCCATCAGAAAGGTTCATCCCCATCTGCTCACCTGAAGCCTTCCTGACATCTTATCCTGAAGGGGTTGGAGTTTGTCATAGTTTTAATGCAATTTATGGAATGGGAAGAGGACAGAAGGGGGGACACAAGCAGGAGACTCAAAATTACAAGGCCTAGGTTTTAGCCCCCATTCTAAAATCTGGTGGCTTTGGGCAAGTCCTTCCTCCTCTCTGCTCCTTCATTCGTTCATGTCAAACTGGGTGTGTTGGAACAACATTCTCTGAGATTCGTTCCAGGTCTGATGTGGTATGTTTTCTAAGGCCTTCTGACATAATGGATGTAAGCCTCCTTTTGACAAATAAAAGTTGTTATTATTGATTTATTTCATAATAAAATCCTAGGTTTTCAATCCATACCAGTGTAGCTTGAACTCGGAATGGGTAAACCCAGGCAATGTGGTTGAGGGGATTACTCAACCCAAGAAGGTGGTTTGGGTGCTGGCAAGCAGGGACAAATGAGCCTGTCTGGGTCATTTTAGCCAACCACAGCATAATTCACAAGGGACAGACTCCCACTATAGTCAGATGCTCCCAGATCAGCATATGCTAACAATTAGCCAGGGCAGAGCCATTTGTCTTAACTTAAAGTCTGTTAGCTGAAGCCTAATTAAACATTGTCAGTTCCTTGAAAAAACAATTTAAAAAGTCATTCCACAATACCATCTTGTCATTGCAGAAAGCTTTAATTAGCAGGACATGCAAAGAATGTGTGTGTTACCTTCAGAAAGAGTTAGGTGCTCCTCTAGAATAACACTTAGCTGAGGGGCTTTGATGAGACAGATGTTCTCTCAATGCAACTTTGAGGAATATTAGGTTGATAGGTTTTTTGCTATAGTTGGGAATAAAAAAATAAATAAATTTTGTTTTGTTCATCTGGAGGATGTATAGAAAATATCCAAACCATGTAATACCAAATATAACCCAAATGTCCCCAATTATTTCTACATCTTCTCTTCAATTCTACAGGCCTTCCTCTTATTTTTAAGCATTTGGTAGGATTTTCTGGTCTACCAGTTTCCTGACCCTAGTGATTTCTGGTACATTAGTGCTCCTGAAAATTCAAAATTTTCCCCCTAATGGTTTGGTACTTAGGATTCTGAATATAGGGGCATCTGGGTGGCTCAGTCAGTTAAGCGTCTGGCTCTTGATTTTGGCTTAAGTCATGATCTCAGGGTCATGAAATGGAGCCACATGTCAGACTCCACACTGAGTGTGGAGCATGCTTAAGATTCGCTCTCTCTCCCTCTCCCCCTACACTTCCCCCTCTCCCTCAAAAAAAAAAAAAAAAAAAAGATTCTTAATATAAAATGGTATGATCGAGCAGTACCAGCCTGGGGTTTTCCAAGAATGGTCTAAAGAGACTTCTCAGGTGAATTCTCAGTTCCTCCTGTTAGGCTGCCCTGATACCTATCTTGACCTTGGTAAGTTTTCTAAAGTAGTTATTGTTTTGAGCTATGGTTTAAAAGTTTCAAGTTGAAGCAGATTCTGTAGTAAATAAGTAAGGAAAAATCACTGTTCTTGAGGCAAGATGGTGATTGGTGGGTAACCTGTACTCCTCTAAAAAGCAGTTCAGTGGTTGAGCTCACTGTCCTCCTGGAGGTACCATACTGATAAGGTAGACTGGTTCTTCTAACTTCTTTTGCCTCAGTTTGTCACTTAATCAACTTAGTCATCTTTTTGTCCCCCCAAACTGACAGAGGCATTAGATTTGGGATAATGAATATGTTCCCAAAGAAAGTCTTCCATTGAGCAGCTGCCTCAGAAAGAACATGAAAGCTAAAGAAAGTGGAGGGGCCCATGCGAATTCTCAGCAAGGCTGATGTGAGCATAAGAAAAAGGAGGGCGCCCTGAGGACTAGCCTCAAACTCAGATCTGTTTTGATAGCCTGCAATCACTGGTGGATCGCATCCAGACTCTGCCTGAAAAATCTGCTGTGTTGAGAAGGAAAGTAACCCTGAAGATGAGTACATGTGGATCTCAGGGCCTCTTGCTAAATGCATCCCAAACAATGTGGACTAAGGTAGATCAGGAAGTATGTTCCCATGAATGAGTGATAGGCAAAAATACAAGGTAAACTACCCTGAGTTAGTCTTTGAGGCCTACCTGTATCTTTGTTTATTTTTGTTTCATTTTTTTTTATATATACAAGTGATTGTTTGGAAGTTACATCCATCTAATATCCCAGCATTGGAAATTATGAGAATGGTTCCAGACACATAAATCAATTGATGTAACTCTTTACGTGGAGCAAGGCCATAGCTTCCAGTTTTGTGTAGTTCAGTGCCATCCCCATATTATGTGAATTTTCACAAAGAAATCTAAGGGCTAGACAACAAGTCAATCTTCCCAATCCCTGAGGCTGCTCAAGTACTGTCACCAAGCCTAAGGGTACCTGTAAAGTGGTCATTCAAAGTGAAGCAAAAACCCAAGCTTCTAGATAAGGTATTGCTGATAGCTAGTACATGCCAACTCAGCAGAGGTAGCTGAACTTTCTTTACATGTGGATTTTAAAAGGGAAATTGTAAAATATCTCCCTTCTATATAACACCAACATACACTGGTATGACCATTTCTTACAACATCATTCCTATGAGGTCGGGGAACAGAATGATAGTATTTACAAATCCACTGGTTTAGGTACAGAGAAATTTTCAAAGTATGAACATGTTCACTGGGAATATGAAAACAAAATGAAAAATGTGACTCTTAAGTCCTAGTCCTATAGCCAAATATTTTGGACCACCCACATCTATTAAAATCAAGTTTGCTGCTTCTCTAGATCGCTCCCTCTGTGGTAAGCAGCTTCCAACATAGCCCCAATGATCCTCATGTACTGGTATTCATACCCTTGTATATTTCTCTTCCATGTTTTATCAGGGTCGGTCTATGTGACCAATAGCATATGGCAGGAGTGATGGTATGTTACTTCTCAAAATAGGTCATAAAAGACCTTGTGACTTCTCCCTCACACTCTTTCTCTTAGATTGTTCATTCTGGGAGATGATAGCTACCATTTTGTGAGGACATTCATACTTCCTTACAGACAGGTCCTTGTGTGAAGAGCAACTGAGGCCAACAGCCAGGGTGGAACTGAGTCCTGTTACCAACCCTAGGAATGAACTTGGAAGCAGAGCTTTTCACCCAGCCAAGCCTTGGATGACTGCAGTCTTGGCAAATATCTCAATCACAATCTCATGGCAGACCCTGAACAAGAACCAAACCACAGAGCTTCTCCCTAATGCCTGACTCATAGAAAGTATGAGATAACAAATTTGTATTGTTTTCAGCCAGTAGGTTTTGGGGAAACTTGTTATGTAGCAATGGATAAACTAATATACTCTCTTTCCTGGTCTTAAATGATTCAGGGTTGATGCTATCTCATTTATTTCTTAAACCTATATAGTCCAAAGTAACTTCTTATGTCTTCTAAAAGTGGGGATTAACATAAGAATAAAAAAAAAAAAGAAAGAAAGAAAGAGTCAATGATGGAGAAATGAAGGAAGGCCACAAATCTGAGCTGACCTATCAGCATCTACAAAAAAGAGACATGTCCAATATGGATTACTGGCTTCCACCGTGGCCCAAATAAAGATGGAAGAATGCTACTTAAACCCTTCAAACACCCCTAAGTTCTCTAGTTCAAGACAATGACCATCAGTGGATTTATCCTATAGAGCTTCAAGCATTTAAAATCTAGGTTGTTTTTGACCTTAATTTTATGTTCCAAACTTTGTGCAACTTTTCACTATAACTTCTTTATTCATTTTGCATCTAATTTATGAGCATTGGTCATGTTATCAGATTTTTGATAGATTATTCCTCAGAAAGTTAACTACCCTTATCATTTCACTAATCCAAGCCTGATGAGCCCCATGGACTCAATCTTCAACGATGCTATATTAGTGATGAAGATCTCTCCAAAGAGCCACACATTTTTAATGATGAGACTTCTCTAAAATGTGCTTAATAATATACCTTGAAGTCTGGCATTGTGATGCCACCAGCTTTGGTTTTCTTTTTCAACATTCCTCTGGCTATTCAGGGTCTTTTCTAGTTTCATACAAATTTTAGGATTATTTGTTCCAACTCTGTGAAAAACGCTGATGGTATTTTGATGGGGAGTGCACTGAATGTGTAGATTGCCCTGGGTAGCATAGACATTTTAACAATATTTATTCTTCTAGTCCATGAGCATGGAATGTTTTCCCGTTTCTTTGTGTCTTCCCCAATTTCTTTCATAAGTGTTGTCGTTTTTGGAATACAGATCCTTTACTTCTTTCATTAGGTTCATTCCTAGGTATCTTATGGTTTTTGGTGCAATTGTAAATGGGTTCAATTCCTTAATTTCTCTTTCTTCCTTCTCATTGTTAGTGTATAGAAATGCAACTGATTTCTGTGCATGGTTTTATATCCTGCCACTTTGCTGCAGTCCTCTATGAGTTCTAGCAATTTTGGGGTGGAATATTTTGAGTTTTTTACATAAAGTATCATGTCATCTGCAAAGAGTGAGAGTCTGACTTCTTTGCCAATCTGAATGCCTTTTATTTCTTTTTGTTGTCCTATTGCTAAGGCTAGGATTTCTAGTACTATGTTAAACAAGAGTGGTGAGAGTGGGCATCCCTGCCCTGTTCCTGACCTTAGGGGAAATGCTCTCAGTTTTTCCCCATTGAGATTCAAGTTATAATACAAAGCTGTAATCATCAAAACAGTATGGCACTGGCACAAAAACAGACACATGAATCAATGGAACAGAATAGAGAGCCCAGAAATGGACTCTCAACTCTGCGGTCAACTAATCTTCGACAAAGCAGGGAAGAATATCCAATGAAAAAAAGACAGTCTCTTCAATAAATATGGTGCTAGGAAAATTGGACAGCCACATGTAGAAGAATGAAACTGGACCATTTTCTTACACCATACACAAAGATAAACTCAAAATGGATGAAAGACCTAAATGTGAGACAGGAATCCATCAAAATCCTAGAGGAGAACCTGTGTTCTCAGCAATCTCTTCGATTTCGGTCCCAGCAAGTTCTTGCTAGACATGTCTCCAAAGGCAAGGGAAACAAAAGCAAAAATGAACAATTGGGACTTCATCAAGATAAAAAGCTTCTGCCCAGCAAAGGAAACAGTCAACAAACTAAAAGAGAACCAACAGAATGGGAGAAGATATGTGGAAATGTCATATCAGATAAAGGACTAGTATCCAAGATATATGAAGAACTTCTCAAACTCAACACCCAATAAACAAATAATCCAGTCAAGAAATGGGTAGAATAGATGAACAGACATTTCTCCAAAGAAGACATACAAATGGCCAACAGACACATGAAAAAATGCTCCATATCATTTGGCATCAGAGAAATACAAATCAAAACCACAATGAGTTACCACCTCACACCAGTCAGAATGGCTAAAATTAACAAGACAGGAAACAACAAATGTTGGTAGGATGCAGAGAAAGGGGAACCCTCTTACACTGTTGGTGGGAATGCAAGTTGATACAGCCACTCTGGAAAACAGTATGGAGGTTCCTCAAGAAGTTAAAAATAGAGCTACCCTATGACCCAGCAATTGCACTACTACATATTTACCCCAAAGATAAAAAATATAGTGATCCTAAAGGGCACCTGCACCCCAATGTTCATAGCAGCTTTGGCCACCATAGTCAAATTGTGGAAAGAGCCAAGATGTCCAATGACAGATGAATGGATAAAGAAGATGTGGTATATGCACACAATGGAATATTCCTCAGCCATCAGAAAGGATGAATAACTACCACTTACATCGACGTGGATGGAACTGGAGCATATTGTGCCAAGCGAAATAAGTCAATCAGAGAAAGACAATTATCATATGGTTTCACTCATATATGGAAATTAAGAAATAGCACAGAGGATCATAGGGGAAGGGAGGGAAAACTGAATGGGAAGAAATCAGAGAGGAAGACAAACAATGAGAGACTCTTGACTCTGGGAAACAAACTGAGGGTTGTGGAAAAGGAGGTAGGTGGGGGGATGAGTTAACTGGGTGATGGGCATTAAGGAGGGCACGTGATGTGATGAACACTGGTTGTCATACGCAACTAATGAATCATTGAACACTACATCTGAAACTAATGATGTAGTCTATGTTGGCTAATTGAATTTAAATAAATAAATAAATAAATAAAATGTGCTTAGATGTGGCCATAAAACTAGACTCATAGCACTGTCCAATGGACTCATCTGCAATGACAGAAATGCTCCACATCTGCACTGTCCATCCAGTACAGTAGCCACTAACCACACATGACTTTTGGATATTTGAAATGTGGATAGTGTGATGGAAGAAGAGAATTTCTAATTTTATGTCATTTTAATGAATTTAAATTTGGCTACAGTATTGGACAGCACCAAAGGAGTCTCATGAATTAACCCATTTGGTCTTTCCAACTAGAAGCATGAAGCTGAAAATGTCACAGGAAAGCTAAGTGGAATAACATTCCATCTAACAATGTCTAATTTTGAGTTCATAAGCTGTGGGAAAATGTGTCCCAACATCCATGTAAACTGGGCACATCTATTTGATTGGTTCTCAGCTTCATGGCTTTCCCATGCCTTTTGAATGATGTTTTTCTACGTGTGACTTAGGACACACTCTCATAGGTTCTGCAGAGGGCTTGAGAGATACAGAGATCTGGCTAGTGCTGAATCATTCATTCTTTGATGTTCCTGAAACTGGCTCTTATCCAAACCACCTTCCCCGTAGAATTATATTCTTGCTTCCCTCATTTTACTAGTCATGAAATAGATGCTCAAAATATTTGTGAGCCCTCCATTATGGGAAAAAATACTCAGGTTTTTTGGTCCAAATGTTTCTCTTTCTCAATCAATAGAAAATCCTAGGGCACTTTTTTCACCCCTGGGAAACTCTGGAGAGCAAGCTTGAAAGCCATCAGCAAAAGACACTCAATTTTTTTTTCATTTTTTTGATTTAAATTCAATTAGTCAACATATAATACATCATTTGTTTCAGATGTAAGGTTCAGTAACTCATCAGTTGCATATGACACCCAGTGCTCATCACATCACGTGCCCTCTTTAATACCCATCACCCAGTTACCCCATCCCCCCACCCACCCCCTCCAGCAACCCTCAGTTTGTTTGCTATAGTTAAGAGTCTCTCATGGTTTGTCTCCCTCTCTGATTTCTTCCCATTCCGTTTTCCCTCCCTTCCCCTATGGTGCTCTGTGCTGTTTCTTATATTCCTCATATGAGTGAAACCATATGATAATTGTCTTTCCCTGATTGACTTATTTCGCTCAGCATAATACCCTCCAGTTCCAACCACATCAATGTAAATGGATAAAGATGATGTGTATATACACATATATATACAGACACAATGGAATATTAGCCATCAGAAAGGATGAAATCCATTTACTGTAAAGATCAGTGATATGTGCCTCCATATGTCAATACTCTTCACTCTTTTGCACAATTTAATATTTTAAATGGTGCCCACAGGACTAAATGTTCTGAGTGAAAACATTGATAAGTAATACTTCACCAGATATATGAGTGTACAAATTTACAAATTAGATCTTAGTGGAATACCCTTCCCCTTACAAAAGGATTTCTTGTTTTTGTAAAGATCACATTCACTCCTTTAAACAGTGGTACATATAAAAGGCACATATAAATGTTTACCAAACCCAATTTACTTGCTCTGTACTCTATGGTTCTGGGTAACTAAATATTTACTTAATTGTCTTTTTTGTCTACTAAGAACAATCTGAATGGTAGACAAGACAAGTCCCCAAATTATAATACGCTATTTTTAAAAACTCCGATTAAAGTCACAGAAATTCACACATCTTTATTGAAACAAAACTTTTTTAAAAAATGACAAATTCTAGATTTTACGAAATATTTAGCTGGAGGGATATATTTTCAAAACACATTATTTTGTTCTTACTTTACTCATGAGGAACACCGACTTATGCTCCTGCTTTAGGAGTGACTTTAGCTTCTAAGGAGAGAGCATAGCATCTGAAAGGGATTCTTTCTTCCATACTGTCAGGAATTGTCTCCCATCCCATCATCTCTGATCTTTTCTTATCTTCTCTAGGATCAGGCCCATGCACAAGCCAAGATTCCCTCAGGCAAATAAAGGAGCCTGTTTCTTAAAATAGCCTGGCCGGCTTCATTCAGGTTGCTGGTGTCTCCTAATCCTACCCAGACCCTTGCCTAGAGTCTGCCTTTGGTTCCCATATTCTTTGGCTTGATTTCATTTCTAGCTGAGAATCTTGGTCTAGATTCCAACACCTATTTGCTTTCATTTCCCAAGTTCTGACACAATGTCTTATCAGATGTAATCTTTTTCCTGCCTGCATCTTTCCATGCTATCCTCACCTGAGTAGAGACACAAATGTGAAAAAGCAGAAAGCCATAAACCCAGGAACTACCTGAAAAATGCAAAACATAATGAAATACAAATCAGTTTGGATGTACAGGTCCTTGGGTTTAACAAAATCTCTACATTGATTTATGCTTTATTAAGTAATAGTACTGATATACAGAAGGATGTTTCCAAACACCGCTAGTAACATAAAATACTTTTATAATTGAAAAGTAAGCTCCATTTCAACTTTGGATGATCTAAGGATTTAACTGAGGGAAATATTGTGGTTGAGTAACTTATTTTTTTACCGGACAATAAATAATGTCATCCATCTGAGTCACTGGAATTTATTATTAACTGATATATTTTAGCTTTGACATTCCCAGGACAACTTGTTCTTTAAGAATGGGCCAAACCCAGTGACTTGTGTCCCTTGGAAAGATGAGTAGCTTATCTAAGCTTTCTACCACTCACTGTGTGGATTTTTGAATTTGCCAATCTGGAGGATATGCCCCCTTTTGCCTAACCTGATAAACCACATACACAAGAGAGCCTTTCCAGGGGCAATGCCTTGAACATTTAAGTCTCTGTTTGTACAGAATTGGGCTAAACAGAGTCATAATATTAAGATGTGGTAATATACAGCCTAAACCAAAGAATATTCCAAATGAGCTCATGCATTCATTAGAGATAAATGAACAGTATTGAGCCAAGCAAATAGCTGATTTCCATTTCACTAAATGGTGTATAAATAACAGGCATGGTGGGGAGGGGGGAGGGCATCGATATTAAAGAGGTTTTCTCTTTAATCGATTTTCCAGAGGTTAATGGATGACACGAACAAAGCTTCCAAATATTTGGGGGAGACTGATGTCCGAAATGTACTTCACAGTCAGAGAGATGTTGAGCCTTCCTGAGGTCCACAGCTGCATCACACACCAGGGACAGAGAGCGACTGTGACAATAGTTTTGTTTTCTGAGTGAGTGGTTGAATAATACAAAGAAGACAGTCACTTGATGCTGGGCTCCATTCAATCTGCAATCTGCTACAGTGTACAAGTAATCATCCAAAAGCCCATGCTTCACAACTGCTATTTTTGGCTTCTTTCATTATCAGAAGGCCAAACTGGTACAAGCCAAGATGATCAGCAGATGGACAGAGCAACATATCAGAGGCACCCAAGTCCACTAAATGCAATTTAGGGGGGAAAAAAAAAACCCCACCCAGGGAAGAGCCCTGTGGGCATCATTCCAACTCATTACATCTAGAAAAGGAAAAGAGCTGCTTTTACGGGTCTCAGCCTTGGCAAGGTGGGCTGTTCTCTCTGGCACTGCTGTGGAATCAATCTAACCAGAAGTGGAAAGA
The DNA here is from genome assembly GCF_054177405.1 of Leptonychotes weddellii. NCBI lineage: Eukaryota > Metazoa > Chordata > Mammalia > Carnivora > Phocidae > Leptonychotes > Leptonychotes weddellii. The sequence continues at coordinate 25,262,336 of NC_138375.1, read as the reverse complement.
GTCCAGCGGTGCTATGGCAACCACAGCTGCTGCAGGAGGGGAGGAGGGCCCCACAGGCAGGGCTGATGGCAGACAGGAGGGTGCACTCAGGTGAGGGGGCCCTCAGGACCCACTCTGGCCCCAGCCTCTGGGATGTTGCTTTTCCCTGGTGGTAACTCCTATTACGGAAGACAGGCTTTCCTTCCATTAGGAAAACAGGTCCTACTTACGGCCACAAGGTGCACAGAACCCAGGGTGAGAGGGCAGAGGAGTGCATTTGTGGTCCCTTCTTCGTGTGTCCCTTCATGTGACAGTTCACACTGAGATGTTGGAGATGGAGCAACAAGCGATGCTGCTGTGCAACAGAGAGTAAAACCATCCGGGACCTTTATTCTGGAATGTTCTACTGGAGTACTCCCCCCCACAAACTATTAGCCCCAGAGTCTGTTGCAGCTTTTCTTTTTCTCAAGATGAAAAGTTTTAATATACTTTCTTTCAACCGTTCACATCAGCAACTTCTTCCCTCCTCTCTTTTCTGTCATCAAGTTATCACTTCCCTCCCTTCTCCCTAAGCATACTGTGGTGACAATGATATACAAATTCCACTGGCTAGAATAGAATAAAATAGCTAGATGATTCCATGAAAGAGGATTTAACTCAGGAAGGCCAAAGGAGCAAGAACAAATGGTTGACTATACTCTATTAATCCACTGCAGGTCACTCCCTGGTCAATGAAATTTTTCTTCTATCATATTAAAGGCTCTTGGGCCCTCATTTTCATCCTTTTCTGTCCAGCCCATTCAAACTCCAGGGGGATCATAAGGAACCACTGCTTTCATCTACATCTGGCATCTCTTCATGCATTTCCCCATCTGTGTGAGAAGGTTGCTGCTCTGAATTATTGAAAAGTGCTGTATATTCTGTATCGGCAGCTAACCTATGGCAGGATACATCTCTTACATAAGACAGAGGCTGCTAGCTCTTCCTGAACACTCATTCTTCCTTTCTTTCTCAGAGAAACAGACTTTCCATTTCCAGTTGGGTACAAGACCACCTAGAATAAAAGCCCACTTATCCCACCTTCCTGTGTCGCTAGTTACAACCACGTGACTAAGATCTGGCCACAGGAATGTGAGAAGAAATTCGGAAAGCAATTTCCAAGTTGTGTCTTTGAAGAATAAACCATTCCTATTTCTTCTCCCTAGGTCATGCTGCGCTCGAAAATAATCCCACATGGGAGCAAAATCAGTATCCTAGAGATGACAGAGCAACAGAAGAGCTCCCAGCACTCTCATGGAGGACAGCCCTTCTACCTGTGCTGAACCACTTAATTCTGGATGTTGCAGAAGAAAGAAAGGAACTTCTATCTTGTTTGACACTGTACTATATTGGCCGCTATTCAGGCTGCTAAATCTAATAAACAGGATTATCTATCTACATTTCTTTCCTCTGTTTGGCCAACCTGGCTAGAAAACTGGGGGGTGGGGGGGTCTGCACCAATGGAGGTACTATGGGAATTTGTGAGAGATTGCCTCAGGGTGCCAGGACTCTGACCCGGAAAGTCAAGAATTAGCAAGAGGTGAGGTTGTAATGCAAGAGAAGAGGATAACAGCCCCCCAAATATCAGGAATTAAGATAAAAGAAGTCAAATCTGACAGAGTCACACAAAGTAGAAAGCCCTAAAGCGAGTACACTCATGTTGTCAGAAATACAGGAAACCTAGCACACAGGCCTGGACAGGTAGAGTCAGGAGCCTGGGCAGAGAAATTCTAAAATCTTCAAAGACCACAGCTGCAAAGTGAAATGTGTGAACGTTTCTGCCCACTGGCTATGGGCTTCTTACACTGAGGTGGTCCAAGCTGACTGGCTTAATTGCATCTCATGGTTCTCCAGTCTTAAAAGCACCTAGCCTTCATCCGAGCAGGAAACTTACTGCTTGTATCAGAAAGGTAGGTTGTAATCCTTGCAGTGAACTGGAGGTCTCACTGGTAGAGAGAAACCTAGACCATAAGGATTCCTCTGGAACCAGTGGAACAGAAAGTCTAGACTCGGGGTTTAGACTGCACCATCCAATATGCTAGCTATCAGCTACGTGTGTCTACTAAACACTTGAAATGTGGCTAGTCAGAATTGAGATATGCTGTAAATGTAAAATGAACAATGGATTTTGAAGACAGAGCAAAAATAGATTGTAAAATATCTCATTAATATTTTTATATTGATTACATGTTAAAATGGTGTTTTGGATATATTATTAAATATATATAGCATTAAAAATTAATTTCTCCTGTTTCTTTTTACTTTATTTTACATGGGACTTTTAGAAAATGTAAAATTACATCTGTGGCTCACATTGTATTTCTACTGAACAACACTGGTCTAGACCCTGGGTTTCTTATACTTGGAAGGAACTTTTGTTTTCCCAAGTGAGAGAAGGTTCAGACTGCAGACCCCTGACACCTGAGTCACATCTCATCACCAAAGTAGCATACAGCCAATTGGACTCCAGTCATTTCCTTCCCTTTCTTGTTTGGTAAGTCCAAATATTTTGGGTGAATGTAAACTCTCAGCCATAGCAATGGGATTCTGTGCACCGTCTCTCATGAAGAGATCATTTTTGACCAAATTCTTGATCTCCTGGAATTGTTATAAGGCAGTTTTAGACATTAAAAGTTGGAAAAAAATCTATTTAATTTAAAAACATTAGAAAAAACAGTAGGAGACACTTTTTATATAGGATTTTCTCACACACCTAACTAAATATTCATTGCAGTCTGTCCTAAAGCAGTACCTCCTGTTAGCACAAAGAATGTGTCTTTCCATGTGATATGACAGGGTAAGGAGTATACGAAAAATTTAAATAATAACCATTTTTTTAAAGAAGACAATTCTCTTTTCCTTGACCATTCTATTCTGAAAACACAAAGGCCTTTACAGAATCCCTTCATTAGGGGACCCCTAATGAACCATGGCTCATCCTCAGATTAGCAAACAACTGAACAATCAGTAAAAAATTTAGAAACAAATAAAGGAAGTTTAGGTAGGCAGCTTTGCCAGACTGTATGTACATGATAGAGTTGATAAGTTTTAATAAATCTGTATTATTTAAAGAAATCTGGGAGTGACTGCTACTGCATTATGGGGTGGAAGATTAATAGACTTTTCCTTTCTCTTTGGGTCTCATTTAAATATGAGAAGAGAACTCTGCTACCGGAGTCTACAATGGCTACTGATTTTCATGCCAAGTGCCCAATACTCCTAAAGAAAAGCCCTTCCTTTTGTCGAAACAATGCATTTAGCAATGCAGTAAACAATCGTGCTGCAAGTGAGCCTGTTTGCTCATGGTTTTGGTTTTTCTTTTATCTGGCTTCCTTTAAACTTTCTGCGTAGATCTGATTCTTTTAACCTCTGCTAAGCTTTTCTTAGATTTACCAAAAAAAAAAAAAGTAAGACACATTTGGGTTAAATTAAAAAAAATGAGAATCTAATATGGATGGACCTTGAGTGTATTATGCTAAATGAAATGAGTTAAACAGAGAAAGACAAATACTGTATGATCTCACTTATATGTGGACTAGTAGAAACAGGCAATAGGATGGTAGTTACCAGGGGTTGGCAGAGATGTTGGTCAAAGAGAACAAATTTCCAGCTGGAAGAAAAAGCTCTGGGTATTTCATAATGCACAGCATTTATGATTATAGTTAACAGCACTGTGTCAGACTTGAGAGTTGCTGAGAGAGTAAATCTTATATGTTCTAATAAAAAAAAAAGAAATGGTAATTACGTGACATGCTGAGTAGCTAATGCTATAGTGGTAATCATATTGCAAAATATATAAAATCAACACATTTACACTTTAAACTTATAAAATGTTGTATGTCAATTATATCTCAATAAAACTGGAAGAAAAATAAAGCTATGGGGGTCTACTGTAAAGAGTAGAAAAGAGAAGAATAGACATGCCAGATGCTGGATTCCCCCCCATCCCGCCATTTTCCACTCCCCTAACCCCACCACAGAAAATAAAGTCTTAGGGAAATAAGAGAATAGATCAAGATACAGTGCAGTCAATTCTGGTCTAACACCTGAGTTATCTCGTCCCTGTGGGTGTGAAGACAATTTCATTTCCCACCTTTGGGATGACTCAGCAACTCTCTCTGTTCCCCTGCGGCTCCTGACTAAAAGGCATTCACTTTCCCTGCTTCTCAATTTCACCTCATTGGTGAAAGCCAAGCTGGGACTCAAGTACAGCAGTTTTTCCATTCTGTTTTAGTTCAGCCCCTTCTCATTGTTATCCATAATCTTGTGAACTGCATTAGGAATTATTTTAATCATTTGTCCTTTTTTTGCAATGAAATTTATTAAACATGATTAAGTCAAAATATTCTAGATCGTGAGCAAGGCATAACATATAGAGATGTCGAATCACTGTGTAGTACACTGAAACTAATGTAACATTGTGTGTCAACTATACTCAAATAAAAAATTAAAATAAAATGAAAAATAAAAATAAAAGTAAAGATTCAAAAATTGAGCTTTACACTATATATAAACATTAAACATGGTTTTTCACAGGTAATTGGAGATGAATATGATTTAACTAGCTTTAAATCAGTTAAGAGAAATGCATGATTTACAGACAAATTTATTTTAAAGGATGTTATATTTGCTTTGGTAAGTATAAAAATGTAGTGTAAGCTTGGTTGTTTTATTGCACTGAAATTGACAAAAAATGTTATTATAATCTTTAATTATTTCATTTTGTTTTACAAAAAAATCAACTGCCCTATTTTTATACATCTGCTTTATTTCAAATAACTAGATAAGACAAAAGGATTTTCAATCACTTTTTTAGTAAATAACATTAAAGAAATGGAAATTATTTGCTATTCCTAAATGAAAATTCAAATGAAATTTATTTGTATTTTCTCCCTTTAATATAGATGTTTGAAATATTAAAGATGATTTTATAGCTTTACACTAATTGACAAAAAAATACAACTTATAGAGCTATTAAAAGTCATCTGGAAGTGCAGTTGCAGATATCCGGGCCACTTTTATGTTACTCATTAAGTTTTATTTCAAATTTAATACATCTAATTCTTCCTGGCTTTAATTAAGGAGACATTATAGGTATAAATTAAATAATATATGACTAAGTATATACTAAATAATTTAAAATTCTATCACTCCTGGACTCCTGTTTCCGATAATATGGGCAGATTAGATACCCTGAATGATCCTCTTGATGGAAACAATTAAAATGCTGAGGAAGCATTATTTTAAATGCATTGCTGAGCTATCAAAAACATAAGGAATCTGCTGATCTCACAAAACAAATGGTAAGCAGGACTCTTAGCGAGTAAGTGGACAAGACAAAACCCACTTTGCCCTGAGGTTATCTGCCAAACCATAAAGTTTTGGGGCTTCCACTGGACTTGGTTGCCTTCACATGGTACATGATATAGGAGATAGGAGATGTCTAGGGAATCTAATAGAAGAGCTCCACATAAACCTGGAACTTCAAAGCATTGTGCTTTTTAAGTGTTAGATGAAACAAATAAATGCTTCCATGCCAAAGACGACAGCATGAGACCACGCTTGTCTCAACCTGGGCGCCAGATGAAGGAAAAAATCTCCTGTAAGAATTCATTTTTTCCAAGATGACTGTCACACAAATACTGCTCAGGATTTACCTTTTTTGATGCAAAAGTTTCAAGTGGACAATTTAAATCAGGTGTTGCTGGATTTAGTTCTGGCAGAGTCAACGGCGCTCGCTGATATCCCAAGGGCTTCTTCAGCTTCCCCAGCTTGCTTGCACGTGGTCAGAGTCACATGACTAATTCTGACCAATCGGCTCTAAGTAGATGAGCCACAAGTTACTTCTGGACAGAAGAGAAGCAGAGCTGGTGAGACATGGTCTAACTCTGTCTTCCCCAGAAGGGTTTACCAATGTGGATATGTGTTCCAGATAAAGCATCTGCAAGATATTGGAGACTCAGTTGGCCTGGATGGAGATCACAAGCCCAGGAGAATTCCCTGAACTTACAACAGACTTTTAATAAAAAATCAACCTAACCTATGTTAAGAAACTGAGATTTAGGGCAATTTTGTTATTTAACCTTATCTAGCCTGACCTGACTGATGAAGTACAACTGCCAGATGACTAACAGAAGCAAATACAAATAATCTCAGTACTCAAGGAAGTACCACAGAAAAAAATCTGAAGAACATGAGCAGCCCACGGTCAAAATTCATAAAACATGCACACACAAAAAAACCACAATGATTGAAATCTAGATTAAACAGCCCTCCCCAAACTTCAAATACATGTAATATAAAACACAAAACAAAACAAACAAACAAAAACCCTAAATAAATAAAAATAAAACATAAAACACAAAATTACATTATTATATTTAAAGAAACAAAAGAATAATTTGAAAATATAAGCAGGGAACAAGAAATTATAAACACTAGGAAGATTCAAAATGCGTTAAATAGAACCACTAGGAATTAAATATATAACTGAAGTTAAACACTCAATAGATTAAACAGCACGTTAGAACTGAGGAGATAATTGACAAATCTGAATATAAATCTAAATACATAATCCAAAATGCCATTCAGGAGATTATGAAAGGGAGGTTAAGAGGCACACAAGTAGGGTGAGAAGAGTAACATAGATTTAATCAGAGTTTCAGGAAGAGATCATAGAATCTTTAAAAAGCAATATCCTGGGGCACTTGGGTGGCTCAGTCGTTAAGCATCTGGCTTCGGCTCAGGTCATGATCCCAGAGTCCTGGGATCAAGCCCCTCATTGGGCTCCCTGCTCAGTGGGAAGCCTGCTCCTCCCTCTCCTCCACCCCCTGCTTCTGTTCCCTCTCTCGTTGTATCTCTCTGTCAAATAAATAAATAAAATCTTAAAAAAAAAAGCAACATCCAAGGAAATAATTACAGAATGTTCAAGAATTATTGAAACATACCAATCCTGAGAACCTGAAAGCCACTTGATTTTCAAACAGGATAAATACACATAAATCTAGTCTTAGATGCATCATAGTGAAATTGCACAATACCAGAGGAAAAGAGTAGCCAGAGATAATTAACAGCTCACTGTCAACAAGCAGAAATATCAGCTTACTCTCAACAGTAATAATAAGAGCCAGAAGGGTAGAAACATTTTTGTATTCTGCTTAGAAAACACTCTTGCCAAACAAGAACCAGACACCAGCAAACTTTCAAATCTGAGGGGAAAATAAAGGCATTTTTAAACAATCATAAACCTAGGGACTTCACTGCCAAAAGACCTCTTAAAAGGAAATTCTAAGGAATGTACTTTAAGCACAAGGAAACTGCTAGATGGAAGGTCTATGATACAATAAAAGAAACAATATGCAAATATATTGGTAAATACGTAGAAAATACCAAGCAAATATTGACAGAATACAAACCAATAAAAATTTCCAACATATGATAGATGACAGATCAAAATGAAAATACTGGACAGGAAGAGCTTGTAAACTGCAAGGATATGAACAAAATTGGCCCTTTTATTATTCAAGAAAAGAGTAGAGATAAAACGTATTATAATAAGTATATATGTTAAAATAGCCAGGGTGGCGACAAGAAGATTGGATATAGAATATATGATTTCCCAACAAGCAGAGGAAAGAAAATGGAAAAAGAAAAACCATCTCAAATAATTGAACACAAAGTAAGAAAGAAAAGAAAAAGAAATAGATCAAAATGGTACAAATAAGAGGCACATAATAAGACGGAAAAATTAATACAAATATATCAATAATGAGAAGAAATGACATGAATTAAAGCCTCAGTATATACCCAAAGGAAATGCTACTTCACAAAAATCACGAACTAAAGTTTTCTGAGCAACATATTCGTAAGAGCCAAAACTCAGAAACTTCTCAAACACCCATTCTGCAGTAGAATGGAGACATAAATGGTGGTATATTTTATACAATGGAATCCTATACAGTGATAAGAATGAATAATCTACAATTATATGCAATAAGATGGATGAATCTCTCAAACATGTTGAGTGAAAGAAGGTAGACATGAAAGATAGTATAGTGTATAATTCCATTTATATAAAGCACAAAAACAGACAAAACTTGTCCATGAGGTTAGAGAACAGTGGTTGCCCTTGGTGAGAGGAAGAGGAAAGACAAGACTGGAAAGGAGACAGATGGGGGATCTGGTGAAGCAGTAAGATTTTCTTTCTTCATCTGGGTATTGGTTACACAACTGAGTCTAGTTTATAAAAATTCATTGAACAATATACTCATGATTTATTACTCAGTAAATGGTTTTAGAAATCCAGGTACATGCTGTTCAGAAGAGACATACCCATCAATTAAGGAAGCAGGAATATTAAAGTCAAAAGATGGAAAAAATGACCAGGGAATTACTAATTAAGTTATTAGACAAAACTGGGCTCAAGGCAAAAAAGCATTATTAGGAATACAGACATTTACTAAAAAATGATATAAAAATCTAAACACAAAATTAAAAACAGAGTGAATGACTTTTGTCAATATATTTGAAAACATTGAGGGAAATGGGTAAATTCTGTGACAAATACAACTTGTTAAAAGTTATTCAAAAAGACATATTTCTATATCCTTTAAAGAAGTTGAATCCTAAACTTTACATGTAATCAGAAAAGACCCTGAATCACCAAGGAAATGTTGAAAAAGAAAAACAAAGCTGGGGGCATCACGTTGCCCGATTTCAAGCTATATTACAAAGCCGTGATCACCAAAACAGCATGGTACTGGCACAAAAACAGACATATAGACCAATGGAACAGAATAGAGAGCCCGGATATGGACACTCAACTCTATGGTCAAATAATATTCGACACAGCAGGAAAAAATATGCAATGGAAAAAAGTCTCTTCAATAAATGGTGCTGGGAAAATTGGACAGAAGAATGAAACTCGACCATTTTCTTACACCATACACAAAGATAAACTCAAAATGGATGAAAGACCTCAGTGTGAGGCAGGAGTCCATCAAAATCCTAGAGGAGAACATAGGCAGTAACCTCTTTGACATTGGCCACAGCAACTTCTTTCAAGATACATCTACAAAAGCTAGTGAAACAAAAGCAAAAATGAACTTTTGGGACTTCATCAAGATAAAAAGCTTCTGCACAGCAAAGGAAACAGTCAACAAAACAAAGAGGCAACCCACAGAATGGGAGAAGATATTTGCAAATGACATTATAGACAAAGCACTGATTTCCAAGATCTATAAAGAACTTCTCAGACTCAACACCCAAAAAACAAATAATCAAGTCAAAAAAATGGGCAGAAGACATGAACAGACAATTCTCCGAAGAAGACATACAAATGGCTAACAGACACATGAAAAAATGTTCATCATCATTAGCCATCAGGGAAATTCAAATCAAAACCACATTGAGATACCACCTTACATCAGTTAGAATGGCAAAAATTGACAAGGCAAAAAACAACAAATGTTGGAGAGGTTATGGAGAAAGGGGGAGCCCTCTTACACTGTTGGCGGGAATGCAAGTTGGTACAGCCACTTTGGAAACCAGTGTGGAGGTGCCTCAAAAAATTAAAAATAGAGTTACCCTAGGACCCAGCAATTGCACTACTGGGTATTTACCCCAAAGACACAAATGTAGTGAAAGAAGGGCCATATGCACCCCAATGTTCATAACAGCAATGTCTGCAATAGCCAAACTGTGGAAAGAGCCAATATGCCCTCCAACAGACAAATAGATTAAAAAAAAGAAGTTGAATCAGTAGATAAAATCTCCCTATCACACAAAGTTACTAGATCTACCTAACTTTACTGGAGAATCCTATCATTCAGAGGACAGATAATTCCAAGCTCATCAAGTTCTTCCTGGTAAAAAAAAAAAAAAAGAGAGAGACTGAAAGAGAGAAAGGAAGAAAATGCTCAAAAGTCATGTTGGGAAGCCAACCTCACCTTGTTATCAAATTTAATCAAGAGACGTACAATGAAGGAAATCACAAGGTCAGTCTCACTCATGAATACAGATGGGAAAATGCTCTACAGAACATTAGCACACCAAAACCAGCAATAAATATAACAGGTAATATATTATGACCATGTTGGATTTATCCTAGAAAAAGAGGAAACTAATTATTTTGTGATTCTGCATTACAGAAAAAACATAGGATTATTTTTCAACATATGCAGAGAAAAGATTCAAAAAAATGGAAATTTCAGCAATTAAGAGAAAAAATCTCGGCATTAAGAATTGGAGGCATGTTTCTTTCTTTTTTTTTTTTTTTTTTCCCTCTAGGCTCACTGTCTGCCTGTCTCTCCCAAGATCTGGGCTCTAGGGGGTGCCGACCCCTAAGGACTGTATCATCTAGTTGCCCTTACTCTCAGCTACGTATTGAGTTTGGCCAACGTGAGCAAGAAATTCATGGGTGAGAGGAGAGGAAGATCAGGATATCTCCTCCCCACTGGATGCTACGCCCCAGGCCCCCTGGGACCACAGCGCCTATCATGAAGCCACTAGTTCTCCAAACCAGCTCTCCCTTGATATACTAACAGCAGGTCTAGAGGAGACAAACAGCTTCCTGTCGGATTTCTCACCATCCTTTGTTCGTCTTCCTAACACTGCCCACACCTACATAAATCTCCCTTCACTCAATATTTTTCCACATCCCACCGATACGTAATTAATCTGTGTTATGAGGCACATTGTGTCTCTCCCCTCCAAATTCATATGTTGAAGTCTTAACCCCGTGACCTCAGAATATAAGTATATTTGGAGGTAAGTTATTTAAAGAGGCAATTAAATTAAAATTAGTCATTAGGGTAGGCCCTGATCCAATATAACTGATATCCTTATAAGAAGAGGCAATTAGGACATAAACATGCACAGAGGGTAGACCACGTAAGGCCACAGAGAGATGTTATCTGCAAGCCAAGAGAAGTCTCAGAATGAAACCAGCCCTGAAAACACAGGATTCACCTCATTTGTTTCCCTTTTCTCATGAATTTCTGTCATGCGCTGCCTGTTATCTGATGTCTGAAATTGTTGTTTCGTATCTACTGCCCTCTACCCCCACAATTTATTTCTGTCATTATCAAATAACATTACTAAAAAGATGGTCTTGTCTACCCTTCCAAAAAATAATTAAGCAAGCATAGATCCTGCCCCGGAGAATTGGAGGTCTAATGTGGCCAGAATTGAGTGAACACCACAGGGGAAGCAAGGTAAAATCCCGTGTCCCTGAAATCCTACAAAGAGTGTCTGGAAGTAGAAAGTCATGTAATTTCTCCTGCCAAGTAAAAATGCAACCACAGGTAGTCTTGTCCTGTCTTGTAGACAAATGTAACCGAAACTGAGGTTAAAAAAAAAAAAAAAGGGTAGAGTGACTTGCCCAAAGGCACACAGTTATTTACTAGAACAGTGAGTCAAAATCCAGGTGTCATGACTCATGGTCCATTAGTCTATTTTCTTCACTATTTTTCCTGTCTGATAAAGACAACTGTGTGTGTCGATCCATTGCTTGTAAATAAAGTGTGGGTAATAAATCATGGATCCCTCAGCCATAAAATCAAAGGGATGATGATTCAGTTGAATACTGAGAAAATACTGGTATTGAATTACCAGAACAACAGCTGTGGTTCTGAAGCAGAACTTAGGGCAGGAGAATACAACAGTTACTCATACCATCTCCACAGCCCTCTAGAACTTTCTCTGGGGCCTAGAGGTAGTATAACTCGTGTTTAAGCCTATAGGCACTAAGCTAGGCAGACTTAACTTTGTTTTCTTTCTCTGACCCTTGCCAGCCTATTTCCTAATATATAAAATGAGGATAATCAAAGTACCCCCATCATGGATGTGTTGTAAGGTTTAATGACTCAATGCATGGAAGTGCCTAGCACTTATTCTGAATCTCAATGAGAAACCAATAAATGTTCATTGTCATCATTCTTTTGTTATATTACGACAATGTTTCCATAGAACATCTTTAACAGTAGAGCTTGTGAGTGGTTTCTCCTTAAAAATAAAAAACAGAAAAAAAAAAAAAAGCTTTAAAAAAAATAATAATAAAAATAAAAATAAAAAACAGTCCATTCTTGTATTTACTTCCATTTAATTTTGCTTTGGCAAGGCTCTGTTAGAACCAAATCATTATTGTTCCACTAGAATATTTGGAACCCTCTTTATGCCCAGGCACCCATGACTCTGAACACCCTAGGAGTATAGTGCTCTTTTAATTAGTATTGTAAAATCTGTACAAATCTTGAAAGACATTCAGAAAACTATGTGACACAGTGATAAACAACAAACAGGTCGATTGGAGGCTGAATAAATTATTGCTCTTGGTGACACTGATTCTGTAGGGTTCCAATAAACTTCTTTTGACCACCTGCTATGCTTGTAATTTAAGTAAGCCAGCCAATTTTCTTACCCAGCTGAAAAAATCAAGCAGACTATGAACTCAGACATCCTCTGTTGGGTTCAATCCAAGTTGAACACTTGGATTATTGGCTACGCAGTTACACACACATGAAACTGCCTGGCACTTTCAAACGGCTTCAGCGTTTCCCTGAGGCCCACGTCAAACCACATCCACGAACGGCAAGTTTCGACTGTCTTTTTGATTCACACTTCGCAATGACTGCCGACAACCTTTTCAAATTCTGAAAGCCATCAGGTATTTGTAAAAGACAGGGAAAAGATGCTGGGTAGAAATGTTGTGCTATCAGAAATAGTCTTAACACCATTAACTTAGTGTGCCCTGAGCAGCCACTGATGAGTCCTTGCTGGTAAAGGGAATGAAAACGGGAGGCCATTCGTCTGGACAAAGCTGCCACCTCCCACCTACCCCCCTCCCCCAGTCACTTTAGCAGGGAGCATGTGGACTGTAATTGTTTCCAAATCTCGAATGTAACCTGATTACATATTTGGCAAAGAGTCAGAGAAGATGAAGGATTAGAAAACACAGGAGCAGAGGAAAGATTTTGCCAGAAGGTGTAGCATAGATAAAAAGCCAGGGGACAACCAGGGGAAAGCAAAACATTTCCAAACTAACTCCAACTCAAATTGCTACCAAGTTTTCCTGCTACAAATGTGCACAGCCCTCTAAGAGTCATGTGTGATGTGAGTAACACACTCTGGAAAATATTTTATCACTGCTAACATAACCAGGATAGAAATGTTGAAGTTGAACTCTCTTGTGGGAATGTTTACTAACCTTTTTATGTAATTTAGCGTGAGATCAAATCAGAATAAATGAAAAATACACATTGAGGGAATGACAATGCCTCCCCCCCCCCCACAAATTAATCAGACTCCATTCAAAGCAGAAACTTTCTCTTCAAAATGGAAAGAAAAAAACAGCCGGTTTGCTATCTTTGTATTTATCTTTATGGATCATCGAATAAGGTAATGTAATCTGTTGTATGTTGGGAGAAGAAAAATGATCCCTTCTTCTCCCAAAACCAATTATACACTGCTTTCATTCTGATCTGCATTTTCTTTTCTGAGACTCTTATTTTTAAAAAACTGGATTACGGCTTGTTCAGGTGTCTATGTATAGGGGGGCACACAAACATGCATATGTGTAAGGGGTGATGGTAAATAATCATAACTAACATTTACTCAACACTCTGTGTTTGCTAGACTTTCTATGCATTTCTCCTCCTGTCTCCACAATACTCATGGGGTATAGTGGGGGCTACCTTTCATAGTTATTTTATGGATGAGAAAAGAGAAGAGGAAGCTTCCTGAAACATTGAGCTCTTTCAGTCAGAAGTATACCTCATTAACACAGAATTTCACAAGAGTGTTTCTTACCTGGATTAGTACCCCCCCACACCCACCACAATCTTCTTTGAATAATTGCAGAGGCACCACCCAGTTCGTGTGTCCTTGCATTTAAGCAGAATCTTACCAGATTTATGAGAATGCCTGGACCACACTCTCTATTGAGATCTACACTTATAAGTGATGGTTTATAAAGGTTCAAGAGAGTTTTATATCACTTTACTCTTCTCTCCTTTAAGAATTTAGCGATGCCCCTTATCCCCTGTGTTGAGGAGAAGAACCTGTCCTCTGGCTCCTTTCAAACCTCCTCTACACCCCCCATGCCTCTTGTGCGGACATCTGCTTCCTGCTTCAGAGAACTTAAAATCACCCGTAATTCTTCAACTTTGTGCATTCAGACAGAGCCTCAGTAATTTCTGCGGAAGGTTCTGTGTGCCTCTAGCTCATCCTGGAAAAGGCTGGCTGCTGCCTTTACTAGTTAACTGTAGCTTTCTGCTTCTCCCCTGTCTGAATGTTTTCCACCTGCACCCTCTTCGGCGGCATGTTCTTTTTGGTGGTATATTCTCTTTGGTTTCTCCACTACTCTGGGTAAACTCCTCTTCGGAGGAGTCCCTTCCTGTTGGGAACGTCAACTGAGAACATCAGCTAGCAGAAATACCCTTGAAGAACGTCACTGGCATGTCCCGCAGTGGTCAAGGCTATCACTCTGTGCCCGTGTAGCCCATGGACAACAGTTCTGTCTGTGATTCCACACTCAGGGTCTTACAACTGGCCAAATTACAAAGGAAAAGCCTTTAGCGTTCTCATAACACAAGTTATGGCAACACTAACACTCCAGGTCTACACTAAGATCCCTGAACTCTGCTATTTTGTATTTCACTGTTAATTACCCCCACATGAAAATCTGAGTGCCGTGGATATGCCTGAGAAGGGTCTGGGCAATATAGCATATTCCCTCCACAGCTCCAGAGGAGCTGATAAGGAAAATCTGTGTCCTAAGCTGGCCAACAGAGCCAGTGAGAGAGTCCCAGTCCTTGCCCCGGGACTCTTCCGGATTCTTCTCCCTGCCCTGCTTTGCGCGCACCCAAAGTGCCAAGTGGAAGTGTATAAATTGCCCCCTTTGTTTGTGCTCGGGGCTCAGACCTTTGGAGACCACTCTCCCCTGAGCCTGTAGGCATTAAATAAAACTCCTATCCTCCAAGATCTCCAGGTGCCGCTTGGTTCTTCTGTCGGGCGATCCAGTCCAGGTTCCGTAACATTTGGTTCCCTGACCAAGAAACCCAACCACGCTGGCCCATTGTTGCCACCGGTTAGGGCAACGGCGGGGCGGTGATGGAACGAGGGATCGTGATGGAGAAGGAGCGCCCTGCCTAATTTTCGGCAGTCTCCCACCCTAGTCCGCTTGGGCCAACCCCACCTCGCTGTTCCCTCTGGACTCGAAGAGACTTGGCAGGTGAGGACCTGGTCCTGATGTCGGATTCTGGTAAGGCCTGGGGCCCCAGGACCCAGACAGGCCCACCCCCACTGGGGTGGAAGGGGAGTCTGATCACCTCCCAGAGACCTCTTAGAGGTCTCACAGGTAGGGAT
This sequence comes from Leptonychotes weddellii, assembly GCF_054177405.1. Taxonomy (NCBI): domain Eukaryota; kingdom Metazoa; phylum Chordata; class Mammalia; order Carnivora; family Phocidae; genus Leptonychotes; species Leptonychotes weddellii. The sequence goes on along the minus strand of NC_138375.1, from coordinate 25,246,955 downwards.
TCCCAGGGAGGGAATGTAATAACTTCTAGAGTGTGAATGTGTGAGTGAACGTGCAGTCTGACCTGGCTTGCTCAAGCTGACTGATTCTGTGACTCCACGGGCGGGCACCCTTAAGGTCCCCAGAAGCCTATGGAGTCTGAGTGGGCCCGTCTGCGATTCCGTGGTGAATAGCACACAGTCTGTGGTGGCATCGGGATAGTTTCTGATCATAAGTCACAACACTGAGACCGCTACGGCTAAGCCTCATCTAAGCTCCTTTGAGACATGGCCAAACAGGCATCTGATTGGTCTCCTCACCTCAGGAGGCACGCCCCCCTTTGTCTGTCTCTGCGCCACTGCACACGGGGACATCACCACGGGGTCAGGGCAGAGTAAGCCTACGGTTCTAGAGACCAAGATCAAAAACTTCAAGTAGGGGTTTTCGGGAGACTGTGGAGTCAGGATGAACCCTGGCAAGTTGAGAACCCTATGGAGCACGCACCAGCAGGAGTCATCAACCCTGCTGCCTGGGCTAGTACGGATGCACCCAAAGAGCACCCAGCATGGGACTTCACCACAATCGAGGGACAGGCCCACATCTGCTGGTACCAGGAGGCCCTCCTCCAGGGAATCCGGGTAGGAGCTAAGAAACCATGAATATGACTAAGGTATCCTCGGTCACTCAACAACCAGGGGAGTCCCTCGGGGGCTACTACGAAAGACTATGTGAAGCCTACAGGATATACACTCCATTTGACCCCGAGACGCAGGAAAGCCAACAGATGGTAAACACCTCCTTCGTGGCTCAGACCGCCCCAGACATCAGAAAAAAACTTCAGAAACTAGAGGGTTTTGCTGGGATGAACATCACCCAACTAATAGAGATTGCCAATAAGGTCTATATGAACAGGGAGGTCGCAGCCTAATGGGAAGCCGACAAAAAAGATGAAAAAGTCAGCCTCCTCGCTGCCGCCCTGAAAGAAAAGGACAACACAAAGACGGGGAGACCCCAACCACCGAAAGGTGGGGAAGCCCAGAACCCCCTTGGCAAAGGATCAATGTGCCTACTGTAAAGAGAAAGGGCATTGGAAAAACGAATGTCCCAACCAGGGAAAGGCTCAAAAGCTAAGCTGCTACAAGGAAGAGCCCTGAGAGGAGGACCTCATAGGCCTTGCAGGAATGGACTCAGACTGAGGGGGACCGGGCTTTTTCCTCCTTAGCCCCCATGAGCCCATGGTCAAAATGAAGGTGGGGGACCAACCAGTGACTTTTATGGTTGATACTGGGGTCGAGCACTCTGTTGTCACCTCCCCAGTGGCCCCCTCAGCAAAAGGACTGCGACCATCCTTGGGGCCACGGGGACGCAGGTGATACAACAGCCCTTTTGCCAGGCTCGCCAGTGTGAACTCAGGGGCCACAAGGTCCGACATGAATTCCTTTATCTGCCTGATTGCCCCATCCCTCTCCTGGGCCAAGACATACTCTCCAAGCTTAGGGCTCAGATAACCTTTGAGCCCACTGGACACATTAGCCTCCAAACCCAAGGCAAGAGGAGATAGGGTCTCTGAACAGGACTGGTCAATTGCCTAAGCCCAGCTGTGTGTGAAATGCTTCAGAACACTGATGGAGACAAGCGGAGCAACCAAAATTGAGATCACGAGACAAGCCTGTGGGTCTGGAATTTGCGGAGGTCGGAGGACCTGGGGGTCAAGTCGGCCTTCTCTAACAAGGCAAGATCTCCATCTCTTTCGGTTCCTTAGCTTCACAGAGCACCTCTCCCTGGGTGGTGGGAGGTTGGGGCAAGCATGCCCCAGGGATGGGACAGGTCTGAGGTAGGGAGAAGCAGGGGACACTGGCTCTTCTGGAGAGGACTGGGGCAAGGAAGTAGGGGGAGGAACCCTACTAAAATGAAAACAGAGAAAAGGTCAGATCACACTGTTCAAAGGCAGATTCCGGTTGTCTGTCTGGGGTAAGGCTGACACTGGCGATTTAAACAAGATACCCCAGGCGATACAGATCCTGCTCGTCCACTGGCCGCACTCTGAATAGCAAGGCTTAGACATTGTTTCCAAACCTCCCTTATTAAGAGTCACCTGGGAGGACCTTGTTAAAAAGGCAACTATTTGGGGGATGGGGTAGCCAGGTGATGGGTATTACGGAGGGCATATGTTGTGATGAGCACTGGGGTGTAATACTATCCGGCCTATGCAAACCCACTGAATCAAAATGGGTGGGATAGGCGGAATATCCCAGTGCATTTAAAAAGCAACCCCCGGGGGCACCTAAGTGGCTCAGAAAAAAAAAAAAAATGTGGATGACTTCCTCCTCACCAGTGACACACAAGAAGACTGCACAAAAGACACCAAGGCCCCCCTGCAGCTCCTGTCAGACCCAGGATACCGAGCCTCATGGAAGAAGGCAAAATCTGCCTACAACAGGTCCGATACCTTGGTTTTCTCCTCACCCAAGGGAAAAGAGAACTAGGGCCAGAGAAGAAAAGGATCATCACCTCCCTGCCACAGCCCCAGACAAAAAGGGGCCTACGAGAATTCCTGGGGGCTACAGGATTCTGCCACATCTAGATCCCTGGGTTCTCGGCAATAGCAAGGCCCCTTTATGATCTCTTAGGGGGACCAGATTGAGAACCCCCTGCCTGGACTGAAAAGGAAAAAGTAGCACTTGGGGTACTCACCCAGACTGTTGGACCCTGGCAATAGCCAGTTGCTTACCTGTCAAAGAAGCTGGACCCTGTGGCAGTGGGATGGCCACTGTGCCTCAAGGCTCTGGCAGCCACAGTCCTACTCATCAAGGAGGCAGACAAACACCCTGGGGCAAGAACTTAATGTCAAGGTCCCTCATGAACGCACAGAGACACCACTTCCTTTCCAACTCTCAGCTACATATACGTGGAGACATCTACAAGGAAAGGGGCCTCCTAACCACAGCAGGAAAAGCTATCAAGAACAAAGAGGAGATACTGAGACTCCTCGAAGCCATCGGGCTTCCAAAGGAAGTAGCAATCCTGCACTGTAAGGGACACCAGAAAGGAGACACCATAGCATGGGGAAATAGCCTGGCAGATAAGGCAGCCAAGACCGAAGCCAGTGAGGACATAGACAGAGCCCCTTCCCTCACCATGGCCCTAACACCCCCAGAAGAAGTCCCTCTGCCCAATTACACTAAAAAGGGAAAGGAATGGCCATGTCTGAGGGGGCCACCCTGACTGAAAAGGGATGGTGGATGATGCCAGATGGGTGCATCTTTGTTCCAACAGCAACTGGAGGGCATCTAGTCAAGGAACACCACCGACTCACTCATCTGGGAAAAACTGCATTAGAGGCCCTTCTCAAGAAGCACTACTACATTAGTCAGCTGCCAGAACTATGCCGAGCAACGAAAAATAATGCTCGGTCTGCACCACGACCCCCACCAGGTGTCCAGAGGATGGGAGCAACCCCCTTCGAAGATCTAGAGGTAGACTTCACAGATGTGCAGCCAAGCAGGGGGTTCAAATATCTCCTAGCAATATGAGTGGGCCTGAGCCTTCCCAACCAGGATGGAGCAAAGCCTGGAAGTAACTAAAGTCCTCTTGCGGGAGATTGTGCCCCAGATCGGCCTGCCATTAACAATCCATAGTGACAATGGACCTGCATTTGTAGCAGACATTGTACAGGTCTTGACCAAATCTCTCAACATCACCTGGAGACTCCACACCGCTTACTGGCCCCAAAGTTCAGGGAAAGTAGAGCTAATGAATCTCACCCCCTCAAGGGAACCTTAGCAAAGTTTTGTCAGGAAACTAACTTCCATGGCCAGATCTGTTACCCCTAGCTCTCCTTCGTGCTTGCTGCATGCCCGGGACATCAGGTTTCTAATATATGGACGGCCTCCCCCTGTGCTTGGTAAGCCTTCCAGGAACGTTGCATCAGGTTGGAGATACAGGGATAAAGGAGCAGCTTCAGGCCCTGGGGGCCACCCTAAATAAATTACCTTTGAGAGGGTCCCAATTTCCTTAGGGTCTCAGGTACACTCCTTCCAGACAGGGGACTCAGTTCAGGTCAAAGATTGGAAGAAAGAAGAAAGCTCATCATTCGGACGAGGAGCCGCGCCAGTGGAGAGTCCCACCAGACTTCACGAACCCACTCCGGCTTCACCTTCAATGAGACCCCACCAACTGATGGACACCTGCTCACCATGGTCCCTGGCTCTCATCAGAGTGATTTCCCTCATCTTGAGAGTCGGACTCTACACTGTTGCCCCTCCTGACTGGACTTTCCCCCAGAGGCTTCTACCTAAGGTCATAGATCCCACTTTTACTGACTCTCTGCTGTCTACTCCTGAGCGCGTTCCACCATGGTTTTCCTGGCCCCAGTCAGTCCTGGTCTTCTGCTACCTGGTTGTGCTATTAAGTTTATGATTAAGTCCATGTTCGCCACCGGCCTTGCAGTCAACCCTCAGAGTCAAAAAGAATGATGCCCTCTAAACTAGGTCTTTAAAGGGGCATCAAAGGGGGGAATGATAAGAAAACTCCGTGTCCTAAGATGGCCGACCGAGCTAGCGAGAGAGTCCCAGTCCTTGCCCTGGGGCTCTTCCGGGTTCTTCTCCCTGCTCTGCTTCCCTCTCGCACCAATCCGGGTTTTTCTCCCTGCCCAGCTTCGCGCACGCGCCGAAAGTGCCAAGTGGGCGGAAGTAGAAGTGTATAAATTGCCCCCTTTGTGCTCAGAGCTCAGACCTTTGGAGACCACTCTGCTCTGAGCTCCCGGCATTAAATAAACCTCCGATCCTCCAGGATCTCCCAGTGCTGCTTGGTTCTTCCGTCCGGCAATCCAGTCCAGGTTCCGTAACACAGTGTGCTGTTGCATCATACAGAAGCGGAGGAAGAGGCTGAATCCTGGTCCGTGATTTCAGAACAAACCAGCTTCATAAGGAGAAGAACATTCCTTAATTGTTTCAAATCCAGGGAGTTTTAAAAGAAAAAATCACAGCCTTCAAGGAAATCTGGAACAGGGAAATTTAGGATGTGTCAGTTATGCTAAGCGCTTGTCTCTCTTTCTTTGAAGTTCAAGTTCCTTCACATAGACAGATGCTTTTTTGTGGTATTGCTGAGCTTCTAGCCACGGTTAGATTAAACAATAATGCTTTGTTTACGCACAGCGTCTTTCATCTGGGTTCTTTGCGAGACTTCAAATACACACTCGTTAATCCCCACAGTGTTTCAGTGTATACGTACTTCTTTATTCCTTAGACAGGAATTGAACAGACAATGTAGTTTAAGTGTTGGTGTCCACTATCATGCAAGCCAAATCCTAGTTTCCTGACCATGTTCTGGCATAACGAATTTTTTCTGGTTTTTTCTCCTTGCCTTTAGTTATCCTCAAAGCATTTCACCCATATGCTTTTATTTTCAATATATTAAGCTGTGTGTATTTCTAAATACTTATTTTACCAACCTAAATTACATAGTTTTGCCACATTATAGTGCTCAATTATTTCAAAGCCATTTTCCCCAAAATGAATTTCTGAACTCTGATTTAGACAAAAGTCCTAAGGGAATCATTATAAACATCACCAGAAATTTGTCTGGAAATTTTATTGAATGTTTGATGGCTGCCCTTTATTCTGGTTAATATTCTCAAGTGTGTTTCTGATGGACCCCTTTTTTCCTTTCAATAGTTGTGGGCGTTCTCAAAAAGCACATAGGTTGTAGAGAAATAAAGGTGAATAGTTCTATTTACTATTCTCTATGAATTTGCTTGGTTTTATAGTTAGCAAGTGCAGCTCCCTTCCCACACCTGCTTAAATACAGAGACTCACCACCATACGCAAACACATCTGCCATTAGCTTTGTTTCTAGAACAAACTGATGTCTAGTTTAAGATGAAAAGTCTGGCATTCTGTATGCGCTAATGGATGGCCAACCATGAGAAGGAATCCTGTAGAAAACAGATGCACAGTTCTATATGGACTGAGGGGGTATAATCCTACCTTTTCTCCCCAGTTTGAAACATGTTATGTGAATGTAACTGGTGTGATTATGCACAGGGAAAAGTGGCAGCCTTTTTTTTTTTGTTAACATATAATGTATCATTTGTTTCAGGGGTACAGGTCTGTGATTCATCGGTCTTAATTCACAGAGCTCACCATAGCACATACCCTCCCCAGTGCCCATCACCCAGCCACCCCATCCCTCCCGCTCCCCTCCACTCCAGCAACCCTCAGTTTGTTTCTTGAGATTAAAAGTCTCTTATGGTTTGTCTCCCTCTCTGGTTTTGTCTTGTTTCATTTTTCCCTCCCTTCCCCTATGATCCTCTGTCTTGTTTCTCAAATTCGTCATATCAGTGAGATCATATGATAATTGTCTTTCTCTGATTGACTTATTTCGCATAGCGTAATACCCTCTAGTTCCATCCAGGTCGTTGCAAATGGCAAGATTTCATTTTTTGATGGCTGCATAATATTCCATTGTATATATATACCACATCTTCTTTATCTATTCATCTGTTGATGGACATCTCAGCTCTTTCCACAGTTTGGCTATTGTGGACATTGCTGCTATAAACATTGGGGTGCATGTGCCCCTTCGGATCCCTACATTTGTATCTTTAGGGTAAATACCCAGTAGTGCAATTGCTGGGTCGTATGGTAGCTCTACTTTCAACTTTTTGAGGAACCTCCATACTGTTTTCCAGAGTGGCTGCACCAGCTTGCATTCCCAACGGTGCAGGAGGGTTCCCAAAAGTGGCAGCTTTTAAAGCAACTTGTACCCAAATAGCTTGACTCTTTCCACAACTGCCTGCCGCTCTGTTGAACCCAGGGTCCACAGGACTGGAATGTCCTGCTTGCTTGTTTATACTTCCAGCAGAATGCAGCCTCCATCAGGCCTGGGACCTGGCTTACCTTGCTCACAATCGCATTGCTGCAGGTAGCACAAGGTTGGGACACAGGTGGTGTTCAGTAAACATTTAGGAGCTCAGAGAGGAAAGGAAGAAAGAGAATAGGGGAAGGAGGGTGACTGGGCGCAATCACTCTGCTTTGTAAATATGTAAATAAATATGTAAATGTGAATAAATGTGTAAGTAAATAAATTCCTGAAATGAATATTTTGTTCTTCTGATTTTCCTCTTTGTCATAGAAGTAGACTATAGAGAAAAAATAAACACTATAAAGTCTTATTTAGTTGGTTTCTGGTGGATCAGGTTTTAAACTATAGATTTATTCCGAAAGTCTGAATAATACTTCTAACACATAAGACAAAACTGATGTTTAGTAGGATAATATAGTGGAGTCTTTTGTAAAGTATAATCTTCTCTGCTTATTTTTTCCAAAAATCCAGATTCCATAAATAGCACCCATTTTTAAGTGAGGTGTACCAGAATAATACCTCACTATTAAAGTGGTAAGCTCCTATAAGAGTTTTCTAGGAAACTCTTAGATTCATCACCTAATGGAAAAAACATGACCACAACAGGGAGAGAGTGGGATTGATATTTAAGTCTAATTTTTTAAAAAAGATCAGATTTTGACAAGAGTATGATCTTCCTTACTCCCCATTTTAAATCCATTTCAATGCCCATAGCAATGTACCTTTATGGGTCAATTAAGATGCGTCCAACTATTGATGCATAGATGTCTTAATGACCAAAAGATCCTGGTGCATGATAGGAATGTTATCTTCTACCTGCTTTTAAGTTCCAACCACATTAAGCCAAGAAGACAAGAACAAATTTTGATGGGATATTTTTACATTAATTTTTACATTTTTACATTAATTTTTCAAAGTCAAAGTGCAGTTTCAGGAGCTCAGACATCAATTTGTCCTTTTTTTTTTTTCCAGTCCAGGTTCCTCCTAATCTCTATGGTCATTTGAACAACTTCTCTCCTCAGGAAAAATAAAGGGAAAACAGAGACCAAGAGCAACAGGGCTCATGTGCATGCTTCTAAATGTCTACCCCTTCCTCTTGAGAAAGACAGAGACCCTGGGTTGTGGATTTAGGGCAGAATTAGTAGTTGAAATATTACTTCTCTAGTGCAAAGATGTAATAAAGCACTTAACAATGCCATAATCTAAAAGAGTAGCTCCATTCTGGTCTGAGAGTTGGAGAAAGACTTAATTAGCTTTTCCCATTGGGAATGCCAACAGATCTTTTGTCCAGACAGTGAGAGGCCAAGAGCCATGAGGTCTGCTGAATCTCACCGTTTCCTATTTGGATAAGAAAAGAGATTTACAGAGACACAGTGTGCAGGATACTGGCGGAAAAGACCAGGCATGATGGACTGCTGTCATCAATCTTTGGAGAGTCAGAAACAAACCTACAGTTGTGCCAGAAAGTAATTATCTCTTTTAATTGGATTTTTTTCCTTCTTGAAATACATAGCATTAGAATTAGATATTTTTCTAGAATTAAAGAGGTAGGCTCATGGTAGAACCCAGTAGAATTGGCTCTCTCATGCAAGGCAGAGTGTGATGGGGAACCTGGGAGGTCATTTCAAGCACTTCTTCCCACAAGGATTCTTAGAGTGCACTGCTTGAGTTTGCTTTATCTCCAAAAACTTCACAGAAGGTTTAATTGTTTAAACTGTTTAAATTGTTTAAACCTGATTGTTTAAAAAAGAGAGATGTGTATTTGGCTTACTTCTAGGCAATCCAGTTTATTTCCTCCGACCATCAAGCCCCAAAGTTTCATGATGAAAATTTATTTTAATACTTGTCTCATTTCAGAGAGATTTATTGAGATTGACAAGTACTTCTGTAGCCTTCTCATGTCTCCTTGTCACGTCCTTTATTTAGTTTGAGGCACATCCAGGAACCATTACCCAGAGCTGCTTTAATGAATTTTTTAAAAATTTTTATCTCCTACAGAGGGACAAATATAACTGAAATTAAAATGGTGGCTCCTGCTTTTATTTTCAGTATCTGTGGCCTTGGACAAAAATTTTGCATTAGCATCTTTTTAATTTTATTTCCCTTATCAGCACCCAGTCTGCCTTAAAAAAAAAAATTCTCTGTCTTTTTATACTCTTGTTCCCTCCTAAGATCCCAAAGCACTTTATCTGTATTATTTTTAATATATTTTATTCTAGAGGGTCAAGGCTGTGTCTTTAATCTTTGTATTACCAGCACTTAGCACTGAAAATAGCTTGTCATCAGAATTCAATTTAAGTTTAAAAATAAATGCTTGAGGGGCCCCTGAGTGGCTCAGTCAGCGAAGCATCTGACTCTCGGTTTTGGCTCAGGTCATGATCTCAGGGTCATGAGATCCAGTCCCGCATCAGGCTCTGCACTCAACAGGGAGTCTGCTTGAGACCCTCTCTCCTTCTCCCTCTGCCCCTCCATACTCTGCTCTCTCTCTCTAAAATAAGTAAATAAATCTTTAATAAATAAATAAATGCTTGTATTACATTAAATTGGGTACATAGTTTTCTTTCCTTGACCCATTTTTGTGTCCCCAACAGCTCATGGCAAACTGCCAGCCCAATAAACAAAGATCAGTGACAAAATAGGTAGTGAAATGGGCAAAGATGTAAAAGTTGGCCCAAATTCAGGGACCTTTGTCTCTGTCTTTCAACTCTTTTTTCTATCACTCCACTAAGAAAGTGATAATTCCTCTTTGTCTTTTTTTGAATTCATAAGACACATTTATAGGAGGGAGAAGTGAGCCTAGCAAGCAGCAGAATTAATTAAAGTTGACTTTGGGAGAAAGGCAGAGCTTGGTGACAGGAGAACGAAGGTCCTGAGGGTGACCTTGTCTCACCATGATGGGTCATGCAGCTCTGAGACAGAAGTGCACATATGTTGATGGTAGCCAAAACATGCTAATAGTAAAAGTATGACTTTTATACTCTTTCTAAAACGGTCATAGCTTAACTCAATGTCTGCTCTTTCAAAGGAAAGGTATTTAAAATCCCTCTGGGTGTCTCTATACAACACTAGAAAAAGTCTTCTTGTTTCTTCCTGTTAATTAAAGCATTTAATGTCATCACAGATGCTACCTTTCTTACCAGGCATTGACATTATTGGCAGCAAAGAAGAAAAAATTCTCTTCCTCCCACTTGCCAGCTTCCCATTCCCCCCACCCCAGTGTGTGACTAGAAGGAGTAGGAAGGGAAGAGAAGAGTAGAAAAGCATCCCAGAGTCTCATATGATTTGGAGCCCATCTGTGCATCTGAGCATCACAAAGTCTTAACTCCCTTAATTGGACTAGGTTGCTCCTAGGGACGAATTTCATCATATGTGGCCAAACATGTGCCTAGGTTGAGGGAAAGGAAGTTGGAAAATTAGTGTTTTATTAAGTGTCGGTCGATGTATTTGAAGGCTAGGAAGATTTTTTTAAGAATCTCACTTAGGAAACAAAAGGCAAATGTATCCTTTTGAACCTTCAAAAACCTCAATTAAAAACTGAACAAAAACAGTAGAAACAGGCTTACCTAGTCAGATTTGTCACTAATGACTTCTCACTGTCAAGTTTCCTGTCATGGATGTGACCAAATTAAAGTTTTTCTAAATGTGGGGGTGGAAAGATCACTTTATTTTAGGTATAACTTGCATCCAGGAAGTACAGAATGATTAACTAGCATGCATCCATGAGACTTACCAGCAATATTGCTACACTTTATTATTATTTCTTAGTTCTTAAAAGGGGTAAAAAATACCAGTAAATGATTTGAGGAAAGGATAGTCACGTAACCTTAGGCAAGCCCAGTGCTCCTATATTCTGGAAGGGGGAGGAGAAGATCAAAGACTTACTAACATAAGCCTGGAGTGGAGTTTGGTGAGTAAAAACATGAGAAATTGTCGACATGACTCTTCCACAAATCAGAGCAAGAGAGGGTTCTTTCCCTTGATGCCGTACGACAGACTCCTTCCATCTACGGGGCTGTTCCCTGGCCCATCCCAGGGTAGGACCAACGAGAAGAGGGCACTTGAGGTCATGAACATATGTTCATCAGTTTCTAAAACCACCTGGGTCAGTTTGGGAATTGCTATGGCTCCGTAAACAGTAGTAGCAAAGATAATGAACTTGTCTGTCTTATTCGACATTTTATCTATCTCCATTAGCTCATATATGCACTAACATTTGTTGAATGAATTAATGATTATGCTACTAACGACAAGAATTTTTTCCACTTATTGAGAACTTACTAAGTGCTTGAGACTGTGCTAAACCTTTATGTGAATTCCCTTATTTAATCCCTATATATTCTGTGGGGCAACAGTCTCCTAGAGTTCATTTTCTTTTCGTTGTAGCCTTTCTGAAAAGTGATGGTCAGAATGCTTTATGGTAGAATTAAGTGAATTCAAAGTTAATATTGGGAAGTTTCTTCATTAAAAAATTCTCTTAATAATCATGAAAAATAAAGGCAGTAAAAGTAAAAAAAAATCTTTGTGTGAATTTATAAATTCACAAGATTATAGAGAAGGGACTTTTGAGCCTATCTGGTCCCGTTCCCTAATTTTACAAAGGAGGAAAATGAGGCACAGATTAAATTAGACCCAAGTCACAGAGTTAGCTGGGGACAGAGATGGTAGTAGACCCCTCCAGATGGGCAGGTCCCAGTAGGCTCATTTGTTATATTCTTTTACTCTTCTCTTCAATATTATTAGGGTTAATAAGTATCTAATGGTTCTTAGAGCCAACGGAGTCCCCAGGATATGTTCAGTGACATAAACACTGTCATAAATTCTGATGTATTGCTTAGTGAGGATTCTCAAGAAGGTCACTGTGACTCAGATCAGTGGATAAGAGAGGAATGAAGTAATAAGTACACTATATCCCAAATTTCGCATAAACTCTTATCTGTGCTATTGCCAATTAAAAAAAATTTTTAACCATGAGTCCCCATGAGAAGTTGTCCTGCAGGTGATTTTCCTTTCAGCCATTAGTTGGATCTCCCCAGAAAAAGTTTTGAGAACCTGGCTTGTGTCCCCAGGGCATATTGCTTCTCTGGCCAAAGCACTGTGTGGGAAAGAAGGAGTCATAACTGGAGCCCGAGGTTAGAAGTCAGAGGGACCCAACCCTACAGAGGCACCATGAGCAATGCCTTCCCAGGAGGCCTAGCTCCGGTTTCCCCAGCCATGCTAGGCAGAGCACTCCAAGATGTCCTCCTGTCCCAGGGTTCCAAGATTGCTTATATAATGCCTGCAGGCATGCTCATCATATCAGTGTAGCATTACCTAAGCTCGGTTATTTAGACAACCCAGAACACAATTGGAAGGTGGCAATCGGTTTTTAGAGAAAGAGAAAGTCCGTGGAACTATGACATGTTCTTATCAACGCAGAAAGGCTGGTCATAAAAGTGAAAATGTGATCATCAAGTCATGTTCTAAAGAAGTTTTGAGTGCTGCCCTCTACCTCAGAAAGGACTCTCTTGTCACCTTCCCGTTTTAAAGAGGAGGTATCCTGGGGCGCCTGGGTGGCTCAGTCGTTGGGCGTCTGCCTTCGGCTCAGGTCACGGTCCCAGGGTCCTGGGATCGAGCCCCGCATCGGGCTCCCTGCTCAGCAGGAGGCCTGCTTCTCCCTCTCCCACTCCCCCTGCTTGTGTTTCCTCTCTCTCTCAAATAAATAAATCTTTAAAAAATAAAAAAAAATAAAGAGGAGGTATCCTGGTTTTGGTTTTTTGTTGTATTTTTAAAGATTTTAAGGCCAACTTTCTAATTCTCCTAACATTTAGCTAATGCACAATCAAGAAGTTTACTCCATACCCAACTCCAAGGCAGCTTAAGCTTGAAAGGATGCCTTTCGAAACCACATAATTCAACTCCACACTGCCTTTATGTAGGTAAAACATTAAGAGTCAATCAAGTCATTTCTTAGTTGATGGTTGATTTTTTTTTTAACAAGATAAACTTTAGTATGGACCATATAGCCATGCAACACTCCCCAGTGAAGAAATCAGAAGACACAGTTGTTGTCTTTGACTCTGGTAGAGAATCCTTTATTTCAGAAGTATCTACAATTCTGATCTTTAAATTTCTTTCTTTCAGCAATAAGGACTTATAAATAGTTAATTTAGCCCACTAATACCGTGTGTCCGACAAGATTTCTCCACAACAGCCTAGAGGATCCAGTCCTGATTCCAGCTGGTCAGATTTTTTCTTATAGGTCAAATAAAGTCAACTTCCCTCATTTATTGATGCTTACAGTAAGGATGGATTTAAAAAAAAACAAAATTGAAACCTATCCAACAGAAAATTCCTTATATTTCGTAAGATCTTCATCAGGCAGTTTTGTTTAGAACCTTGTTTTTTCTCTTGGGAGGAGTGATTCACACCTATGTGGCCGAAGGTTCTCTTGGAGTCAGACTCATGATTGGCTCCTGAGCATTTAGTGCGCATTTGTGAAGGCAGAGCTCTGCCAGCTGAAATGTTTCACGAACAACGATTTGCTCCTTAGTCATATTAAGTATCTGGAGGAAATCAAGAGGCATTGGGGCATTTGACAGTCAATTGCAAGAATATTCATACAGCGGGTTGTGGTAGGGTCTCACAAAATTTTCACAAAGGGCCTTTTTCCTTATAATACTGACTGTATTGTATGATAATTCCGAATTCATAAAGAGCACAGATCAAATCAGAGTGGCAATATTACAAGTCGATATAAGACTAGCAAATGAGCTGAAGAAGATAAGAGAAGACCAGTTAACAGTTGGAAGCTATTACCTTTTTTGCTGTTGTAATCAGTTTAATGTTCCAGTCTTAAAACCCCAGCTTAAGACAAAATAGGTTTAATTCTCTCCAGTGCTTCCAAATAGCTTTCATTTTTTTTAAAGGAACAAAAGAAAAATGTCATTTTTTGGTAGAGAGAATTAGCCTTACCTATTGATTTTATAATCTTGATTTGCTTCTTCCATCAGTGAATATTTATTGAATACCCAGCGTATGCCTAGCACTGCACTAGGCCCAGTGAAGAAGACCCCAAAAAAATCTGCCAAAGAGAAAGTTAAAAGAAACAGCTATGAACATGAGATAGGAAACTCCAAATTTTAAAACAAGTTCACCTTTATATCCCCAACTCTCTGCACAACTGCCTGCATCCTCAAAGATCGGTGTCCAATAAAGTGCCACTAATTGGCTAAAAACTGAAAGCAAAGGGAGAAACACTGTGTGTTGTTTGATTCTGGAAGACTTGCCACAGAAAATTTGAAAGAATGGCTGAATGCATTTTATTCTGAACCTGAAGATGCCAGAGCAGAGAGCATTCAAACTGGGAGGAAGAGCGAGGACAAAAGCATGAGGTCCACACCTGACACTGATCCAGATGTGTCTGGGATTGGTGACTGGGCAGGCCTAGCTGGAGAAGAGGACAAGGTCCAGAAATATGATGGATCACAGATTTGCTGAGTAGAACAATAAGGGATGTTCTTACGCGTCCTTTGGCACTTTAAAGTCACTTACATTTTTCTGATCTGAAATGTATCAACCAAATCAGGTGAATCAATGAAAGCCTTTGTTTACAAAGCTGGACTTGGAAGGAACCTATAAGGTGGCTTACAACACATAGAGAGAAAGATGATGTAATGGTTTTACAATATGTCGGTGAAATTTTTGACAATCTTTTCTTCATAAAGTGAAGCCTAATTCTGCTCCCCTCTCCTTGAATGTGGGCTGAATGAAGTGACTCACTTCTTTTTTTAAAAAAAAGGATTGATTTATTTATTTGGGGGAGAAAGGAAGAGAGGGAGAGCACACTTGAGCTAGTTGGGGGAGGGGCAGAGGGAAAGAATCTTCAAACAGACTCCTGGCTGAGTGCAGAGCCCAACATGAGGTTAGATACCAGGACCCTGAGATCATGACCTGAGCCAAAACCAAGAGTTGGACGCTTAACCAACTGAGCCACCCAGGCGCCCCTAAGTGACTCACTTCTAACAAATAGAATATGGCAAAAAGATTAGCGTGTTACTTCTGAGGTCAAAATTGTAGTTTCTGCCTGACAGTCTCGGATCCCTCACTTCGGGGAAGTCAACCCCTGCGTCATGTGGACACTCAAGCTGCCCAATGGAAAAGCCCATCGGAAGAGGAAAATGAGCCCTCTCACCAACAGCTAGCATCAACCTGCCATCCACGTGCATGAGTCACTGGGGAAGCAATCCGCCAGTTCATCAAGCCTTCAGATGACTATACCCTGGGGATATCCTGACTGCAACTTTATGAGTGAGATCCTGAGCCAGACCCCTCAGTTAACCTATTCCTGGATTTCTGAGACAGAAAAACTGCAAAGGTAAGCTTGGGGATGATTGTGACACAGAATTATATAATCAATGCAGATGGTCAGGATAACATTTAAAAAAAGGTGGTTGTAACAAGCTAGGACTTGGAACGTGGCCCTGGCCATGAGAAAGGTAAGGAAGAAATAAACATAAAACATTATAATAGACAAGACTTCGTGGTTTATTGAACAAAGGAGTGGAGGGAAACAGATAAAGCAAGATGACTGAGAAAGGATGAGGACGGTAGTAGCCATGAAAGAAACATCAGTAGGGAGTGGGTGGGATAAATGGCTTTAGGGAAAGTCATCTCTTAATCTTGTAACTGGAGAGCACTGGACCAAATAAGAAGCTGTAATGAGAATAATAAAATGTTGAATTTAGAAGATTGCATAAACAATGGTTAGTTAACAACTACCTCCTTTTGCAGATAAAGCTAAGACAGGCACACAGAACCCTGTGTTTAGAAGGGTTCCATGCTTCTTGGTTTAAAGCTCTTCTCTTGCCCTCTTGAAATTCTGAATAATTGTTGAACAAGGGGCCTGCATTTCCACTTTTCACTAGGCCAGCAAATTAAGAAGCTAGTTTTGTGTACACTGAGGCCTTTCACTGTTACTTCTGAAGAATTACATGATGAGTGTGGGATTACCTGTTCCTCGCATCATCCAGAGCTTTGGGGATGGGGGCGAATGGTTTGGTTCTTTCTATACTGCATCATTTGTCACTAATCGTAATGTGTTCCTATGAGTAACCATTTTCCTGGTGGTGAATCATCGTGATGGCAACTGGTCTGAGACACAGATCTCCCTTAAGTTGCTAACAAGTGACATCCCTGGTTTTCAAATGTGGGTTCTCCTTCAGAGGAGATGTGAGGTCCCTTTGAGGAGATGCTGTGTCCTTGGTGAAGGCTGAATCCACTTCTTGTAATATTGCATGATATTGTATGGTATGTCTTAACTCAACTCGTGTCATATCCGTTTGCTGAGCCTGCTCTAACTTGAACAAATAGTGAAAAAAATGACAAATTCTTCTCCTCGATGAGTTCCAGTTCATGATAACTAATCCAGACATTTTTTCCCAGAACTATTATCCTTGGCAAGAAAGAACTATTATGAAAAAAAAAAAAAAAAGCCCTCTTATTAGAGGCGAAGAGTATGAGGAGTAGAATATACTTATTCTTGAAAAACAGACTCTAATATCAAACTTACAAGAATAATAGTTCTACAGTGAAATGAATCTCAATCTCAGCATCTAACTGCTTTGTATTTTTATTAATAGTCAATGAGTATTAGGTAGAGGTGTTTGAAACACAATAACCTTATAAAATATAAAGTATTTGTAACCATAATTTATTTCTAGATGACTGCGATTTAATTATGAATGCTTGTAGTTTCATGTACGGAGGAGTAGGAGGAAAAACACCTAGATGCATCTGGTTGCAAGAAATAGTAGCAAAAGCAACCATCTCTGTTTTAAGTGGAACACAGCCATTGCTTTTAAACACACAAAACTAAGCATTCAGATTCAAAAAACAGTCAAAGGAAATGGGGTACATACACAGGGGTGTTTTTTTATGTCTGAGTAATTCGTTTTTATAATTAAGTAATTTGGGTGGCAGTAATTCGTTTTTATAATTAAGTAAATTGGGTGGTAGGATTTTTCTCTTGATTACCTAGCATTGTGTGTTGCTTTGCTTCCTACTCTATTAGCAGAAAAGGAATCCTATGGGGCACCTGGGTGACTCAGTAGGTTAAGCGTCTGCGTTTGGCTCAGGTCATGATCCCTGCGTCCCAGGATCGAGCCCCACATTGAGCTCCCTGCTCAGCGGGGAGCCTGCTTCTCTCTCTCCTCCCTGCTCGTGCTCTCTCTCAAATAAATAAAATCTTAAACAAATAAATAAGTAAATAAAAATGTTTAAGAAAAGGAAACCTATTTTGCTCGACAAGCATGCGATACTGTGATTTCATAAACACAGGAGCAAGGCATCTTAACCTCAAGTCTGTGGACTCCCAGAAGGTCCATGGGACTACAGGTGATAACGTCCCCTGAAGTTGCATCCAACTTCAGGGGTGGTGTGGTGTGGACGTGGGTATGTTGAGAATTTCTCTGCCTAGAATGCAGGCATCCTCTCTGCTTGTCTCACTCTGACCTGACCCTGAAGTCTCAACTCCAATCCCACCTCCTCCTAGAAGCCTTCTCCCAGCCACCCTGCTCCTGGGAAGCTCCGCAACCCTTAGGTTTTTCTCATCTACTATCCATTCATCTTTCCTTTGACCCATTTCAATCTGTTTTCCCAACATACTGGGAGGGTCTGGAGGGCGGGTGTCATTTTGTGTCTTGTTGCTTTTGTATTTCCAACATATAATACGCTGTAATGGGAGGCCTTCTGTGAGTCTTTGCTGATGTTGCTGCTCTTGAGAACATCTCAGTCTTAGAGGATCTCCCTGGCACTGCCCCCGTGATCTGAAAAACTGTCCCAAACATCTCCCCTGTCCGCCTGGCTCCCACCTTCAGGCTAACCTCAGGAGATGCTCCTGGCACTTCATACATCATTCCATGTCTCACATTCACTCATCCCGTTTATATTATACATTTATCTCCTCGGTGCAGACAAGGAGAGTTCAGATCTGGATTTCGGTAACAATATTTCTAAATAATATAAGATTGTCTGATAAAATTTGTCTGAGGTTTTAAATAGCCTTTCTCGAGTGTCATTGGATAATAAAGAAATCTCCTGAATATGCTTTAGTCTACCCGCCCCCCAAGAAGCAGACATTCACTAGAGGAATGTGCCTCCCTCCCCTTCAGTGAGACTGGAATAAAAGGACTGAAGATAGCTAACGTGAATTAACAGGCCTTGCTTTAGAAATGTATCATGCGCTCAGAGTATGTGTGCGTGAGTGTTTATGGTACGTCACGCACGCGTTTATGCAATTTGTGAGACGTTGTGTCTCCACCTCTGTTGTAGCACTTATCAGAATCTGCTTTACATTAAAATTGTTTACATACATGTTTGTCCTCCTCCTGTAAATTGGACATACCAAGGTAGGCGGACCAGGGCTCTCTTTACTTGGAGATTTCCACTGTCTCCAGCATACTCAGGGCTTTGCATACGGAAGGTTTGCAATAAATTTGGGCTTAATTCCAAAGAGGGCATTCATAGTGAGATAAAATATTAGGAGATCCTCATTCAAGCATAGCACGTTTCGGCAAGAAAGCCATATCAGGTTCACGCTCCTTCCAGACAGATAGTGAGTATCAGGGAGGTTGCAATTGCCCTTCAGCAGAAGTGCTATTTCTTCCCACTTGGAAAACATGGCCAAGCTCACCAACACGGACAGTTCCAAAGCAGAAAAGACTCAGAGTGCCAGTAAGCTGGAATTTATTTTCCCTGATTAATGCACAGGCAGGTTCTTCCCAAACGATTCCTTAAAAGACTGTGTGTCTCTCTAAACTGTCATGGACAGACTTTTCCTTTAGATTAAAAAGCCAAAAACTATGTTTTCTGGTCCAGCCCTACCCTTCGATCAGTTTTATTTTTTTTAAAGAGTTATTTATTTTAAAGAGAGAGAGAGACGGAGACAGAGAAAGAGAGCAAGAGCATGAGTAGGGGGAGGAGCAGAGGGAGAATCTCAAGCAGACTCCCCGCTGAGTGCGGCGGAGTCCCTCACGGGGTTCGATTTCATGACCCTGAGATCATGACCGGAGCTGAAATCAAGGGTCAGATGCTCACCCGACTGAACCACCCAGGCACCCCGCCTTTGATCGGTTTTAGTGCACTTAAGGAACACATCTCCTGTGCCGGGGCCAACTCCAGGCACCCTGCAGGTGCTCACAACATCTGCGAGTCAGTTAAAGCACTGGGTCGGGCAGTTTCATTTTCTGTCAAGCGCCTCAGAAACCAATGTTCCAATGCAAATGGGACTAGAAAGTATCTATAAGAAGCATAGATTTCTGACTGCAGTGCCTCGAGGTGGGATCTGAGAACACCCTTCCTTCACCCACAACTCTACAACACCTTTTCTCTTAAATCACATTCAGTTTGCTGGAACAGACTCTTTTGATTGTGTGAAATTTTCTTCCAAAAGGCTTTTAAGTTTACCTAATCACAAATACCTTTTTATTTAGATGGTCTCTGGGACATAGAGCAGGGAGAAGGACTTGGGAATTGAATATATACTATTGTCTTTTTCTGATTTTAGGGTACATGTGTCCAAAGCACTTTATAAAACACATAGGACAAAAGTCCAGCCACTTTCAACCTAAGGACACTAGTCGAGTACTGCAGAATAACTAGCCTTTTCTATTCCCACCTCATTTATAAGGTTTATATAATAAGCATATTAAATGGCTTTTATTTCCTTTTTGGAAGAAGAAAGGTTAAAAAAAAAAAATCCAAGATTCAAATCTCCTCTCCTCCTTAAACTGCCTTTCCTCTGGTTCTGCCCACTCTCCACCCTGTCCCATCCATGTAGTTGGTTACACAGGAAATCTCCAAGGCTCCTTATTGATTAAATATCCTAGATCAGTGTTCCGTTCCCTTTCTAGGCTCAAACACATAAACTCAATCCGCTCAAGGTATCTTCCTTCATCTCTCACAGATCTATGTGGGATACTCTATAATTTTGAAATGACTTGCAAATTATTGTCCATTTAACATCCAGCTACATTCTATTTAACTCAAGTTTACTGTAGAGACTGAGAAAATAACACATCTGATTAGAGTAACTACTCTAATCAAAGGAATTAAGTTGTGGGTGTCTCAACATATGTTTAACTTGGAGAAAAGCAAAACTGGCTATCCAGATGTTCTCAGTAACTATCAGGGGATCAAACTTCCCTTAGAGAATCATATGTGGGACTTCAATCTGGTGGTCTCTTCTGCTAGAAAACGTATCGCGTTTTTCATCTACCTACGTACGCATTTGGTCACCTACTTCACTCTCAACCCCGAACTCCACACCACAAGTTGCAAAGATCGTTAATCCAGAGAGGCTTCCAGAAAGAACGGTGGGTCGACTTGGTGAATCTACAGAAAATTCCAGGTTCACTCATGACCCTGTCAAAATGCAAGTGAATAGATAGAGACTTTGCAATGGAAATTAGGTGCAATGTAAGTTTATATTCCTTCCTCCAAAATTCCTTCTACCAAAATAAAAAATTTGGTATAAATTAGGAAGTTTTCCCTCAGCTTCATCTCTGCCAGGTCAGTGATGCTCATATTTCAGTCAGGATCACCTGGCTAGCTTGTGAACACCCAGGTTCCTAGGCTCCTTTTTGGAGGTTCTGAATTGGTAGCACTGAGGTAGGGCCCAGGAAGGCAGGTGTAGCCCCACCCCCACCCCAAGAAGATTCTGAGGCAGGTGAGACTTCTTGTTAAAGAAACACATTCTCAGCTCTAGGCCAGTGGTTCCCCAACCTCAGCAGACATCAGAATCTGAACAAGGAGAGCTTATTAAGACACAGACTGCTGGGCCCCACCCTCAGAGTTTCTGATTCAGTAGGGCTTGGTGGGGCCTGAGAATCTGCATTTCTAAGTCCTCAGATGATGCAGATACTGCTGGTCAGGGACCACACTTTGTAATCCACTGCTCTAGGCTAAATTAATGTGTCTTTTCAATGCAACTTAGAAAAAAATAGGTATTCCTAAGACCTTTAGGGTCCCCTCAAACCAGCCTCCCACTTACCTTTCCAGTTTCATGGGAATGCCTACTCTTGAGGTACCTTATCTGCTAGCCCACCCAAGCTCTTTGCTGTTCCCTAAGGGCTCAGATACTAACATATGTGTATGGGCTCATGCCTCTGCTTGTAACGTGGAAATTGTATGTGGTTTGCAAGGCCCAGCACAGACGATCTTTTTAAGAAGACTTCCCCCTCCTCCTCAAATCAAAAGAATTACTCCTTCCTCAGCATCCAGAGTACCCAGTATTTTGCATGCTTTTTATCTAGTTGTGTATATATCTGTCTTCTCCACTAAATTTTTAGCCTCCAAGACTGGGTTTCAGACTGTGAAGATTTCTTCCAAATTATGTGAAATTTATATAAACTTATATAAATTTGGTTATATAAAATGTAAAGCCTAGCAGAAAGCATGCCAACAAAATTACAACTGAATAGACCCACAGCCTTTAACAAGTATGGTCCACGGACCCCTGGGCATATCTGAGACCCTTTCAGAGCTAGGACTGCAGGGTCAAAACTGTTTTCATAATAATAGCAGCACTTACTTGCTTTTTTGCTGTTTTGGTATTTGCACTGATGCAGGTCATAATGGATAAAACTGCTGACACTTTAGTATAAAGCAACACGGGGCCCACGCTAGGTTAGCGGTCGCTGTCCTTCATAGACACGCATTCACAAGGAAAACTCAAAACTGCCAGTTTTACTTAAAACATCCTTAATGAAGCAGGAAATTTTATTAACACTCTGAAATCACAAAACTTGAGTACAAATCTTGTATACTGTGTGATGGAATGGGAAGTTAACATAAATACTTTTCCTTATACCCAAGTAGAAAGATGTGAGAGGGAAAGCACTCAGTGGATTGCTTGACCAGCAAGCTAAACAAACCTAGGCTATTCAGACTCAGGCATTTGACAGAAATTGTCTCAGAAATGAGCAAAGTAAACCTGTCATGTCAAAAAAAAAAAAAAAAAACCAACGAACAGTATTTGTTGCCATTGACAAAATGTGAGCATTCCGGGGAAAGTTAGAAATTTAGAAAATTTGTCGCTGTGAGCTTGACAGCTCCCTAATACTTGAAGACTTAATAGTGTTAACAAATGTGATTTTTTTTTGATACTGTGTGATGAGATGTGTCACCATTTGGAAGACACTGATAACCCAGTGAACCAATATTTTTGACATGCCCAGGGTGTGATGTTACAAGATCATGTGTGCATAAAAGACCCTCAAGGTGCAATGTATAACTATGCATTCTAATGCAGTAGACGCCCCAAATTTACTGGTATGGTTTTAGATTAGATTCCACATGACAACTAACTTTGCAGGAATTACTACTTGTTGAGTTTCAGCAGTATCAAAGAACTATATCCATAATTATCTGAATAGATTATTTAAAATATTAGGGGCTCCTGGGTGGCTCAGTCGGTTAAGCGTCTGCCTTCAGCTCAGGTGATGATCTTGGGGTCCTGGGACCGAGCCCCATGTTGGGCTCTCTGCTCAGCAGAGAGTCTGCTTCTTCCTCTCTCGCTCCTGCAGCTCCCTCTGCTGCTCCCCCTGCTTGTTCTCTCTCTCTCTGTCAAATAAATAGATAAAATCTTTAAAAAATAAAATAAAATAAAATTTTTAAAATATTAAAAAATACTAGAACATCTCTTTCAACTATATATATATACGTATGAAGCCAGCTTTTCTTCACGTACTTCAAGGTAACATATCAAAACAGAGTGAATGCAGAGGCGGATATAAACTCCAGCTATTTTCTATTAATCCAAGATGTAAAAGAAACTTACAAAAATAGAAAACAATGTCACTTCTCACACAAAGGTTTTGTTGGGGGAATAAAATTTTTTTTAATAAAAAGCAGTGTATCTATTAACACAGAATATATTTTTATTTCCAAAGGAATTAATACCTCACGTTTTTATATATTTTTACTTTTAATTTCTAAGATGGTAAATATCTTCATACAGAAATATGAACTTCCAGGGGGTTCTCAATACTTTTAAGAGTATGACAATTTCCTGAAACGGACACAGCTGAAAGTTTTCCTTCTAACCTCTCCACATGCCACACTGCAAAAAAAAAAACGTACACTCATCTTGTCAAACAAATCCACCAAGGTGGCCCTCGGTGAAACCCTCAGAGCCGTGGAGTAGCTTCTGCCTCCATTGTTTCTGGTGAGGTTTGAAGAGGAGGTGGCAGTCTCAGCTCTTCTCTGTGCTGTCTCTCGCCCACTCGGGCATCCGGTGCCTGTTTTCTGTTGAAAACTTCAATATTTAAGTCATTATTTCCCCATTTCCAAAGAAGTTGGCATCGTATGTCTTTGTCTCACTGAGGAAAGAAAGGTGATCTTTTCTAATACAGAATGTCAAGCTCCAGTGTTGTATTCTGGTTATATAAAATGTAACCAGTTGGGGAAATTGGAGCTAGGGTACACCAGACCCCTCTGCACAATTTTTGCAATTTCTTGTGAATTTGTTAAAATAATAAGATGTTAAAAAAAAAAAGAATGTCAATCTCCAGCTAGCTTGTGCGAGAGATGGAATTTTCCAGAGACCCTGGCATTGCCATGTAGAAAGGTAGATACTTCCATGGGGCACCTGGGTGGCTCAGTTGGTGAAGCGTCTGCCTTCAGCTCAGGTCATGATCCCGGGGTCCTGGGATGGGGTCCTGGGATTGAGCACCACATGAGGCTCCCCATTAGGCAGGGAGACTGCTTCTCCATCTCCCTTTGCCCCCCCCACCCCCACTTGTGCTCGAGCTCTCTCTCAAATAAATAAATAAAATCTTAAAAAATGAAAAGGAAAGGTAAATACTTCATTGACGTAGGTGCACATGAAGCCCTGGCGCCAAGGACACAGATGCTGTATTTTTCAAGCCTTCCGGGGGAATGGGTGGGGTCTTTCTTAAAAAGTCTCTACAAATATTTCCCTGGGCCTGGTCTTGACTTCTGACGTACTTAGCATTGGCTCCTGTACCCAAGAAGGGAGAAGAGGGAGGGAGAGAGAGAGAAAGGGAAGATGTGAAAGATGAAAAGAAAGAAGAAAAGCAAGGAGGGGAGGAAGAAAAACAGGAAGGAGGGAGGGAGGGAGGAAGCCAGGGAAGGAGGGAAGCATTAATTGAATATGGTCACTAGGTTTTAGGCACTGTTGTTTATATGCTTTCTCACGAAAAAGGAAATTAGGGCGCAAAAGTGTTGTTATTTTCCCACTACCAAATACTTAGTAAGGGGTGGTGCCAGGCTCTCTCTCTCCATAGCACATGTTCTTTCCAAATGCTGTCTTGTCTGTCTTTGAAATGCTTACCAACTTTTACTAGTGACAGAATGAAACAAAACAACCTCCACAAATAAATGCAAATCTTCAAGTGCTTTTACCCCGTGACACACAGATTTACATATATCACCTAAAGAGGGTCCAGATCCTTCAGAAATGTAGAACAGAGATAGGATGGTCTAGCTAATATTAAATGGATTTGTGCTAGGATTGTCATAAAATCACCAATGTTCAGTAATTTTTAGTAATTTTATTGAGTGTTGGTAACTTATGTTGAAAGCCAGTTAATGAGTGGATTTTTTCTTTCCAGGGAAGACTTCACACTAATACTCTGAAAGCAAGCATTTTTTTTTTTTAAAGATTTTATTTATTTATTTGAGAGAGAGAGAGAGCACAAGCAGGGGGAACAGCAGGCAGAGGGGGAGAGAGAAGCAGACTCCCCACGGAGCAGGAAGCCTGATGCAGGACTCGATCCCAGGACCCTGAAATCATGACCTGAGCCGAAGGCAGATGCTTAACCAACTGAGCCACCCAGGCGTCCCTGAAAGCAAGCCTTTTAGAAGGCTTCCTGGGTGCCAAGAAAGGAACCTGGAGTTTAGAAACATGTTTCTCAGATAGTTGTTATTATCCCACTTACCAGCCTAAGAAATGACAGTTCAGAAAGATAAATGATTTGCTCAATCAAATAGGTCCTCAGTAGTGAAGCTGGGTGGCAAATCAAGATATTTTTACTCCCAAGACCACACAATTAACCTCTATGCATTAGCCATTGTGACAATTAACCATATAATGTTAGCATTATCTTAAATCTGGACCATTAGATATAGTAATTAAAGACTACATAGTTTTATCTTAAAAAGAGGTCAGAATATTCTACTATAATTATTACTATTCTAAATCAAGAATAAATTACTTTCAAGTCATTTGTAACTGAGACATATCCAAAATCACATGAAATTCTCCCACCTACTGTAAGATTAAAGTAGAATGTATTCTCTAACAAAAACAATAGCTAGCCATTGGTGTCATTCTAAATATTCATGTAACAATTATACCCATTTTATGCCCATTGTTTAGATGTGACTGAGGCACAGAGAGGTTGTATAACTTGATCCTAAAACTGGTATGTGAACCTATGATTCCAACCATCTGGTTTCAAAGCCCATGCTCCTAAATAATGAGATCTGTTAGTGCAATCAAAACAGATGTATGCATGAGTGCACACATACATACACACACACACACTTAAGTTAAAAAATACAGGAAGACACAAGACTACTAGTATGGACTCATCAAAAATGTCAATGTCATGGAATGCAGGATGATTGCTCTAGGATAAAGGTTAAAGACAAATGACAATCAAATGCAAAAGATGATCCTTAAATGAATCCTGGTCTGAGAAAAACACAAGCTATTCAGGACACTTGGGGACAATTTTGGAAATTTGGGTATGGACTGGATATTAGGTAAGATTGTTATCACAATGTCAAATTTTGTGCTTTTGTGGTTATACAGAAAGTGTTCTTAGATGCTGCTTGCTAAAGCATTTGGGGATGTAGTCTTGTGCTATCTGCAACTTTGTATCGAATAGTTCCAAAAAGATAAAGAAATATACACAGGCGAGTGAGAGATGAGGCCAGGTGAAATCCGATGATACAGCTATAGATAGAGAGAGAGGGAGAGAGAGTTGTGTTTATGTTTACATACACACACGCATAGAATGAATGATAAAGAAAAAATGGCAAATGTTAAATAATTGTGAAGATTTCTTTCTCTCCCTAAAATCTGGAAAGCATACCCCTTTTAGCTAATCACCTCTCAAACTTTCCCTGGACTCTATTTCTCTCACATGCCAACTTGAATATAAATTCTGGCAAAATAACTCTCCCTTGAAATCCTAAACAGATTAATTCTATTCTTGAAGTCCTAAGCTGCCTCCTTTCCGAAACCCTGCCCACACTGTTCATTTCCTCACAGCCTATCTCTCTCAAAAACTGCATTTTTTCCATGTCTCATTCTGGATGAGTCACTCCTTTCTGACATAGAAAGCAGTTGCCTAATGTTGATGTGTTTTGCTCACTAAGGAGCTATTTACCCAGGGCAAGTGCTAAGAAGGGACGATGGGTCCCTGGGATTCACTGCAGGGGGTGGTAGGCAGGACCTTAGGGATTTCCAAAATTCTCCCAGAACTGGAAACATTTAATAAAAGATGCACCCTTTTTCAAGATCACTCTATCTGCATTCCAGTCTTCCATCTTCTGTTGCCTTTTGACCGACAGGAATAAAGTAAGTTTCTGAATTTGATATCCTGAGGCTTTGTTCTGGAACCTGTCTTCTGCCTCAAAGCACCTTCCTAAAATCTCTAATTTGAAGCTTTTGTGGAAATTAAGGGTATTCATAGTTGGCATCTTGAGTACCTTTGCAGAATCTTACATGTGGTCCTGAAGAAAATTAATGCAAATTATACCCACGTGTGCTGAAAAGTAAAAGTATGTCTCTGATGAGACCTAATAGTGATTTTTCAAAATATAGTCACCTTGTTTCTCCAATCAGTCAGCAAAATGGGAAAAACACACATCTATTATTTCTAAATTTTATTTTTGCCCTTTGCAATTGACCATGGTGAACTTTACTGCTTACCTTTGATCAGTTGGTCTCCAACATTCTTGAGTCATTTGGTATTAGTTTCTTTGAGGTGTCATAAAAGGCATGAGGTAGAGGATGAAAGTAACACCAAAGACAAGTTATAGCAAAATGTGTGCTTTTCAAAATGTGTGGAGTGCTGGAAATGAATATACATGGTGTCCCAGGCACAAATCCACCCAGCAGTCAGAAGGCGACACGAACAAGTGAAGTGAGCCTGGATATAAAAACCACCCTTCCCTTTAACCATTAGAATCTTTCCATGTGTTCCCTAGAAACACGGGTCTCTATCAGTTTAACGTTTATTTTCTCACTTTTAGTAGCGAACTGGACAAAGAAAAATATTTGTCTAGTCTCGGAAAAACAACAATGCAAGTGAAATAGTAAATAACAACTGGCAAGCGGCTGGCTTCAGGGTCCGGGAGACAACAGGGAGCAAGCACCACGTAACAGAGAAGCCACCGCTCAGTGCAAGCGGACCGTGGACGGGTGGGAATGGGAGCCCCTGTGGAGACAGCATTTTTTTCAAAGAGAGTTGCAAATATACATTTTATGGTAAAATCTCCCAATTTTTAAATACCATATGATCCAGTCATTGCACTACTGGGCCTTTACCCAAAGAAAATGAAAACAGTAATTTGAAAAGATATATGCACCCCTATATTTATTGCAGCATTATTTACAGTAGCCAGGATATGGAAGCAACCCAAGTGTCCATAAAAACTGAATGGATAGGGACGCCTGGGTGGCTCAGTCATTAAGCATCTGCCTTCAGCTCAGGTCATGATCCCAGGGTCCTGGGATCGAGCCCTGCATCGGGCTCCCTGCTCAGCAAGAAGCCTGCTTCTCCCTCTCCCACTCCCCCTGCTTGTGTTCCTGCTGTCGCTTTCTCTCCCTGTCAAATAAATAAATAATATCTTTAAAAAACAAACTGAATGGATAAAAAAAGATGTGGTATATATATTTAATGGAATATTACTCAACAACAAAAAGAACGAAATCTTGACATTTGTGACAACACGGATGGATCTAGAGGGTATTATGGTAAGTAAGATAAGTTGGAGAACGACAAATACTATGATTTCACCTGTATGTGAATCTAAAAAAGAAAGAAAACCAACAAACAGACTCATAAATACAGAGAACAAATAAAGTGGTGGTTGCCAGAGGGGGGGTGTGAAGAACGCATTACGTAGATAAACAGGATGAAGAGGTACAAACTTCCAGTTATAAAATAAGTCCTGGAGATGAGCAGTACAACATAGAGGATGCAGTCTATAATACTGTAACACTTGCTGTGGTGAGCACTGAGCACTGTGTAGACTTGCTGGAGCAACATGCTGTACACCTGAAACTAATATAACATGGCGTGTTAATTATACTTCAATAGGAAATTAAAATAATACAAAAATTTTAAAACCTCCCAATTTTTGAAAAAAAAAGTGTATGAGCTGCATTCAATTTCAGAGGCCCTTTATGGCCTCTGTTTTATGTATAAATGAAGTGACATTGGATCAGCATAGAACCCCACACCATGCAATTAGCTCAAATCGCAATACCATGAAGAGAGATGGAACACCACCTAAAGTATTATTTCCTGGAAGATTTGTGTAGTGGATGAAAACGGAGGTAGCCTCCTTTTTTTTTTTTTTTTTTAAGATTTTTATTTATTTATTTGACAGAGAAAGATAGGGCGAGAGAAGGAACACAAGCAGGGGGAGTGGGAGAGGGAGAAGCAGGCTTCCCGCTGAGCAGGGAGCCTGACATGAGGCTCGATCCCAGGATCCTGGGATCATGACCTGAGCGGAAGGCAGAGGCTTAGCGACTGAGCCACCCAGGCGCCCCGGTAGCCTCCTTTTAAGAAATGTGTTTATCAGAGGAGCAAACATCAAAACAATTTTGAGAACAACCTCACTTCTAGTAAGTGTAAAATCCCATGACGTTCAAGGTCCTGTGGCCTTTTTAATTCAGGAAGACAATAAGCCACCTGACAAGCAAAGGAATAATTTCCACTTGGCCTGAGATCATTGATCAACTTCCCGTTGAAAGCTGAATGATAGAGGGCAAGGAGCACAACTACAGAAAAACACATCACTTTCTCCCCAGTACAGGTGAAGCGGGGTGGGTGCCATGAATCTGCGCGGACAGCGCTAAGGTCCGCTTCCTCGTGTGAGCAACGAGCGGCAGTGTTTGCCTTCCCGTGGAGCGAGGGTGCTGTTTGCCTTGGCAGCCACCCCCTGCCCACGCACAGAGCCCTGGCACATAGGATTTCTGTGAATTGCCTGTCCTACCCTGGAATTATTAGACAACAGGAGACAGAGTGAAGAGGGCAAGGAGAACCGACCCTGCCACCTGCCCAGCTGATCGGTTTCTCTAATTGTAAGTCCCGAGGTAGACCGTAGCCCCTGCTCTCCCCGTTCCTCCCACACGGAGCAAGAGTTGGCTTCACAATTCCAGCCAACAAACGGGCCACACGCGTGCGGGAGAGTGCATGGAAGGGCTGGGGGAAGCCGCTGACCTTGGCTGCTAGGGCAGGGGCTGCTGGAGCCGGCACCCAGCCTGCCACGCCGTGTCCCAGCTGCGCGGCTCAGCCTCTCTCAGCCATCGTGGGGCCTTCCCTCACCCCCAAAGGAAGCAGCTTGTTTGATGCACCGTGGGTGCACAGAGAGAGAGTGTTCTTTCCCTTTAAAATTAAAAAGAGAGAGAGAAGGAACAGCAGATCAAATGATAATTTCCTAGATTTTGTCTTCCCCCACTTTCTAGCTAACAGCCAGCAAGCTGATGATTTATTCAGAGTGGGGTGACAGGATCTTCTTATCTCTGCTCCTACCAGACCCGGACCCCACCCCAAGGACATGCCTCAGGACTGAAGAGAGCGGACTCTGTGTGGATGGATGGATGGCTCTAATAAAAATAAGCAGGGGCCAGGAGTGCCTGCCTATAGCAGAGGGGATCTGTGCTCCCAGCCTGAAAAAGGCCAATTGCAAGGGAGCAAGATAGCAGGCCCGCAGTTCAGTGGGACAAAACATACACCTGTTCCTTCTATTCTCCTCTCCGCCCCTCTCTGCCCTCCCCCGCCCTCCATTCTCCCTGCCTCCCTTCCCTTCCGTTCCCTTGGGTCCTCCCTCTCTCCCTCCCCCCCTCCTTCCCTCTCTCTGTCTCTTCTTCCTACTCATGAACACTGAAATGAATATGTTTACAAGATCTGGAAGAAAACAGTATTGGGGGAGTGTATTTTCCTGACTCTTCTGGTCCCTGCAAACTAGTGGTGTTTTTGTTTTTTGTTTTGTTTTGTTTCAACAGACCCTACCCAGAGCCACACCCTACCTTGAGATGCAATTGAATGGAGGTCCACGGCGCCTATGGTGGCGACTGGGAATGTGTTTCACAAAATTCCCAGCAAACACCACTCTAGTGGTGTTTTGTTTTGTTCACTTCTCTGTGACTTGAGGTTAAAGCCCGGCAGGCAGCGGTGAGCCGAGCACAGCTGGGTACCACCATTACCTGCAGCCCTCCTTGGGACTAGCGAAGAACTGCAAGTTATGAAGGAAATCTGCAAACACCTAGAGGACAGTACTTGGAGTCACTTTCTCTTCAAGCTCAGTGCTGGAGCTCTGAAGCCGGGAAAATGTCCTACACTTACCTCTTTCCATGTAGGAAGCACAAGAGAAGAGAGTAAACAGTAAGCGAGAAAAGGGGCAGGTTCGGAGAAAGGTTTTGCTTCCAAGCTGAAAAAAATAAAAGGAATTAGATGATAATAAAGATAATGCTTAAGAAAATCTCTTTGAACTGGACCCCCTAGTGTCAACATGTTTTTAGGACTGCGTTGAAGGTAGCTTGCAGGCCAGGCAAGCCTAGGGAGGCCGTTTCCCGCTGAGATGCCCATGGCAAAGCAAGCCCATCTTGACGCACAGAGAGCAGGTCTTCTCGAAGGCAGGTGCTGTTACTGAGGCCACTTGGGAGCCCGGCGTGTCTCTCTGTCACCCACACAACTCCAGATCCTTACAGTTTGCAACTTGGCTTTTTAGATGTTTACAAAGGATCAGGTTTTCTTTGGCTCAGAGGGAGAGCTAGAGGCTTCTGTCCCATGAACTAAATTGCCAATGTCTAACAGTAGCTAGACTCACAGCGGTGCTATGAGGTCATGGGCCTGCTTGGCCCGGGCCCAGTTTTGTGACCTTGGAGAAGCCCCCAATCCTCTGGCCCTCGATCCTTTAGTTTCTAAAATTAGGGGGGGGGGAGAGGTTTTTCTTGTTATAATAGCTTTATTGAGATAAAATTCACACACCATAAAATTTACCCTTTTTTTTTTTTTTTTTAACTATAAAGAACCGGTACAAAATGATTCAGCTTTTATTAATTATCATCTTGCATCTTAGAAGAAACAAAAGACAGGTAAGATAGTAGAGCCAGGGGAGCTCCCTGGACAAAAACAATAAAACAGGTGCAGACAGGGCTCAAGAAGCCATCTGAAAAGACGGAGGCAACACCCTCAAAATTTACCCTTTTAAAAAGCACACAGTTCAGTGCTTTCTAGTATATCCACAGAGTTGTGCAACCATCACCACTATCTGATTTTAGAACATTTTCATCAACCCAAAAAGAAACTGTACCATTTAGCCGTCAATGGTATCCCCCCCTCCCCTCGGTCACTGGCAACCACTAAGTTACTTTCTACCTCTATGGATTTGCCTACTCTGGGCAATTCGTATAAATGGAATCATATGCCCTTTTTTGTTTGGCCCCTTTCACTTAGTATAATGTTTTCAAAGTTCATCCGTGTTATAGCATGTATTCATACCTCATTCCTTTATACGGCCAAATAATAATTCCACTGTGTGGTTGTATCCCATTTTGTTTATCCATTCATCTGTTGATGGACATTTGGATTATTTCCACCTTGGGGCTATTATAAATAGGGTCTCTATCAACGTTCCTATAAAAGTTTTTGTGTGGACATATGTTTTCATTTGTCTCAGGTATATACCCAGGAGTGGAATTGCTGGGTCATATAGTAAGTGCACACTGAGCACTTTGAGAAACTGCCAGGCTGTTTTTGGCCACACCATTTTACATTCTCATTGGCAGTGCTGAACAGGGTTCCAATTTCTCCACATCCTCATCAGCACTTGTTATTGTCTGTCTTTTATTTCAGCTTTCCTAGTGGGTTGGAACTGTTTTCTTATTGAAGTAGAATTGCGAACAATATCCCTTTAGCATCAGGTGTACGTCATCGTGATTTGGTATTTTTGTATATTATGAAATGATCCCCATAGGGAACGTAGTTCCTATCTGTCACCATACGAAGTTATGACAATATCACTGACTATATTCCCTGTGCTATACATTACAGCCGCATGACTTATTTATTTCATAAGTGGGAGTTTGTACTTCCTAATCGCCTTCCTCTATTTTCCTGTCCCCTCATCCTCTCTCCTCTCTGGAAACCAACAGTTTGTTTCCTATGCTATGAGTCTGTTTCTGTTTTGTTTTGTTTTTTTAGATTCCACATATAAGTAAAGTCATATGGTATTTTTCTTTCTCCCTCTGACCTATTTCACTTAGCATAATACTCTCTAGGTCCATCCCTGTTGTCACAAATGGCAAGATTTCATTCTTTTTTGTGGCTGAGTAATATTCCATGATATGTATACACCACAGCTTCTTTATCCTTTCATCTATCAGTGGACACTTGGGGTTGCTTCCACATCTCGGCTACTGTAAATAATGCTGCAATAAACATAGAAGTGAATACATTTCTTTGAATTGGTGTTTTTGTTTTCTTTGGATAAATACCCAGAAGTGGAATTGTTGGATTGAATGGTAGTTCAATTTTTAATTTTTTGAGGAAACTCCATACTGTTTTCCATAGTAGCTGCACCAACTTACACTCCTACCAACAGTGTATGAGGGGCCCCTTTTCTCCATATCCTCTCCAACATTTGTTATTTGTCTTTTTGATAATAGCCAATCTGACGGGTAGGAGGTGATATCTCATTGTGGTTTTGATTTACATTTCCCTGATGCTCAACGATATTGAGCATCTTTTCATTGGCCTGTGGCCATCTGTATATCTTCTATTCAAGTCCTCTGCCCATTTTATAATCAGGTTGTTTGTTTTTTTATATATTAAGTTGTGTAAGTTCTTTATATATTTTGGATCTGAACCTCTTATTGGATGTGTGATTTGCAAACATCTTCTCCCATTCCATAGGTTTCGTTTTCATTTTGTTGGTGGTTTTTTTCACTGTGCAAAAGCTTTTTATGATGTAAGTCCATTTCTTTATTTTAGTTTTTGTTACCCTTAACTGAGAATATTGGGCCAAAATAAATAAATAAATAAATAATGCTTAGACTAATGTCATAGATAACTATGTTATCTTCTAGAGGTTTTATGGTCTCAGGTTTTACATTCACTTCTTTAATCCATTTTGAATTTATTTTTGTATGTAGTGTAAAAAAGTGGTCCAGTTTCATTCTTTTGCAGTTTTTCCAACACAATTTATTGAAAAGATTGTCTTTTCCCCATTGCATATTCTCGCCGTCTTTATCATAGATTAACTGATTATATATGAGTGGGTTTATTTCTACAATCTCTATTCCATTCCATTGTCTATTCTCATAAAGGTACCATACTGTTTTGATTACTACAGCTTTGTAATATAGTTTCAAATCAGGGAGACTAAAACCTCCAGCATTGTTCTTTCTCAAGATTGCTTTGACTTTCAGAGTCTTTTGTGGTTCCTACAAATTTTGAAACTCCTTGTTCTAGCTCTGTGAAAAACACCTTTGGTAATTTAATGGGGATTGCAATGAATCTATAGATGGCTTTGAGTAATATGGACATTTTAACAACCTTAATTCTTCTAATCCATTAGCATAGTATATCTTTTCATTTATTTTCACTTATTTCCATTTATTAATTGAAAAATTTGTCTTCAATTTCTTTCATCAATGTCATAGTTTTCAGAGTACAGGACTTTCATCTCCTTGGTAAAATTCAGTCCTAGGTATTTTATTCTTTTTTTTCATCCAGTTTTTATTTAAGTTCCAGTTAGGTAACATACAGTGTAATATTAGTTTCAGGTGTAGGATTCAGGGATTCATCATTCGCATCTGACACCCAGGGCTCAACACAAGTGAAAATACCCATCACCCACCTATCCCTTTACCAACCTCCCAGCAACCCTCAGTTTGTTCTCTAGAGTTAAGAGTCTGTTTTATGGTTTCCCTCTCTCTCTCTTCCCGCCCCCCCGCCATGTTCATCTGTTTTGTTTCTTTAATTCCGCATATGAGTGAAATCATATGGTATTTGTCTTTCTCTGACTTGTTTCATTTAACATAATACTCTCTAGCTTTATCCACATGGTTGCAAATGGCAAGATTTAATTCTTTTTCATGGCTAAGTAATATTCCATTATATTTATGCATGTATGTATACTACAACTTCTCTACGCATTCATCAGTCAATGGACACTTGGGCTGTTTCCATAATTTGGCTATTGTTGTTAATACTGCTATAAACATCAGGATGCATGTATCCCTTTGAATCTGTATTTTTGTATCCTTTGGGTAAATACCTAGTAGTGCAATTGATGGACAGTAGAGTAGTTCTATTTTTAACTTTTTTTTTTTTTAAAGATTTTATTTATTTATTTGACAGAGAGAGAGATAGCGAGAGCAGGAACACAAGCAGGGGGAGTGGGAGAGGGAGAAGCAGGCTTCTCGCTGAGCAGGGAGCCCGATGTGGGACTCGATCCCAGGACCCTGGGATCATGACTTGAGCCGAAGGCAGACGCTTAACAACTGAGCCACCCAGGCGCCCTATTTTTAACTTTTTGAGGAAACTCCTTAGTGTTTTCCAGAGTGGCTGCACCAGTTTGCATTCCCATCAATAGTGTAAGAGGCTTCCCCTTTCTGTGCATCCTCACCGACATCTGTTGTTTCCTGTATTGTTAATTTTAGCCATTCTGACAGGTGTGAGGTGATATCTCATTGTGGTTTTTATTTGTATTTCCCTGATGATGAGTGATGTTGAACACCTTTTCACTTGTCTGTTAGCCATCTGGATGTCTTCTTTGGAAAAATGTCTATTCATGTCTTCTGCCCATTTTTTTTAACTTGATGCAATTATAAATGGGATTGTTTTCTTAATTTCACTTTCTGATAGCTCATTATTAGTGTGTGGCAACACAATGAATTTCTTTTTTTTTAGATTTTATTTATTTATTTGACAGAGAGATACACAGTGAGAGAGGGAACACAAGCAGGGGGAGTGGACGAGGGAGAAGCAGGCTTCCCGCAGAGCAGGGAGCCTGATACAGGACTCGATCCCAGGACCCTGGGATCATGACCTGAGCCGAAGGCAGACGTTTAACGAATGAGCCACCCAGGCACCCCCACAATGAATTTCTGTATGTTAATCT
The DNA here is from genome assembly GCF_054177405.1 of Leptonychotes weddellii. Taxonomy (NCBI): domain Eukaryota; kingdom Metazoa; phylum Chordata; class Mammalia; order Carnivora; family Phocidae; genus Leptonychotes; species Leptonychotes weddellii. Next base: position 25,211,746 of record NC_138375.1, on the reverse strand, counting down.
TGTATCCTGTTACTTTACTGAGTTCATTTATTAGTTCTAATAGCTTTTTCATGGAGTCTTTAGGGTTTTCTACATATAGGTATCATGTCATCTGCAAATACTGATAGTTTTACTTCTTCCTTTCCAATTTTAATGCCTTTTAATTTTTTTTTATTTTTATTAAAAGATTTTATTTATTTATTTGACAGAGAGAGACACAGCAAGAGAGGGAACACAAGCAGGGAAAGTGGGAGAGGGAGAAGCAGGCTCCCCGCTGAGCAGGGAGCCCAATGCAGGGCTCCATCCCAGGAGTCTAGGATCATGACCTGAGCCAAAGGCAGGCGCTTAATGACTGAGCCACCCAGGTGCCCCAATGCCTTTTAATTCTTTTTCTTACCTAATTATTGTGACTAAGATGTCCACACTATGTTGAATAAAAGTGGTGAGAGTGGGAATCCTCATCTTGTTCCTGATCTCAGAGGAAAAGCTTTCAGCTTTTTACCACTGAGGATGATATTAGTTGAGTTTGTCATATGTGACCTTTATTATTATGTTGAGGTATATTCCTTCTATACCCACTTTGTTGAGAGTTTTTATCATAAATGGATGATAAATTTTGTCAAATGCTTTTTCTGCTCTATTTAGATAATCATATGATTTTTATTCTTCATTTTATTTTTGTGGTGTATCATGTTGATTAATTTGCAGTTGCTGAATCACTCTTGCATCCTTGGAGTAAATCCCACTTGATCGTGCTGTGTGATCCTTTTAACATATTGTTAAATTCAGTTTGCTAATATTTAGTTGAGGATTTTTGCATCTAAATTCAGCGGGGATATTGACCTGTAATTTTCTTTTTTTGTGGTGTGTCTGGTTTTGATATCAGGATAAAGCTGGTCTCATGAAATGAGTTTAGAAGTGCTCCTTCCTCTTCAGTTTTATTTAAATAATTTGAGAAGGACAGGTACTAACTCTTCTTTAAATGTTTGGTAGAATTCATCTATAATACTCTCTGGTTCTGGACTTTTGGTTTTTGAGAAGCTTTTAAAGTACCGATTCAATTTCATTGCTTGTAATCGGTCTTTGCAGATTTCCTATTTCCTTGTGATTCAGTCTTGGAAAGTTGTGTGTTTCTAGGAATTTATCCATTTCTTTTAGGTTTGCAATTTGCTGGTGTATAATTGTTCATAGTAATCTTTTACGATTTTTTTTCCTGTGGTATCAGTTGTAACTTCTCTTTCATTTTTTATTTTATTTATTTGCATTCTTTTGCTTTCTTTCCTTGATGAGTCTGCCTAGAGGTTCATGATTTTCTTTTTATCTTTTCAAAGAACCACTTTAAGTTTCATTAATCTTCTCTATTTTTTTAGTCTCTATTTAATTTATTTCTGCTATGATCTTTATTGTTTTCTTCCTTCTACTAACTTTGGGTTTGTTTATTTTTGGTTTTTGTTTGGTTTCTTTGGGAGTAAAGTTATATTATTTGAGCCTTTCCTTGTTTCTTGAGATGAGCCCGTATCACTATGAACTTTCCTCTTAGATCTGTTTTTGCTGTGTCCCATAGATTTTAGAAAATTGTATTCCCATTTTCAATTTGTCTCAAGGTATTTTTTGTTTTCCTCCTTGATTCCTTCATTGATTTCCTCTTTGAAATGCTTCATTGTGTGTTTAGAAGCATGTTGTTTTAGGCTCCACATGTTTGTGTTTTTTCCAGTTTTCATCTTGTAATTGATTTCTAGTTTCATACCATTGCAGCCAGAGAAGATGCTTGATCTTATTTTAATCTTCTTGCATTTATTAAAACTTGCTTTGTGTCTAACATGTGGTCTATTCTGGAAAATGTTTCATGTGCACTTGAAAAGAATGTGTTCTGCAGTTTTTGGATGAAATGTTCTGTCTATATTAAGTTCATCTAGTCTAATGTATCATTTAAGGCCAACGTTTCCTTACTAATTCTCTGTCTGAATGATCTATCCATTGGTGTAAGTGGGGTTTTTTTAGTCCCCTACTATTATTGTATTACTCTCCACTTCTCTCTTTATGTCTGTTAATATTTGCTTTATACATTTCAGTGCTCCTAGTTTGGGTGCATAAATATGTATGAATGTTACATCCTCTTCTTGAATTGGCCCCTTTATCATTATGTAATATCCTTCTTTGTCTTGTTACAGGCTTTGTTTTAAAGTCTGATATTATTTGATATGAGTATTGCTACTCCGGCTTTCTTTTTGCTTCCATTTGCATGGAATATTCTTTTCCATCCCTCTACTCTCAGTCTATGCGTATTTTCAGATCTGAGGTGAGTCTGTTATAGGCAGCACAGAGATGGGCCTGGGTTTCTTTTTATCCATGCAGCCACTCTATGTCTTTTGATTGCAGCACTTAGTTCATTTACATTTAAAGTAATTATTGCTAGGTATATATTTATTGCCATTGTGTTAATTGTTTTTTGGTTGTTTTTGTGGTTCTCTGTTCCTTCTTCTCTTGGTCTCTTTCCTAGTGGTTTGATGGTTTTCTTCAATGTTATATTTGTTGCTATGTTTTTTGTGTCTCTATCCTAGGTGTTTGGTTTGTGGTTATCATGAGGTTCATATATATATGGCTGTCTGATTTAAGTTGATGGTCATTTAAGTCCAAATGCATTCTAAAAGTATGGGACCCCTCATGAATTTGCATGTCATCCTTGCGCAGGGGCCATGCTAATTTTCTTGGTATCATTCCAATTCCAAAGTGAGAAATTGATCGGTAATTGTCAAAAATGACAACTCTGAGTGAAAAGTACATTTTACTAGAGGACCCAATATAAATTTAATTTATATCTCTTCCTTTAATTTAATCATTATAATATGTACATTAAATCACTGTATTGAAATGCAATATTTTATAAAACAATATTTACCTTTACTACCTGCAATATACTTTTCTCTCTCTTTTTATTGTTGGTGGTCGTTAAATTAATTCCATGACCTGCTAAGTGGGTCACAATACACAGTTTAAAATCTCTGATCTAGATCATTAATTCATTGAACAAGTATTTATTCAACACTAGCATGTGCCAGGTTGCCAGGTATTGTTCTAAGTTCAGCAGAGAACTAAACAGAAAAGAATTCTTGCCCACATAGAGCTTACATTCTGAAAGTGGGAACACACACATACAACATTATAATATGTGAGATATATGAAATACCCCTATAAACTATATGGTATGTCAGATGGTGTAGCAGATATTATTGGTGCCATATCCATAACACCAAATATTATATGATATCATCACTTTGGTGTGCTTCTTCCTATTCCAGGGGCCAAGATCTGCATGTTTTTGCTTTGAGACTTTTTCCAAAGTCACAGAAGGCTTATTTGCCCACCTTGAGGAAAAGCAGAATTAATACTCCATCCCCAAGAAGCCAGCCAATGACTAATGGAAGTTGGCATAAAAATGCCTCAGCTTCTTCTCCACTTGAGTGGGGTAACTTTGGAGCATCTCCCAAGAAACCACTTATACTTGAAATCTTGGGGTAACTCAAACTGTGAAAGAAGATGACACATGTTATGATACAAAATTAAATAGGAAAAGAAGTTAGGGAGGTCCATAGGGGATAATTTTAAATGGAGAGATCTGGGAAGGCCTCACTGATAAGAAATCAGTGCTATTTGAGGAAAGGTCTGAAGGCAGGAGAGGAGAAAGATATGTGGATGTGGAAGAGAGAGGATGTTTCAGACAAGAGGAACAGCAAGTGTAAAGACCCGGAAGCAAGAGTAAGGAGACCAGTACAATGGACTAAATGTTTGTATCACCCCAAATTCATAAAGCCCTAATTTCCAATGTGATGGTATTTGGAGATGGGCCTTCCTTTGGGAAGTAAGTAGGTTTAAATGAAGTCATGAGAGGGGTGCCTGGGTGGCTTAGTCATTAAGCTTCTGCCTTCAGCTCAGGTCACGATCCCAGGGTCCTGGGATCGAGCCCCGCATCAGGCTCGCTGCTCAGTGGGAAAGCTGCTTCTCCCTCTCCCACTCTCCCTGCTTGTGTTCCTCTCTCACTGTGTCTCTCTCTGTCAAATAAATAAATAAAATCTTAAAAAAGAAGTGAAGTCATGAGAATGGATCCCCCTTGATGAGATTAGTGCCCTTATAAATGAGATGAAAGGAACCAGTCCTCTTTCAGCCATGTAGGGATATAGCAAGAAGGCAGCTGTCTACAAACGAGGAGGAGAGCTCTCACCAGAACCCGACCATGGTGACATCTCGATCTCAGACACCCAGCTTCCAGAACCAGGAGAAATAAATTGCTCTTTAAGCCACCCATGGTATCTATGCTATTCTGTTAGAGCTGCCCTAACTGACCAAGGCGACCAATGGTATGACAGCAGGAAAAGACAAGAGGTTCATGGGAGAGGTCTGAGATATAAGAGGAATATCTAAGTAGACACTGTTAACCTCACTGTTTTGTTTTCTGACCATATATTACCGATTAAGGGTTGTACATCTGGAAACCTGATTCAAAAGAATACCATGTTATTTAAAGTCAGGAAATGTGGTAATAGCAGGCAGGCAAAGAAGCTGACAGAAGTGTCAGGGGTTGTGTGTGAACATTTCAGAACTTCTACCAACTCTCATATATGTTGTTGTTGTTGTTGTTGTTTTAAGTAAGCTTTCTAAAAATAAAGAATAAAATAAGCTTTCTATATTGACTTGCATGGTCTCCCATTATTAATTAAGTCTCACTGCAAGGCTTTAGGGGTGCATTTCCAGTCATCAGCTGATCTGGACCTTTACATTGGCTGCTTATGGCACAATGCAGTTGTCTTTTGGCATCAGTTTTCTCATCTAAAAAATGGCTCTACCAGCCTTGACCACAACTGACACCATCATACCTGTTTGATAAACATTCATTCCCTTAAAGAAGAGGAGGGGCCAAAAGAACAGTAAGAGAATAAAGGGGGTTGAGAAATAACTTTTGCCTTGTTATGGGGAAAAAGGATTCTTCCGACTTTTTTACAGTCACATTTTAGAGAAGGGAATCCCTTTTATGCTAATCCAAACAGACAGCCCATCTTTGCTTAAACTCTTTCAGTGATCGCCACCTCACTGCTTTGCAAAATGGTCATTCCAATTCTCATGCCCCATTGATTATATTAAAAGTTCTCTATTTTTTGAATTAAAGTCCAAAGAACTTACTAAGCAACTCAGAAGTTTCTCTTTCATGTGACAATCCTTTTATGATTGAGTAAAACCAACCCACTTGCCTTGTTTTTCCTCTGCCAAACATCATCAGGTCTATAAGACATTCCACATATGATTGCAAGCACTTGAACATAACTTAGATGATTGACTTGTCAGCTATTATACTAACCATAAACCTCACCGCACACCCAATGCTGTTCTAAGTGCTTTTAGTTCAATTATCTCATTTAATATTCAAGCAGTCTTGGGAAGTAAGTACAATTATTATTCCTATTTTATAGATGAGGACAATAGGAAACATAGGAGGTAAATAATTTGCCTAATTACATATAACCAATAAGTTGTGGAGCCAAACATTCAAACTTACTAGTTTGACTCTAGAGCTCATATTATTCACTCATTCTGTTCTACCACCTGTCAAAAGTTCAGAAATAACAGAAGTAAAACCAATGAGTCACTGAAGTGTACGTAGTAAAAGTTAATTGTGCAATCACCAAAAAGACAAATTGCAAACCAGGAGCACTCAAACCAAAACATGGACAGAGGCTCAAGGGTACATTGTTATAAAGCAGCTTATATCATGAGAAAACAGTGATTTTATTCTTCACAGTGATTGGTTATAATATTAGAATTTTCTTGAATAATGAGGAAGTGGTCAATGGTTACCTTATGTCAACCTTGAGAAACAGTTTAAGTCTTGCTTATGATTTTTAGAGGCACAAGCAAAAAATGACCCAGGTCAAGTTAGTCTTGAAAAAATAAGCTAAGTTAAGTTTTGTTTGTGTGACTTAACTGGTTTTGTCTACTCAGGGAATTTTCAAGGCAAGGATCTGTTTGTTTTTTATTTTAACACACCTATCCACTAACGAACTCATGGTTAGTTAGTATGAGTCCAGACTAAGATTCAGACCTTCCAGCTCCTAGTCCAATGCTCTTTTCACCATGTCACATTATCCTGAGTGTGGATGGAATGCCTTTGGGAGAAAGTAAGAGGGTTCAGGAGAGTGAACTCTGGGTATAGAATTCCCAAATCCAAATCCCCAGAAGAACTGGATATCCGTTGATCTTTCACTTCTGTTACCAAAAATAACCTTCCCTGTTCCTGAATTTAGTCAGGAAAAATGCACACTGGCAAAGACAAAAAGGTAATCTTGCTCTAGAAAAGACTTCTAAGATTCTCCCTAATTCTCACACCTTAGGCCCCAGTGAAAACAAAGATCAGGGAAGTCTTCACTTCTAACCAGGAAGGAAGCTGTGGCCTCCAGCTACAGATCCTTGTCACCTAAAGCTGTTGAGATGGTGAAAATTCAATGGTGAAAGCTTCTTTTGTGTGGTGTTTTCCTTCTTCCCCAAAGAGCTGAGGGGTGGAGTAAGGAGAAAGGGATGGCCTCAGCTTATAAAGCTGAATCTGAAAGATTTCATCAAGAAAGTGAACTCTCAGAAAGAGCTCATGAAACAAAATCTCAGGGAAAGGAACCAAGGAAGGAGACAGAGATGACAATTGTCAATAGCATTATCAATTGTCAATAGCATGGCAGCAGGCAGGGTGATCTACTCAACGTGAAACTCAGCACATGCCATGTTGCTCAATGCCCCAGTGGCTTCCTTCTTCCCTCACAACAGAAGACTTAATTCAGAAAGGCACTGCTGAGTCCTCATTCAGAACTCTGCTGAACTTATATTATCAGAGAGGCTCATCTTGACTCTCTGACTTAATTAAAACTCTATCCCATTTCTCTACTTTGTTTTACTTCTTAGCATATACCACTCCCTGACATATGGTTTGCTTGTTTTTAGTCTCTCCTCTCCCCCAACTCCAGCATATAATACCATGGAGGACATCGCAGACTGAGTCTAATTTTTTTTCCTGCTATAATCCAGCAACTAAAACTGAAACTGGTAATTGTTGATGGATGAAAGAATTAATGAACAAAAAGAAAATGAACAAAACTAGGAGGAAAAAAAGAAAGCAGATAGGTAAAGACAGTAACAAAAAGATGAATAATTTCAATAGTAAGGAGACCTGAAAAATGAAGTTTGTAACCCAAATATCGACAGGAAGATGGGGCAAGATGAGAGGAAAGATTAAATTTTTAGGGGTTTAAAACATAGGAATGTTCATCTTGTCTGCAAACCAACCAAAGGCCTATTTTAATAGCTCTTTCTCTCTGATCCCCACACTCAAAAATGATTCCAATAGCTTTTACTTAGTGAGCCAGACATATGATCTGTATTAGTTCCAGTCTTCACAATGACCCTGAGAGTAAGGAATTATTATCCCCACTTTACAGATGAGGAAAGTGGGGGCAAAATGTTAAGCAATTTATTCACAATAACCAAAAGTTGAACACCACTCGAATGTCCATCAATGGATGAATGGATAAACAAAATGTTGTATATTATTCAGTCATAAAAAGAAATGAAATTATGATACATGGATAAACCTAAAAAAAAAAAAGAAAAAGAAAAGATTGTGCTATGTGACAGAAACCAGACACAAAATCTACCTATTGTATGATTCAATTAATATGAAATAAACAGAATAAGTAAATCCATAGAAACAGAAAGCAGATTGGTTACCAAGGACTGGAAAGAGAGGGATGGATGCTTAATGGGTATACATGGGTCCTCCTTTGGGGTGATAGAAATGTTTTAGAACTAGATATAGGTAATAGTTGCACAACATTGTGAATATAATGAATGACACTGTATTGTACACTTTAGAATAGTTGATTTTATGTTCACCTCAATAATTAAATTAAATTAAATTGAATTAAATTATGGTTAGCAATTTGCACAGTGTTAAAGTGAGTTCCTCAAGTTTAAATGAAAGGACACTAAACAGCAATAAGAAAGCATATGAAAGTATACAACTCACTGGTAAAAGTAAATATACAGATTAATAGGGGCACCTGGGTGGCTCAGAAAGCATCTGCCTTCAGCTCAGGTCATGATCCCAGGGTCCTGGGATTGAGCCCCGCATCGGGCTCCCTGCTCAGCAGGGAGCCTGCTTCTCCTTCTCCCTCTGTCTACCACTCTGCCTACTTGTGCTCTCTTTCTGTCAAATAAACAAATAAAATCTTTAAAAATATATATATATACAGATGAATACACAATACTGTAATACTGTAATGGTAGCATGTAAACCATTTTTTATTTTAATATAAAAGTTTAGAGATTAGTATTAAGAATAACTATAACCACAAATATTTGATAATGGATACATAATATAAAAAGATGTAAATTGTCACAATAAAGCATATGGGGGAGAGGTCAAAGTGTAGAGTTTTTATATACTATAGAAGTAATGTTGTTTTCTGCTTAAAATATTCATTACTCTAAAATGTTTTATGTAAGCCTCATAGTAACCACAAAAAAATACCTATAAAAGATAAACAAAGAGAAAGATATCAAGCATATTACCACAAAAAAATCAACAAAATACAAAAGGAAAAAGCAAGAGAAAAAACAAGGAACAAAAGAACTACAAGACAGACAAAAACAATTAGCAAAATGTCAATAGTAAATCCTTTCATATCAATAATTACTTTAACATAAATGGATTAAACTCCCCAATCAAAAGAATGGCTGAATTAATTTAAAAAGAGAAAGAGAGAACCAACAATATGCTATCTACAACAGATTCACTTTAGATTTAAGGAAAAACAGGCTAAAAGTGAAGAGATGTATAAAGATATTCCATAAAAATGGTGAAAAAAAAAAAAAGAGCAGAGATGGCCAAACTTACATCAGACAAAATAGACTTTAAGAAAAAACTGTCACTAGAGGCAAAGAAGGACATTATGTAATGACAAAAGGATCAATTCATCAAGAAGATATAACCATTATAAATATATATTCACCTGACAACAGACCACCCAAATAAATAAAGCAAATATTGACAGATTTGAAGGGAGAAATAGACAGTAACATAATAATAATAAAAGACTTCAATAACCCACTTTCAATAATGGATAGAATATCCAGACAGAAGAGCAATAAAGAAACAGAGGACTAGACAACGCTATAAACCAAATGAACCTAACAGAAATATACAGAACATTCCACTCAACAGCAGTAAAATACACCTTTTCTTCAATCACACATGGAACATTCTCCAGGAAAGAGCACATGTTAGGTCACAAAACTAATCTTAATTTCAATTTTAAGAATATTGAAATCATACCAAATATCTTTTCAAAAACACGATGGAATGAAACTAGAAATCAATAACGGAAGGAAAACTAGAAAATTCACAAATATATGAAAATTAAATAACACACTCTTGAGCAACCATTGGGTCAAAGAAGATATCAAAAGGGAAACCAGAAAATTACTTGAGACAAATGAAAACAAAAGTATAACACACACGGGATGTAGCAAAAGGAGAACTAGGAGGGAAATTTATAGTGATAAACACCTGCATTAAAAAAGAAAGATCTAAAAACAAAACCCAACTTTAAACCTCAAGGAACTAGAAAAAAAAAAAAGAAAAAAACTAAGCCCAAAGTTAACAGAAAGAATAAATAATAGAGATTAGAGAAGAAATCAATGAAATAGAGAACAGAAAAACAGAAAAAAAAATCAACAAAATCAAGTTGTTTTTTTAAAAAGATAAAACAGACAAAACTTTAGCTGTACTAAGAAAAAAAGGAGAGAAAAATCAAATAAATAATATTATAAATGAAAGGGGAAAAATTACACCTGACAGGAGAGAAGTAAAAAAGATTACAAGGGACTACACAAGAGAACCCTTGTGTGCTGTTGATAGGAAAGCAAAATAGTTGGGGCGCCTGGGTGGCTCAGTTGGTTAAGCGACTGCCTTCGGCTCAGGTCATGATCCTGGAGTCCCGGGATCGAGTCCCGCATCGGGCTCCCTGCTCGGCGGGGAGTCTGCTTCTCCCTCTGACCTTCCTCCTTCTCATGCTCTCTGTCTCTCATTCTCTCTCTCTCAAATAAATAAATAAAATCTTAAAAAAAAAAA
>NC_138375.1:25099835-25201102 GCF_054177405.1 Leptonychotes weddellii | reverse complement strand
GGGGCGCCTGGGTGGCTCAGTTGGTTAAGCGACTGCCTTCGGCTCAGGTCATGATCCTGGAGTCCCGGGATCGAGTCCCGCATCGGGCTCCCTGCTCGGCGGGGAGTCTGCTTCTCCCTCTGACCTTCCTCCTTCTCATGCTCTCTGTCTCTCATTCTCTCTCTCTCAAATAAATAAATAAAATCTTAAAAAAAAAAAAAAAGGAAAGCAAAATAGTGTAGCTGCTTATGGAAAATAGTATGAAGGTTCCTCAAAAATTGAAAATAGAACTAACATATGATCCAGCAATCCTACTTTGGGTATATATCCCCAAAATTTATATCAGGATCTCGAAGAGATTATGTGTGCTCTCGTGTTCACTGCAGCATTGATCACAATAACCAAGACAGGGAAACAACATAAGTGTCCATGGACAAATGAATGGATAAAGAAAATGTGGTATGTACATGCAGTGGGATACTACTCAGCCTTTAAAAAAGGAAATCCTGCCATATGAGAGAACATGGATGAGCCCGAAGGACATGATGCTAAGGGACATAAGCCAGCCACAGAAAAACAAATACTGCATGATTCTACTTATATTTGGTATCCAAAGGTATCTCATAGGGATGCCTGGGTGGCTCAGTAAGTTAAGCGTCTCACTCTTGATTTTGGTTCAGGTCATGATCTCACGGTCCTGGGATCCAGCCCCGCATTGGGTTCCATGATCTGTGGGGAATCTGCTTGGGATTTTCCCTCTCCCTCTCCCTCTTCCCTCTTGTGCATGCACGTGCACACGTGTGTGTGTGTGTGTGTGCGTCCATGCATACAACTGCATGCACACGCACTCTCTCAAATAAATAAATCTCTAAAAAATAAAATAAAATAGTCAAACTCATAGAAGCAGAGAGTCGAATGGTAGTTTCTAGGGACTGAAGGGAGGAGAAAATGGGAAGTCATTGTTCAAGGGGCGTGAAGTTTCAGTTCTGCAAAATGAATAAGTTCTGAGAGCCGCTGTACAACATTGGGTCTATAGTTAACAATACTGTATATAGAACACTTAAAATTTTGTTAAGAGGGTAGATCTCATGTTAAGTGTTCTTACTACAATTTAACATACAATAAAATAAACCAATATTCATCATGTATCAGAAACGTAGTTGGAAATTTTTCTGACAGAATGTTCCTAAACATATGATTTCTCAGTTTTACAATTTGGGAAATGAAATTTGTAACATCCGGCTGTCCTTACATTTCCCTCCATCCCTTCCCCAAATCACATACAAGATAGAGACAGAAAAACCATATAAGTCAAAGTCAACTTTTCCCCTGGTACCAATTGGGCACTTCAGGAGGAACACTCATTTTACTGACACTTGGGCTTTATGAACTCTAGCCCTGAAGCAGCAGATCTTGTCAAAATACAGAGATTCAGAAGGTAAGGGTGGGGTCTGAGATGCTGCCTTTCTAATAAGCTCCCAGGTGATGCCAATGCAGCTCGCCTAAGGACCACACTTTGGGTAGCAAGACACATACACAATAGCCTAAAGAAACCCACTTTTGCAGAGTTTAACAACCACTGCATTTTATTCAGCATGCTCAGTTTCCCTCTTTGAGGTTAGGAGACATGGATCCTCATCAGTCAACAGACCAGCTCTCTTAGCATCTTCCACATGGAGAAAAATATTCCCATTCCCATGTTCATCAAGGCCCATTTGTACTTAGCCTAACTGCTTATCCACTAGCGAGGGTTTCCTTGGAAGGAAGGAAACATTATCTAATAATAGTAGTGCCTTATATTTACACATGGTTTATAATTTACCAAATGCACTCACACCTGTCAGCTCATATCAGCCTCCCAATGATCCTTAGAGGTAGAACAGAGGAGTATATTATAAACCTACTTGACAGAAGCAAGCAGATAGAAACAACTGCCTTCAGAGTTGGAGCTTTCAGGGAAAGCTTTTAGAAGAAAGTGACTTTGAATATGAAGATCAGGAATGGATACAGTTTTGAGTAGGTGAGGACTGGGGGCAATAACATGCCAAGAAGGGAAGATGGATTCAAACACACTGTAAATATTGATTGAGCTACTATACCCCAAACCAGTAAGATCAGCAGGAGCAAAAACATTGTAACTTTAGTCTGTGGGAAGTAGGCACCATTAAAGAATTTTAATTCAGGGAGTGATCGAATCAGATTCAGCATGGGAGTATTTGAGTTTCACACAGGCAAGGCTGGGGAGAGTGAGGCCATCCAGCGGGGGGGCTCTGGAAGGGGAAGAAGTGAGAAATGATGAAGGAATGACCTGGAGCACTGACAGTGGAAAGAGATAGAAAGATATTTGTGCCTGATGGGATGGAGATTGTGACAGAGGGAACTTTAACAGTTGAAGCCATCAGAAAAGATAAGCTTTTATATCTCAAGGACCATAAAAATGTGCATGCCCTTTGACTTAATTATGTCTCACTGGGATTTTAGGCTAAGGAAATAAATCCCCCAAAGGCAAAATTTCTTTCCACAGACAAGTCCATTGTAGTACTACTTATAACAGTGAAAGTTTGGGAACAACCGAAATGTTCGTAAGATGGTATAATTAAGTAAATTATTGTGCAATAAGAGTAAAATGACGTTATAAGATTAAAGAAAGAATTGAAGAATATTTTTAAAAGACCTGAATAAACACAGAAACATATTTCCTGGGTGGAAGAATTAACGCTTCAATGCTATAATTTTTTTTAATAAATAAACGCAATGTAATGCCAAAGAAATTTTTTTAATTTAAATAAATTAAATAAAATAATTTGAACAAATTGATTCTAAAATTTTATGAAAAAAAATCACATTTATCAAGAAAATTTTAAAAGGAAAGACTTGCACTAATAGGTATTATAATATACAATTTTTACAATACAGTTATCAAAATTGTGCATTATTGGCATACAAACAAAACATGGTAGTGCCCAGAATAAATATAAATATATATGTAAATGTAATGTATGACATTGACATTAGAAATCACTGGAGAAATCATGGATTTTTCAATAAAGGGTAATGGGATAATTTACTATGCATTCAGAAGAAAATTAATATATATAACATTTACAAGTAAAAATTACATTTAATGTGTGGAATTTACATATAGCATTTAATATAGTAATATGTTAATTAATATATTGCTTGGTCACATTTCAATTTAAATATACTATAATTGAATATTAATTATAAAGTTAATATATGTGATATTTATATTTATAGTATTTATAAATATAATATAAAATGTGATAAATACAATGTTTATAATATTTTTTAAAATTCCTAGGATAATTAAAAATCTATTGTTAAAAAATTAACAGTATTAGAAGCAAAGAAGCAATAGAGAAAACCCAGAGCCTTATATTCTGGAATATAATAGACAGATTTGACAAGATGAAAACTCAAAACTTATGTGCAGTGAAATGGTCCATAAACAAAATCAAGGGAAATAGGACAGAGAAATGTTTACAATACATTTCACTAGGTGTTAATATGTGTAATAGTGATAGAGACCTCAAAGATTAATTTTTAAAAAGACAAACATACTAGGCATAGGATTGAACAGCCATAGCATAAAAAAAGAATTCAAATAATAAACATATGGACTCAACCTCCCAAGAAGTCAGGAGACTGTGAATTAGAACAATAAGACACCATATTTTGCTTACTAGACTGGCAAAAATCAGATTGATAAAACCCAGTGGCGGCAAGAATGTGAGAAAACATCCTTGGTAGGAGTATATATTAGTAAGAATGTATATTGCTAAATATTTGGGGAATATTTACCTACCTTATGATTCAGTAATCTCACTTCTAGGATTTCCTTCTATAACAATTTTGGAGAGCAACTTGGCAGTGATCTATCAAAAGTTCAGTTCTCATTTCCCTCTGACCCAACAATGCCATTTCTAAATGTCTATCCTAAAGTACATGCAAAGATAATCATGGCAGCAGTTCTTATAATAAAAAGCTGAAATTACCAAAGATCTAACAATGGAAGGATGGTAGAATAAATTACAAACTAGACAGCCATTAAAAAGAATGAGTTAAGGGCGCCTGGGTGGCTCAGTTGGTTAAGCGACTGCCTTCGGCTCCGGTCATGATCCTGGAGTCCCTGGATCGAGTCCCGAATCGGGCTCCCTGCTCGGCAGGGAGTCTGCTTCTCCCTCTGACCCTCCCGACCCTCCCCCCTCTCAAGTGCTCTCTCTCTCTCAAATAAATAAATAAAAAATCTTTAAAAAAAAAAAAAGAATGAGTTAAGTCTGTAGCTAGTAACCTAGAATATATAATTCCACTAAACTTAAAAAAGATAAGTCACAGAAATTGTTACATTTTTAGTTTAAAAAATATTTGTATGTGCATATGGAGACATGACGATATACATGTATGAAAAAGATAGGTATGCCCCCAATCTGTTCACCACGGTCACCCACAGACATGAGATCAGAGGAAAGGAGGAGGGTGTGTGATTTGGGAAGGTTATATCTGACTTTATAGATAAAGATTTTTTTCAACAGTGCTGTGATGTGAGTGTTTTTTTTCACTCTTGGTATTTTTAGCATTTTTCTTTTTCTTCTTTTTTTTTTTTAATTTTTGAGAAAGGAATATAGTCCTCAAAGAAGGAAGATGAAAAACCAAAGGCAAAACTGTGCCCAGGCACGAAGGAGGAGAAAGAAGAGAGACATGGCAAAAGGCAACCCAGAGAAGTCACAGACAGAAGGGGTCTGGGGAGGGCAGGGGCTGAGAACCAAGGAATGACAGCGTCTGGAGGAGGAATGGAGGGAGGCAGGGCACTGCAGAGAGGCCAGGATAATGCCACCCAGAGAGCAGATGATGAGTAGCAGGGTTGCAAGCCCGGGTGCAAATGGGGGGAGGGGTGTTCCACTCTGCCTGTGCATCTCTGGAGAAACAGAGAATTAGGACCTCAGCCTAAACCTCCTGAATTAGAAGCTCTTCAAGTGACACCCAGACACGCACAGTAGCTTTGAAACACTCCTCAGATGATGGTAGTGGTGTGCAGTCAAGGTTGAGAAATCGCCAATTAAAGGCATAGGAAAGTGTAGTGAGTCAGGGAAGCTGAGGAGTGTAGTTCATTCTTTCCCACTAAGTTTGACAGGTGCAGAAAGGAGTGAATTAAATTAATAAAA
Source organism: Leptonychotes weddellii (assembly GCF_054177405.1). Lineage (NCBI taxonomy): Eukaryota > Metazoa > Chordata > Mammalia > Carnivora > Phocidae > Leptonychotes > Leptonychotes weddellii. The sequence goes on along the minus strand of NC_138375.1, from coordinate 25,195,940 downwards.
GTTATTAGAACATGGTAAAGCACCAAAAGGGTCACCAGGGTCAAGGAACATATGAGCACGTTGTAGGCTAAGATGAAGAAGCCCATGGGCAGAAGAGATGAAATATTCGAGGAAGGTGATAAAAAAAGAGGAAGGGGGGAAAAGGATTTGTTTCTAGACTTTCTGTTATTTGTCAGACATTTTAGATATGCTATCACCATTATTATTTCTTTTACTGGTGATTAATAACCACCATTATTATTATTTTTTGAGGCATATATTACAGCATCCTCTTTACAGTGAGGCAACTGAAGTTTAGGAAAGCCGTATGAATAGCAAGGACTCAAACCCACGCCCAAAGCATTCGGTCACGGAGCAGGGTCTTGGAGGCACGGTGACTGCTGGTGGTTTAGGGGTAGTAGCCTCAGTGCCCCACGCCACAGAGCAGACAACCAAACTGTCACCCACCAGAAGCCATGAGCACAGGCGAGCTGAGCAGCCCGCAGCTGACCGGGAGCCACAAGGAGGAAAAGCGAGGTCCCCCCCTTCCAAGAGCGGACAGTCCGGACTTTACCTAGAGTGCTATCTTTTTCACCAGCTATTAAAACTGTCTGACTAGAACAACTCCAAGAAAACGGAGTAATCCTTTGCCTTGCAAAAGTCATAGAGAAATATTCTGTCATTGAAGATCTCATGTCCCCCAGCAGTTCGGGAAATAAATAGGAGTTGCATGCATTTGTGGCCCCCACAGGGGAGGCAAACGTACCTGGAGGATCACAGGAAGCAGGTGAAGACTGTCCATGAAAGATGTATCTCCCCCAGGACTAAGAGAACCAGATGGAGTCTCTGGCCATGTTACTGACCAGGAAGCATCAGGTGATGAAGCTGGGCTTCCACTCCAAAAGGATCACCAAAGCATCCTGAGATTTTCAATGTATTCCTGAGGCCTAGCAAGTGGCTGCCAATAAATATTATTTGCCAGTTATTCCAGGGTGACAGTAAAAGTGGCCTCAAAGGGGGAAAGCCCAGTGTTCCAGTAACTTTTATTTTGGAAACTCGAGAGGCTTTGTTTAGAGTATCTCCTTGATAGCCCTTCCGGGTTATGAAACAATCAGCTGCGGTATTAATCAATGGCATCTAACAGACACTAGCAACTTAGTAATTGATGGATATCTATTTAATTCAGGCAGTTACTATTTGTTTCAGTACTTGTTTTGCAAGAGAAAAGCGGTTGTGCATGGTTTTGTTATTACCAAAAAAAAAAAAAAACCCTGTTAGAAAAAATAAATTCTACATTTGCGGAAAATAAGAAGAGGGTGGCCCTACCATTGTTTCTGTTATACTCGTGTGGTGGAAAAGAAACACAGCACCCCGGAAATTTGGGCTTTGGGGTATCAAAAAAGAAAGCAAAACCCTGCTTAGGTCACTGTTTATTTTCTTTTGCCCCTTTTATTCTGACCCCCCCCCCCCCCCCCCGCTCCGGTCAGATATTGTCAAGCTGCTGTTGTTCAGAGATAAGGAAAGAAATTTGACACGGAGGTGCTCCCCATCTTGATTGCCGGGAGGAAGGAATACCATCTTCGAGGTCATTCGATCTATTAAGCCATCTTTATGATTGTTTTGCCTCTGTAACTTCTGGGGCAGTCTCGGTGGAAGATGTGTGGCCCTGATCATGGGAAACCAATCTGGGATAATCAGTTATTTCTTCCCCACGTCTCTGCTGTGTTCTGGCTCCCCCGAGCACCTCCCTCACCTTGTAAACCTGGCAGGCTCTGGACATTTTGCATGCTGAAGAAAATCACTGTTTTGCCTCCAGCAAGGAACGTAAATGTTGCAAGACTGACTCCTCCTCTAATGAAGAAAGAGTGAACAAGTGCACCGAGTTGAGCTTCTTGTCCCAGAGCCACCGGGCTGGGGACCGTGGCGCCCAGGCTGAGATCCTGAGCCGCGCGTCTTCTGGGCTTCCCCCACCCAGCCCCCGCCCCCGCCCCCGCCGCCTTTCCGTCTTACAGGATCCTCTCCCTCTATCTGGATTTTACCGGCTGTTCGCGAAACAGCTTTACACACAATGGATCTCCCCGTCCTTTTGCAGGAAGTGCTCACGGACTGATGTGGCTGACTTTGCTCCCAGGCAAAAGTGAGTAGCCACTGCCGGGCTGAGCCTGTGGCGGACGCGGGGGCTGCGGGTTCGAGGCGGGAGAGGCGCGAGGGCAGCGCGCGCGCGGCGCGGGGGCTGCGGGTTCGAGGCCCCGGTGCGGCGCGGGCTGCGGCTCCAGGAAAGCGGCAGAACCCAGGCGCCGGCGGCAGAGGCGCTGCCCGGCAGCGGCCGCAGGTGCGAAAGCCGGGGCTCCGACCGCAGTCAGCATTGCTGGCCCCTCGGAGAGAAACTAAAAATGCCCCCTCCCCCTCACAACAGCACACCTTGGTCTTTTTTAAAGGCATCTTCGGATGCGCCCTGGAGAGTGAGTTTCGGCGTGACCGTGGGGTTCTCGCAGTGTAAATTATTTACGTCAAACTGAAAAGAAAAAATCGCGGGAAGGGGCTCGGGAAGGTGAGGTGATGCCTGCAGGCTCGCGGGGCCTCGCGGCGGCGGCGGCGGCGGCGGCGGCGGCGGCGGCGGCGGCGGCGGCGGCGGCGGCGCAGACTCTCGGGCAGCGGGTGGGGAAAGTTCAGGGTCACCCGTGCTGGCCCGAAAGGCGGGGCTCCCCCGCGAAGGCAGTGGGCGCCGCCGGGGCAGGTCCGAGGCTCCAGCCGGAACCGTAGCCCCGAGCGGGGCGGGACGGTGGGGGGAGCTCCCATCCCGGGAGGCAGCGGCGAGCAGAGCCCGCCGTCGGGGAGCGGCGGACTCGGGAGGCGGACGGTCACGCGCGGGTAACTGGGGAGCCGGGCGCCGTGCGGGGGGACAGCGGGGCGGGGGTGCCAGTCCTTCCAGCAGGAAAATATTCTTGTAGTGACCTCTACCTGTACCCTGGGGAAGCAGCCCACGGTGCGCTCATAAGCAACTTAGGGTTTTCTGTGATGGGACTTGAAAACGGTTGCAAAATAGGTATTATTAATCTGGAGAGATTCGTTTGCATTCATTCATCAAGTTGGCTGGTAAAGAGTCTCCTGGTCTCTGCTTCTTGGTTAGTGGAGTGCTTCTATTCCTAGCCCAGCCTCTGGCTGTGCAAACTCAGGCAAGGCAATCATCCTCTCTGGGCCTCAGTTTTCTTTGCAACATTTAGGGGAATTAATCATTCCATAGATAGATAGATAGATAGACAGATAGAGGCTATATATATATATATATATACCATTAAACATAATATGTGTATATGCATAGTATATTGTATATATAATTATATATATGGGGTAAATATGCTGAATATTGTAAGGAAGAAGCAGATGAAATTTTTAATTTTAATGGTTCTTAGAAACTGGACATCACGGGTCCTTTTGAGAATTAGCTATGAGTCTTCTCCCAAGGAGTTCTTATGTAATGTACATAAAGTTTTTCAAGCAATCCCTCAGAGTTTGTGGACACTCCTGAAGACCCTGCCTGAACCCCAGGTAAACATTCTTTTCCTTCTTTTTGAGGACCTTTGGTATCAAGACCACCCAGCTGAGCTGGCTATGGAAGTAATCTATAGCCCTCCGGTGGGGTCTGGAGTCAGCCATGCTACTGAAAGAGAAAGCACTCCCACCATGAGTAAGCTCCTGGGATACTGTTTCCCAAAGGCTTCACCAATCTCTGCCTCCTGGGGAACCTTCCTCACAAACTCTTTTCGTGACTTTCCAAAGGTGAGGTCCTCACCCCTAGAGTTTTCAGTCCTATACACAGCCACCTCTAGCAAGTCACTGTCTCAAAGATAGCTCTTCAGGTCACCTAGCTGGATGTCAAACAGCGAAGCCAAAGCTTTGTTTTGAAACAAAGTGCTGTTTGCTCTCTGTGCATAGTAGGAATAGTAATAGTGTTCTTTTGGACCAATGCACTTTTCTTTTAAAGTAGTAAGGACTCCTATTGGTGCACCTGGGTGGCTCAATTGGTTAAGGGTCCGACTCTTGATTTTGTCAGGCTGCGTGCTGGGCGTGCAGCCTGCTTAAGATTCTCTCCCTCCCCCTCTGTCCCTCCCCACCCAAAAGAAAAAAATAATAAATAAATTTTTAAAAAGTACTAAGGACTCCTGTCTGATGGGACCTGAGTCTTCCATTGGTAATGCCAACAGGGTACAGCAGAGGACACATGGAGCTTTGGAATCCACAGACTGGGCTTCAGATCTTGGCTCCCACACTTGGACAAGTCACTCAACTACTCTAAGCCTCATGTTCCCTGTTTGTAAAATGGGGAACAATACCGCCTTTCCGGCATAGTTGCTAGGAAAATGAGAAATGGAAATGCCTGGTTTATAGTCAGTAGTCAACTAGTATTATTAATATTGACATGAGGTTATCAGTAAGTGTTAGTTTCATGCTTTTCTAGAGCAGCTTACTATTCTGTAGGGCTTATGTCAGCAAAAGAATGAGTAAAGTCAATTCTACTCCAATTATTCTCAGAGATGAGGGGTGTGTTCAGAATACAGAGTTGGCTTTACTGCTTCACCTTTGTCAAGCAGAGCACTCTGTGTGGCCAGTAAATAAAATGTGTCCAGACTGACATGGATTCTCGACCCTTCCTCCCAATTCTCTTTTGGCCCATAATCTCGAACATGAAATAGCTAGCTCTGCTTGTAGTGACAAACACCTCTGCATGGACACTGGAGAGGTCTCATGGTTGCGTCCATCTCCAGATACCCTAGAAACTGTCTCTGTAAAGAGAATTGTCTCCACTGTCATCGTTCGAAGGGTAGCACAGATACGGCCAATTCAGCTTATCTTGTCTCTCCGCTTCTCTCTGTCTCCCTCTTTGGTAATGGCTCCTCAGTTGCGAGAAGCTGGGTGACGCTGAGATGTGGGAAAGAAATGAGAATCCTAAAAGGAAATTTGATACCCTCAAAGTAGTCATTCCAAAGATGGATCAGTACTCTGGCAAGGCAATCGTGCATGCAAAGATGACAATACCGATCGTACTTTTCACTGAGCCTTCAAGATGGACTAAGCAGTTTGCTACGTGACCTCAGTTAATTTTCTCATAGCAACGCTGCAGGGTATGAATTATCAATTAAAGCTTTACAGATACATTGAGACTTAAAAAATTTTACATAACTTGTCCACTCTGCATAGCTGCTAAAAGGCAGAAGAACCAGGATACAGGCCCAGGTCTGTCTGACTTTGACGCTCACTCCTTTCACACTGCCTAGTGCCGCCAAGCTCTCTGGCGTCAGAAGGCTGTGTCATGCCAGTTGGGTCCCAACCCAGTTCTTCTTCTTCAGAGCATTTAGAGCAGGAATAACCAAATCATCTACATGATTTAAGTGGTGTGAACATACACTTTGCATGTGATACATATTAACAGTCAGCAGCAATGAAATGGCCTATGAGGAATGATGTTCCCAAACCTTTCCAGATCCAGCTGGGAGAGTCGAGTTAGGCAACACCAGGCCTTGGCAGGCAGGGCTGGGTCTGAGCCACTAACTTCCTGAGTGACTCTTTTAGGTTGAAAAGAGCTCTGAAACGTTCACTCTCTACTACTTTGAGAATCAGGACACCATTTACAGTTACCTCCCCTGTGTAAAACATTTATTCATTCATTTATTCATTTAACAAACACTTGCTGATCTCTGAATAAGGCAGACAAGGTCCTGGCTCTTGTGGAATTTCTATGATAGAGAGAGTGACAGATAGGAGGCAGGTGAACAAATGCAGAAATAAGATAATTTCAGGTACTGAGAAATGCTATGAAGAAAGTAAAGAGAGGCTGGGGGCTCAAGAGTAAGAGGGCTTGCAAGCAACTTGAAATAGGGCAGGCGAGAAGATGTCCACAAAGAGGTCACTCTTGAACTTAAACCTGCATAAAAAGAGGGAGCCAGCCTGATGAAGGTCTGGGGAAACAGATGCCTTAGCAGAAAAACCTCCAGGGAAAGATCTGGATGTGGAATGAAGGAAGCAGTAGAGCCTCAAATATAATGAGATGGCGCCTTGGAAATCAATTTGAGTTTTATGTAGGGGAAATTCTTGATTGACTGCCTATCGTACCCTTCTAGGCTGTGCTGTGGACTTACCTCCTATCTTATTTAACCTCCCCCACCATCTGGCGAGGCAGCTATTTCTGTCTTGATTTGACAGTGGAGGAAACCAAGATTCATAGAAGGTAAGCAGCTAGCGCAAGGTCACAAAGCTGGTCTTCGAACCCTGTAGTCTGTTTTGCGCCAAAGCCTAAAACTTTTTGCTAATACAGCATGTGGACTTTGAGATAATCTCTTTCAGAAGATCAAAAGGAGCTAACAGAAGGAACATGTCAAAAGTATATTAGGTGACTAAATGCTGACAGGCGATTTCTATCTCATGTCCCAAATTCCAGTGAGTGTGTCTAAACTTGCTCAGTGCCACACATTAGCACTAGCCACATGTGATGACTGGGAACTTAAAATGCAATTAGTCCAAGTTGAGATGTGCTGTAAGTGTAAAAATATCCCCTAGATTTCAAAACCTAGAACCAAAAAAAATCCCCACCTCATTAATTTTTATACTGATCAGATGTTAGAATGGTAATACTTTGGATGCATTGGTTTAGATGAAATATACTATTAAAATTAATTTCATCTGTTTCCTTTTAATTTTTTTAATGCGATTAATAGGAAAGTTTAAATTGCATATATGACTTGCATTATATTTGCACTTAACAAAACTGGTATAGACTAATGAGTTGACAAATATATGACAGGAAACTTTTCTCCCTTCTTCCTAACATAATTTCTTCTCTATTCTTGGCTCAGACTTCTGAAATCTTACCCATCAGGGAAATTCAAGAAGCTTTCTAACATCCTAAGACCAAAGAGTCATTTTAAATCTAAAACAGCCTGAACAATACGCAGTCCCAGTTTCCAGAAGGACTGCTCCACGAATATCACAGAAGGCCATTTTGGTTTCTTTTGTCCGCTAGCTTGAATAGCACATCACCAAAGTTAAGATATGATTTGTTCCTGCAATCTCATGTATGCCAAAGGGAGAGCAGTCTGATTCTGAAGTTGTTAGAGGAAGCCTCTGACCTGGGATATTGGAGGCATGGATTCTGCTTTGTCTACTGGTTTGTGCGTAATTCTCACCCTGCTTCCCCCAGCGATCCTGTAGTAAAGTTCAGAATTGATGAGATAATGCCGCATAAAATGCTCATGAAGACATGAGCTACACAGATGTTGGCCATGGGTGTCACTGATGATCCGAGGACTGGAGGCATTCGTCCATGGGGAAGAGTTTCCTTTCTGTAGCTTGAGCAAAGCACTATATGAGATGTTCTGGGATGTCTGGGTAGCTCAGTCCGTTAGGCATCTGCCTTCCGCTCAGGTCATGATCCCGGGATCCTGGGATTGAGTCCTGGGTCAGACTCCTTGCTCAGCAGGGAGCCTGCCTCTCCTTCTGCCTGCCACTCCCCCTGCTTGTCCTCTCTCTAACTCTCTCTGACAAATAAATAAATAAAATCTTAAAAAAAAAATGTTCTTTCAGATACGCAAGTAGTGTTCATTTTCACTTGAAATCTACATGGGGGTCGGGGGGGGAAATGACAGTGAGAAACTGAGCGCAAGTGAATGTTAGTATATCTGCATCAACAGCAACCATATCTTTCAGCATCTTCTAAGCCAAGAAGTCTATGCCAGACTCCATAGGGAAAATAACAGAACAAAACAGAGGTCTTTGCTCTGGAGGAGCGCATTATCTTGTTGAGAAGATGGCCATAAACATAAAACCCCAGGAGCAATGTCAGATAATATTCTCCAAGTGTTACATGAATAAAACAGAGTTTGGAGATTCCGGAAGGCAGTGTGCCTGAGAAAGACAAGGTATGAGACGGACATCGAAGGACGTAAAATGAGGCTAAATACAAATGGAGATGGGGAGAGAGGGCATTTCCAGTAAGAAAACATGCACGTAATCCCACGACAGTAGGAATGTACAGGGAGGGTTTGGTGTTGTGAAAAGGTATAATTGGCATCGCTGGGGAAACTTTTAAAACATACTGATGCCTCAACCCAACCCCCAGAGTTTTCATTTAATCAGTTTAGGAGTAGGGACTGCGTATTGGTATTATTGTTGGTGTTGTTTTTAATTCTCCAGAATATTCTAAAATGAATATTCTGAGTCAGGGTTGAAAACCACTGAGCAAAAAACACAAGATTTTTAGATCATAATCATAGAAAATAAAATTCAAAGGGTAATATTTTAAAGGGAATTAATTGGATAATCAAGAATTGTGGTCTTTATGGAAATTTGATATACATGTATATTTCTTTTTTTTTTTTTTCTTTTTAAGTAGGCTCCATGCTAGGCATGGAGCCCAACATGGAGCTTGAACTCATGACCCTGAGATCAAGACCTGAGCTGAAACTGAGAGTCGGATGCTTAACCGACTGAGCCAGCCAGGCGCCCCTATATATGTATATTTCTCTGTAGTCTTTTTAATTCACAGATAATTGTTGTACATAGTGATCCTGTCCACTTGGGTGTGGCTAAAAGTTGTAACTAGCTGCCTATTTCCTTACTCTGTGTATTCTTGCAGTGTCCTTATAGTCGATCCTAGCAAAGTATGGGGCTGCTGGGATCTCAGCTGCTCGTATCCACCAGGCTTGGTGTAATCTTTGCAAAGGGCTTTATTATCATGCCCATTTGTGCCCATGGTAGCTATTTTACAATAATCTGTAAAATTCTCTCACCTCTCCAACTTGACAAATTGGGAAATAGAGTTTAATTACTTGCCTTGGGCCTTGAGGCTAACTGGCAACAGAGGTGAAATTAGAATTCTCAGCCACGTCATTCCCCATATCTTATTTGGCTCCCAAAGTGAGTCAGCCCAGGCTCCTGTTGATGTTAGAATACTCTGTCCCGGCAATGTTATTTCTTCAATGAATGAATCAGTGTTACAGATCAGTAGGTGAAAGATGAAGAGTCGGCCTGAGCTGCCGCGCTTGATGATGAGTGTCAGCATGGAAGAGATAGCCACAACAGTCCCCAGAGCCCCATCCCTATGCTCTAGGAGTTCCTATTCAAGTGAAAGTTTGGCCATGCCTATTACAGCTCCTCAGCCCTACCTCTGTGAAGTGAAGGCTCCTGAGCCCAGGAGCTTTGGGGCTATTCTAATTCCTCTCCGAAGCTCCTGTTCACTGAAAGGATATTGATTTTTGTTACACACCAGAAAAGAAGAGAAGAAAGCCCAGCAATTTTTACAGCTGCATTTTTAAAGAACTCTTTATGTGTCTTGGGAACTTCTGGGTTTATTGGCAGTGGTGAGGCTGGGAGGTCTTTATGAAAGGTAGTGGAAGAAAGCTAGAGTCTGGCCACTAGGCTCCTTAGAACAAGAAGATCAGTTAATTTTGCACCATCCCAGATGGCTATTTCCTTTTTCTCTGTCTCCAAGTCCATTACCGATTTAAGAACAATTTCCAGTATCTTCTGTTATAGCAAAAAGCAAGTCTCTAAAACAGTAGTCTTCAACACCGATTACTCATGACAGTCATCTCAGGGGCTTTAAGAATACAGATGCCCAGGCGCCACCCTTAGACCCACTGAATCAAGATTCTGGGAATGGAGTCTGGACATCCGTGTTTATTTACAATTCTCCTGGTGATGATAATGTGCATTGGTACGAGCTGATTTTACTGCTCAGCTAAGATATAAATCTTATTTACTTATTTGTATTTCTCCTTTTGTTTTAGATCACATGACCCCAGAGAACCACCCAAACCATATTTGTGTTGTCATTCTACTCTTTGGAAACATGGTTTCTAGCATAATATTAAGTTTTCTCCTTGTCTAAACTAACTCCAAACTCAGAATGCCCTACATAGCCTCATGATGAAAATTTCTGTAAGTGCAATTTAGAGATCAGATTGCCAGAAGCTTGATAAGTATGAGATTGAAAGATAAAGTTTAAGCTTCTCTGCCACGCATGCAATGAATTTCCCAATTGCTATGTTGATCTTTAGCAACACTTGCTTTCCTCTCTCAGCCATTTCAAAGCCAATTAACTCCATTCTTGTTCACACCCTTATTAAAAATATAATTATAGCAGTATTCTCCAGGGATTGTCATTGGATAGACTTTACAAAGTGAAATGGCCAAGAACTAACTAGGTTGTGTAAAACCCTCTCAGCCCCGAGAAATCATTTGGGATGCAAGGGGCTACCAGCCACAGGGTAGGCTAGGTAAGTCATGAATTTTAGTTTGGAAAGAGACAATTACAAGTCACCCAAAGATAGAAGAACCTAGGATACAGAAAATGGTGGACTCAATCTGAGAATAATTATCCAGGGTCTGGTTAAGTCTGAGACTCCAACCATTCTCAGAAAGTTGTATTAATGCCAAAAGCAACCAAGTTTTGGGCACCTGGGTGGCTCAGTCGGTTAAGCATCTGCCTTGGGCTCAGGTCATGATCCCAGAGTCCCAGTATCAAACCCTGGCATCAGGCTCCCTGCTCATTAGGGAGTCTGCTTCTCCCTCTGCCCCTCACCCTGCCTGTGCTTGAGCTCTCTCCCTCTCTCTCTCTCAAATAAATAAATAAAATCTTTAAAAAAAAAAAAAAAGCAACCAGGTTTTTATACTAGATTTGGAAGGCAGGGGAGAAAGGGAGTGATGTACCATGTACTTTTCCAGAGTGTTAAGGTTGCAGAATTAGAAGAAAAGAAATTGTGAAAGAGGTTGCCGAGAGTAGGGTAGGCAAAGCCCTCCTGGTAGCCAAGCATCATGGACATCGGCAGTTTTTATTCACTCAACTTTCACGGAGCGTCCACTACAGCCAGAGGCTGTTACATGACCTGGAGGGAGAGTGATGAAGTTCCTGCTCGCATGGAATTGATATCCGGTGAGAGGAAACAGATATCCACATTAAGAAACCAATAAGTAAAATCTGGTAAGTTGGTTAGTGCTTTGCGGACAAATGAAAGCAGGTAAAGGGAATGGGGTCTGATGAGGGCTGCTTTAAATAGGATCACAAGAGGTGTCTCTCTGATGTGCTGGCCATTGTCAAAGCAGTACAGAGATCAGGAAGAAAGAAGGCCAGGGAGAGGGAACAGCAAGAGTAGATGCCCTGAGGTTGGAAAAGGGTTGTCATGTTCAGGAAATAGAAAGGAGACCAGTATGGTTGGATCTCAGCAAGGAAGAGAGAGAGCGTCAGGCGGGAAAACAGCCCAGAGGGCTGGAGGTCATGGGGTGCAGTTAGGATTTTAAGTGCTTTAAGGAAATCACTGGGAGGTTGTAAGTAGGGAAGTAATGTGTTCTTTTTTTAAAAAATTCAATTAATTAACATATAGTGTATTATAACATATACATGTATTATTAACATTTGGTGTAGTTTCAGAGGTAGAATTTAGTGATTCATCAGTTTCATACAGCACCTGGTGCTCATCACATCATGTGCCCTCCTTAATGCCCATCACCCAGTTAGCCCATCCCCCCCCACCTCCCCCCCAGCAACCCTCAGTGTGTTTCCTAGAGTTTAGAGTCTCTTATGGTTTGTCTCTAGAGGGTATTATGCTAAGCGAAGTAAGTCAAAGAAAGACAATTATCGTACGATCTCACTCATAGGTAGAATTTAAGAAACAAAACAGATGATCATAGGGGAAGGGAGGGAAAATAAAATAAGACAAAATCAGGGAGTAATGTGTTCTACATTGCATTTTAGAACTCTCTCGGGCTTCTGTGTGGAGAATGCAGTGTAGATTGGAAGAAGGGGGGGGATGTGGCAGGTACAGCAGGAGGTAAGGAGGGATCAGCCAAGGTGGGAGCAGTGAAGTGGAAGAAGGATGGGATTCAGGAGCCATTTTGGAGGTAGGGCCAGCATGCCTTCCAGGTGGATAGGGCCAACAACAGTGATGGCAGACCTAGTCCTGTCTGAGACATTGCTCTTGCCCCATCCCTACGCAGGTCACTGGTTTTGAGCCAAAATGGAATAATATCTAATGCTATTTGAAAACATTAGGGATTTTACCTTAGCTTATTTAAGCAGAAAAAAAAAAAAATCAAATTCCTGTCCAGGGAGAAATTTGTTTGCTGCTTCTTACCTCCTAACCTTTAAAATAGCATCCTGTCTCATAAGACTGTTTCGATGGGGTTTATTGTTTTTGATTACTATGCTTTCCATAAATGCTGAAACATCACATTCACATTCTTAAGTTTATCTTTTCTTCTGAGTATTTTGACACCCTGGCTGCATTTACTGAATCCTTCATGACATCAGACATTTACACACGGCTTTTTGCCATTGGTCAGTTTCCCCAAGTAAATGCTGACATCGTAATAGCAAGCATTCAATGAACACTTACTATATCCAAGGCATTGTTTTAAGAATTTCACATTTAATCCTCCCAGTCACCCTTTGAGTGAGTACTCTTATTACTATCATTTTATAAATGAAGAAACTGAGGCAGGGGCACCTGGGTGACTCAGTCAGTTAAAGCGTCTGCCTTCGGCTCAGGTCATGATCCTGGAGTCCTGGGATCGAGACCCGCATCGGGCTCCCTGCTCAGTGCGGAGCCTGCTTCTCCCTCTGCCACTTCCCCTGCTTGTGTTCCCTCTCTCTCTCACACACACTCTCACTCTATCTTAAATAAATAAATAAAAATTTTAAAAAAAAGGGGGGGTAAAGTCATCTGCCCAAGCTCACACAGCTGGTAAATCGCAAAGCCAGGTTTTGCATGAGTCTGGCTGCAGAGCTCCAGGTTCTCAGTCACTAAGGTGTGCTGCTTTCCCTCTGTCTCCTTTTCACTCTTTTCTATATAACTGAAGCTGCTGCCTTCAGAATCAGACTTGTTTCTCCTGCAAAATCCCCAGTGTGCCACTAAGAGGCGCTTTGGCCGGGCAGGGCTTCCAGGTGTGGAACCGGAGAGGAAATGCCATAATTCAGAGGCTGGATGATTCAGCCCCTCTCCAGGAGGACTCCGCATCTAAGCCACCCAGCCAAGGTGGGAGGAGAACCACCCTCCCAGGGAGCTGGCTGGACAAAGTTGCCAACCGTGGAAGACTCCCATGAAATGCCCCCTCTTCTCCTTACCTCCTCTTCTGCCCACCACCTCATAGTTCCTGTGTTGCGCCCACCTACCAGTCCCTTCTCAAAAGACGGAAGAACTCAAAGTTTCTCAATAAGCTGTGCAACAAATTCTGGTTGCTCCTCAGGGTCATCTGAGACTGGCCTTTAGAAAGTAACGACAAGAGGGTCATTAACTCATTTGTTATCACATTTTTTTCCAGATGTAGTGTTCAATAATTTATCAGTTGTGTATAACACCCAGTGCTCATCACATCACGTGCCCTCCTTAATGCCTATCACCCAGTTACTCCTTCCCCCACACCCACCTCCCCTCCCACACCAGCACCCTTAGTTTGTTTCCTGTAGTTAAGTGTCTCTCGTGGTTTTTCTCCCTCTCTGATGATACATATATACACACCACATCTTCTTTATCCATTCATCTGTCGATGGACATCTGGGCTCTTTCCACAGTTTGGTTATTGTAGACTTTGCTGCTATGAACATTGGGTTGCAGGTGCCCCTTCAGATCACTACATCTGTATCTTTGGGGTAAATTCCCAGTAGTGCAATTGCTGGGTCATAGAGTACCTCTATTTTTAACTTCTTGAGGAATCTCCATACTGTTTTCCAGAGTGGTTGCACCAGCTTGCATTCCCACCAACAGTGTAAGAGGGTTCCCCTTTCTCGGCATCCTCGCCAACATTTGTTGTTTCCTGTCTTGTTAATTTTAGCCATTCTGACTGGTGTGACGTGGTATCTCATTGTGGTTTTGATTTGTATTTCCCTGATGTCAAGTGATGTGGAGCATCTTTTCATGTGTCTGTTGGCAATTTGTGTGTCTTCTTTGGAGAAATGTCTGTTCATGCCTTCTGCCCATTTCTTGACTGGATTATTTGGGTTTGGGATGTTGAGTTTGATAAGTTCTTCATAGATCTTGGATACTAGTCCTTTATCTGATATGTCATTTGCAAATATCTTCTCCCATTCCAAAGGTTGCCTTTTAGTTTTGTTGACTGTTTCTTTTGCTGTGCAGAAACTTTTTTATCTTGATGAAGTCCCAATTGTTCATTTTTGTTTTTGTTTCCCTTGCCTTTGGAGACGTGTCTAGCAGGAATTTGCTGCAGACGAGGTCAAAGAGGTTACTGCCTGTGTTCTCTTCTAGGATTTTGATGGATTTCTGTCTCACATTTAGGTCTTTCATCCATTTTGAGTTTATCTTTGTGTATGGTGTAAGAAAATGGTCCAGTTTCATTCCTCTACATGTGGCTGTCCTAGCCTCAGCAATCAGACAACAAAAAGGAAAAAAAGGCATTCAAATTGGCAAAGAAGAAGTCAAACTCTCACTCTTTGCAGATGACATGATACTTTATGTGTTATCACATTTTTGCTCTAAAAATATTGAAGATTCCCTCCACAGTTTCATTATTAGAAGTGAAATAAGCCTGGGGAACACAGTAGTCCAAACTGTTTTCTTTACCTTCCACTGCATATCTTCTTCCAGAAAATTCTCTCAAGTTACTTGGTTTTCCAATAATCAGCACGAAAGTAACAGACCTCCCTCGTTTCCTAATGGTAGTATCAGCAATGAATTTAACAGAATTGAGGTTTATACAAAGAAATGCATTACACTTTATCTCCTTTAATGAATTCTTCAGCAATAACTGTAGAGGCAATAATTGTAAAAATTCATCTCCTATGCTGTAAGTCTTAACTTACTATATATTTCAGTTAAATAGAAGGCATTTTTTTTTTGTTAAAATTGCCATAGGGTAATTTTCTATAGAAACTGACATGCATTCATTAGAAGTGCTGAATTTATGTAATCAAGTCCTCAATCTGTTCATTCAACTGTTTGATTTTCAATAAAAGTATTTTTTTAAAATATTATACAATGTATGTCAGATATTTCCTATGGTTATATTAACTTCCAAATTCAAAACTACAAAGGAAAAAGAACTATAGTTATGGTTTGCATTAGACTCTCATCTTATTTAAGTTAGGAAGACCGCAGTGGGACATCAATTAATTTAAAAAGTTTGAAAGCCATTTGAACTCTTTGAAATCTTCCAAATAGCTCAGAACCTTGTAGATAGCTTCACTTAAAAAAAAATTCATCTTCAAACCAATAAGGTAATTTCCTCCTTTATTGGACAGGTTTAATTAAACATTCAGCAAAAATGAGAGTGACTATGTACCAAATGTGGATATGTCCAGAAACCAAGTCTTTCAAATATCAGAGCAATCTGATGGGAGTTGTTCAATCACAAGGATGACTCCATCCATCACCTCCTTCAGGGCTTGACTAGAAGAGTTTTATTTTTCTCTTAACAAACTTTTCTGATTTTACTTTTCAAAGGACATCACTGAAACCAAAGCACTGTTCAGACCTGTGACTTTTAAAACTGTATTTATTTTTGTATACGGTTTAAAATTCAAGGTACAAAAGTGTGTTCATTGAAAAATACTCCTCTCTCACAGCTACCCGTTGCCCCCATGGGCAATCACTCTTACTGGATAATTATAAAAAATATGCCATGCTTTTATGAAGATACACTATCTATATAAATATGGGCTAGATGTCCTTTTTTTTAGTTATTTCATAGCTGAGATGCTGTGACTCCTCAAAGCCAGAACCTGCATTCTATTGCTGACCTCCCTGTCCTACTAACACGGATTATATATTGGTCCCAGAGCTTCCTGTCTAAACTCAAGTGTATCATTCAGTGTGGCTAGTAGAGGATGAATAGCAGTATTTTTGGAGAAGGGTTCATCTGACAAGTATAGAGGAGGAGATGAAATTACATAAGCTGCCCATGTGTGGGTATTGGTAGGCATGTGCTTTCAATGGTGATTTTACAAATAATCCAGATGGAGTTGTTAAGTGTCAGGGTGAGAGTTACCCCTCTTGCCTTACTTTCTAATCTCTGCAGTCAGGACACTAAAACATCCGTTCCACAGTTGCTGGGAGAATAAGACAAGATGAGTGTATATAAAACCCTTGGCACCACGGAAACACTCCATTCATGGGAGTCATTAGTTTCACCTTCATCAAAGAACTCCTGACTTAGTGGGAGAGACCAACAAATCTACGGTCAGTGAGGCAAAATTCCAAGGGCATGGACTCAGTGTTGAGTCTGAGCTTAGCATGATTAATGATCCTGAAAATCCCTCAAAAATCCCATCAGTGCCATTCAGTTCAACCATTTCCCTTCCTTCCTGCACTTCACCAGAAGACCAATATGGCACTTCTAGTTGGCAGTCCTTGTCAGAGAATTTGCCTGAATACAAAAGCAGCATATTCTTTCTTTCTGCTGAATCTGCTTCAAAGTTGTGCCACTGGAAAGAATCCAGAGAAAGTTTGCTAAACCTCTCTCAAGCCTCAGTGTCCTTATTGGCAAAAACGGAGATGATGGTGCCTACACTCCAGGACTATTCTGAGGACGGAGTACGGGAATGGATGAGAAACACCTCATCTGTGCCTGGCCCTCAAAATGAGCCTGTGCCCTTCTCCCGTGACCCCGTATATTCGGACGGTTAGCGCAGTGTGTCGCACGTAGAAGAAAGGCTCAGGAATGACAATAGTTTGTTGATTTGGTGACTTGCGCCCCCAGCCACAAATGGTGCACTTTGAGGCCCATGCTTATACCCAGATACTTAATTGGGGTACATGGGCCTTTGGAACCCAAATCTGATAAGTATTCAGGAAAACTCCTCAAGAGAGATGAAGCTCAGAGATTAGCTAAATACACTTTCTCCAGTTGCCCTACATTTGATGCCAGCAGGCAAATCAGAGCCAGTTGGGCAGTGTGCAATTCCGAGAAATGAGGAAAGTGAAGAAGCACCTGTTCCTCCTCCAGTAAAGCCAAGGCAAATGGAAAAGCTTAGAAATAGATCGTACCATCGCAAGCGCAATGGGGAAGGTTGGGAACGTGCTGTAAAAAAGCCCATTGCTGGTGAGAACACGGCTTCTCACTTGTGCTAGAGAGCCTGTCAGACTGGTCTCGGACCGGACAGAGGCCTGAATGGCCAGGGGCTGGACGCTACTATGGGAACTGGGCCCCAGGCACTTAGGATTGAAAACCAACCTAACAAAGCATGTCTGTTTCCATTTGTGAGAGATGAAATGATACGGGTTTTGCGGAAAGCCCAATAATTACAAACGTAAAAAATGCCTGGTTTCCTGTGGCCCCGTGGAGGGGGCCTCAGACTTGGTGGCTATGGGGCACTAGTTCTGCGGACTTCACCAGAAGGAACTATTAGGTTTAGATGCTTGTTGTTGTTCTCCATTTAATTCTTATTCTTTCCATATATTTCTAATTCTTTAAACATAATTGCGACTAGTGGTATGAAAAGGACACTTCCACTTGTGAGCAAAGTGTATAGTAAGAGTCCAACAGCAAAAATCTATAGAAGACTCAAGTAGGTATAGCAACAGCAGTAACAAGGGCTCCAAATATCCTGTGTTGTATTGTTAAGGTGAGAATCCATAATGTCCGGGGAATACTTTGAAACCTAAGGCACGATCCAAGTGTAATCCCTTAAAAGGTTGTGGGTTTCTTTTAAAATTAAAATATGGCGGGGCGCCTGGGTGGCTCAGGTCGTGATCTCAGGGTCCTGGGATCGAGTCCCACATCAGGCTCCCTGCTCAGTGCAGAGCCTGCTTCTCCCTCTCCCTCTGCTTTTGCTCTTCTGTCTATCTCTCTGTCAAATAAATAAATGAAATCTTTTAAAAATAAATAAATAAATAAAATCACATATGGCAGCTTAGGGAAATCTTCAAGTGGAACGTAAGCAATGCTTATGGATTCTCACCAAGATTCTCGGGAAACTGAGTAAGAACTTGCCAAATACATGTCAAATGTAAAACCACTTCCTACAGTGGGATTTCATGGAGACCTGCTTTACAAAAGTGGACCTTGACTGGGACCTTTTCACTGATACTCCTTTGGAAGCAATGAATTTCCAAGAGGACATGATTATCGTACAATGTGATAGGTAGCTCTGATTATCCAAGCACCTAGGACATTATTCAGAGGAAAACCATTAAGCTTCTCCAGGAATTTTTCTTCTGTGAAGGTAGGTGGCTGCAATGGAGACTTCCTTTTTGTGGGTGAATTTGCCCAGCAGATGGCAAACATTCAGTAGGAGAGGAAGAATGACACCAATTATTGCTGATGATGGTTAAAAATGAAATTACCTTAATGAATCTCATACTTGGACTTGAGGACTGAGTCAGAGTTCTAGCTCCATGCAATCATCATGTATCAAAGTCGAGATCTTGATCATTAACTACTGGGCCTTTTTTCCCATCAGTTTTGACAGAAAATTTAAATTCTCTAAGGGATTCGATGTTTTAGAAAATAGGAAAGGATTTTAATATTGCCAACCCCAAAATAGCAACTCCCTGCCTTCCAACTGATATCAGTTTGTCATATGGGAACTACATTCAACTACTGACTCCACATTTAACAATGGTCTTTATCTTCTGGGCACTATTGTCAGAAGAGGGATCAAGGCATTTGCCCACAGGTGAAAATTTGTCCCGGGAAATGCGTTTCATTATGCGAAGTGGGAATAAAAACCCCCAACATGGCACAGTTTTTCTCAGTTGTTCTCTTGATATAACCATTTAGGCAGTACAACTGTTGTGATTACCAAACTCGTGTCATAATACATGTATACAGATTGATTTCATACCAGAGAACTTCACTGCGGGGGGCGGGGGGGGGAAGAAGTCACTATTTCCAAAGACTGTAAATTTGGCTTCTTTGTGGGTAAAACACTGCTAATATATTTGGTGTACAGGAAAGTGCAGTATTTTGATCTGAAAATCAGAAGCCCTAATCTTAGTTCCAACCGACCTTATGACATCATTTCAAACTTTTGAGTTTCATTTCCCAGTAATTCCATGATTCTTTGTTAATGGGGAGCCCCAAATTGGAAAGCATCAAAACCAGCTAAATACAATCAGAAGCCTGTTTTCTCATCATCTCCCTAAAATTCGGGAAGCATCCTTAACTTGATTACCAAACCTCCAAAGATATGATGATCAAATGATGGGTAAATATGCATTTTTTTAGGCTTTTCATATGATTATCAGAATTGCTGCCCTAGCCAAAATCCTGCACCAACCAAGGGGTGTTCATCTAGAAGAATGTATTTCATCCTGCTTAATGTGGACCTCAAATATGAATAATATTTGCATGTTCCTAATATGTCTTAGCCTGGAATCAGCAGACTTCTTTTGTAAAGAGCCAGATAATAAAATATTTTAGGACTTTCGAGCCACACGGCTTTTGTCACAATTATTCAACTCTGCCCTTGTCAGACAAAAGCAGCCGTATAGGCAATGCATAAATGAATGGTGTGGCCGTTTTCTTTTTTCTTCTTTTTTTTAAAAGATTTTTTTATTTATTTGACAGAGAGAGAGAGCACAAACAGGGAGAGTGGCAGGCAGAGGGAGAGGGAGAATCAGGCTCCCCGCTGAGCAGAGAGCCTGATGTGGGGCTCGATCCCAGGACTCTGGGATCATGACCTGGGTCGAAGGCAGACATTTAACCAACTGAGCCACCCAGGCACCCCTGGAGTGGCCATTTTCCAACAAAACTTCATTATCAAAAATAACCAAGGGATCAGATTTGGCCCATGAGCTTTATTTTGCTGACCCCTGTTCTGGACTCTCTTAATACCTCAGTGTCCATCTGCTGTCATAACACATTTAATTTATACTAAATTTAACTTATGAATATTTTAGTTAATGTTATATAATACATTATGAAACTGTTGTCACACCGTATGTGACTGTATCTAAATTTTTGTTTGATCTATTAATATTTAGACAATATTACATCATGAATATATTGTCATATCATGTGAATTTTTAAAAATCTTTGTTTATTCTATCAATATTTGTAGTCAATAACAAACACGACTTGAAGTAACAAGTCTCTTAACTGTCTAATGGATAATGTAGTAAGTCCTCTCCCCTTTCCTTAACTCTTTCTGTTGCAAAGACATTTTACATAATTACAGTATTGGGAATAAGTCTATTTACCCTATCCCTAACTCTCTTGATATTAACCATATCCTGTGATAGCTTTTATCTTTGCAGACTGAATTGCTGTAATCTTCATGATTTGTCCTTCAATGACCCCCTCTCCCTCATCTTCCTCATCACTATACGCCTCCATCACTGAGTCTCTTCGGGCTTTGTGGTTCCTGGTAGTGTAGTGACCAAACCAGAACAGAGTATTCCAGCTTGGTCACATCATCTCTTCCTAAAGCTGCCCAGTTGTACCTTTTGACTGCAGCAAGCAGTAAACAAAGTAAAAAAAAAAAGTGAAAGTAGGGAAGAAATTGAGAAAGCCCAGAGGATTTTTGGAAAAGCACAATGGACCACATGAAAAAGAAACATTGACTCTTGCAAAACACTCTGAACTGACTACTAATGCATTCCATAATTCCTTTAAATCTTAGTTGTGGACCACAGTTAAGCTTTCTGGAGGGTTGAAAGCATGAGAACAAAACTAACATCCTGCTTTGTGTGGGAATGATCCTGTAAAAATTTAAAGTGAAGAGCTCTGGTAAGAGTTTGTCTGTGATGGAAACCAACCACGCAGAGTTTACGTAAATCACACTTCTGTGAGGGGAGAGAATTTGGGACATAATTTAGCACAGTGGGCTAAACAGCTCTGGAATGGGCTCTGCTGCCCCTACAGGATTACACTACTAATCTGGGAAGATCTACCTTTGCATTGAATTCTCTCCTCTGCCCTCCTGACCCAGGGGGGAAAGTTAACCTGATTAATGAGAGCAGTTACAGAGGGACTGTGTCGTCATTAAAAGTCCTGTGCAGGGGCATCTGAGTGGCTCAGCTGGTTAAGCTTCTGACTCTTGATTTCAGTTCAGGTCATGATTTCAGGGTCGTGAGGTCAAGCCCCACATCGGGAGAGGGGGGGAGTTCTGTGCAAAAGTTCAAATTAAAATTTATCATAATCATCATTGGGAGCACCTCTGCAAAATTCATGATACGAACATATCAAACCCACTTTGACACTATGCCAAGTGCTGGGGAAATAATAGTGAGCAGAATGGTCTCTTCCCATGTAGAGCTTATAGTATAATGAGGAAACAGAGCCAATCAAATTCAAGTATGTTTCTAAGTATGGTAAGGACAACAAAGGGGATGTACATTGTTTACTAAAACAGTAACCGTGAGAAAGTAATGATTGACCTAAGATCAAAATGGGAAGGAAGAGTTTCCTCAACAAAAGGAAGAGCACAGGCCAAGCCACCAACGTAGGAGAGCATGCCAAATGTGGGGGAATAGGAGAAACTCAGAGAAACAAAATATAAGAAAAAGCTGGAGAATGAGAGAGGCCAGGCCACATAGGATCTCAGGAAGCAATAGGGAGCCTTTGGAGTGTTTGAAGATGAGGGATAGCATGTCCTGTTGGTATTTTTAAAAGGAAATATCAAACCATTCAATTAGGGAAGAAATAGCTTAAAGTCAATGTTTCATCTTCTTTTTAAAAAAATCAAAATGAAACAATCTAGAGAGAAAAAAAAAAAACCCACTCAGGCTACTCTGTGGAGAATATTGTCAGAAGCAAGAGTCAATCAATGCCTATGCACTTAGTATGATTTTTAAATTATAGCCTGGAAGGTGGCCCAAGCCTCTGTACCATCACACAGTTAAGACGTTCCTTTGGGAAATGCTTGGAAATGAATGTTTGATTGACACCCTCCGTGACTTTTAATACTTGGGATCTCAGGCACATACTTTATAGGATGAAAAAGAGATTTAATTACCCTCTGTTTAGGAACTCACCAGCCCTGATTTTCCCTAGTGTCTACCTGGTATTTCCATCTCCATAAATTAGTTCCAGCAACAAGCCAAGTCTGGTCAGTTCTGAACTGTGGGTCTTAAGTACCTTATTGGTCTTTGAGGGTTTGGTTTTTTATTTGCCTATCTCTTGACTTTGCCCCAAGAGAAGAACTGCGCAAAAGTTCAAATTAAAATTTATCATAATCATCGTTGGGAGTAACTCTGCAAAATTCATGATACAAATATATCAAACCACTTAGACACTATGCCAAGTGCTAGGGAAATAATAGTTAGCAGAATGGTCTCTTCCCATGTAGAGCTTATAGTATAATGAGGAAGCAGATGCCAATCAAATTTGCCCCACGAGAAGTACTGTTTTTAGATCAATGGAGTCTAAGAAAGTTTGATTTTATTTGGTACTTTAAGGAAATAAAGTAATTTTGCATAAGAGTATAAATGTTTGCAGTTCAGCATATTGTAGAGTAGGTGAGGAGTCAGTGAATGGTTAGAAAAATGGATTTTTATATAGGCTTAAAATTTTAATTACTTTTGTCTGGCATTATAGAATGGAATAAAGAAAATTGATATCACCCATATTCCACCACCTAGAAAAAAATTACTGTTACATATGGCAAATTTTTTCCTCTCTCATTTCTAAAAAAAAAAATTAGAAATGTATTATATATTCATTTTTAAAAACCTCTTTTTAAAACTTAATGTTACATTATAATCAGTTATATGTGTTTCTGAAAACATGTTTTTGAAGCTGTCCTAACATTCCATGATAGGAATGTACTGATTTTGCCAATTTGATAAGTCTAAAATAATATTAATTTTCATTTCTTTGATTACCAGGCATAATTATTTTTTCATACATTTACCACCCTTCATATGTCTTCTTTTATGAATTACCTATTATGTCCATTATCAAGATTTCTACTTGTTTCTCAGTATTGTCTTAATTTTTAAAAAATGAACTCTATATTTTAAGGATATTAATCTATTTTCTATAATATTTACTATACATTTTTTTACCCAATTTGGTCTCTGTCTTTTAATTCTGTGTAAAGTATATTTGGTAAACACACTTACAGATTTTTATGGCTTGAAGGCTCTCCGTGTTTTCCTTTGTGATTCCTTTGTAGCTGTTTATTCAACAATGCTCAGTGAGTGTTATGTATCAGGTGGGAAGCAATATACTGGGAGTAAAACAGAACAAGACAGGGATGGCTTTGCCTTCTCAGAGCTTATAGTTTAATGAGAAAGACAGACAAAAGCCAGGCCAGTGTAATATGGCACATTGTGAGCTCTCTGAGAGGAAGTACAGGGTAATAATGCATCTAGGTGTGAGGTTTTTTTCTGATTTTCATAGCACTTGCTGAATCATGTCAATTTTCAGAGTCAGACCCTCCATTAGTACTGTGAAGTTTTCCATTTTCAAAGCTTCTTTTGTGATTTTGAATATTTCTTCAGTTACATTTTATTTATTCTCTTTTTAAAAATACATTCTTAAAATTTGAATGCTTTTTTATAGAGATGTAACTTACATCCAATGAAGTACAAAGACCCTAAGTGTACAGTTCGATCAGTTTTGCCAAACTCATATATCTGAGTAACCCACATCCCTACCAAGATAGCGAACATTCCCTTCACAGAATTTCCTCATACCCCTTCCCGGGTAATCCCAATTCCCAGAAGCAACCACTGATCTGATTTCTATCACTTTAGATTTGTTTTGCTTGTTCTGAATATAATATAAATGGAATTATACAATAATATTATGTATGAGACTTCTTGCATGAATTTTTTAGATTTTTTGAGATTTTTAAACATTTTTTTTATTCAGGTTACTGTCAGTTACATATTTTATATTCTTTTACTTCTCTTTTGTGAATTATTTTATCTATTCAGCAATGTAATCATATTTACAATGCATTCTTGGATAGTTACATGGTTATCTGTTTCTGTGTACATAGTTATTGGCCTCTTGGTAGGTGTATAGCACTATCTCATTGTGATCACCGGTCTCTTTTTCATGAGTATAAATTAGCCCTAATTTGATTGTGTGCTCCCCTTCATGTACCTGGCATCTCATCTCATTGCTTCCTTTTAAGAAGTACAATGTAGGGCTTCTGTATTTTAAGGAGTGTCTGATTCTGTGCCCTGTAGTGTCAGTCTTACCTCTTACTGCCTTCAGTGGACATACTAATACCATTCTTAATACTGTTCATTTTTTGGTTTCCCTACCATCCTCCTTGTCTTCCCCAGCCTTTTATCTCATAACAGCTACCTGTCCACTTTCACGGTATCTTTTTTCTACATCAACTGAGAATGAGAAACGGCTTCCTAAAATTGTCTTTGGGAGAGTTTCAGTTTCCTTGTTATATACTTTACCCACTGTGCTATTTGTTTTTCATGCTTACTCATCCAGGAATGAAACTGAATCCACTTAGACCCAATATTTGTGAATACATGGCATGTGCAATGTGTTCTGGGACCTGCTCAATATGTACCAGGCTATAAGATTTCTGGTTCACAGCTGGAGGGCAGAATGACATGTCCTAGTTCATTATCAGCATCTAATAGGAATGCTGCTGGTGTAGCTTTGTGTATTGAGATAAGATCTTCTCTTCCCCCACCGCCTCTTCTCCTACGCTCAAAACAGGAACCACAAAAATTTGTCCTCTTTGAGATGCCTTCCTTCCAGGACTCTTCCTCCCTCCCCCCTGTACTTGTTGGGTGTATGTTCCAGGATTTTTACTTGTTGGATATATGTTCCAGGATCTGGTGTGCCACTCCCTGTTCTTGTAAGATCCCAATTCACTGTTTTCTAAAGGTTGAGATTTTTCTATGAATATAGAAGGGATGCTCTGCTGGGTTCAAGATGGTTGCATTCAGCAGAAGGGTAGCTGAACAGTTTTCAGGAAGGGACTGAACTATCTGCCTATCTTCTGTGAAGCCAAAGGTTTGGTTTTGTTTTCAGGAATAAATCCTATGTTTGTTAGTAATTGGGATTCACCTTCCAGTACCGTGGGTCATGTTAGTCCTGACATTTCCCCCCGAGTTTCTGGCTACAGACTGACCGTAGGTCTTGGGTTTTTTTTATATTGTCCAGACCTTTTCTTCTCTTCCTTTCTTCTCCCCATGTCTTTTTTTTTTTTTCTTTTTAAAGATTTTACTTATTTATTTGACAGAGAGAGACACAGCGAGAGAGGGAACACAAGCAGGGGGGAGTGGGAGAGGGAAAAGCAGGCCTCCTGCGGAGCAGGGAGCCCGATGCGGGGCTCAATCCCAG
Organism: Leptonychotes weddellii; assembly: GCF_054177405.1. Taxonomy (NCBI): domain Eukaryota; kingdom Metazoa; phylum Chordata; class Mammalia; order Carnivora; family Phocidae; genus Leptonychotes; species Leptonychotes weddellii. The sequence continues at coordinate 25,170,749 of NC_138375.1, read as the reverse complement.
GACCCTGGGATCATGACCTGAGCCGAAGGCAGACGCTTAACAACTGAGCCACCCAGGCGCCCCCTCCCCATGTCTTTATAAGTAGTCAAAAATAGGTACTCCTTTCCAGAAATCTAATAAATGTCTTAAGTCCTTTTAAGTTTTAGGAGTGTTTATCATTCTGCACATTTCCCCCATGAATCTTGGCTAACTTCCTCATTTAATCAAGTCCAAGTTTGTGTGAACAACTATCATGCTTCTCTGTTTTACATGATGAACTCTCTATCATTCTTTAGCATTTTGAAGTGCTATCTCAACAAAAAAAAAAAAAAACCTTTTACAGATGACCAAATATCCTGGGGAAGAATGGTGGCAGTATGTCTCCAAAGATGTGGCATTATCATCTCCGAGTGGCATCTGAATCCAAGACAACGAATGCTTACTGAGGTCCTATGATGTCTCAGGAACTGTACTAGAAAGTAGATATATAGAGTTACATAAGACATGATCTCTTGCATTGGGGAATTCAAGGTCTTCTTCTTACCTCTACCATTGTCATGTGCAGGACTGGTGAGTCTAGCCTTTGGAATTTGGAAGTCACCCACATTGTTTAAAAGTCTTTTGACTTTTACTAGGCTCATACTGAACTAAGTGATACTGATGCTAGCTGATACTGAACTAGGACCCCCGGGTGGCTCAGTCGGTTAAGCATCTGCCTTCAGCTCAGGTCATGATCCCAGGGTCCTGGGATCGAGTCCTGTGTCAGGCTCCTTGCTCAGCTGGGAGCCTGCTTCTCCCTCTCCCTCTGCCTGCTGGTCCCCCTGCTTGTGTGCTCTCCTTCTCTCTGACAAATAAATAAAATCTTTTAAAAATAATAATAATAATAAAATCTAAAAATAAAAATAAAAATCTTTTCACTCATACAAATATGTATTTTTTCCCTTAGGAGTATGTTCTTTATGTCTCTCAGGAAAGTTTTTGACTCTGGAATTATATTTCATTGTTCTCTGGGGGTAATAAGATCAGTGAGGTGCAAGTTTTGAAGAATAATACTAAATAGCACAGAAACTCAGACTGAGGCTTCAGTACAGCTCTCAAGGCATCCTGTAGGAACCTTCTGCTGCATACAATGAAAATCACAAACCCTGCTCCCTCAGGAAAGAGGCCTATCCTAGCCATAAGATTCAAAGCATAGCTATTAAATATTTCATCATCATACATAAGTATATGTTATACACAGGATTCTTTTCTAATCCAGCAGTGAGACAACAAAGTTAAATTATAATCTTCTTTTGAGAGAAAAGTTTCACACAATTAGCCTTTGAAATGTATTCCCTAAAGGACCATGAAAACATTGTCCCATAAAATACTGTTTCTAAGAAACACATATGTCCCTGCCCTTGATTTTTCTTATCACCACCAATAAAAATAAGAGCTGGGTTGTTCTCTTCATGAACCTCAAAAAAAAAAAAGAAGAAGAAAATATCAGTCTTGACTTTCTCAATCTTGATTGTAACCCCAAGGTTACCAAACAAAGATAAGGATTCAAGGAGAAAAAGATCAACTACCTGCTCAAAATATTTAGCATAGCAATTCTGAGCTTTTGATAAAGACTCAAAATTCCCATGTTTGTCCACTAGATGAAAAAAGGAGTTTTGTTATTAGGAAACCATATTCAAGAGGTAAGGTAGCCCCTCTAACACTTTTCCTGCTCCATTATGAATTATTGGTCTCTTTACCCAGATGTTTGACAAGTTCTTAGCAAAGCTGAGCCCCATCAGATCTGCACTAATTGCCACTGAACCATCACGTAGTAGATTTCTGCTCCCTTTGATGCCATGAGTGGTAGACAATACTTCAGACCACAAATGGGCAGAACATGTTGAATCCAAAGTTTTGGGATGACATGATGCTGTTTGCCCCCTTGTAATGATTTCAGATACAACGGAATGACCCTGGCCATGGTAGGAACTCAAGAAATCTTGGTTCATCTTTTATTTTCTTCCATCCAATGGGTCTTGTTAGTTACACACTCAGCAGAATGTCCCGCTGAGCACAGCATCTCCTGCAGCCACTGTCCCCTCTGGCAGAACCACATGTTAGATAGCTAAAGGATTTTTTTTTAACTATATTTTGCCAGGAGCCCAACTTCTATAGCACTAGACTCCATTCAGTTTTCTACCGCCTGTAGAAAAGGAGAGCCCAGTCTTTCTGAAAGGCTTATTCTCAAACAAGGGAGCATTGGAGGCAACATGTCAACAAGGTAGCCTGGTAATTGGTGCTCTTTCCAAAGCCAGATGAAAGATGTGTGGTTGGCTCAGATCATCTTCTCTCCCACCTAGGGAGCAAAATCTACCAAGGACACAGCTGACACCAAGACGCCATCAGGGATTTATAACATGTTTAAGAACGAGGCCAGAAATAGGGCCATTATACAACGTCCCCTATTTGATTGCATTAAAGGAGGAATTTCCACTGACATTTTCAGAGACACATAAAATAATTGCCAGCCCTCACAGGAGAATAGGAATGACCTAAGGCTATATTGCATTCATGTCATGTCTTTAGTTAATATGTCTTGTATTATTAGTTTACTTTCAAACAGATGCCCTGACATATTTTTCTAAAGTGGAAACAAGTCATATTATGATCATGGTTCTTAAGAGAATTACCTAAAATGTATTCATTTAATCTCTCAATCGTTTTCCAACTGCTGTTGCTTGCACATTATGTGCTGGATATGATGTAAGGCACCAATATAAAAAGGGGACCATTGTCTACCCTCAAGAAACACACAAGTCTGGTGCAGGTGTAATAGAGTCATGGATGAGGTTTAGGGCAGTTATTGAACAAGCAGGGGAGGAGAGTAAGGAGGAGATTCTATAGAGAAAATAGCACACAGAAACTTACGGTGAGTCACATGTTCCTGAGATTTGGAGCAGTTGCAAGTAGCCTGATGGGCAGAACACACAAGGAAGAAGTAGGAAAGGACAGCAAGTGTAGGTGAGAAAAGTAGGTTGGGTCAGACTGTAAAGAGCTGAATACTGTGCTAAGTGCTATCTTCTGTGATTCATGGGAGTCACAGTTAGTAGAAGACAAAGTCAGATCTCTTGATTCATAGGCATGGTTTTCTCTTTGGGATTACACTCATCCCTCCAAATGCAAATGACCACCACACTGGATTTGACTGAATATCACTGAATGCAAATACAGAAATTGCCTATCAGAAGCAATCGGTGAGTTTTCTTATTATTATCTCCATCTAACAAATGAGGAAAGTAAAGTATAAAGAGTTAAGTAACTCTTCCAGGGTCACACAACGAGTTAGGTGATCCCAGCCAATCTGGCTTCAGAGTCTCTAGTCTTAACTGTACCACATACCCCCCTTTGATCTAGAGATCTTTATGCATTTGTGGGTTCTACGGATGTGAATGTTGGCAAGTAAAGGCTCCCTTCCAGAATAGATCTGATAACTGGCTATGTTTGAAATGGAAAGGATGAATGGTCTATAACACAGGTCTTGGGATGAAGGAATGAAAGATGCTCCCTACTTATGTCTCCAGATATCTTTTTCTTTACCCTTTCCTGGCTCTTTGAAACCAGGCATCTGGGACTGGACAGCCTCATCCTATTAAGAGCAGTGAAGTACTAGAAGGATGCTATTCTGAGAAGCTACAAATACTGCAATTGTATTCACCACCCAAGACTTTGAAAGTTAAAGCCTGCAAATCTGAGAGATGGATTTTGCACCTGATTAGTATTGGTTGTTTGGTTTTGTTTAAATATTCATGGAGATTTGGTGATAGACATTGGGGAGGGTATGTGCTATGGTGAGCGCTGTGAATTGTGTAAGACTGTTGAATCACAGACCTGTACCTCTGAAACAAATAATACATTATATGTTAAAAAAAAGAAGAAGAAGAAGAAGGTAGCAGGAAGGGAAAAATGAAGGGGGCGAAATCGGAGGGGGAGACGAACCATGAGAGACTCTGAGAAACAAACTGAAAGTTCTAGAGGGGAAGGGGGGGGATGGGTTAGCCTGGTGATGGGTATTAAAGAGAGCACGTACTGAATGGAGCACTGGGTGTTATACGCAAACAATGAATCATGGAACACTACATCAAAAACTAATGATGTAATGTATGGTGATTAACATAACATAATAAAATTTTTTAAAAAAGACATTCAAAAAAATATTCATGGAGAGAATGGCAAAGAAATTGGAATGTAAGTTGAAGTTAAAGCAGGACAGACAGGCCCTTCAAGTGTTTCTCTTTATGCAATGATATTAATAACATCCAAACAGGCCTTAAGGCTGTCTTCTGACTTTGTACTTACCAAAGGAGTAAGATACCATTTTCCTTGGAAGCTTGAATGTTAAATATACTCCACAATATGATTCAAATATCATGGTTTTAAAAGTCACCTACTGTGTTTTGAATATCTATAGCCTTCAATACCTTATTAGAAGTCAATATTTGCTGGAAGTTTAACATCAAAGATCCATTATGTGGGAGGAGGCAGAGTTACTCTGAAACATAGAACCAGTACAATGGACACTGTTACAGCAGGACATATCTAACAACATAAAGAAAAGCTTTCAATTAACTAGTATGGAACTTCCTTGACTTACAGTGGGGTCAGTTGAAAATATTGTAAGTTGAAAATGCATTTAGGACACCTAACCTACCGAACATTATAACTTAGGTTAGTCTACCTTAAACGTGCTCAGAACACTTCCATGAGCTTCCAGTTGGTCCAAATCATCTAACACAAAGCCTATTTTATAATAAAGTGTTGACTGTCTCCTGTAGTTTATTGGATACTGTACTGAAAGGGAAAACGGACAGAAGGTTGTAAGGGTACTAGTTAGTCACTCTCGTAATGGCTCTTTGCCCCTGCTCAGCATCACCAGAAAGGCTCTAACCACATATCCCTAGCCCAGGAAAAGATAAAAATTCAAGGTACAATTTCTACTAAATATGCATTGCTTTAGTACCACCTTAAATTGGGAAAATCGTAAGTCAAACCATGGTTAAGTTGGAGACCATCTGCACTATGATACACTGCAACTACAAGGCGAAGTAGTGATCTCCATTTCCCCAGACGTGTTTGAGCGGAGATTGAGTAACTGTTGGAGAGTGGTGCTAAGGTGGAATAAGAGCATGATGTCTGAGGCTGAGCTAGAACGGCCTCCGAAGGTTCCTCCAGCTCTCAAGTGTTATGAAATAATTTGCAAGCACTGGCCTGCACAAAGACCTTAGTATTCCATTTTATCATACTCACCCCATTCCATATGGAAAAGGATATTCAGTCCACTTTTTGGAAGTCGTTGTCATCTTCATGTTCATTTTTATATCTCTGAAATTTTAATATATGTTGAGCGTATAGATATTATATATCTGTGTGTTATATTATATATTTATATATTATATACCTATATATTGACACATAGATCTGCGTATCTGTGTGTATATGCATATGGCAAATACCTTTAACAACATTTCATTAATCCTCTGACCATATTTGCAAGGTAGAACATGAGAGGTATTTCTGTGATTATAGCATAGATGAGAAAACAGGGGCCCAGGATCTTCCCACATTCTCCTGCCTCTGATGGTTGTTTGGTAATGGCCCTTTGAATAGAGTCCTTTATTTTATGTGTGGATTTTTTGTTCAGTTTTAATTACAACAAAAACTACTTAAAGGGAGAGGCCATAGGAAATCTGGATAACTTTCTTTTTTTTTTTTTTTTAGTTTATAAGATTTTAATTTCTTTTTAAAAAAATGGACATTAATACTCATTATATATTTACGTCTCAAAACTTAGTGAAAACAAGACATTCAGTAGCACACTAGCAGCAGAAGTTGCTTGTAACTACTAATCATTTTTATAAAGTTATATCTATATAAAAATAAACACTAAAGAGAATAAATAGGCTCAACTAAAGTTAATAAGAAACAAGTATAAATAATACCATATTTTAAACCGGAATCTGTGAAAGTCTTACTACATAAGGATTTTCACTCCAAGCAGACAAAATACATACAAATCTAAAACTTAGAGGATAGCAGGTTAATGGATTTTCTCTTAGTTGAAGCCTATCCAACCTCAGTAACATTTCTGGATAAAGCATAAAGTTGCTACTGTACATTTTAAAAAGATTGGTCCAGTTGTGTGTGCTCTAATTTTTTTAAAAGACTTTATTTATTTATTTGACAGCCTGCTTCTCCCCTTCCCACTCCCCCTGCTTGTGTGTTCTCTATTTTTAATTGCTCCTCCTCATTTACAGCATTGGCAGCAGCAGCATTATGTGGATGGTCTAGAATGTCTTTGTTAAATCCATCTAATGACTCCTCCTCTTGATCCTCACCTGTATTAACCTCTTCAGTGGTCTGTGCCCTGGGTGTATTTATTAACAAGTCATTTCCGAGGGACTGACTATTACTCAGTAGCTTTGCCTGCCTTCTTTCCAAGGCCAGTTGTTTATTTCTCTCAATTCTCTGTTGTTGTTGTTCTGTTAGGCTTCTACCTGACTCAGAAGCAAAATACTCACTTTTCAATGAGTTTGTCAAAAAGGGATCTGATTGGGTAGCAGTTACATTGTGGCCATGATTTTCTCCTTCTTCATCATTATTGCTAATAAAATTTTCATGTAAAATAGGCAGGTCAAGTCGAATTTGTTTTAAACAGGTCTGAACTTCCTTTTTACTTCCTAGGTATTCAACTGTGTCAATAAAATCCTCGAATTGCAGTTTAGGGAATAGCCTATGTGCCCAATGCTCCATGTGTCTGATTAGCGTTTTCAAGTCTTCAGCCTCATGACCTTTACCTTTGAATTTTGCCTTATCAAACACATGCCTTACTGCTGGAAGCCCTCTCTCTGAAATTAATCTCTGAGCATCCAGCTTGGGTATATTCCGTTTAACTCTTCTCTTTGGAGATATAGGAACAGGTGCTCCTCTCCCTGACTCTTCATCAGGTTCAGCTCCTTCACCATTTTCTCTCTGTGGAGAGGCTGGAGGTGGAAAAGGAGGAAAAGTTTCATCTTCTCATAATCTGCTCATAATCTGGTAGGTGAATCAAGCCATTCTCCTGTGGCTCCAGCATCTTTTCCTCTCGGGTGCACTTCTGCGGTCACAGCACTGGATAACTTTCTGTGGAGAGATTTTATCTTTTGTTTTGTTACCCTAGAACGCATCGTTCTTGGCCTAAGATTTCCCCTCCTCACACATAGTTAATATTTAAGAAGCACATGTTAAATTGAGTTGCCATGTCAGCACTTTCCCAATCTCAGGTCAGAGCAAAAGGAGTCTATGCACAAGTTACATCTGATGAGGCAGCTACAAGTCAAAGCATCCTGACAACAGGGCAAATTTCAAGTAATGTGATGCTCCTAGGATTAACATAGAAATAGCAAGATAAATGTGTATGGGTGACTAAACAAGACTTCCCTCCATAAATCAGCTCCTGTCTGAGTCAAATGATAAATTTCTCAGAAGCATTTGTAGAACTGAACCCAGCTTTTGTTGCCTTAGGGAGGCTGTGTAAAGCAGAGATAACTGCTAGATTAAAAGGAGAATTGGTTTGTGTTCTTGTTGTGATGTTGAGAGGCAGGGGTGACGGTTTGGGTAGACCCTGCTGGAGAGCCCAAAAAAAGATTCGGAGTCCTCTACTTGGAAATAAGGAGTCAACCTTTTTCTTTTGTTTTTTAAGATTTATTTTATTTTAGAAAGAGAAGGGAGAAAAGCAGAGGGGGAGAATCTTCAAGCAGACTCCCTTGCAGAGCCTGACACGGGCTCAATTCCACGACCCATGAGATCATGACCTGAGCTGAAACCAAGAGTCAGATGCTCAACTGACTGAGCCACCCAGGCACCCCTGAACCCCTTTCCACTTTGGCTTTGTGTAAGAAATCTCACTCAAGGATCAACTACATATTTCTATAAGGTCATGGTTTTGCAAGACACTGGGCCATGTTTTCCCAAGTCAAATGTTTCACTAAGAACTGAGTGTCTTCCTAGAACTGCTAACGTTTCTGAGGCATCTTGGTAGACACTAAATCAAATAAGCCCACTCCCCAGGGCTTGTCTGTGTTCCCAGCCAACACACGCTGTTATTCTCTCTAAAGATTCATTTGCACTACTCATTAGTCATTCTCTGAGCTTTTAACTTGGGCAAGCACAGATGAGTGTCAGATGCTTTTCTTTTCCTCTGTTGGGATGCCCTCAAAAAGCTGACCTGTGCCAACTAGTGAAAATTCCACCTTTATTTTTCTTGTCCGGCTAAATTATCACTTCTTCCCTTTCATCTTATCCCCTTGCCCCAAAGCAGTGCTTGGTATGCTTATGTAACTCTCATGGATTCTGAAGATGGCCCCAGGAGAGTTAGCAATTGAACTTCTACCTCTGTTTAAGGCAGTTTCTCTGAATCAGAGAAGGTGGATCCAAGTTTTTTGCCACTCTCGTGAGAGAGAAGATTCTTCAGCAACATACTTCATTGTCAAAACATGGGACAAGAGGGAGAGAAGGTTTCCAGTAGACGGATTTCTGCTCACTCCTGCACATCGCCTTGCCTTGGCATAGTACTTCCAGGGATTTATTTTTCATTCCATTCTCATAGACACTCCAGGAAGTATATATTATCAGTCTCATTTTTCAGAGATAAAGAGAGTGAAGCAAGATGGTCAAGTGGCGTACCCATGGCCACCTAGCTGAGAAGCAGCCAAGCCAGGGCTTGGGCACAGTTCTTCTGACACATGCCATATCCAAGCCTCTTTTTTCTCCTTCGTGGCTGCCTTCCCAGTTTCATGGAAAGAATCAAAGCCTGAAAGGATAAATAACAACAAGAGTAAAATTAATGATCGGCTTTTTAGCCTTTTCCATGTGCTAGATACCATACTAATAACTGCAGGGGCATCATTGCTTCCATGCTTTTATAGTTTCTGAGGGCCACCATCACCATCCCCACTGAAGGTAGAAACTGGGTTTCAGATAGCGTAAGTGACTTGCTCAGAGTTACACGGGTGGGTAGAGACAGAATCCATCCCCAGGTATTGAACCATGCAGTTTGCTAGTTCCATAAAGCAAAAATTTGAGGGGAGAAAAAAAAAAAAAAGCAGGGCCTTGTGAACAGAGTCCTGAGCAAGAAGGATAAATGATCTGAGTCTGAGTTCTAACTCTGCCTCTTCCTCTGTGTGATCTCCAGTGAATCTGTTGACTCTGTGGACTGCTTGCTTCTTCTTATAAAATGGGGCTGATACTATTGGGCCTGATGTCTCAGAGGAGGATCCAGTCAGGCCAGACATGCCTAGAGTCTCTCGAAGCTGGAGAGCACCAGACAAAGAGAAGGTATCATTCTTAGTGTTGGAATTGCGACTATAACCCCAGTGTCCTGACACGTCATAGCACTGCCCAAAAGTCTGGGCTCTTCCCTCCATAGCTGCAGATCAGCTTGGTTAAGAAGAGCTTCATTCTCAAAGTATGTGTCCATAAGACGATCTCCATTTCCTTGTAGTATGCAAATTTATTGAGTGAGATTAAGCTACCCTCTACAGTGTATTTTTTTAAAAAGATTTTATTTGTTTATTTGAGAGAGAGCGCACAGAGGGAGAGTGAGAGAGAGAAGCAGACTACACGCTGAGCAGAGACCCCCCCCCCATGCAGGACTCTATCCCAGGACCCCGGGATCATGACCTGAGCCAAAAGCAGGCACTTAAACAACTGAGCCACCCAGGCACCCCCGAACAGTATATTTTTGAGCAGTCTCTTCCTGGCCTCTGGGCAAAAGCCATTGTCAGTCAACAAAATAGATGGAGTTACTTCCCGGAGGATTTTTATATTCTGAGACTGACTAACAACCTTCTCTTACCCTGGAGCAAGTAGGGCTTTCACAGGAAAGATCCTAGGGCAGCTTGTGGCCAAGGCCAAGACAGAATTGAATTGCTCTTGTGTCCATCATGAGAGTTGCCATTGACCAGTTGCCTCCTATGGGACAGGTGCATTAATATATTATTTATCCCGATTGCCCTCTGAAGTATTTTTATCCCATTTTCAAAGGAAGAAGGTGAGGTTCTGGGAGAAATATTCCTAGAGCTCATAAGTTTTGTACTGGTCTTCCTGTCGTGTCATCCATCCCCTGTCATTTCAACAACTAGCCAAGTTTCCAGTTTCCCACCCCTCCTCCGGGGCAGCCCTCCTTCCTGCCAGTCATCAGAACCACTCAGGGCTTAGAGGACCATGCTGGCAGGAAAGAAACTGCGTTTTCTGAAACTCACACCCACACTTTGGGTTGGATCTGGGCTAGGACCACTGCCCTCCATCTCTACTTTTTTTTTGGGGGGGTGGACGGGAGACTTTATCAAAGCCTTTGTTTTTCTTCTATTCATTCAGTCCTGGGTTTCTATTTAGTTGTGATGACAGATAGACTATTTTTGGAAATTTTGTTGCCTTGGAGTACAAATCTGGAATTTATGGGGATTGAGGAAGCTACAAAATGTAGTGGGAATTGATGTATGCCAAATACTAGTTTTCAGTCTCCTTCACAGGTCTACAATCACCTTATTTGGGAATAGCAAGATAAGTTATGTGGTTACTGTATTGCTCCTGTAATAACCAGATTTTATTTAAAGAACTATAAAGGACAAAATGTAAAGGGGGAGAATATATTTTGGACAACTTGGTTTTTTTTCAATTTTTAAGTTTTGAAGGAAAGTTTTTAGAAAATATTTTAGAAGTTTCCTAAATTTCATTCCCTTTAAGGTAAACTTATAGCTGGAAGAATGATGCCTTAAAAACCTTTCTATCATTACGTGAATCACAGGAAATTGGTGGAAATTTTTACTACTAGTCATATAGAACCGCAAAGTAGATCACAACCCTTCCTTTCAGAAAATAACATTTTCGGGGCACCTGGGTGGCTCAGTCGTTAAGCGTCTGCCTTCGGCTCAGGTCATGATCCCAGTGTCCTGGGATCGAGCCCCGCATCGGGCTCTCTGCTCCGCGGGAAGCCTGCTTCTCCCTCTCCCACTCCCCCTGCTTGTGTTCCCTCTCTCGCTGTCTCTCTCTCTGTGTCAAATAAATAAATAATATCTTTTTTAAAAAAATCCAAATTCTTAAAAAAAAAGAAAACATTTTCAACCAGATATGTTATCTGCTTCACAGATGTAACCATTTTCACATCTGGGAGATCTTAATCTGAAAATGTCCACAAATTACACAGCCTGGCTAGGGGTGGAGGGGAAGACGGAGATGGGGAGTAAGGGACTCCACCCTGAATTCTGTCTCTTGGCTGATCCTGCTTTTCTCCTATAGCATCTCTTTATGTTTAAGAAAAACCCAATTGTCTTGTGAACTGTTTGAGCCTCTGTCACCTTTTGGTGAGGTTAGGGGGCTTACAGCGGCATTTCTACTCATTTTCCCTTGTTTTTCCTGCTTCAGCAGAAAAGAAGCCCCGTTCCCTCTGACACTGGAGCTTCCTGCCAAGGGACTGACTGCTTTCTCTGTGGCCAGCTCTGGAGAACCAGAAATCCAGCCTGTCAGGGACAGCCAGCTAACATCACAGGCAGAGGACACATAATTAGCTCGTTTGAACTTCGCTGTTGTCATTGTGGTGGTGATGGTGGTTGTTAAGGATCAAAGAGTTCAAGGCAGGGACAGATCAGCTGGCTGCAGGGAAAGTTTCAGGCTTCTTGGCTTCAGTGACTTATTGGACTAACGGGTTACCCGTAGTGAGTGTCTGCCCGAGCTCGCTTAGGACAGCACTATCAGACCTGTGGTAAACACAGTCTCAGTGACTGATTTTAGAACCTAAACCAGGTAGGTGTTACATGCTTTTTAGTGGTAAAGAAGAGGTGGGGAAGAAGGAGAGAACAGAGACCCAAGTGGTGGAATTTAGTAATAAAAGCAAAGCAGGAAACCAAAAAAATATTTCTTTCGACAGCCAGCATATTTTCCTGTTTAGAGAACTGTTGTCCCTGCCTTAACCACAAATAACAAAGAATGAAATAAATCAGGGCACCTGAGTGGTGCAGTGGGTTAAGCAGTCGACTCTTGGTTTCGCCTCAGGTTGTGGTCTCGGGTCATGGGATCGAGCCCCGTGTCCGGTTCCAAGCTCAGTGCGGAATCTGCTTAAGATTCTGTCTCCCTCTCCTTCAGCCCCTCTCCACCGCACTTTCTCTAAATAAATAAATCTTAAAAAAAAAAAAAAAGGAATAACATAAATTAAGATTAAATGGCCAGTTACTCAATAGGGGCAAGGAAATTAGAGTCAGGAATTCCCGCCTTGTCTTTGAGAAAGGTCTGTTCTGTAAAATAGAGAGACTTCTGTAAGCATCCCGCAGAGACACACCTTTTGTCTGATGCCAGGGAAGCCCACAGGGGCTCCATAGAGTCAGGGCATAAATAATAAAGTGGTCTGTTTGGGTACTTCGGCAGGTGTGAGAAGGAAAAGGGAATCCTTCTCCAGGACAAGGTTTTCTCAACCCTCCTGCTCTCAGAGGGGCCCTGAGATTGCTTCAGGAGTATACAATTTGTCAGCATCATTGACAAATTCCTGAAGTGGCTCTGGGCTACCCAGAAAACTGCTGGGTCACTGGGGGACCCGAGGGGGGAGGGGACAAGATGTTGTTAGAGGAATTGAAGGGCTGGCTAGAGAAACGGTCCCGTGTGCCTGTCCAGTGCAACACCCGGGACTGCTGCACCACTCTCAGGGCGGGGCTCCTCCGCCTGCCAGTCTCGTACTCATGCTCATGCTGTTGCATGCCCAAGGAGCATCCCCAGGGGCTGAGGCAGATCCAAGTTGGCAAACTCAAACGGTAAGGAAGCCCTGAGCCTTGGCTTCTAGTAGCTTTGCTCCAGTCCACAAATTGAGCAAGGATGAGTGCTCAGAGCAGCACTTACTGGTGACAGAGGCTTCCTGAAGGGGGTGGGTCTCAGCCCAGCCCCAGAGTGCTCTCTCAGGGATGATGCCAGGTTAGCACACTGGTCTACCTCCAGCCACCATCCACATTTACACCCTGTGGGTCCTTCTCTCCTGCCTCAGGACTGAATGGCTGGAATGAGAGGACTGGCAGTCGTGCTGGTCGGGAGGGGTAGAAGGAAGCTGAGCTGAGCAGGGGAGACAGGGATACAAACTCAAGGAGAGCTTACTCCTTCACCTGGGCTCTAACCCCATCTTCAGTCCCAGATCTGAGCCAGGAAGGAACCAGCCCACAGGGAAGCCCAGCGGTTGGGGAAGCAGCCAGAGGGGGAGGGGTTGGCCCTCTGGTTAAGTGGTGTTCAAAGACAGAAAAGAGAAAAGCAAAAAATGATTGTAACTTTAAACACTTCCACTGAGTCTGTGAATCCCTCCAGGTCCTAGAGCGAAGCACACAGGGAGAGCTGGCCTCACCCTCTTCCTTTCCCATGTGTGACTTATTTCTCCTCATGACTAAAGCTCTTGGCAAAATGATTTACCTTGGATAAGAAAAAGTTGGGGGTCAGAGGAAAGTGGTGCCCAAGGACCAGCACATCCTTGCCCCCCGAGACCCATTCCCTTGGAGAGGTCTTGACTGGTCTCCACTCAGTCCATTTGCAAACACACTGGAGGGTCTTTGCCAGTGGCTTTGGGCTGCTGCCTAGGCTCCCGGGCAGGAGCTCTGTGCCCCTCCCTGCCCTTCCTGTGCAGCAGTCCTCATGCCTTAGCTCGGGGTGTGAGGAACGTCATTTCGACAGAAGCAGTTTTCTTGAGGAGACAAACCCTGCTAGCTGAGGTTTGTTCTGCTTTTGCTCATGGAGGTCCCAGCCTACCCTCTGCCCTTTATTCACAGTCCTTCTAACCCCCTGGCAGATAGTATTACTCTCTGCCATGAAAGACTCCTTCACCTTCGCGCCAAGACCAGACCACTGTCACATTTCAGAATGTGATTTCATAAGAAACTCCAGCTAGGGGAGTCATTGCCAACCTCCTCAAAGGAACAAGAGGACTTCTCTTCTCCTAACTGCCACTGCAGTGGTTTCCTTTGGTGGCCAGAGCCGTGGGCAGTCGGAACACATCGAGCATCTATGTGTTTACTATGCCCTGAGCATCTTCTCAGGCTGGGGGAGGCAGTAGAAGAGAAAACTCTGGCTTTCATAGCGCCACTTCCACACCCAGCCTTCCTCAGCCTCATAATCCTTAATGCAAACAGAGGAGGAGGGGCTAGGATGTTCCAGAAGAAAAATGTTGGCACAATCAGTTCGAAAGAGATTATCCTGAAGCTGTGGCTCCAATTTTATACGGCCATTTATTCACCTAGCCTTTATTGATCACCTACTAGGCGCCAGGGTTCTAGAGCTACAAGGTGGATGACAGACGGTACTACTGCAAAACCTGGGGAGTTGACTCTAGGGTGGACCCTCATGGCCAGTGAGGATTCTATGCTTGGGGCAGATGTCCCTTGGCCCCAACTAGCTTCTACTGTGGGGGACTTCCCCCCTTGCTGGCTTGTCCTGGTGGGAGGAAGTGATAAGTTATGAAGAGCAAGGGTGCAAGGAGGTGCTTCTCCTCAGGGGAGTCAGGCTTTGGAGAATTCTTTCAAGAGTTTCAGCTAGCTTTAAGTAACCCAAAATGTGCTTGCCCCTATATGAGCCCCCTTTCTCCATGTGTGTGTCCCGTTTCTGAGCAGGCAGACAGCATGTGAGTGAGAACCTTAAGAAAGTAGGACTGTTCTCTCACTCTTATTGCCTTTTTTCTATTTAATTTCCTCTCTTCATTTCCTTTCCTTTTATCCTGCAATACTCTTGGCACCTCCCCAAGAGCTTAGTGGCTCTTCCCTGCCTACAGGATTGAATTCAGACTTCTCAGCTTGCCCTTCCATGGCATGCAGACTCAGTTTAGGACTGTTGAATATGGTATCAGATGAACCATTCTCTTGGTCTTTTTCAGTACCTGTATTTCACAGGTGTCGATGGGCTGCTTTTTCTGGGAACTTGAGGATTAGTATTTTTCCTTCAAAATCAACTTCACTTTTTGCTTAGAGACTGTTAAAGACAAAGGTCTTCTCCCCAGCCAAACCCATAGACACAGGTGAGCAAACCTTCCCCTGACCCCATGCTCTGACACTTGGAACAAGCTGGAACAAAGTGTGCCCTCATGTTTTTCAGCAACGGGTTTTCTTGCCTGCCCTATCCCCGTAACTAAACAATGATTACAATCCTCTGTACTTTAATATGTAGATAAATTATTAACAGTGGGTTGTACCTTTTCCCAGGTTGTAAAAGGATGACTGGTTAGAGTCCCAACATTCTCCTTGTCTGTGTAGGAAATGTAGGGGAGGATGTCATCTCAGATCACTTGTCTCTAAGACTCGTAACAAAGATGTGGCAGGCTCCAGCCAGGAGTGTGAGTGAGGTGACAGACAGCAGGAATGTCACAGGTGAACCTTGGTGACTTTCACCTTTCTTTGTCAATTTTGATCCTTTTTTTCCATCCATCTTTCTCTTCTGGGATTGGGAATGGGCAGGGGGCAGGGAGTATGACTAGGATATCAATGGTTGTACAAAGGTCTTAGGGAAAGGTCTGTGTTTTGATACGAAATGGGCAAGGACACTCTGTGTTAACATGAAGACCAACATGAAGGCCCACTGTAGAACCCAAGTTTTCCAGGAGGAAAGTGTGGACAGCCAGTGGAAAGGCCAGCATGATAATATACTGGCATGATCACATGACAGACCAGTCTGTCGTACGGGAGCAGGAAGGGGCAAACTGGGGTGGGAGGGTAAGGGACTAAAAGATGCTGGAGTCAAGGATACATTGCCTTGATGTGGAGTTGGAAACATCTCCAGATTTGGCGGGAAGGCAGAGAGACAGAGAGAGGCCAGCCAGTGAACTGTGTAGAACCACTAGAGCCCATGGATACCAGGTTCAAGTTGGGGTGATTGGGCTGAGGTGTTTTGTTTTGTTTCTTTTGACAGCTGTCATTTTTTAGAACAGCCTTAAGTTTACAGAAAAATTGCAAAGAAAATACAGAGGGTTCCAGGGTCTCCCAGTCTTCCCTACCCACAAATTCTTCTATTATTAACATCTTGCATTAGTGTGCTACATTTATTACAATGATGAACCAGTATGGATACATTAGTATTAACTCAAGTCTGTAGTTTACATTAGGGTTCACTCTTTGTGTTGTACAGTTCTGTGGGTTTTGACCAATGCCTAATGTCAGGTATCCACCATTACAGTGTTTCACTGTCCTAAAATCCCAGCTCCCCCAATCCTCCTTTCTCCCAAACCCTTGGCAGCCACTGATCTTTCTACTGTCTATATTTTGCCTTTTCCACGATGTCATATAACCAGAATCATATAGAATGTAGCCTTTTCAGATCGCCTTCTTTCACTTAGCAAATATGCATTTAAGTTTCCTCCACATCTTTTCAGGGCTTGATAGGTCATTTCTTTTCAATGCTG
Source organism: Leptonychotes weddellii (assembly GCF_054177405.1). Lineage (NCBI taxonomy): Eukaryota > Metazoa > Chordata > Mammalia > Carnivora > Phocidae > Leptonychotes > Leptonychotes weddellii. The sequence continues at coordinate 25,154,347 of NC_138375.1, read as the reverse complement.
AGTAATATCCCATTGTATGGATGTGCCACAGTTTGTTTATCCATTCAAGCAGACTTTTCAGTGAGTTAAAAGGCAGAAGCAAAGGGCACCTGGGTGGCTCAGGTGGTTAAGCATCTGCCTTCAGCTCAGGTCATGATCCCAAGGTCCTGGGATCGAGACCTGCATCAGGCTCCCTGCTCAATGGGGAGTCTGCTTCTCCCTCTCCCTCTGCCCCTCCCCCCCACCACCACCACCCCGCCCGCTGGCCGCCCCTGGCTTATGCTCTTTTGCTCTCCCGCATGCATGCACTCTCTCTCTCAAATAAATAAATAAAATATTTAAAAAAACAATGGCAGAAGCAATGAAAAGAGTGAATGAAGAGAATGTAGCAAGGGCTGCAAGATGTGAAAGAAGCAAAAGGGGGGCACCTGGGTGGCTCAGTCGGTTAAGCGTCTGCCTTCGGCTCAGGTCATGATCCCAGGGTCCTGAGATCAAGCCCCACATCAGGCTCCTTGCTCAGCGGGGAGCCTGCTTCTCCCTCCCCCTCTGCCTGCTGCTCCCCCTGCTTGTGCTCTCTCTCTGTCAAATAAATAAATAAAATATTTAAAAAAAGAAGAAGAAGAAAGAAGCAAAAGGTTTGGAGAAGTGGAATAACAAATTTTGAGTGCAGAGGCCTGAACCAGCCTAAGGCAAGGTTCCTGAGACCGGTATTCAGTGGGAGAGACCAGTGCCTCACTGACTCCCACCAGGCCTTCCCTGCTTTTATAGACAAGAAGTTTTATAGAAACTTCATAAGGGCAGGAACCATGCCAGCCTCATCCTGAGAGCCCAACACATGGCAGACATCCAGTAAATAATTGTTGAGCCATCTAAACTTCCAGAATCTTTTTAAAGAGCAAGTTTGCCCAATCACCAGAAGGCCTGAAGCTCCTGAGGCTGGCCTGTCATCTCAGGCAGGTCTCAGCTGCCTGCTTGGCTGAGCCCCTCTGTGCCACGGGGTAGGGCAAAGGTTGCCTGGGACGTTCGCCTTCTGCCCTGGGAATGCGTCTCTCTCGCCACCATCTTCACCTGCCTTGTGAGATGTTCTGTGGACATAAGCACAGCCAACTATAGGGAGGCAGGAGAACCAAGGGAGATAACAGGCCAACCTAATATACCAGGTAAAAAAAGCATTCTCGTCATAGGATTGGAATCCAGCTCTCTGTGCACTCATTCTTTCAACCGAATCACATGGCAGTAGAATTAGCCCACACAACTTCTGTAGAACAGAGAGAACAAGCAGGGTGATTCAGGTGGTAAGAAATAGCTCTGAGAGCAAGATGAGCCATGCCTTCTTGGCAAAGATGCTCCCATGCGGGAGGAAAGTCTGCCACAATAGTTACCGTCCATGGGTGGGAATGGTTGGAGCCCGGCCAGGGGAGTGCAACTTGATATGAGGGGTTGCTCTCCAGGGGAGCTGGTAAGTCGGGTCAAAAATTGCAGGACAAATAGAAATGCGCCAGTCACAAATCACTAGCTCAGTGGCGCCCCCTGGGCAAAAGAGCATTATCACTCAGACCTGGTGTGTGGGTGCAAAGTCATTGCTTAAAATCTGGTCCTCTCCTAGGGCATGACATTGGTGTTCCGTGGTACGCATATCACTTTCTCTCGGTGTAATGAAAAGGGCATATGAGCCCAGGAAGACGCTGAGGGTATTTGGCTTGGGATCTCTTCCTATTCTACCCATGTGGGTGCTCCTGTGTCTTACACAGTGACCACAACCAGTGGGGAGCTCTTGAGAAGTTCTTATCTACGAAAAAGAATGCAGTAGCTACTTGGCCCAAAGGCTGTCCTGAACAGTGGGGCTCCTCCGGAGACACACATTGACTCCTTGTCCCCACTGTTACATAACTAGAGGAGGCAGAGTTAGTGTGGACAGTTCATTAGACAGAGGGCAGAGGTAGAAACATTAGGTGGAGTGAGGAACGGCTGCCTTCCCACCTTAACACCAAAATGGCAATCTTTGAAGAAGGAGGACATGTCTGTGAGGTGGATGGCCCAGTGTTGGTTCTGTATGTCCCTAGAGGGGCAGCAAAAGTAGCCCAGACATCTCCACGTAACCAGAAACACAGGCAGAGGAGAGTCAAGCTCAAATCGCAGCGGAGGGTCAGTCTTGGGGAGAGCGGGCCTCTCCCAATGCAACGGCATCTGGCCCCTTCTGCTGCACCTGGCTGGTGTCCGGGGCATTGCTTGCACCTGCAGACCCCAACCCCAGAACTGCGACAAAGTTTTCCATATCCAAAATGTCTATGAGGAAGATAGTGTCTGTGCCTCACCGAAATCTGTTTTCTTGGGGCATCTGCTATTTTGGTGCTTTCCAGCACAGAATTTTCATCTTAATTTCTTGCTCATTTGCTTTTGTCTTCACGTGGAGGGCCTGCCTGTGGAAATCCAGGGTACAGTCCACCATTTGGCAATAGTGGTGAAGAGACGGTGTGAGCCTCGGTTACTCTGCCCTGGGAATATGCATTGCTACGACACAGTCTTCCTCTTCTCTCCTCCCATTCCTGCTCTTCTTCCCTGGCTTTGCAGAACACTCTTTAGACTTAGCTCCTTCCGTCTTGGACTATGCCCTTCCTTCCCAACCATCCTGTTTGTTAGCCACAGACATTGGAGCCCATTTAAATCTCCACCCATAACCAAGATAAAACCTAAGCACGGGGCTCAGAGTCCTCCGGAAATTGGGAGATGGGGAAGAGAGGAGGTCACAGAGCTGAGAATGGCATGCAGAGGCGGGCACCGGCTCTTTTGCAAGGAGCCCTGAATTCCCAGGGCCATTAAAAAACAAACATTTATGACAGAGCCCAGAGCCCCGTGCTTACTGTTTAACAAAATTATAGGTCACTCACTTACTCATGTAGTCTCTCAGCAAATGCTGACTGAGCACCAGTTATATAACAGGGTGAGCCTTGAACACGAAGATACCTGATCTATAGTCCTTGTCCCCAAGAAGCTTGTGAGTGACACAGACGCCTGGACCCATAACGGTAATAACGAGTGTGATGAAGTCTGTGGTCCTGAAAGACGCCGTGGCAGTGGTTCTGTGTGAGGAAGCTGGGAGCCCGTCTAGGCTGATCTGGCAAGAATCATAAGGACTTGACACCTGAACGGAGTCTTGAAGGTAAGGTTGAGAAGAGGAGGGCACTGGATAGCATGTTCCCCGCAGGAGCCAATGCAGGGGCAAAGGCGCCGAGCAAGCAGGGAGGTCATTGGGATTAAAGTGGCTGGAAGCCTGAGTGTGCGACCCAGGGAGAGTGAGACCAGAGAAGGCAGAGCCGGCTCAGGAGGGACCCTGAGGTCTTTGCGTGGGAGGACGGTGGACCGGAGAGGAGTGGAAGCAGATTCATACTTCAGGAGGAAAGCCTGACTGAAATGTGGAGAACAGTTTAGAGGGGACAAGACATTAGACACAGAGAACACATCGGAGGCTGTTACAATAAAATTGGCTGGAAATGATATCCTCGGAAGCCTTTGTCCACACCTGTCCACCTTAGGCGTCCTGTCGGAGGGGAAGGCGAGCCGGAGCAAAGGGCTTGCAGGAAACTCACTCATTCGTCTCATCATCTTGGTGCTGCTGGCAACTGTAATGCCTTTGTTTTACAGTCACCACCACGTCCAGTCACCTTCGCATGAACATTCCCCTCGTGAAAGCTAGCCTCCAGAACTGGGGGCCAACAGATGTCTGGGGTTTGAGCCGCTCAGTTTGCGGTCATTTGCTGGGGCAGCTGCCACACCCGGGCCGTCTCACAATCCCCTGTGGAGGATACGAGGTGTAGGGGGTAAGGGCTCCTTGGAGTGAAAAAGACACACACCCTCTACAACTCGAGTCCAGGTTACATTCCAGCGTGGATGCTGGGCAGCCCAGCCAGCGTGACAGTGTCGCGCCGTGGAAGAGCTGCAAGGCCAAGTTTGATGCTCAAGACACCAGCACAGCCCTGTAGAAATATAAGGCACTAATGTGCCTGGGAAAACTTTCTCCTGCTGCCAGTATTTTGAACAGAAACAGATGCAGCCAAATATCATCCCAACTTTCCTCCTCCCCCACCAGCCTCTCACGACAAGGAATCAACGGGCTACTCTTAGACCAACAGACATGTGGTCGGAACAGAAGACAGCTGCTCTCGCTCCTTGATAAGCCTCCATCTTTCGTTCCCAGCAGCGTGTATGTATAAATTCCACCAGTGTCACTGCTCCTGTGAGGAGCCCCAGAGTTAATTATTAACAACCAAACAAATTCATAGTGAGCGCGGATTCGGTCTTGTTGCAAGGCTCGAGCATTTTCGCGAAGCACATTTCCATGAGGACTTTGCCCCCATTGGATTCCTTGTCAGGGCGCGCAGGACAGAGAGACAGACAAATATCAGGTCTCTAATTTCAGCCAGAACACAACCCAGCCTGAAACCTCAGGGAACTCACTTGGAAGGTTTTCCTAGGAAAGTGGACTTCCCAATTTGACATCTCAACCAAACAGGTGTTTGGGAGGGAATAAAAATCACATTTCCTTAGAAGGAACTGGGGTCATCTGGTCTGACTTGGGGATTATTTAGAGAGAACATCGTTCATTGTACCAAAGAACTCTAAATGATGATAAACTGTCAGGAGAATTTGACTCATTGCCTATGTACACCCACCGTGAAATGAACACATTTTGGAATTTAGGTTGGAAGAAAGGTGGGAATTCATTTTGTTCCTTCTCACTGTATGGATGAGGCTTCTGTAATTAATGGATAGCCCATGTCAAGAGAGCAAGACTAATGTCTCCTAGGTCAGTTTGCTTCCTGCCCAAGGAAATCTGAAATCCTGGGATGCTTCAGAGTGCCCTATAATAGATGTTTCTCTAATGTCCTTCAAATAGTTCCCTAAATTTTTCTTTGCAAAATAAAACTTTCCTTTATTGCTATAATACAGAGGTGGACCTTGGCCTGAATCGTGCCAAAATCTCATCACTCTAAACTGATAGTAACCCCACATTTGTTTAGCATTTGTGATACATGTAACACTAGGGTAAACTGTGAAGAGGAAGTCAGGTGACTTACCTCTTAGATGCCTCATGGATACTACATTATTTGGAAGGTTGACTAAATACGTGCAAAGTGCTTAGAACTCCACTGCAGCCTCAGTGTGCCCCTGCTTTGGCCAAGTACAACCACGCCCTGTGAGAAAGGGAAGGAGGTAGGGCGCAGGCAGAGTTGACCTTATCAGTAAACACAATAGGTGGGCACCCATGTGCTGCAGGGGTCCCCATGCCCACGTCTAATTCATTCTAGTTCACCGAGTTCTCACTGTTTTATAATCTTAAAAGTTAAAGGGTGCCTCAATTAAAGGCAAATACTCTTCTGAGGGATATCATTTTAATCAGCCAACCATTATCAGGAATTCTTTTACATCTTCCCAGGAACCTAAAAGAGCAACAGTCTTACAGGTAAAGGCACAAGAAAGAGGCCCATCTTCTGATGAGAGAGAATTCATACCATTGGTGGAGATGGTCATTTGACATCTAGACTGAGCCACTCAAAAGTGACTTTTTCTGTAAGAATAGATTCAGGTTTTAGTGGGTTGCCTGCTTGCAAGTAGAACAAATATTTTGAAAACTCTTATGCCCTGAGGGAATGAGTTGGCAGAAGAAGATAGTGGAGGGGCGCCTGGGTGGCTCAGTCGGTTAAGCGTCTGCCTTCGGCTCAGGTCATGATCCTGGGGTCCTAGGATCAAGCCCCATGCAGGGCTTCCCTGCTCAGCGGGGAGCCTGATTCTCCCTCTCCCTCTGCCCCTCCTCCCTGCTCATGCTCTCTCTCACTCTCTCTCTCGCTCTCTCTCAAATAAATAAATAAAATTTAAAAAAAAGAAGATGGTGGAGTGCTTCAAATACCATGCCTACTTTGTTTTTCCCAGAAACGTATCCATCCATATCCCTGAGGTTTCGACATTCCACTCAGTTCTGGGCTCTCTATCTAAAAGAAAATGATCACATACCCACACGTGTGTCTACAGCTGACCACAGTGCAGTACCAGGATTTCGTTCGAACTCTATGGCCTCTCTCCATGTGTGAAGTAAAGAGGAAAAGCACATGGACCCTAAGGGGACCCCATTTCCTGTATCTTAGAGACCCTTGGCCTTGATTAAATTAAATTAAGCAGATGGAATGGGATCCTTAGGAGAGAGACTCAGGACCTGGGATCAGGCCACACTTTCTGGATGTGAAAGGCATACCATGGGCCTACCAGCTTCATTGGAGAACCCAAGGATTAAGGCCAGAACACATCAAGAATCCTGTGTTCAATTCTATGATGTACCTTTGACAAGGGGCATTGGCAACTTACAGTTTGTCCAGTGGATGGCGACAAGGAAACAGATTGATGACACTCACATAGAAATGTGAGAGTTGGGATGTTGTTTCCCAGAGGAATATGGTGGCTGTCTATTCTTTAAAGGATTGTCATACAGAAGAGGGAGAAGAAGTATTCTTCTTTGCTCCAAATGATAGAAGTAGGGCTAGGAGAAAAGGTTATAGGATGGCCAAGTTTTTCTAGAAATTAGAGTTGTCTAGAGTGAAGAAGCATTGTGCAGGTTGATGCCTTGCCTGGTGTTTGATGTGTTGGTTCAGTAGTGGGGGCATGTGGGGGTGGGGGCAGAGGGGACACCAGTCAGAGAGGTTGAAGAGGAAATGCCTTCCCTTGGGCAGGAGACTGGACTAGTTGCTGCTAACTGCAAAAATGATTTTTTAAGTGGATGAACAATAAAGTGGCTGTGTGGTCTCTGTATTCCACAAATTTTAATTTCCCACATCAACTATTTCATGCACAGAAAACCTGAGAAACAGGGAATCTAAGAAGGTTGCAAGGTATTTTTAAAATACCTGGGATCACAAATGGCAGGTGCACAGTGTGGTTGTGGAGGCCAAGCCCACAGGGGTTCAGATCCTGCCTCTGCCCTCATTATGCTCCATGATCTTGAATGGATTATTGAACTTAGATATGCCTTCACTTTTGTGGCTGTAAGGTGGAAATAACACCTGACTTCTGTTGTTATGAGTCAGTTACTCCACCTAAAACTTTAGAACTCTGTCTGGCACATAGTGAGCACTCAATTAATGTTAATGACTGTGGTCACAGAAGGAGAAATCATTATGATTTCTTAAGTCCATAAGAGAATTTAAACAGCATGGCATTGCTTTCAACAAAAAGCATACATGTTCAGGAGTGACTGATTCTGTAAATGGAGTGAATGACAGCTAGTCCCATGAAGCAATAGAAAAATAGAGCCTGGTGATTTTTTTTGGAAGGGGGGGGTAGTGAATCCCAAAGAGAATGGAAGGGTAGCCGAGTTCCTAGGATTTCCCTGGACTGTTTCCTTGGACTGTGTTCTGGCTTCTTGGTTCCCCAAGAGAAATAAAAGTCAAAGCCTCATCCAGATTACTCATCTACCCCAGTGTTGACAGTGCAGTAACCTCTGGTTGACAACTTAATTATCTCTACCCTGAACTTTTTTGCTCATCGTAAAAGCACCTGTATGACCAGGGGAAAGAGGAGAAAAAGACACAAGAGGGCTTAGTTTCTCATCTTGATAATTGCCTGAGAGGGCTCACTGGGGGTCTAGGAGCCCTTCATCCCAACTTTGGTCCTTTGAATTTCCCAGATTCTAATCACTTTGCTAAGCTGGCAGCTAATGAAAAGAAGGGAGAAAGATTTTGAATGTCCCTCTCAGGACATATTATGCAACTCTTGAGATTCTCCCTTCTTATTTGTTCAAATGAAATAGATCGCTGGGGAAACCGCAAAAGTCTCCTGCTGTTGAGAAAAATGTTTTCCAGTCCTGGGAGTTACACCACTTTGGTTCTATGTGAAATAAGGCAGCTCTGTCCTAACACTACATGATCGATCGCGTATGATGGGATGAGCTTATTCTTCATGCTCCCAAAAATACAACGAAACCACAGACAACTCCGGATGGTCTCTTCGGAAACTGTATGGTGCCAAGAACAGGAATTTAAATTGGTTCCTTTCTCCTTGGGTTGTTTATAAAACCAAGATTATTAAAAAATACTAAGAGCTATTATGCTTCATTAGTGTGTTCTGGGGCATGATTCAGTGCTTGGGTAATATGTGCTAATCATCCACTAATCATGCCCATCTTCTAGGACTCTTCCACCTGGTACATTCATGCGTCCCCTGAAATTTTGAGTAGGGATGAAACAGTGGCTAGAATCAAGTGTGAGATGAAAATTATTTCTCCTGATTGCCTTGTTCTTTATTATTTCTTCCTCTTTCTTGTATTTTTTATGACACTAGCCATAAAATCTATCTGCATGGAGATCTGTCCATTACACAGAACATTACATAACCTCATTTAGAGAGGGAAATTATTTCTGGCAACAGTATCCCTTAACTTGAAGAGGCACTGTTTGGCCAACTAACTGTGGGATGAAGAGTCAGGCATAGTCAGTGCACCGGTTTCTCTAGGTCAACAATTATAAGCTATTCTTTATTTGACCTAGCATATATGTTGATGGTGGTTAAACACAGCAAAACTTTCTTCACAAAGGTTTCATTTGTCCGAAAGGTTTTACCCACTGATCTGCAAAGAATGCCCACAAAACCCCTTTGTATGAGAATATGGGCTGCAGGTTAGGTTCTCCCAGGTAGAAAATACGTCTTCAAAAAATCCAGTGGCTCATGGTAGAACAGGGGTCAGATGTAGGGTAACACGTTCCAAGTCCACTGTTAGCCATGTGCAATAACTTGTCAACACTACCTAACAACAGTTGAAGACCTTAAAACTGCTATTGGACTCCATGGAAGATCTCCAGAAAGCAGAAGGTGGAGAAACATTTAAATGTGTGTGGACAAAGGAAGAGAGCAACGTGGACAACTTCTACCTTCTATTTGCATGCACAGAGCCTGAGTAATTGTCCCTGGTCTCCTTCCCTCCTAAGAGCCTTTCTGTTTAAGAAGGCTTTAGGATCTATTCCCCTTAATCATAAAAAAGGAACTCACCAGGTTGGAAAATTTTAGCCTCCACTTTATTCCTTACTTCACAAAGAATTGCACTTAATCTGTAAATGGGTTTGATGTTAGAGAATTGGATGCTGCAAATTGGTATTATTAAACTTAATAAGAGAGGGGAAGGACTCTTTTAGAAGAATAATATAGTCTGAGGGGGATCTCTCACTTATTAGGCATCTGCCCAGAGATGTTTCTGAACTTAACAGTTACATTAAATAATTCAAAATTACTATAAGTGCACAGCACTTTCCTCCCACGATCTTACTGAAATTAAGGGTGCCAAATCATTCTCTCATTATTACTTCCCAGTGGAAAGGTATGGCTCCTCCTGCTAGTAGGCTAACTAGACTCTAATGCCTGACTAAGTAATGTACAACAATGCCAGGATTAGTAAGCATGACTTTGACTGACTTTAGCCAGTCAAGAAGATCACCCTTGGTTACATAAATAGAATGACCAGTGGAATTCCTATGTAAATATTATTAGCTGGTTTTGGACATTCAACAACATATCCCTGTAAAAATATTAGGACACATTTTCATCCCTATGAAGCCTCAAGAATTGGACATTTTAGGACTTAACTGAATGTGTTGCTCATTACTTTTGTCCAAGGACATACTAACCAATGATGTATTTTTAAATACCTACTATATACCACTTCCAGTCTTGAATTGAGGAGGTAGGAGATACTTATCTTCAGAAAGAAATTCACTAACTATACAGAACCATATGCAATAAATGTCAAAATGAGAAGCATAGAGAGGTGCTGTATGAAATTACTGTGTGACCCTCCCAGGCTAATGTAGGCACTCCGTAAGCACTTACAATGGTAGATAGTTCTTTATCTGCTCACTTGCGTATTATTGTCCCACTGTGCTGGACTGGAAGCTTCATGAGGGCAGGGCCCATAGCTCAGCTATTATACCACCTGTCTTACCTGGCCTGTAACTAGCAATCAGTAAAAGATCATAGCATGGAGGAAGCTACATAGAGAAATTAGGGCAAAGGATGGGCAAAACTTGAACAGATACGGATGTTTAAAGGCTGAATGAACAGGTAAGCCAAGACAGGAAGCAAGGATTAGCATGGCAAATATATCCTTTCACTGTCTCAGCAAACATTTGCAGACCCCTCCGCATCTGCTAGATACTGTGTGGGCAGTATAGGTACAAAGGTGAAGAAACATCATTCCCATGGGCCGAGAAGAGATTTTCAGACCAACCTGGATAACGTGAGGTGGGAGAGGGCTGGCTGCGATTAGGAGTGGTCGGGATTGGTGAGCTGTGAAGAATAGAATACGTTTGGTGTGAAACACTGTGGGACCTTCGTCTTGACGATAATGAAAACCAGCAAAAAAACTTAAATTAGGGAAGGTTAAAAAGTCATTGGAAAGGTCCCAAAAGTTACTATGCATCATTGTGAGGAGAAGGTTTGTTAGGATGGAAACTTTAGTTGCAACACCAAGAACTCAATACTTTAAGAAAAGTGAGATATATATTCACACGGGCAGAAGTTTCCAGGGCTGGGTAATATTTGTATTTTTATTGTTTAATTTTTACCTACTGGGTATGTTAATATTATTAACAGTGTTTTGTAATTTTTTCATAAATATAACTTATTTCCTTAAATATCACATTCCTAAAAAGCTTCGGTGCATTGTTAAAATGTGGTTTTAGTATATTCATAGACAAAAATCTTTTCTAGCAAACTGCACTTTCATTTTATAATATACTTCAATGGGATAATGGGACTTGTTCATACTAAGTTCATAGAAAAACTTCGCTAGAATTTATCTGTTCTTTGACATTTCTGTAGAGTCAGAGCGTGTTATAACTAACATCAGCAACTAACCTACCTCTTCAACATGATGTTTCCTATGGAGCATGCAGTGAACACTTTGCATTTTGTATATGCAGCCAGATTTTAATGATGTGTATTCTGGTTGCAAGCTAGTTCTTTCACAGGCCATGTAACTATCTTCGGACCCCCTAAATAATGCAAAGTACAGCCAGTTGTACAGATATCAACTCTTAATAAGGAGTGTTTGTGACACGTAAGAGCCAAGCATATTCAGCTTCTAAGGACAAGTGGGAAGACGAAGAAGATCTGAGTGTAGAAATGCACCTTAACGTCATCTTTGGTGAAGGCCTACTTTGCAAGTGAGTGACAAAAATCTGTATTTAAAAAGGTTAAACTTGGAACAGTACAAGGACAAATAACCTAATTAAAAACAGGCACAGGATCTGAATAGGCACATCTCCACAAAAGATACCCAAATGGCAGTAAGCACATGAAAAGATGCTCACCATGGTTACTCACTCACTAGAGGGAGACAAATCAAAACCACAGTGAGATACCACGTCACACACACAAGAATGGCTATAATTAAAATGACAGGCAATAACAAGTGTTAGTGAGGATGTGAAGAAATTAAAACCCTCACACTCCACTGATGGACACATCACAATGGTGCAGCCACTTCAGAAAACAGTTTGGCAGTTCCTCAAAAAGTTAAGCATAAAGTGACTACGTGATCCAGCAATTCCAATGCTAAGTATCTATCCCCCCAAACTGAAAACAGATACTCCAAAAAAGACTCGTACATGAATGTTCACAGCAGCACTATTCATGCTCTCTAAAAGGAGGAAACAACCCAGGTGTCCATCAACAGGTACATGGGTAAACAAAATTTGATAATCTGTACAATGGAATATTATTCCATTGAAGGGACTGAAGTAGTGATTGATATTCTATGACACAGATGAACCTCAGAAACATTATGCAAAGTGAAAGGATCTAATCACAAAGACCATGTATTTGATGATTCCATTTATATAAAGTGTCCAGAATAAGGAAATACACAGAGATAAAAAGTAGATCAGTGGTTGCCAGGGGCTGGGGGAGGGAGCATAGGAAGTGACTGTTAATGTTACAGGGTTTCTTCTCGGGGTGATAAAAATATTCTGAAATTGGTTGTGGTGATGGATGTTCAACCTTAAAAACAAACCAAAAACCCACTGAGTTTTACACTTTAAAAGGATGAATTTTATGACCTGTGAATTATTTCTCAATTTTAAAAAATTTAAAAAGGAAGGCAAAAAGAAGATTAAATTTGGAATTATTGATGGGGTTTTTTTGAAGCCAATTGGTATGTAGTGAAATTAGTCCTTGTTTTTGGGGAAAGCCATGAAAAAAAAGTATAATTGGGAGAAGTTATAAGCAAAGAGATGGATGAGTCGAGAAAATTGGGAGAGAATTAAATGATAGCGAGGAACAGTCCACAGAGAGATGAATTTGTGGTTTCTGAAAACAATCAGGCAGATGTACATGGGGGCCGAGATGCGTACGTGTGTGTATTTGTAATGTATACATGTATATATGTTTAATATTATATCATATGTAATACATAATATTATATATTATATATTTATAATATATTTATACTGTATTATATATTATATATATATTATGTAATTATATATATTCACATGGGGAAAATTCTCAGAGAATATACCACTAAATGTTAACAGCAATTGTTTCTATCTCAGAGTGATTTAAATCTTTTGCTTGCTTTTGCTTCTCAGTATTCTCTTACTTTGTGCGCAATGATCATATAATAATTGAATAAGAAGAAGAAAGTGGGAGGCACCTGGCTGGCTCAGTCAGTTGAGCATGCAACTCTTGATCTCAGGGTTGCAAGTTCAAGTCCCGAGTTGGGTGTAGAGATTACCTAAAAATAAAATCTTAAAAAAAAAGTGGGTGTGGAAGGAGGTTGCTTGAGAAAGTGTACTCTCTGATCAGATGAAGAAAATAGGAGCAGTTTTTAAAGTCTTACTAAAAAATAATGTCCTACTTGAGGAGACTTGTCTTCACATTGGGAGAAAATCACATAAAGTGGCGTCACTTGCTATTGCTTAGAAAACTTATTCTTAGAAACTCTGAAGGCAGAGTCTACAAAAGGCCTTTCCCCCTGGCTTAACAGATTCTCCCTCAGGTTGAGGCATCCACATGTACACTCTACATAGTCACTAGGTACTGAACCTATCAGAGATCTGTCATCTCTCTCTATATCCAGCCGTCTATCTTTGTCTGTTGATCGATCGATCAATCTATCTTTAATCAGGATGTCTACAAGGCAGTCGTAAAGGTAGTGAAAATTCCTTGGCTAAGTCATAAAATAACTTTAAAATCACCATTAAGATTATACCACGTGCCAGACCACGCACCTGAGCTGAGCACATGCCATTGACTAAGTCAGACACATTCTTGCCTCTGAGCTTGCCTCTGAGGCTGGCAGGAGGCAGGAAGAAGCCAGTTGGGGTAGGACAAGCCCCACAGGCTTTGTGATGCTCAGAGTGGGGCTCTTACCCATAATTTCCAGTCTGCAGCTAGAGGGCCCATCCTGGAAGAGTTCCCAAGAGGAAAGCCAAGGCGGCAGGTCCCAAAACAGGTCAGAAACAAGGGTCCAGTCAGACAATAGGAGCCAAGACATGGAGCCCAAACAGAGTGGTTTGGATGTGGGGCAGAAAAAAATGGGGTTCACTGGAAAACTAGGTGGAGGAAAGGGAGGGGTGGTGGATGGGGCAAAATGGCAAAGTGTCTGCATTGGTGCCTGGCATCAGGCTAGAGAATGTTCACAGCCGCATTGTTTGCAAGAGAACAATGTGGGAAAGAGTTACCCATCACAAGAGTGAACAAATTAATTGGGTTTTCGAATAATCGCATTTTCTGCATAGAAAATTAATTAGCCAGAGTGCTTTGTGTCAACATAGAAAATGAAGAACAGCAAAAACTACCCTTAAAAGGAGTACATGTTAACAATGGTTTCTTTCCTTCACAATTTGTTTGCTGAAGCATCAGTTGGAGTGACTTTCAATTGAATGTGACATATATTTTTGAAGGGGTAAGAGGCAAAGTTTCAGTTGCCAAAATTAAAAGAGAAACTGGGGCACACTACATCTAAAACTAATGATGTAATGTATGGGGATTAACAGAAGAATAAAAAAAAAGAAAAAGAAAAAAAAAGAGAAACTGGGAAGAATTTAACTTCTGAACTAGAAGATCACTCTTGGCCAGAGGCCTTTGAGGAGGGCAACATTCTACATTTTGTTTCCTAATGTTTTTCCTTAAATAAAGGGCCATGGACTTCAGGCCAGTCTTGTCACTTGAGCTCCTAAATGATTCTGCCAAATCCCTTAGACTGAGCTCTGTAGGGTCCGGCAGACCTGCTTTGGCTGCTCTTTCACGGAAACAATGCTTCCCAGGGAACAGGATCAGGGCTGCGGAAGAGGAAAAAGCAGGTGATGACTGGATCCTTGCCCAGAATAATAACTTGATTTTCTCTACCTGCCATTATACTGTCACAATGAAGGTTTCTCTAGATTGTAAGAGGCTCTCATAAAAATGAACCCACGTCTGGAAGATACTGAATTTTATCAGCCAACATCTGCACAGATGTCCCTAGGGAACAAGACCTTGATAAATTACACCACAGATGGGATGGGGTTCCGGCAGAAGAGGAGCAGGAGAAGGTGAGAATAAGGACTAAAGGGGTGAAAAGTGTGGAATCAAAGGTTGAGGATAAGACATGTTTTGCCTACCAGACATGTTTTTTCAAGGCTGAGGTACCTGGGTGGCTTAGTTGGTTAAGCACCTGACTTGGTTTCCACTCAGGTCATGATCTAAGGGTTGTGGGATCAAGCCCCATGTCTGGCTCCGTGCTCAGCAGGAAGTCTGCTTGAGATTCTCTCTCTCCCCTCCCTCATCCTCTACCCCTTCCCCCATTCTCTCTCTCTCTCTCTGTAAAATAAATAAATCTTCAAAAATATATATATTTTTTTTTTTTAAGAAAAAAATAAATACATAGGGGCGCCTGGGTGGCTCAGTTGGTTAAGCGACTGCCTTAAGCTCAGGTCATGATCTCAGGGTCGTGAGTTCAAACCCTGCATTGGGCTCCATGCTGGGCATGGAGCCTACTTAAAAAATAAATCTTTAAAAATGCAAAAAGCAGACTATGAAAGCAAAATGGCCACCTTAAGAGATCATGGTATATAGAAATGGAGAACATTCCATAGCACCTGATGATTTGGTTTATCCAGTCAATATTAAGTGATGTCTAAGAGTTGCATGATAATTCAGAAAGTCTAGGGTAAGAAACAAGATGGAAGCCAATTCTAGTGGGTGGTGATAAATCAATAATTGATTAGTGATTTTCCACAATATTTCCTCATAAGGATCGTTGCTAAAAGTTGTTGCAGTGATCACACAGCCTTCTAAGATTGCAATGTTCTGTTGCAAACAAGATTGCAAACAAGGTGGACTGTTGAAGTGGTTATCTATTTTACAGTATCATGAATTCATCTTGCCAAAATTAATTTACATCATTAGGATACCCACTGTTCCAAAGGCATTTTCTTGAGATTTCCTGGTTCATTCTCAGGAACCAAAAGTTGGTGTGCAGAAATTAATATTTTTTTCTTTTTTTTATTATGTGATATTAGTCACCATACAGTACATCATTAGTTTTGATGTAGTATTCCATGATTCACTGTTTGCATATAACACCCAGTGCTCCATGCAATATGTGCCCTTCTTAATACCCATCACTGGGCTAACTCATCCCCCCGCTCCCTTCCCCTCTAAAACCCTTTGTTTCTCAGAGGACATAGTCTCTCATGGTTCGTCTTCCCCTCCAATGTGCCCCCCTTCATTTTTCCCTTCCTTCTCCTAATGTCCTCCATGCTATTCCTTATGTTCCACAAATAAGTGAAACCGTATGATAATTGACTTTCTCTGCTTGACTTATTTCACTTAGCATAATCTCCTCCATGAGTCCCATCCATGTTGATGCAAAAGTTGGGTATTCATCCTTTCTGATGGCTGAGTAATATTCCATTTTATATATAGACCACATCTTTATCCATTCGTCTGTTGAAGGACATCTCAGCTCTCTCCACAGTTTGGCTGTTGTGGACATTGCTGCTATGAACATTGGGGTGCATATGGTCCTTCTTTTCACTACATCTGTGTCTTTGGGGTAAATACCGAGTAGTGCAATTGCTGGGTCATAGGGTAGCTCTGTTTTTAATTTTTTGAGACACCTCCATGCTGTTTTCCAAAGTGGCTGTACCAACTTGCATTCCCACCAACAGTATAAGAGGGTTCCCCTTTCTCCACAATCTCTCCAACATGTGTTGTTTCTTCCCTTGTCAATTTTTGCCATTCTAACTGGTGTAAGGTGATATCTCAATGTGGTTTATTAATATTTTTATATTGACCCAACTACCACACCAAGATACTTATATGCATGAAATGTATTTTTGCCTTACTGATAAAATAATAAAGAAGACCTTGAATATGTAATAAAATAAGGTCTTTCCACAAGTTACACAGAGAGAGAGAGATTAAAGAGAGTTAAATGGTCAGGTAGAGACAACAAAATGCAATTAGTTTACATCTGACAAGTGTCCATGTCCTGTCTTAGGTCATTCAATGCCTTGGTGTTCTTGTTAGAAGGGGAGTCTATATAAAACTCAGCATTAATCAAACTAATATGAAACTGAATCAACACAATACAACTGTAAGAAATCAGCCTGATTAGGGGAATTCTAATCTATTATTGATTCACCATCACCTACCAGAATTAGTTTCTTCATCATCGTTTGATGAACATTCTCAGTTAAGCACTTGAGAAGAATTTGTTCTGCCTTTGCTTTCATCCAGATCTTCCAGGATTTGAGGTGTGGGATCTTGATTTGCTGATAGCCTAATAAGATACAAACAGAGGACAAACTTTTGAGCTTGAAGTCCTATATCAATATTATATATCAATTGAAAAAGAGAAATATAAAATTAGAACATGTAGCATCATTTTATCAAATCTGCAAACTGTGATGTAGTCACACCATAAATAAGACAAGATCTTCAGTGTTCCCAGGACTGCTTAATTCTGCCATATTTTTCTTTCAGGAAGGACAACCATAGCCTTTTCATTGGCTTAGCCTTTTCATTGCATTTGGAATGAAATACTTACTTTATAATTCAGTTCGAAATATTTTCTAATTTCCATTGTGATTTCTTCTTAGACCTATAGGCTTATCAAAAATATATTGCTTAATTTACAAATGTTTGGGGGATTTTCTATTATTCTGATATTAATTCCTAATTTAATTCTGCTGTGGTCAGAAAGCATACTCTGGGACTTCAACCCTTTGAAATTTGCTAAAATTTGTTTTATGGCTTAGTATGGCTATTTTAATGAATATTCCATGTGCATTTGAAAAGAACATGCGTTCTACAGTTTTGGGCTCTAGTGTTCTATAAATGTCAATTAAGTTTTTAATCATGTTACACAAATCATCTCTCTATATATATCCTTACTAATTTTTATTTGCATGTTCAATTTCATTTGAGAATGGTATATTAACATCTCCCATGGTTATGTATTTGTCTCTTTTTCCTTTCAGTTCTGGAAATTTTTGCCTTATATATTTTGAGGGTATGTAATTACATGAGCATAGATTTTTATTTTCCTGATGAGTGGATCCTTTTATCATTATGAAGTGTCACTCTTTTTATCTACTAATACTTCTTGCATTAAATTCTACTTCATCTGATAATTGGTATAACTGTACCAACTTTCTTTTGATTAGTGTTTTGATGATGTATCTTTTTCCATACCTTTATTTTCAACCTTTCTGTGTCCTTACTAATAATTGAAGTATTTAACCCATTTACATTTAATGTTATTACTGAATTATTTGAATTTAAATATGCTATTTTAATATTTGTTTTCCTTTTGTCCATCTATTTTTTGTTCCCTTATTAATCCCTTCTTGCCTCTTTTAAAATTTTGATCAGTGACAATTTTTAAATTATTCCATTTGTTCTTTTTATTACCTTGTTAAGTAGGCCTCTGTTATAATTGTTTTAGTGGCTACTCAAGGGTTATAGCATGCATCTTTCACTTAATTACAGTCTACTTCATTAGTATTTTAATATCTTCTGAGGTAATGCAAGTAGCTTACAAAAACCTAATGTCATTTACAATTCCTTCAGCCTTTTTTATTATTGTTATGCATTTTGATTCTACATATATTGATAAACCCATAAGATATTATTGTTGTTTTAAATAGGCCAATATTTATTTAGATTTACCCAATATTTGCTTTTTCTGGTGATCTTTGTGCCTTCCTACATTATCATGCTTCTGTTAGTAGAAACTAACAGAATTTCTGTTAGTATTTCTTTGAGTTCAGAGCTCCTGGCTGTGTATTTTCTCAGTTTTAATTTGGACTCACTTCTCTGTGGTTCCCTCGTTCTTCAATATTGCCTTTCAAGACTCAGTCACCTTGGCAGCTCTTTGCCTGGTGAGACTGCCTCCAATCCCAGGACATTTTGTACTAGTCCACATCTATTCCCTGCCCCCAAAATTGGTAAATGCCTTAAGTGGAAAAGAGCAGAGGCCAATGTGAAAATTGCCTCAATGGACTTCCCTTATCCCTGGGATCTTGTATCCCTCTGGTTGACTCAATGCCTTTAAAGACTTGGCAATAGAGATATAGATAGATAGATAGATAGATAGATAGATAGATAGATAGATAGATAGATGTAGATAAATAGATAGGAAGAAAGAAATAATATATATATCTTTATTATATATTATTTTGTATCTTTAATATATATCTGTATTGTATTTATTTATATTACATATATATGTGCATATATGTATATATACATATATATTTATAGTTGTTCTTAGCATATTAGTGTGAATAGTATGAAACAAACTACTCCATCCTTACTAGAGGTAAGGTGGAACTTCTCACTCTAAGAGTAGGGAAAAGGATTTTGTAACATTGAACTTACCATCACAAAGACCTTCTCAAATGTCAGGTTATGAGGATTCCCAAAACTCTTTAGCACACACAGAAGTCAGAAACCACTATTTCTTGTTATATGTTTAAGGGTGTGTGATGGGAGCCAAGCTTAGCCACAAACTGCCAGATGATACTGAGATATCAATGATTACTACTCAAAAAAACAGTATAAAAAAAAACAACATAATCCACAGGGGAAAACAAACACAATCAGTTGATGAAAAGATTGCTACTTTTACTGCAGGGACTGCAGGAGTTCTACAATACAACCATTATATTTGTGCCTCGTGACTTGTCCTCATTGAAGGCCTCTTTTGAGAATCTTTAAGAATAACTCTACTTCCATTTTTTATGTCTGTAAACATAAAATATCAGAGCTTTGTCTCATATTTCTCTTCAAGACTGACAGGAGAACATTGAATGCTAATGCTCTGAATATCTGCCAGAAACTGGGCTAAATCAACCCAAAGACTCACCCATCCAAGTTGATTAAGTCACCTGGTTAACTCTGTGGACTACCAAATCTAACTGAGCATGGGAGAGGAAGAAAGTTGAGAGAAATCAAGATTATAGTTGAGAAAGCAAGATATTCCCCAGTTATTATCATGAGTTCTTTGCCCCTAGAATGTCTTTTATGGACATTGTTATTACAAAACCCAAGTGTTACACTTACAGGCCATGCGACCCAAAACAGAGCTTGTTATGGCTGGAAATCTATCCCAATATCGAAAAGATTCAAGAAAACTATAGCACATGCCTGAATAACCCACCATGGAACATGACCATGAAGCCATGGACAAAAATTCATAATCATTGTGAAGGATTATTCTAAGACAAATGAAAAAGGAATGATTGTGAAGGATTCCATCTTAAAGTGTCCCAAAGTATATCTTGTTTCATCTCAACAATCAAAGCTCTGGATGATTATTTGCAACACATGAATGCTAAAGAATATTATTTCCCACCATGGACCTACATGTATTCAAGTTGTACATCAGAAACATGTGGATGGAAATCATTACCATTAAGCAAATAGTCACGTTGCAAAGATTGTCTTGATGGAGCTGGTCCAAGGAGACTGACCGTTAACAAGTTCCAGCTTTCTCTCAGAGGATTTGGCTCTGCTAAAAATACTCATGGAGTGGCATTGTCTTAATTTGTCTTAGCCATTTCCCACAATACTTTCATATAGGTTAATCAGAGAGTCAGTAGTATGCAGCTGCATGGGATGCAGGTGTGCACTGCTGAGGTTTTTACCCCTTTTGAGTTCTTGTTAGTTTTTTGTTCCTCTAGTAAAATGTTGCAGTGATTTGGGCAGGGGGCAAGGTGGTGGTTGGAGAAGAGAGGAACTCATGGAGGAAGTCATTCCGAGTAGGTTTTTGCCCCATTAAAAGACTGTGACTGATGTCTCTGAGTCTCTAAGTCCTCATACTGAGTAGAACTGCTTAAGTAAGAAATAAGTCAGGAAATGTGGGGGTTGTGAAAGTTTCATAGGTCATCCATTAACATTTCAAACATAAATGTACAAAATGAACTCCTTATTTCTCTTTCCCTAGTAAGTGAAACTTCCTCAACCCAGACTCAAACTAAATATTTACAGATTATCCTGGATTACGCTTTTCCACCCCCCTATGCATTAGCAAGTCTCATTATCTTTATCTCAAAGATCTGTCTCAAATCCTCTCTCTCTTCACCAGTTCTACTGCTCCCATGCTGGTCATAAGGTCATCATCTCTGAACTGGACTTTGTCCTCTAGTAGTCTGATTCCACTGTTTCCATCATTCTTTCCACCCTGTCTCTCCACTCCCCTTTTCCACACAGTTGCCAAAATGATCCAGGAAAAAAGCTATCTTATGTATTAAAACTTGTGTAGCTTTCACTAGAAACCAACCTTCTAGACCCCAAAGCATTCAGTCCCTATCTGCTTCCAAAATCTTCTATAAGACTCCTTTTGCCATACACTCTAGCCATGCTGGCCTCTTGAGTACCTCAAGCAACCAAAGTGCTCTCACAGTTTAGGGCTTTTTGCACCTGCTGTTTCCTCTGCCGAGGAGACTTTTTCTCTGGTTCTCAAGCAGTTGACTCTTCTCCATTTCTTATGTCCAGCTTACGTAATTCATACTCAAAGATCCCTTCTCTGACCACCCATCAGTAAACTGTCCTTGGCTTCATGTGTTGTCAGAATACCACATTTACTTTCTCCTTGAAACTTACCATTGTCTATCATTGTTGTATTTATCAGCAGTTTTTATTTTTTAATAAAACAGTTGTCTATTACTTATTTCTTGTCTTGGCCCAAAATACATCTAGCTTCATCTCAAACCTCAGCTTCAATAAGCAGAGCTCCTGGCCAGATATCTGCAACCTATGAATTGTCAGAGCCTCCTGACAAGTGGTAATGCAGTGTCTATATTTACTTGAGCTGTATTTGAGCTGTGACCAAGTCTATTCATCACCATGTCCCTAGTACAAGGCTTTCATATAGTAAGCAATCAGTGAGTATTTGACGCAGGCATAAATGAATGAATGAACTTTTCAGGAATACTAGAGCCAGAAAAACTTGAAGTTTGGAAAGTTAAGAAATTTTGGCACTTGAGGAGCATTAGGAAATTAACATAAACCTTCTTTCGTATTACTATGGAATCTGTGATTCAGTTTACATGTAAGATTTCAGGAATACACAGCCTTCCTGTAGTGAAGGTGACATGCCAGACTCTGCCTTACAAATCTGACTGTGAGAGGGCCAGCCTTGAACAGAACTAAAAGGAGGCACAGCCCTCACTCCTTCAGGGCATGCTCGTGTGGCCTAAATGCCAGTTTCCTTGGTCATTATCTTGTGTCCTGGTTCTTCCCCAGGAAGTAGTGTTCATCTGGATACATTGAGTCCCAGTGTTCAGGCAAAACAAATCCTGCATCGTTCTAGCAGGCTTGCCAGAAGGCTCAGGCCTTTGCTGCCTGAGAAGTACAAATAAGAACAGGGAACTCCCAATTGTAGAGGGAAGTCTGATCCAAAGAGACTCACTGGTAGAAAATATAGGCATGTTCACTCCAGATGTCCATTGGAATATATCAATGTACCCTCTTCCCACTCACATGGCAGTAACTCTTCAAACTGGGAGTGGGTGGGGGGATGGGTGAAAAGATAAAAGGATTAAGAGTACACTTATCTTGATGAGGACTGAGTAATGTATAGAATTGTTGAAGCATTATATTGTATACCTGAAACTAATATAACACTATATGTTAATTATACTTGAGTAAAAAAAACCGCAGTGAAAAAAAAATAGTTAATCATTTCAGTTAGGAGCTGTTAAAATGGAGATGGGGTAGAGGAAACTGCCTAGTAGATGCAGAGACTGAGCATATGGAGAGGTAGAATCTGTATCCAGGCCTACAACCAGTGCTCACCCTGGACAGGTCACACACACACACACACACACGCACACGCACAAACACAAACACACCCCGCTTGGCCTCCCTTTCTTCATCTGAGATATGAAACCTCTGAACCAGCTCATCTCATTCAGCTTTCTCAGCTCTGACTCTTTGATTTGAGAGGTCTTGTATTCTGAAACTGCAGTCTCGAGCAATATTCTCCTCAACGGGCTGTGCATGTAATTATATACTTACTATTCTCACAGAGTTTCATAAAATAAGAATGAAATTCATTTTTATGCTACTTTTGTATTCCTGCATTTTTTTGCTATTATTTCTTTATTATGTTATGTTAGTCACCGTACAGTACATCATTAGTTTTTGATATAGTGTTTCATGATTCATTGTTTGCATATAACACCCAGTGCGTATTTTGAATAGAAAAATCCTTGTATACACTTCCTCAAAATATGGAAGAAAAATATGAAAAATGCACCCTGGAGGCCAACAAGCTTCTTTGGTCAAAGACAAGGTTGGGTCCAGTGAATTTGGGCTGCTTGAGCTCTGTGGTTTGTTTTTGGAGCTAATCTTGAATTTAAGCTCTTGTGTAATCTATCAGAAAGCTAAAGGAGATTGAAGTTTACAAATTACTGATGCTAAGAGACATTTTACTTCCTGCCACAAGACTTCTTTTACCACAATCACTAATAAGCCTTTTTTTACTGGGAAGGATAAAAGGCTGGCAGGTCTTGACACAGTCATAAAGAAGAATGAAGTCTTGCCATTTGCAATGACATGGATGGAGTTAGAGAGTATTATGCTAAAGGAAATAAGTCAGAGCAAGACAAATACCATATGATTTCACTCATATGTGGAATTTAAGAAACAAACAAACAAAAAAGGAGCATGGGGAAAAAAAGAGAGAGAGAGGCAAACCAAAAACCAGACTCTTAACTATAGAGAACAAATTGGTGGTTACCAGAGGGGAGGTGAGTGGGGGGGACAGGTGAAATAGGTGATGGGGATTAAGGAGTGCACTTGGATGAGCATCAGGTGTTGTATGTAAGGGTTGAATCACTAAGTTGTACACCTGAAACTAATATTACACTGTATGTTAACCTAACTGGAATTTAAATTAAAAATTTTTAAATTTAAATAAATAGATAAATAAAAGTTTACTTACCCCCCCCAAAAAAATCTCAAAACAAATGTTAGACTTAAATGCCCAGAGTTTGTCTTTATGCATAAGACTCACTGGGTAAGTGACAGCCATTTATTGTGACCGTGTATAACATCCACAGAAGAATACAATTAGGTGCTAAATCCCCAGGAGCTCAAGGTTTTTTTTTTTTTCATTTTTTTCAATTAAATTATAGCTGGCACAATGTTACATTAGTTCCAGGTGTACAACATAGTGAATGGACAAGACTATAACTCATGCTATGCTCACTATAAATGTAGTTATCATCTGTGACCATACAATGCTATTAGAATTCCATTGACTATATTCCCTACGCTGTACCTTTCATCCCTGTGACTTACTCATTCTATAACTGTATCTCCCACTCCCCTTCACCCATTTTGCCCAATCTCCGCCCCTCCCCCCCATCTGGCAACCATCAGACTGCTCTCTGTATTTATGGGTCTACCTCTGCTTTTTTTGTTTGTTTGTTCATTTGTTGTTGTTTTTTAGTTTCCACATAAAAGTGAAATCATATGGTATTTGTCTTTCTCTGTCTGAATTATTCCAATTAGCATCATACCCTCTAGGCCCATCACAATAGCGCAAGATTTTTAAAGCCCTGAAAAATTGGTTTTAAAATGTATCACCTGGAACACTTCAAGCTTTCCTTTCTCACAAGACTTTTGGAGTAGGACTAAGGCCACCAGTGTTTCAAGGCTCTCAAGGAAAAGATGCTATTGCTGGCAAATTTATCCTCTGTAAAGTTTGAGTTTCCAACATGGATCTGTCTGCATGGCCAAGTGTGCAGGCTCTGGCCAGATCCTCATCAGCCAAGTCAAAAGGACAGTGGAGACATTTATGCAGATAATCCCAGGTCAGCACTATTCCCCTCAGAAAATGAAAAGAAGCTTGCCTGATGAAGCAAGGAGCCTTGCCAATTAGACAGAATTAATGTATCTTCTATGACTTATGCCACAGTCAGATATCTATTTTCAGGACAAAACATTTAGTGAGCTAGACACCATTCAGCAAGTTCCTTCAATTTTCTACTGCACTTTGCTTCTGTAATTACGGCCACAGTTTTGAAAATAAAGTCATGAGGGTAGAGTTGTATCTTTAGGGATCAGAATGCCTCTGAAGAATAGTACCGTATTCATTGGTAGAATGATGATCCTGCAGAAGTCACTTTCCTAGCAGTAATCTGTGGTCTTGATGAAGGGGCATCCAAACATCTAGTTCATCCCTTTGCGACCAGCATCAGGCCTCTGTGGGATTAAATAACTTTAGAGCTGTAATCAACTCTGTAATAGAAGACAAGAGCAGGGGAGCAAAGCCCTACAGGAGTTAAATCACTTTCTAGGGTCACACAAGGATCTGGGCAGGAAGCTGGGGTGAGAATTGGCGGCTCTCTCATTGCATCATTATGCTTCTCTGATGGCTGGCAAAGGAGAGCAACATAATCCATAGCCTTGGAAGAAAGACCTTTGTCAGGTAGGGGTAAGCAAACTATTTTTGTTAGGTGCTGGATAGTCAAATATTTTTGGCTTTGCGGGCCATATGGTCTTTGTCGCAACCACCCGACCCCATTACTGTAGCATTAAGGCGGCCACAGACAGTACATAATGGAATAGGTGTGGCTGTATGCCAATAAAACTTTATTAATGAACACTGAAATATGAATTTCAGTTATTACATGTCACAAAATATTGTTTCAACTTGGATTTTTTTTTCAATTATTTAAAAATGTAAAAACCAGGGGCGCGCCTGGGTGGCTCAGTATTTGGGCGTCTGCCTTCGGCTCAGGTCATGATCCCAGGGTCCTGGGATCGAGCCCCACATCAGGCTCCCTGCTCGGGGGAAGCCTGCTTCTCTCTCTCCCCCTCCCCCTGCTTGTGTTCCCTCTCTCGCTGTGTCTCTCTCTGTCAAATAAATCAATAAAATCTTAAAAAAAAAAAAAACGTAAAAACCAGGGGCACCTGGGTGGCACAGTCAGTTGGGTGGCCAACTCTTGATTTTGGCTCAGGTCATGATCTCAAGGTTGTGAGATTGAGCCCCACGTTGGCTCTGTACTCATTGTGGAGTCTGATTGTCCCTCTTCCTCCCCTGCCCTGCTCCTCCCACTCCCTCCCCTTCACTGTGAGTGTGCTCTCGCTCGTGCACTCTCTCTCTCTCTCTCTCTCAAATAAATAAATACATACATAAAATCTTTAAAAATGTAAAAACATTCTTAGCTCATGGTGGGCTGGATTTGGCCTGGGGCAGGAGCTGCCTACCCCTATTGTAGAGTAACATATCTCAGCCCAGGAGGGAATGGATCCCTTATTCTAGATGATACCCATTCTCTCTGCCTCCACTCCACACCCAAGAACCTTAAATCTCACTCATTTGTCCTCTGGAGAGGTGCTGTCACATTAGACTGTGAAGTTAGGTCACTTTTACATTTCATCTATGAAGTGCCTTATTTAATAAAAGTCATCCTAGGTATGACGAAAGTTATAGGACTTACTTAGAAAAAGACAGAGGGGAAGAATTCCTTCTGACAAACACAGACTCAGCCACAAATGCCAATTATATCATCAGTGAGTGGTGGTGGTTTGGACTGTACTTAATGCCATCAGTCAAGAGAGAGTATAAATGTTGCCTGTTAACATGGCTTTCGTGGAAAATACAGGAGATGCCCACAAACTCCTTGCTAACATCACTGACTACATGTTTGCAATGAAAGGAAATACTTGGTTTGTGTGTAAGTAACTGCCTCAAGAAATCTGCCACATTTCTTGGATCAGTTGGAGTTCTAGTAGCCCATTCCTTGGACAGGCCTGGTTTGTTTGCTCACTTAGCATTCAGCCAAGCATTCTCTTCAAATCCAAGGGCTTTCTCTGCTACTGACACTGTTTGTATCAGAAGGGTGGACAGTCTTCTGGTAACACAAAGTTTTTTCTGGGTTGAGAATAAGCAGATGCGGGTCTGTGGTTTTTCTGACTTGGATGAGGGCAGTAGGTCTAAACTAAGATAATAATGCTTTTTGCTCTTTTTCCTTTCTTGACTGGAGTGCCCTCAGAGGAAAAGAGTGATCCATGAAGGTTTTCTGGAAACCAAGAGAAGGCTAAAGGATATCACATCAGTTAGTTGCCACACTGGTGACTTTTGGCTGGAACCACCACATATGAAGGGCTATGGGTGGATCACCAGACCTATACTCCAGACCCCTACCTTGGGATACAAGGCCCTGAGGACCACTAACTCATACTGCTCTTGCAATCTTGTCACACATGATACTACCTCACGAGAATTACTAATGCTGGTACAATGTTGTCTATTGTGGTATCTGTGGTCATCAGGACTTTTTGGTTGCAAGTGATAGAACCCAACTCAAATTGACTGAACAAAAATAAATACACACACACACAAATAAATACCATTAGCTCAAAAGTCTGAAAAAACTATGTTGATCTTTAGACATAATTGCATCCTTTATTTAAGAAGCAAACATCATCTCTCCTTTCCTTTGTCTTATCTCTGCTTTCATCTGTGTTGGCTTCATCCTCTGACAGGCTTTCTCTATGTGTAGAGAAAGCTGGACCCTGGCATTTCCAGACTCATAGGGTCCTTGCAACTCACAGTCTCAAAAGGAAAGAGCTTCTCTCCCAGCATCTATTTCTGTCTCTGTGAAAAAGACCTCACTTGTCCCTGCCTCAGTCCTATGTTCACCCTTGGACTTATCAGTGAGTCCTGGAATACTCTGATTAGCTAGCATAGGCCAGATGTTTACCTGTTCAGTGTTACTAGAATCACGTGGAGTGAGCAGGAGGAGGTTTGGATAATGAAAGAATGTTTTGTGGGACACACACAAAACAAAAAGCTGTGCACTACACTAGTAAATTACTCATTTGCATTTAGCAAGAACATGGTTTTCATAAAGAGTAAGCAAATCAGAAGCTACCTGGTGAATCATCAGTTATCTCTAGATATTTCTTTATTCTTTCTCCATTCCCTGGTTGTCTTTCTTTCCTTTCATTGAGTTATGAGCTGAAGAAATACAAATGAAAGAGGCGCTTTCTTGCTCTCATTACTCTCATGCTCTAGTTCAGGAGGGCAGCACATAAACAGCAACATGCAAGTAATTGCAGTGGGCTATGGTTTTTGCTCAAGGTGCTGGTGATCCGCTCACTGTGGGTCAAAGACGACAGAGATAAAAGAGTTCATCTTCCTCTGCTATCGTGGGGATTTAGATAGTGCAAAGACTTTGATGCCAGTACTAACCATCACTGCCTTACAGAAGCCTGCCTTAATTCTGACAAAAGGATCATCATTTTCAGCACAACCCATGGGTTCTCTAAATACTCAAAGTGTAAAGCTAGCAAATATATGGCCTGCAGAGGAAGCCTCATACCATGGCAAGAACCAAGCGAGAAAGTAATACATTTTTAATTAACGTTTAATGGAAAATTAATCAGTAGATTCCTCAGCTGGGAAGAAGGTATTAGAACACACACACAAAAAGCATTTTTTAAGGTTCCCTTTAAAAACAGCCAAAACTTACCCAAAGCAATGTTAAAATGGGAGACAGATGACTTTTCAAGAAGAGAAATTATAATCTCTAGGAAAGAGATCCTTTGGATCTTTCCTTACCTTCTTTAGGACTTTCAGTGGTTTTCAAAAGATGAGGCTAAGTGGGCTCTAAGTAGAAGCCTGAGGGTTTTGGAACCCCAGACTCCCATGAATAAAACGAGGTGTTGGAATGAATGGGCCCCATGGTCCTGTCCAGCGTGGACATGCAATAATCCTGTGCCCAACCAGCTGATCTGTATTCTGAGCTTATATTGAATGTGGCATAAGCAACCCCTAAGAACAACCAAGCGCTGCTGTTAAGGCAAGAAGGACAAGTCTTCCCCTTGATGAGACATCTCATCAACCAGGAAGTGACTAGTCAGACTGGATATGATAGCATCTGTACCTCAGCCTCCCTGGAGTGTCCATGAGGTCCCCCCAAAATCCATGCCTTGCATAGGAAGTCAAGAAGATACTGTGCTGATAAAAATTTGGACTGCCAGTGAGAGTTCTGCCCCCATACTTGGGGAAGAAATGCATATTTCAGATCCTAGCTATTGCCCCCGGCCCAGCTACATAAAGTTCTATTTACAGAAGGATAAAGGAATTAATATTTTTGACATTTTGAGGAAAGCTGAATCCAAACCACCTTAGATATTGTTTCTTTTACACCAACCCTCTGAGACTACACTGTAAAACGGAAATAATAGTGGGATTTTTTAATAGTAGGCCCATAGGGTTAGTTAAATTTAAATGGCATAACCCATGTAAAATGGTAAGTGCTCATTAGAGGATAGCCATCAACCATTCATCCATTCAACAGATGTTTATTGAGTTATCTACCATGTGCTGGGGCTATTCTTAGTGCTAGGGAAATAGCAGCAAATACCATCAATGGAACTTATGTTCTCTGTGTAGGAGATAAACGAAACAAATAGTATATCAGACGGTGATAAGTGCTAAAGAGAAAATAAAAAGGAAGGAGGAGAATTATGGAGTGTCCATGGAAAAAGAAGCAATTGCAAATAGAGCAGTCATGGAAAGGTAGACACACCTCTAGTATTTGCAAGGCTTGGGGGAAAGGTACAAGTAAAGGACTGCTTGCTGTATGACTAAATACTTGATAAACTATGAAATCAATCATAGACTTGTCTTCCCATCTTGACCGTGTACCTTCTTACATCTTGGAAGAGCATGCTCCGATTTGGAGTTTTCAAATCCTCAGAGCACTGCACTAGAATGTGAAGTGTTTTGCCTCTAGCCAGTGTCCCTCCCCACTCCCACCTGTTCTCTTCCCACCTAAAACAAGGTCCTGTGCCATGAAGGCTCTCAAACACATGTGTGTGGGTGCTCCAGCCCACAAGTCCAAGTTCCATGCACACACCCCATAAACAGCTGCTTCTCAGCCCTCCTCTCAGATTTAGGAATGTGCCCACTGGCCTTACGGTCTTAGAAGTAGGGTTGGGCCACTGGAACAGGGAACTCTGGTTACTCAGAATGTTCTCTAAGAGTGGGGAAAGGGAGTGGGCTCCGGTAGGCACCTCACTTTAGCCCTGCATACTCCTTGCCCCTCTGGAAAGGGGTGAATGGGAGCCGTGCCCTCTAAAGAGGGAGTTCTAGGACAGTTGCCCTTCTTGCCTGGGTCAAAGAAAAGAACCAGTGAAGAACCCACTGATGTGGTAATTTTGAGAAAAGACCAAAGGAGTTGAGAGAGCAATCCATGGAAGGTATTTGAAGAAAGAGTATTGTGGACAGACAGCAGAAGTGGCAAGTGCAAAGCCCTGAAGTAGGAACATGCGTGATGTGTTCCAGGAGCATCAAGGAGACGAGAGAGGCCGGAGGGGCACATGTGAGGGGAGTGGTGATTTCAGAGAGAGTTCTGGAAGCCAGATCCTGAAAAGCCTTGTTGGTCATGATAATGAGTTGGACTTTCATTTGAACAAGATGGGAAGCCATTGGCAAGTTTTGAATAGAGAGGTGGTAGGATCTAACTTATGTTTTATTTTTTTAATTTAAATTCAACTGAATTTAAATTAAAAAAATAATTTAAAAATTCAATTAACCAACATATAGTACATCAGTAGGTTCAGATGTAGTGTTCAGTAATTCATCAGTTCTGTATAACACCCAGTACTCATCACATCATGTGGCCTTCTCAATGCCCATCACCCAAATACACCATCTCTCTACCCACCTCCCCTCCAGCAAGCCCTCAGTTTGTTTCCCAGAGTTAAGAGTCTCTCATGGTTTGTCTCTCTCTCTGATTTCTTCCCATTCAGTTTTCCCTCCCTTCCCTTATGATCCTCTGCATTGTTTCTTATATTCCACATGTAAGTGAAACCATATGATAATTGTTTTTCTCCAATTGACTTATTTCACTTAGCATAATACCCTCCAGTTCCATCCATGTTGGGTATTCATCCTTTCTGATGGCCGAGTAATATTCCAGTGTGTGTGTGTGTGTGTGTGTGTGTGTGTGTGTCTCACATCTACTTTATCCATTCATCTGTCAAAGGACATCTGGGCTCTTTCCACAGTTTGGCTATTGTGGACATTGCTGCTATGAACACTGGGGTGCAGGTGCCCCTTCATTTCACTACATCTGTATCTTTGAGGTAAATACCTAGTAGTGCAATTGCTGGGTCATAGGGTAGCTCTATTTTTAACTTCTTGAGGAACCTCCATACTGTTTTCCAGAGTGGCTGCACCAGCTTGTATTCCCACCAACAATGTAAGTGTACATCCTCACCAACACTTGTTGTTTCCTGTCTTGTTAATTTTGGCCATTCTGACTGGTGTGAGGTGGTATCTCATTGTGGTTTTGATGTGTATTTCCCTGATGCCAAGTGATGTGTCTGTTGGCCATTTGGATGTCTTCTTTGGAGAAACGTCTGTTCATGTCCTCTGGATCTAACTTATGTTTTAAAAGAATCATACTGGCTGGTGCTGGAAATAGACTGCAAGGGGCAAAGACAGTGGCAGGGAAACCAGCCAGAAGACTAATGCAATCATCCAGGCAAATGGCAATAGCTTTAACCAAAGCGGTGGCAATGAAGAAAGTGAGAGGAGGTTTCGTTTTTAAATCTCATTTAAAGGTAGAGTTAACAGGATTTGCCAGTGGGTTGGAGGGGAGAGAGAGAAGAGTCAAGGATGACTCCAGGGGTTTTTGGCTTGAGTAACTGGAGAGATGAAGTCAAAAGTTTTATTTACTTTGTTTATTCCTAACATAGGAGTGAACATAATTAGAAACCGTATTACTGGCAGCAGCCAAAAAAAGGCCTCTGAATGATTTAAAGTACAAGAAAAGCAAAAGGTTTTAAATAAGAAGGGAGATAAACTTATATTGTTCTGCCTATGCAAGCAACGTGTAGAACTGCATACATGTGTATGTTTTTTGTACACTAGTATTCACACCTGGACAGAACTTGTTTGCAAAATCGTAAATATCTTTTGTTTGAACTTCATTGTATGCCTTTAATCAAAAGGGCAGTCCCTGAAATTACTGTGGTACCATAGAATGAGCGCTTGGTCCTGTCGTCAGTCCTGGGCATGGCCCTTCTTAGCTTTGGGATCTCCAGCAAGACCTTTAATTTTTTCAAGCCTCAGTTCCCACATCTTAAAAATGTGGATGACGGTTGCCCATTTCGTCAGCTCTGAAACAGCATCCAAATCCCAGGTGTCATTAAGTACTAATGGCCTCCATTTAAGCAGAAGTTTAAACAAATATTTGGTCTTACCCATATTGTAATTTATACTCTTGTTCATTGTTCTTCCTTGCTATGAACAGTTTATGATGGGGTGTTTTTTTTTAGCTATGATTTTGATGAAGTAAAACCAGTTAGCTCATTTGGTTATATTCTGAAATTAATGAGGTGATCTTTTTGTGTATGTTCACAAATTATCTTCACTCTGTTTCTTGGCCACACACTTCACCTCAGCTTCACAAATGAGTGGAATTGATTACAACATGGATCGGACAAGAGAGTGGAAATCCATCACTCCTGTTGAGAAAACAGCTCAAAAAACAAGCATGCCTGCTGGTAGTAATATTGTCTTCATATTTGAAGGACACAACCTTGAATCCTTTGTGATCGTGGCAAAGAATAAATATCTACATAAGTAAATAAGTACAGTATAAGAAGGACCTTATAAGACTAAGCAATTGTAAAGTTTAAAAATGTCTCATGAAGTATTTGGGCACTAAAGTAGTTGAGATGTTATTTTCATAGCCTTCCAGAGTTTCTACACCTTAAATTATTTGAGCTTCCAGTTCTAGCTCTCAAAATCTTTGCTTCCTCAAATGCAAACCAAGAAGTTGGACGCCTTTACTTCAAAGAGGTCTTCCAGCTTAAGAGATCGGTAATTCTATGAGTCTTCTTCCTGGAAACCGTTCCTTCTAGCTGACACAGTAAATATATTCACGTGTATTTTATTTAATCCTAAACTTTAGAATCCAATATTGGTGAACTGCAGTTGTTTGAAGGAGTTAGCAAATCCTCTGGCATCTGAGAAAATTATTATCAAAGCCAATGAAGGGAGTTGTCAACCCTGCGTGATTTATTTTGAAATCTATCAGCAGGGCTCTCTCTGGAGGTAAGGAACCTCATCAGCAGGCTTTGCTGTAAGAGTGAACCAACCTGGTATGATACCTGGGATTTGGCTACTGCTTCAGACTTAACCAAATGGGCAGTCATTATCCTTAGGACAGGGACAGGGCAGCTTGCTTCCTGTAGGCTTGCAGAAATAATAGCGTGTGTGTGTGTGTGTGTGTGTGTGTGTGTGTGTGTGTGTAATGGGGTAGAAGGATAGGGTCAGCTGGCAGAGACACGAGGGAGAAATAGGAGGGGGAAAGACAATCACAAAAACAGCAACCCACCCCGAGCAAATGAAAGAATTTCTTAGAATGCAACACTGGCTGTGTGTGTGAAAATTGGCTGGCGAATCATTTCCTTCATTTGTTATATAAAAATGATCATTTCAGTGTTGATGATGAAAGCCCAGAAGGAAATTTGGGCTTACTGTTTAGTTCTGCATATGGCTTTTGTGTAGAATAAAGCTTCGTACATGGGGTTCTAAATCTCTGGCCCACAGACCTGAACAGGCAGATTTGAGACTGGTCATTACATAATTTTTGAGAGAGGAAATCTCCGATGAGTTGGCCCCAGGAGCAAAAGGAAGGACAAAACTAGAGGACATTCCAAAGCCTTTGCCTAAATTTAAATCACAATTCTCTCAGCAAATAACTGAGAAGCAACGAACTCCAAAGGTTAATGCATGTGGCTTTTGTTGGAGAGATTTCTGCTAATTATCTTTCTTATTAAAATATGACAACCACCCTTTATTAAGTGCTCACAATATACTAGGCATTTTATACACATGATTACCCCTCCTCAAAATAATCCTGCATCATGGATATTATTCTCCCCATATTAAAGATAAGGAAACCGAGACCTAGGAAAGTTATTAGCTCAAAGTCAAATAGCAAGTTAACAGAGGAGCTGTGATTTAATTCCAGATCTTGCCAGTAGCAAGTTCTATGAAGGTTGTGTCCTTCAAATATGAAAACAATATTACTATCAGCAAGGACTCTTGTTTTTCCATACCCTAGCTTGCCTCTGTTTGTCTGATAACTTGGCAAATGTGCACATCAACCTAGTGGGCCTTTATATACTTCTCTCCATTCTGTCAGTCTTAACTGCTGTGAGTGAGAGATGAAAAACAGGAAATCATAATATACATCATTGTCTTCAGTGTGTAGTTGCTTCCTTGTTCTGCATTGGTTTTCTCCCTTGTTAGAATATTTATTTTGCCTTTGCAGCAAACTAACATATAAATTTTATATTTTCTCTGGGATATCTCTCCCAACACATTGTGAATAATGAAAATTGGCCTAAAATGTTTAATTAAGAAGCTGCAAAATAGACCTTACTCAGACAATACTTGCATTAGTGTGCATTCATGGCGTCCATTTGTCCCTAGAGCTGTAGAACCTTTAAATTAGGCTAATCAGTACTATTGTTATGTGCAATATTGGCAATTTTATTCTATGCTTTTCCATTCCTGGCATCTGTGCTTCTAAATATAATGTGATGTGAACTCCTACATTGTTCTAGTGGTTTTTTAAAAATTTTTTGTGCTAATAATTTGAAGGGGAGGAGCAACATTTACTAAGAAGTGTCCCAACTTACATGGCAGTATCTGAAGCTTACATCTAATATAATAATGGCTTAGATGCTGGTCCTGAAGTATCAATCATTCCAAAATTTGAGCTTCCCAGTTTTCTGCATAGCATTTTATCATGTGTAAATATTTTCCAATGTACCATTTGTTTTCTTGAGGTACAGAGGGATACAGTTATTTACAGAATAAATCTCACCTGGATGAAACAATAAAAATTGCTGTGCACCAGTAAATTGTTTACTAAACCTTGCATACATGAATGAGGTACTAAAGAGAATGGATCACACAGATTAAGCCTGTAAAATTTCCCCATTGTGATGGTATCATCTAGGGCCCTACTACCAAAAACTGAAAATGTTATTTTTTATCTTTGTTATTTATCTTTTTTGACTTTCAAAAAAAGAAAAACACACCTTTGTATTAAAATGGGCTGAATTATAGTGTGGCAACAAACAAATTCCATTGGTATGTTCCAGTTACCGGTTGCTTTATGACGAACTGTCCCAACCTAGTGGTGTAAAATAACAATCATATTATTATGCTCACAAATTCTGCATGTCAGGAAATCTGACACAACATAATGGTGATGTCTGTGTCTGCTGCATAATATTTGGGGTCTCCGCTGGGAACGCTCAAATGGCTTGGGGGCTGAAATCATCTGGAAGCTTCTTCACTCACGTGTTGGGTGCCTGGCTGGAATAACTCAGACTCGCTGGGACTCGTAACAAGAGCACCTGCATGTGAACTTTCTGTGCACTTGGGGCCTGTGGTGGCTGGATTCAGAGAGGGAGCATGCAGAGAGCCAGTGTTCCAAGAGAGTTAAAGCTGCAAGAGCAGCTTTCTGGCCTTTTCTGACCCAGTTTCCACAGTCGTGAAACATCACTTCAGACACTCAGCTCAAAGGAGAGGAGAAATAAGAGTCTACCTCCTGGTGGGAGAATGGTAAACTCACACTGAAGAAGAGCCTGTTGGATGGGCGATATTATGGGCCATCCTGATCATCTTTGGAATATACCATCTGCCATGCATCGGCTTATTTCATGCTCAAGGTCTGCTGTGGATCCAGGCAATTCTCCAGAGTGGATTGTTGGCCTAGCAATCCAGGTTGCCTCTTCCATCTCGCAGCTTCTACACATCACTCATGACTCTATAAAGCACGGCTACAGAGGAAGAGCAGCATGGAAGATCCCATACCACCTGCGCAAGGAACATAAGTCACTTCTATTCACATTTCATGGCTCACAAAGCCATGCCTACATTTAATGGAGCAAGCAAGTGTGGTCTTCCTGTGAGCCCACCGAGAAAATAGAGCTAGAAATGCTGGCAAAGGGCAATAATATCTATCACAGCTTCAGAGATCTTGCCTGAATGGTGAAATCCTGTAATTCCCATCAGTGCTGGTTTCTGTACTTTGTCAAATTAGTTCTTTCATTCCTTCATCCATCTAACAAATATGTATTTGATGCCTACTATGTGCAACGCATCAAGACCTAGTTCCCAGAAATGATTCAGCTACCTTCAAAAAGCATATGATTTTACTCCAGAAAACCAATTAAAATTTCAGTTGCTTTGTCATTGATTCCTGTGGGGGTAGGGGGGAGAAGGGGTAGACAGATCCTACACTGTCCCCTCCAAGGAATATGAAATAAGACTTTTTTTCCTCTCGTTACCTCCCAGGATAGTGGTTTTATCATTTTTATACACTATTATAGTCAAAACCCTTTTCCTTCAATATTCATCATCTGTCTTCCCTTTTGTGGCCATAATTTCATGACAGACTATTGGGGATGCAGCTGTATTTCCAGAAAATGCAGATGGTGGCTATTAAATTGGACACTGCCATGGCAATAAACTGTGTGATAAATTAAATGGCTTTAATCCAGTTTAGCGTAATCATGCATCATTAGTCTGACAGCCCGATTCTACAGCCCAATTCCATTTGTTGTTGTTTTAAAAAGAAATTTAGATATCAAGGCTGCAAAATGTAGATAAGTCTGGACAGAAGTCTCCTATTTCCCAAAAGCAGAGCTTGTAACTACATTTCAACAGTGAAAGGAACAAAAACCAGCAGGAGCTCTGTTTGTGGAGCCAGTTTGTGTTTCAGTCTTCAATTAGAAAATTGTGTTTTCTAATGGAAAACCATAGGACAATCCTCACTCCTTGGTGAGAAAGAATGAAGAGGAAGAAATGAGCTCTTTGATAGCCTGAAGTAATGATATTGTGGTTTTGCCTGGGTAGCTGTCTTCCTAAGTGACTTTGGGTGTGTAGAAAATCACTCTTAACTTTGGTTTATCCAATGCACCAAATCTCCCACTGGAATTTTCTAAATTATTAAGAACTTAGGGAAAATTCTTATTTAAAAGCAAATAATAAGAAATGTTTATAAGATATAAAAATATCTTCAAGATGTGTTTAAGTAAACGTATAGCTGGTAAAATTAAAACTCAGGATTGATAAAGCTCTTCAGTGAGACCTCTAACTTTTGAAGTACACCCACAGTGACAAGAACCCCTACAAGAAATTGTATAAGAAACTTAGTGGTCTGCTAGCCTATCCCACATAGTGTCTTATGGAATTTATAGGATTATTATCATAGGTTTTAGTTTGTTACAGCTATATGGCTTTGTGAGGTCTTGCAAACTAGGTCAACCAGTCAGCCCTCAGATCTCTCATACCATATTTGGCTGAGCCAAAAGGAACAAACAGAGATATTATCAAAACCACAAGCAAAACTGTCAATAGGTATTCTGATGATAACTTTACCTTTTAATGAAATCTCAGGTCTTTTAAGGTCAGTCAGATGTAAACTAAGCTGCAAGATGATTATACTAAAAGGAAAGTTACTAAGCAGCACAACATTTTGAATTCCAAGAATTTTAGTTACATCATGGTAGATAAATATCACCAACTTCACTTATTTGGTGCTTTGAAGTCCGAAGCACTATTTTAGAGCCCGAAGTTGTACTTCTCAAGTTCATCTTCTGGCATTCTTCTAAAACTTTTGAAGGCTTACCAGTCCTTAAATATTAAAGAAACTCTGTGCGTTATGTTTATTTTTTATATGTATGTCTTGCATCTTTAAAATTCGACATGAATATGTACTTCTTAAATCCCAAACACACGTGCTACCTATCATTTATCTCTTTTCCATGCTTAAGTACAAATAATGGTATTTTAAATGTGAAACTAGGGATTCCCTTGTTGGCAATATCAAATTCCGCTAAACTGTTATAGAATTTTCTATTTTAAAATCAAGGTTTGAACTAAATGGCTTCTAAAATCTCTCCCTTCTCTGAGAGAAGGAAAG
Organism: Leptonychotes weddellii; assembly: GCF_054177405.1. Lineage (NCBI taxonomy): Eukaryota > Metazoa > Chordata > Mammalia > Carnivora > Phocidae > Leptonychotes > Leptonychotes weddellii. The sequence continues at coordinate 25,116,854 of NC_138375.1, read as the reverse complement.
GGACTAGTATTTATTGGACACATACCATGTGCCCTGTGCTTACATACAGTGTCTTATTTAATCCGCACAACAACCCTGTCAGGTAAACATTACTGTCTTCTCTTACAAATGAAAAATCCAACTTCGTAAAAATTAAAGTTTGTCCAAATTGACATGACCAATCAGCAGTGAAGCTGGACTTCCGCTCCAAATCTGTCCAGCATCACCCACTGTCTCCCATCTTTGCCCCTCCTCACTTTACATGCTATTTTGCAGTAAGCGATGGCTATCTACCCCACATAACATTGAGCCTTTATTTTTTTTTTCTCAAGCGAGGCTAGAACCAAACCTTCTACTCCCTTTACTGGCATCACAAAAAGTTTCACTAATTCTAAGCAAATAAACACAACAACGGCAAAAACCTATACCCTGGAAATTCAACCGAAAATGAACGGTTGGAATATTATTAGTATGTATAAGGCAGTTGATCAACATCTACTTGATTACACAAAGTAAAGTTGTAATTAAAACAATTTTCTAAATAATTAAGGTCAAAATATTGCTATTAAGGAAAGGACAACTTGAACTATTTAAGAGAATGGGTTATAAAATTTTCCAACTTAAGTTAATGCCATATACTTAGAGAATTTAGTCAAAATACCTTTCCAAGTTTATTCCTTTAAAAATGAGTGGAAAATTAAACCTATGATTTATTTTCTGTTGTTTATTTATCTGTGTTGTAAACATAAATGTATTTTATGTATTTTTCTCATGAGGTTTTATTTTTTAGTATCGTTTTTATTTGGTTTTTTTTTTTTTTTAGTTTTTATTTTAATTCCAGTTAGTTAACATACAGTGTTACGTTAGTTTCAGGTATACAATGTAGTGATTCATCACTTACATACATCACTTGGTGCTGATCATGACAAGTGCCCTCCTTAATCCCCATCACCTATTTCACCCATCCCCCCACCCACCTGCCCCTCTGGTAACCATCAGTTTGTTCTTTATAATTAAGAATCTCTTCCTTGGTTTGTTTCTCTCTCTCTCTTTTTTCTCCCCTTTGCTTGTTTGTTTTGTTTCTTAAATTCTACATATGAGTGAAATCATATGGTATTTGTTTTTCTCTGACTGGCTTATTTGACTTAGCATAATACTCTCTAGTTCCATCCACATGGTTGCAAATAGCAAGATTTCATTTTTTATGGCTGAGTAATATTCCATTGTTTATATATACTACAACTTCTTTATTCATTCATCAGTGAAATGAATGAAATGTTGGGTTGTTTCCATAGTTTAGCTATTATAGGTAATGTGGCTATAAATATCAGGGTGCATGTATCCCTTTGAATTAGTATTTTTGTAATCTTTGGGTAAATACCTAGTAGTGCCATTGTGGATCATAGGGTAGTTCTACTTTTAACTTTATGAGGAAACTCCATACTATTTTCCAGAGTGGCTGCACCAGTTTGCATTCCCACCAGCAGTGCAAAAGTGTTCCCCTTCTCCACATTCCTGCCAAGATCTGTTGTTTGTTGTGTTGTGGATTTTAGCCATTCTGACAGGTGTGAGGTGATATCTCATTATCTCATTGTAGTTTTTATTTGCATTTCCCTGATAATGAGTGATGTTGAGCATCTTTTCATGTGTCTGTTAGGCATCTATATGTCTTCTTTGGAAAAATGTCCATTCACGTCTTCTGCCAATTTTTTAATTGGATTATTCGTTTTTTGGTGTTGAGTTTTGTAAGTTCTTTGTATATTTTGGATACTAACCATTTATCAGATAAAAATTTGCAAAAATCTTCTCCCATTCTGTAGGTTGCCTTTTAGTTTTGTTGATGGTTTCCTTTGCTGTGCAGAAGCTTTTTATCCTAATGAAGTCCCAATGGTTTATTTTTGCTTTTGTTTCCATTGCCTTAGGAGACATATCTAGAAAGAAGCTGCTGCAGCCGATGTCAAAGAGGTTACTGCCTGGGTTCTCCTCTAGGATTTTTATGGTTTCAGATCTCACACTTAGGTCTTTCATCCATTTTGAATTTATTTTTGTGTTTGGTGTAAGCAAGTGGCCCAGTTTCATTTTGCATGTTGCTGTCCAATTTTCCCAACACCATTTGTTGAAGAGACTGTCTTTTTTCCCATTGCATATCCTTTCCTACTTTGTCAAAGATTAATTGACGATATAGTTGTAGGTTCATTTTTGGGTTTTCTATTGTTCTTTTGATCGATGTGTCTATTTTTGTGCCAGGACCATACTGTCTTGATAACTACAGCTTTGTAATATAACTTGAGGCCTGGAACTGTGATGCCTCCAGCTTTACTTTGCTTTTTCAAAATTACTTTGGCTATTTGGGGTCTTTTGTGGTTCCACACAAATGTTAGGATTGTTTGTTCTAGTTACGTGAAAAATGCTGTTGATATTTTGATAGGGATTTACATTAAATGTCTAGATTGTTTTGGGTAATATAGACATTTTAACAATATTTGTCCATCCAATCCATGAGCATGGAATGTCTTTTCATTTCTTTGTGTCTTCTTCAGTTTCTTTCACCAGTGTTTTATAGATTCAGAGTACAGGTCTTTCACCTCTTTGGTTAGGTTTATTCCTAGGTATCTTATTATTTGTGGTGCAATTGTAAATGGGATCAATTCCTTAATTTCTCTTCGTGCTGCTTTATTATTGGCATATAGAAATGCCACAGATTTCTGTACGTTGATTTTGTATACTGCAACTTTACTGAATTCGTGTGTCAACTCTAGCAGTTTTTTGGTGGAGTCTTTCGGGTTTTCTGTATAGAGTATCAAATAATCTGCAAGAAGTGGAAGTTTTCCTTCTTCCTTGCCGATTTGGATGCCTTTTGTTTCTTTTTTTTTAAATTTAATTTTATTTTATTGTTATGTTAGTCACCATACAATACATCATTAGTTTTTGATGTAGTGATCCATGATTCATTGTTTTTGTATAACTTTTATTTCTTTTTGTTTTCTGATTGCTGTGGCTAGAACTTCCAGTACTATGTTAAATAACAGTGGTAAGAGTGGATATTCCTGTCTTGTTCCTGACCATAGAGGAAAAGCTCTCAGTTTTCCCCCATTAAGGATGATATTAGCTGTGGGTTGTTCATGCATGGACTTTATTATGTTGAGGTCTGTTCCCTCGAAACCAACTTTGTTGAGGGCTTTTATCATGAATGGATGTTGTACTTTGTCAAATGCTTTTCCTGCATCTATTGAAATGATCATATGGTTCTTATCCTTTCTTTTATTCATGTGGTATATCATGTTGGTTGATCTGTGAATATTGAACCACCCTTGCAACCCAGGAGTAAATCCCATTTGATCGTGGTGAATGATTCTTTTAATGTATTGGTGGATTTGGTTTGCCAGTACTTTTTTGAGAATTTTTGCATCCATGTTCATCAGGAATATTGGCCTGTAGTTCTCTTTTTTAGTGGAGACTTTATCTGGTTTTGGTATCAGGGTCACTCTGGCCTCGTAGAATGAATTGGGAAGTTATCTTTCCTTTTCTGTTTTTTGGAATAGGTTGAGAAGACTAGGAATCAACTCTTTAAATGTTTGGTAGAACTTGCCTATGAAACCATCTGGCCCTAAACTTTTGTTTGTTGGGAGTTTTTGATCACTAATTCAACTTCTTTGTTGGTTATTTGTTCAAGTTTTCTATTTCTTCCCTTTTCAGTTTTGGTAGTTTATATGTTTCCATGAATTTATCCATTTCTTCCAGATTGTCTAATCTGTTAGCATATAGTTTTTCATAATAGTCTCTTATAATTGTATTTCTGTGGTGTTGGTTGTTATTTCTCTCTCATTTTTTGATTTTATTTATTTGGGTCCTTTCTCTTTTCTTTTTGGTAAGTCTGGCTGGAGGTTTATCAGGTTTTTACAATTTTTTTCGAAGAACCAGCTCCTGGTTTCATTGATCTGTTCTATTGTTTTTGTAGTTTCTACATCATTTATTTCTGCTCTAATCTTCATAATTTCCTCCCTTCTGCTCGCTTTATGCTTCATTTGTTGTCCTTTTTCTAGCTCCAGTAGGTGTAAGTTTAGGTTGTTTTTTTTGAGATTTTTCTTGCTTCTTGAGGAAGACCTGTATTGCTATATACTTCTCTCTTAGGATTGCTTTTGCTGCATCCCAAAGATTTTGGACTGTTGTTTCATATTCATTTGTTCCCATGTATTTTTTTATTTCTTCTTTGATTTCCTGGTTGACCCCTTCATTGTTTAGTAGCATATTGTTTAACTTAAATGTATCTGTGGTCTTTCCAAATTTTTTCTTGTGGTTGACTTCTAGCTTCATAGCACTGTGGTCAGAAAAGGCCCATCCATGGTATAATTTCAGTCTTTTTGTATTTGTTGAGGCTTGTTTTGTGACCTGATATGCGATCTATTTTGGAGACTGTTACATGTGCACTTGAAAAGAATGTGTATTCTGTTGTTTTAGGATGGAATGTTCTGACTATATCTGTTAAGTCCGTCTGGTCCAGTGTGTCATTCAAAACCATTGTTTCTTCGTTGATTTTCTGTTTAGGTAATCTGTCCATTGATGTAAGTGGGGTGTTAAAGTCCCCAACTATTATAGTATTGTCAACTAGTTCCTTTATGTTTGTTATTAATTATTTTACATACTTGGGTGCCTCCATGTTGGGTGCATAAATATTTACAATTGTTATATCTTCTTGTTGGATTGTCCGTTTATGTTTATATAATGCCCTTCTTTGTGTCTTTTTACAGTATTTGCTTTAAAGTCCAGTTTGTCCAATATAAGTATTGCTACTCCAGCTTTCTTTTGAAATCCATTCGTGTGATGTTTGTACACCCCCACTTTCAATCTGCACATGTCTTTAGGTTTAAAATGAGTCTCTTGTAAGCAGCATATAGATGGGTCTTGCTTTTTTATCCATTCTGACAAACTATGTCTTTTCATGGGAGCATTTAATCCATTTACATTCAAAGTAATTATTGATAGATATGTGTTTATTGCCATTTTATTATCATTTTCTTGTTTTATCATGTTTTCTGGAGATCTTCTGTTAACCTTTCTTGTCTTTGTCACTTTTGGTCTCTCCTTTGCATTCAGAGTCCCCTTTAATATTTCTTGCAGGGATGGTTTAGTGGTCATAAACTCCTTTAGTTTTTGTTTGTCTGGGAAATTCTTTATCTCTCCTTCTATTCTGAATGACAGCCTTGCTAGATAGAGTATTCTTGGCTACAGATTTTTCCCATTTAGCATTTTGAATATATCATGCCACTCCCTTCTGACTTGCCAAGTCTCTGTTGAGAAATCTCCAGCTAGCTTTGTGGGTCTTCCTGTGTGAGTTAAGGACTTCTTTTGTCTTGCTTCTTTAAAGATTTTTTCTTTGTCACTATATTTTGCAAATTTAATTACAATATGTCCTTGTATTGGCCTGCTTTTGTTGATTTTTTTTTTAATTTATTTTCTGACAGAGAGAGACACAGTGAGAGAGGGAACACAAGCAGGGGGAGTGGGAAAGGGAGAAGCAGGCCTCCCGCGGAGCCAGGAGCCCAATGCGGGGCTCGATCCCAGGACCCTGAGATCACGACCTGAGCCGAAGGCAGACGCTTAACGACTGAGCCACCCAGGTGCCCCGCTTTTGTTGATTTTGACAGAAGTTCTCTGTGCCTCCTGGATCTGGATGTCTGTTTCCTTCCCCAGATCAGGGAAGTTTTCAGCTATTATTTCTTCAGTAGCTTTTCTGCCCCTTTCCTCTCTCTTCTTCTGGGACTCCTATAATGCAAATGTTATTGTTTGATGGAGTCACTGAGTTCCCTAAGTCTTATATTCTTTTGTTCCATAATTCTTTCTCTTTTTGTTCAGCTTCATTATTTTCCATTATTTTGTCTTTTAGGTGACTAATTCATTCCTCCACTTCTTCCAGGCTTCTGTTCATTGCCTCAAGTCTGTTTCCAGTCTCCTTTATTGCACTCTTCATCTCTGATTGATTCTTTTTTAACTCTTTTATCTCTGTGGTAAAGGTCTCACTGATGTCTTCTTTCCTCAAGCCCAGTGAGTATCCTTATGATTTTTGCTTTAAATTCTCCATCAGGCATGTTACCTATATCAGTTTCACTTACATATCTGGCCATGACCTTATCTTGTTCTTTCATTTGGGATAAATTCCTCTGTGTTGGCATTTTGTCTAAGTCTCTGCCTTCTTCTGTATGTTAGAAAAGCCATGTCTTCTGCTCCTGAGAGCAATGGCTTTATGAAGAAAAGGTCATGTAGTGTCCAGGGCCTGTTGCTTCAGAAATTGTCTCCAATGTGTGCTGTATGTACTCTGCTGTTGTGTTTTGACTGCTCTATCCTTCAGGCCAGTCATGTGCAGAGGTTCTTCTTGCCTGCTGTGGGCAGTGTTTGGTCTCTGGCCTGAATGTGGCAAGTTTTATGTAGGTTTGCTCTGGTTTGCTTATGAAATGAGACCGGACACAAACTCCACCAGAACTGAAGCCCTTTCCCTCTAGTTGGGAAACGTGTTGTGGGCAGGGGTTTGTGCTGGTCTTCTGGGGGAGGGGACTGCCGCAACGGGACTGAGGCAAGCATGACTAAGAAGGGCAGTCTTGCTAGACTTACACGGGGGGCCTTGGTATAAACAAGTTAGGCAGCCAGTGTCAGTGCTCTGCTGCTTCCCATGGTGGCTCTGTGTTTATGATGAGTGGTTGGGGAGGGAAATGGTGCCAGCCAGCAACTTGTTCTCAGAGAGGCGTCTCCACCAATGCTGCCTGTCAGGGTCCCACTCTGAGAAGAGCAGTCTCCCCACTGTGTGCCCACGGCATTCCCCAGATCTCCATCTCCACGCTGTTCGTCCCGGTTGTTTGCCTGACTTCTCTCCAGGAGCAGTGGGCAATGCCCTTTGGGCTCTATTCCAGCCAAGCTGCTGACCTTTAAAATTCCAGGCTTTAAGCCCTACTGCTTGTAAGAACTCACACAATTCAGCCCCTCTTGTCTGCCAAACCATTGGCTTTGGGGAAACGTTCTCCTTGTGCATTCCCCTGTATGCTCCTCTCTCTCTCCCTCTCTCTCTTTCTCTCTCTCTCACTTTTCCACTACCATGGCTCTCTCCCCTCCTCAGCAGCCACAGTCTATTTCTGCCCTAAACCCACATCTCTGCACATTCTACCTACTTTGATATGGCCTCTTCTCTCCCTTTAGTTATGGAGTTTGTTCCATCAGTCTTCAGGTTGATTTCTGGGGTATTTAGAATGATTTGATAGTTATCTAGCTGCATTAATGGGATAAAACGAGCCTAGCATCCTCCTACTACACTACCGTTTTCCTCTCCTTCCTCTCATGAAGTTTTTTTTTTTTTTAAAGATTTTATTTATTTATTTGAGAGAGAGAGTGAGAGAGAGAAAGAGCACAAGAGGGGGGAGCGGGAGAGGGAGAAGCAGACTCCCTGCTGAGCAGGCAGCCCGATGCGGGACTCGATCCCGGGACTCCAGGATCATGACCTGAGCCGAAGGCAGTCGTTTAACCAACTGAGCCACCCAGGCGCCCCCTCTCATGAAGTTTTAAAAAACAATTTTCTTCCAATTCTACCACAGTAAATGCATTCACATGTCCCACTCGTGACAATTTTTTTATCCAGTTAGCTCCATAAAAAGTGCCCATACATATTTGTCAAACCTTTGGGTTTTGTTTCTCTTTTCTGCCACACTTTATTGTCTCTTCTTTTTTGTGTGTGTAGTTGATACACAATGTTACATTACTCTCAGGTGTACAACATAGTGATTTGACAAGTTTATAGTTATGCTGTGCTCACCACAGGTGTAGTTACCTACTGTCCCCATACACCACTATTAAAATATCATTGACTATATTCCTTATGTTGTGCCTTTTAGTCCCATGTATGTTCTTTTTTTAGAGTTAAAATATGTTTGTCCAAGTATAAAAAAAGCCTTTTTTTCAGGAAGTCAGTAGTGCTTTGAATGACTTCTATATTCTGATTCTTCTAAATTGTTAAGTTTGCCTCTTCTGATTTGGAATTTATCCTTTATTTTAGGCCCTGATTTTTTTTTTAAGATTTATTTATTTATTTATTTATTTATTTTAGAGGGAGAGAGCAGGGGGGTGGGGAGGGACAGAGGGAGAGAGAGAATCCTGAAGCAGACTCCCTGCTGAGCACGAAGCCCAACTCGAGGCTTAATCCCAGGACCCTGAGATCATGGCCTGAGCTGATACCAAAAGTCAGCTGCTTAACCAACTGAGCCACCCAGGCGCCCTGGCCCTGATTTCCACAAAAGCATTTTTCCCAGCTAACCCTGAGTAATCATACAGTCACAGCTTTTAGCGTATCATGAGTCCCATTACCATTCAGCTTCAGTTAAACTCTGCCTCCCAAGACATAGAGTCTGATGGTCAACATCTATTTTGAGTGAAAAATGATTGAACTATCTTCATTTCATTTCAACCAAAAAAGAAATCTTCTTAAAATTTTGGTTTAATAATTCCTGAAATGGGAATGCTAACAGACTCCCATGGATCTGAGAAAACATTTCATGCTTCCAGAAATGAGGAAAGAAATGAAGCAGTGATGTCACTCAGGCACAGTTGGAAGCAGTGCCGCTAGAGCAAGGAGTAAATCTCAGACAGAGTGAGCAGCACAGGAACTGGCAGCAGAAAAGTGGGTCTCCTGGCAGCAAGAACAATTGTAAACCTTTCCCAGTTGTGGCTGTGCTTTCTAGTTAGGTTATTATAAGAAGCTGTGAAATGGAAAACTATATGAAGAATCAGTGATGTATAGCGGAACAAAAGGGACTGACTTTTAATGGCTTGGCAGATGGGGTAGTGTTAGAAAGAGGGGATGGCATCACTATCCTACTCTTCTCCCCAACATCCATTCCCATTCTGGGTCCCCAGAACTTTAGAGATAGGAGTAGAATGTGCGTGTGTGTGTGTGTGTGTGTGTGTGTGTGTGTGTGTGTGTGGTGATTGGAGCTTCTTTCTTGTTCCCAGGCCAGTTGGATGTCTCCACTTCCCTCTTCTTTTGTTTTTCTCCAACTCCTTTCCAAAAGAATGAAAGAAGTCCTGCTTCAGACAGGCTTAGGGGGACTAAATAAGGGCATGACTTAGATCTGCCCAAAAAGCCAACTTGATTGCCTGGTTAAGTAAATAGTTGTTCTGTCAGAGCTGTGCTCTCAGAGAAGCTCTGAGGTTGCCTTTCATCACTCTAAGTCTATATATCCGGGGTCTCCATCCTTTCCTGCAGAGAGAGGAATTAAATTGCACATTCTTAAACCATTGACAGCATGTGCAGTGCCCTATCCTGGACATGTGTGCCTGGATTCATATTCTTAGGAGGAATTATAATGATGGCACACATATGGGCAAAGATATTGAGGTGTTCCCCAACCCTCAATTAGGAAATAATGTTGCCACCCATATATGAATACAGTGGTGCTTAAGAAAAGCCTCTGTTAAAGTGTTTCTTCTTGTGAATATAAAGGCCTTTATGCGAGGAACTTAATCTTTGCTGTAATGAAACAGTGTACAGAAGAAAAGAAATTAACAAAAATTAGAGTAGAAATAAATGAAATAGAAAATAGAAAAACAATAGAAAAAATTAATGAAACTAAGAATTGGTTTTTGGAAAAGATAAACAAAATTGACAAACCCATACATAAACTAATTAAGAAAAAAGAGAAAAAACACAAATAAATAAAACAAGGAGACATTACAAGTGATACCACAGAAATATTAAGGACCATAAGAGACTATTATGAGCAATTATATCCCAAACTACTCAATAATCTAGAAGAAATGGATAAATTCCTAAAACCATACAATCTACCAAGACTATATTTTCTTCTAGTTATTTTTTTATTTAAATTCAATTAGCCGGTGCCTGGGTGGCTCAGTCGGTTAAGCATCTGCCTTCGGCTCAGGTCATGACCCCAGTGTCCTGGGATGGAGTCCCACATCGGGGTCCCTACTCAGCAGGGAGTCTGCTTCTCCCTTTTCCTCTGCCTGCTGCTGCCCCCTGCTTATATTCTCTCTCTGTCAAATAAATAAATAAATAAAATCTTTTTTAAAAAAATTCAATTAGCCAACATATAGTACAACATCTGTTTTTGATGTAGTGTTCAGTGATTGATCAGTTGCTTTTAACACCCACTGCTCATCACATCATGTGCCCGCCTTAATGCATCACCCAGTTACCCCATCCCCTTATCTACCTCCCCCTTCTGCAACCCTCAGTTTGTTTCCCAGAGTCCAGAGTCTCTCATGGTTCGTCTCCCTCTCTGATTTCTTCCCCTTCAGTTTTCCCTCCCTTCCTCTATGATCCTCTGCACTATTCCTTATAACCACATATGAGTGAAACCATAAGATAATTGTCTTTCTCTGATTGACTCATTTCACTTAGCATAATACCCTCCAGTTCCATCCATGTCAGTGTAATTGGGAGGTATTCATCCTTTCTGATGGCTGAGTAATATTCCATTGTATATATGAACCACATTTTCTTTATCCATTCATGTGTCGAAGGAAATCTGGGCTCCTTCCACAGTTTGGCTGTTGTGGACATTGCTGCTATGAACTCTGGGGTGCCTATGGCCCTTCTTTTCACTACATCTGTATCTTGGGGGTAAATACCTAGTAGTGCAATTGCTAGGTCATAGGGTAGCTCTATTTTTAACTTCTTGAGGAATCTCCATACTATTCTCCAGAGTGGCTGTACCAGCTCGCATTCCCACCAACAGTGTAATGTTTCTCCACATCCTCACCAACATTTGTTCCCTGTCTTGTTAATCTACCAAGACTATATTATAAAGAAATAGAAAGCCTAAATACACATATAACTAGCATAGATATTAAATCAGTAATCAGAAACTACCCAAAAAAGTCCAGGACTAGATGGCTTCACTGGTGAATTCTTTTTTTTTTTTAAGATTTTATTTATTTATTTGAGAGAGAGAGAGAGCATAGAAGGAGAGTGAAAGGGAGAAGCAGACTCCCTGCTGAGCAGAGAGCCTGATGCAGCTCTCGATCCCAGGACCCTGAGACCATGACCTGAGCCAAAGACACTTAACTGACTGAGCCACCCAGGCACCCCTTCATTGGTGAATTCTATCAAACATTTAAAAAATTACTGCCAATTTTTCTCACACTCCTCTAAAAAATGAAAGAGAAGACAACACTTCCAAATTTATGTTATGAGGCTAGGATTATCCTGATACCAAAGACACCACAAGATAAAAATACTGCAGGCCAACATCCCTGATGAATGCAGATGTAAAAATCTTCAACAAAATACTAGCAAACCAAATCCAGTAACACATTAAAAGGATCATATACCATGACAAAGTGGATTTATTCCTGGAATGCAAAGATGGCTCAATATATGCAAATTAGTTAATGTGATATATCACATTAACAGAATAAAAAATGAAAATCACATGATTATCTCAATACATGCAGAAAAAAATTAGACAAAATGTATCATCCTCTCATGATAAAAACTCTCAACAAACTAGGAATAGAAAGGAAACCTCAACATAATAAAAGCTGTATATGAAAAACCCATAGCTAACATCATATTCAAAGATGAAAAGAAAAGAAAAAAAGAAATCTTTTACTCCAAGATCAGGTAAAAGGCAAGGATGACCACTCTCACCACTTCTATTCAACATAGTACTAGAAGTCCTAGGCAGAATAGTTAGGCAAGGAAAAGTAATAAAAGGCATCTAAATTGGAAAGAAAGAAGTAGAAATGTCCCTCTTCGTAGTTGACATGATCTTACACATAGGAAATCCTGAAGACTCCATAAAAATACTGTTAGAACTTATAAATGAATTCAGTATGGTTGCAAGATACAAAATAAACATACAAAAATCAGTTGCATTTCTATACACAAACAACAAACTATCTGAAAAGGAAATTAGGAAAACAATTCCACTTACAATAGCAACAAAAAGAATAAAATACTTAGAAGTAAACTTAGCCAAGGAGATGAAAGATTTATATACTAAAAACTACAAAACATTGATGAAAGAAATCAAAAGAACTCACAAACAAATGGTAAGATCCGCCATTTTCATGGATTAGAAGATTTAATATTGTCAAAATGCCTATACTGCCAAAGGCAATCTACAGATTCAATGCAATCCCTATCAAAATTCTAGTAACATTTTTTAGAGAAATAGCAAAAACAGTTCTACAATTCCTATGGAACCACGAAAAGACCATGAATAATGAAATCAATCTTGAGAAAGAAAAACAAAGCTGAAGGCATCACACTTCCTGATTTCGAAATACATTACAAAGGTCACAGTAATCGAAACAGAATGATACTGGTGTAAAGAGGCATATTGACCAATAGACCTGAATAGAGAAACCAGAAATAAATCCAAGTATATATGGTCAACCAATCTTCAAGAGGGGTTCTACGAATATACAATGGGAAAAAAAAAGATAGTCTCTTCAACAAATAGCCCTGGGACAACTGGATATCCAGTGAAAGAATGAAATTGGACCCTTATCTTACAACAAACACAAAAATCAACTTGAAATGGTTTAAAGACTTAAATGTAAGACCTGAAACTGTACAACTAGAAGAACACAAATGAAAAGCTTCATGACATTGGTCTTGTCAGTGGTTTCATGGACATGATACCAAAACCACAGGTAACAAAAATAAAAATAAACAAGTGATACTACATCCAATTAAACACTTCTGCACAACAAAGGAATCAATAAACAGAATGATGGAGTAACCTATGGAATGGGAGAAAATATTTGAAACCATATATCTGATAAGAAATTAACACACGTACTGCATGGAGCACTGGGTGTTATACGAAAACAATGAATCATGGAACACTACATCAAAAACTAATGATATATTGTAGGGTGACTTACATAACACAATAAAATTAAATTAAATTTTAAAAAGAAATTAACATCCAAAAATCGGACAGAACTCCTACAACTAGATACCAAAAAAACTCTAAAACAAACAAAAAACTGATAACCCAAATTTAAAAATGGGCTAAGGATTTCAATAGACATTTCTCCAAATGAAGACATACAAATTGCCAAAAGATATGAAAAAAATGCTCATCATCATTCGTAGTCAGGGAAATGTAAATCAAAACCACAATGAGATAGCACTCCATACCTGTCAGCATGGCTATTATAAAAACACAGAAACAAAAACAAACCAAAAAAAAAAAAAAAAGCATTCCGGAGGATGTAAAGAAACTGGGACCCTTGCATGCTGTTGGTGGGAATGCAAAATGGTACAGCTACTATGGAAAACAATATAGAGATTTCTCAAAAAACTAAGAATAGAATTACCGTATGATTCAGCAGTTCCACTTCTGGGTATATATCCAAAAGAATGGAAATCAGGATCTCGAAGAGATATTAGCACTTCCATTTTATTGCATCATTGTTCACAATAACCATGATACGCAAACAACCTAAATGTTCCTTAACAGATGAATGGATAAAAAAATGTAGTATATACATACAATAGAATACTATGCAACCTTTTAAAAAAAAGGAAATTGGGCAGTATGTGACAACATTGATAAACCTTGAAGACATTATGCTAAGTGATATAAGGCAGTCACAGAAAGACAAATGTTGCATGATTCTGTTTATCTAAAATAGTCAAATTCATAGAATCAAAAAATGGAATGATGGTTGCCAGGGCCTGGGAAGAGGAGGATTGGGGAGTTAATAATCAATGGGTGTAAAGTTTTAATGAAGCAAGATTAATAACTTCTACAGGTCTGCTCTACAGCATTACACCTGTAGTCAACTATAATATCCTGTACCCTTAGAAATTGTTAAAAGCATGTGAAGTGTTCTTATACAATAAAATAACTTTTTAAAATAATATGTCAAGTATTCTTGGGAGGGGAGGGTGCTTACCTGTTTAGTCCCCTATCTTAATTCCAATTGCCTTTGTCATTGATAAACAGAAATATAGGCTCTTTCTTATATTTTTTACTCATTTTATAAAGAAGGTGATTCTAAGAGAAGTGAATTTTGTTTCATGTAGTATTAAGCTTTTGTTTATTGTTTCATTCAGTCAGCAAACATTTGTTGTGAACCTGCCATGAGCCAGGCACTCAGCAATGTTTTGGAGATACAGAGGTGAAGTAAGACCCCTGTCTTCAAGATGCTTTTAATGGGCAAGGCAAGCACATTTTCTCTGAGTTGCATGAATGCAAAATAATAGTGTGTGCTAAGTAGAATAGATGCATAGAGCAAGTGATAGAAATGCTCAAGCAGAGTTCACAAAAACCGTCTAATATAGAGTGCACCACAGAAAGACTCCTACAGGGTGCATTTGATAAAAATGGGAAACCCTCAAAGATTCCTCCAACCCGAAATTTCTTACCAAGAACTTCGTCGAGTGGAGACTTGTTCCCTTAACAGGAAGGAAGGCAGTCATTTGCTGTGTAGTTGACATAAATTAGGTGTTGTCCACTTGTCTTGCTATGGTTCCATCAAATGGAGTTGCAGACCCTGAAGAGCAATATTTCTCTTCTTGTCTTTATTTTGTTTTTTTCAAAAATCATCTACAGGGCAAATGAATGCTCCAGCAATAGGTGTCAGAAAAAAACAGGAAGGCATTTCTGTTCAATCAGAAGGATTGAACGTTTTAGTCCTTGTGGTCTTTGAACGTTTATGAAATCCATTTTCGGTACTTGCTGGGTCAGGCTGATGTGTGAATTAGCTTCCCACAGCCCATCTTAATCGTTCCTGGGTGATTTGCCAGGGCTGATACTTTAACATGAATGCAAAGGGGATGAGCACTGTTCTCCTAATACATTCGTTACTTGCCACACCATGCAGGTAAATAATATGCATATGATAATTTGAGAGACACAGTGTTCCCATTGCTCTTTTTTTTTATTCCTGGAACACTGTCTTTTATAAATGCAGCAAAAATCAAAGGCAAAATTACCTCAAAATTTGATTTTACATTCCTCCTATTCAGCCTTGCTGGTGCCCACACAACACACATAGTATGTTCTTCATTTGTCCAGTGGTTTGACAGAACAACCCCTTCTGTTCACACTCTTACTGTAGAATTCTAGAATAACTCAGTGAAGACTCATGCATTTGTTGATTTACAAATATATTTTAAGCACCTACTATGTGCCTGGCATTATGCTAAACCTATGCTATGTTTAGTAGAAGAGTGGAAAAGATGGAAGCATCTGAATCAGGCACTGTTGGGGGTTTTTTCCCCAAACTTTTCCAAAATATGTGGCATCATATAAAGACAAAAGATAACATGAAATGTATATTTTAAATAAATGATTAATAGTGAATGAGAGAACTCAAAAGCTCTTCAGAACACATATTTCAATGGAGAGCCATGAGTAAGTTGATAAGCTGGAAAAACAGCATGAATGGGCCCAGGGATTTGGGAAAGAAAGCCCCATTTATGGACTTGGCATTTTGAAAGCAGATGCATAAGTCAGTTTTCTTAGAAATAAGTGAACACATAATTGTGTTTTCCTGAGAGTAGAGCTTTATTTATGTGCATTTAAACTATCAGAATGTTTTAGTCCTTGTGGTCAGTAATTCTTCCACTTACTCATTTAACAAATATTTATTGACCTACTACTGTGGATCCATCAGTTGTTGTAGGCAATGAAGAGTCCTACGCTCCTTGACTTTACATTTGACTCAGACTAGAGTGCAAATAAATAAATAAACAAATATACCAGATATTAGAACTTGTGATATGTGCTATAAAGAAAACAAATGGTGTGTATAAGAATGTGTGTGTGTGTGTGTGTGTAGAAGGGTAATTTACATAAGGTAATTAGGTGGAGTCAATCATGTACATAGAGGAGGAAAAGAATTTCAGGCAGAAAACAGAATATTTACCTCTTGTTTCCAAAAGATAGCTCTGCCTGGACAAAAGCAACATACAATTATCTTAATCAGAGGTTGGCAAATCCCACCTACCATCTATATTTATAAATAAAATTTTAGTTCTGTTTTGATAAGTGAAGTGTTTTTACAACACAGCCATGCCAATTTTTTTTCACAGTGTCTATGGCTGTTTTCATACTACAGCAACAGACCTCTATAATGGCAACAAAGGCAGTATGTTTTTCAGCAACGCTGAAAATATTTGCTATCGGGCTCTTTACAGAAAAAGTTACCAACCCCTGATAAATCAGAAATTTGAATAATCATTACATTTGTTGTCTTTTTTATTCTGTTGTCTTTAGCCCTGTGAGATTAAACAAATCGTTTACAGAAACTTTGCTAAAATGCACCTAATGAGAATAGTTGATATTTATTGAGTGAAATTATGTCCCAGGCACCCTTTAAAGCACTTAATGCTCACAATAGCCCTATGCAGTGGGAACTATTATCATTCTGGCTTATAGATGAAGAAACTTAGACGCAGAGAAGTTCAGTAATTCACTTGATGCTACACAGCAAGTAAGTGGTGGCATCAAGATTCAAAACCAGACAGTTTATGTTGTAAACATTATCTTAAACTGACTTTGTGATTTAACATTCTGCAGCTCCACTACCATAACAGACCCATTGCTGAAAACTGCCTGTCTGTTCCTAATTTGCACAAATAAACAGACATCCTGCTCCAAAAAATTTAGAACTTGCTTTGGAGACAAATTTTACATCTATTCCTTGCTTAGCATTCAGAATGTAAAGACTTCCAAGTAATTGCCTCTTAAACTGTTTTTTTAAATTTAATTTAATTTTATTTTATTACGTTATGTTAGTCACCATACAATACCTCATTAGTTTTTGATGTAGTGTTTCATGATTCATTGTTTTTGTATAATACCCAGTGCTCCAGGCAGTACGTGCCCTCTTTAATACCCATCACCAGGCTAACCCATGCCCCCACACCCTCCCCTGTAAAACCCTCAGTTTGTTTCTCAGAGTCCAGAGTCTCTCATGGTTCATCTCCCCCTCCGATTTCCCCTCCTTCATTTTTCCCTTCCTTCTCCTAATGTCCTCCATGCTATTCCTTATGTTCCACAAATAAGTGAAACCATA
>NC_138375.1:25033143-25099335 GCF_054177405.1 Leptonychotes weddellii | reverse complement strand
GGTATCTCAATGTGGTTTTGATTTGAATCTCCCTGTTGGCTAATGATGATGAACATTTTTTCATGTGTCTGTTAGCCATTTGTATGTCTTCTTTTGAGAAGTGTCTGTTCATGTCTTCTGCCCATTTTTTGACTTGATTATTTGTTTTTTGAGTGTTGAGTTTGAGAAGTTCTTTATAGATCTTGGAAATCAGTGCTTTGTCCATAGTGTCATTTGCAAATATCTTCTCCCCTTCTGTGGGTTGCCTCTTTGTTTTGCTGACTGTTTCCTTTGCTGTGCAGAAGCTATTTATCTTGATGAAGTCCCAAAAGTTCATTTTTGCTTTTGTTTCACTAGCCTTTGGAGATGTATCTTGAAAGAAGTTGCTGTGGCCAATGTCGAAGAGGTTACTGCCCATGTTCTCTAGGATTTTGATGGATTCCTGTCTCACATTGAGGTCTTTTATCCATTTTAAGTTTATCTTTGTGTATGGTGTTAGAGAATGGTCGAGTTTCATTCTTCTGCACGTGGCTGTCCAATTTTCCCAGCACCAATTATTGAAGAGACTGTCTTTTTTCCATTGCATATTTTTTCCTGCTTTGTCGAATATTATTTGACCATAGAGTTGAGGGTCCATATCCGGGCTCTCTATTCTGTTCCATTGGTCTATATGTCTGTTTTTGTGCCAGTACCATGCTGTCTTGGTGATCACGGCTTTATAATATAGCTTGAAATCAGGCAACGTGATGACCCCAGCTTTGTTTTTCTTGTTCAACATTTCCTTGGCAATTCGGGGTCATTCATGAAAGCCTCTTAAACTTCATTGAGAAGTGTTGGTGCTTTCAAGAATGGCCCTGAATGGCCCATACTGGAAATCTAGACTGCTCTTTAATTACCCAGCTGTGCTCACTATTAAATGTACTAGATAATTGTACAACCTTCTCCCTTGTCTTGGCTGTAAGATGTGCCATTAGAGCTAATACCACCATCCTCTTCTCCTTATTTTCTAAGGATCCAATGTAACTTCTGCATCCCCTCCCAGATTGCTTGATGATTTCCACTAAAACCCCAGGTTTTAGATTTCCACTAAAACCTCACCTGAAAAATGTATTTCGGAAATCCCCAATTCTGTGATACCCAGTTCAATCTAGACTTCTAGCAGCCCTATTCCTGGAACCGTATGTGCTAATCTCTATGAAAGATGTTTGTGTTTCTAGATTTTTTTTTTTCCAGCATGTTCATTTCTGAAGAGATTCCCACAGGTTGGCATAAGGTTTCAAAAGTCGCTTGTACTTAAGCACATATCCAATGTAAACACTGAACATTAGAGAATTGCCTATTTTTCTACATTTCAAGTATGGGCTACAAATTGTTATTGAGTAACCGCAAAGTGCTAAACAGTGCCTAATCACACAAGTGGACACTATCCCTGTCCTCGTGGGATGGCGGGGACAGGGACCACTAAAGAGAAAATGAATATACAATGTAGTGAGCATTATAATGAACAAAGTGCAGGATGATATAGTCCAGAGTCATGGCACCTACCTAGGACTTGGGAGTGAAGAGCATGGTCAAGGAGCTCTCTATAAATGTGTGTAGTGCACGTGTGTGTGCAAGTATTTTCATTTACTAAATGGGATTAAACATTTTAGTATTTTAATACTTTAATATTTTAAAGTGTTTCCTCCTGGTTGGCTCCCACTAAAACGGAATGTGTCCTTCCTTTAAAGGAGCTGATAAAATTCAGTTATTGTGTCTGTGTCTCTGTTTTTGTCTTGCCTTGTTATTTAAGGAGTGTACACTTTTTTGAAGTCAGAGAATAGCCTTTCATGATATGCATTCAAACGTGTAGATGAATCAGATAACTGCATCCTTGATGAGGGGGATTGTTTTAAAATACATGAACCAATGGGAAGACAGACGTGTGTGAGACAAGGGTTTTCTTACTGGATTTCTAAGAGTCCCAGACCTCTGTGTTGGTGCCTCCAAAGGGGCCTTAAGGTGCAAACAGGAGGCCAAATGGATGAGACTGGTCCCATGCACTTTCTTATCTTCTTTCAGCTACTCTTATTTATATTTTGAGATCCCATATAGATTTTCCATAAAGAAAAGAAAGTTACGCTGCTTTTAAAAAGTCTCGAAAAGTGGAAGTTCAGACTTTTTATTTAACAGGTCTGGTCTCAAATCACAGCCCAGTCCCTTAAAACCTGTGTGTCTTTAGACAAATCACTAACCTGCCAGCCTCCTTTTCTTTACGAGTAAAATGAGGACAGTCATCAGCTATTGTTATCTCCAAGTCACAGTGAGGATTTTAAAAAAAGTGTTAAGTGTGCCTCACAGTTCACATTGTCAGTAAATACTTGCGGATAGTACCCTACGCTCACAGGGTACTGAACAACACGGATTCACAGCCTTTGATGTGATTTCACTTTTTCTTTTCAGTCTGTGTCCTTCCTTCCAACTGCCTCTGCTCTCAGAGCTCAAGGACGAGTTTTAGGCAACTGTTTTTCCCCCCTCTGGAAGGCAGTAGTTTTCAAAGCATTGACCTTGGGCGAGCAAGTATCCGCATCACCTGAGAAATTAATAGAAATGTAAAATCTCAGGGCCTACCCCAAATCTTTGAATCAGAAACTATGGGGTGCAGTTTAGCAATCTGTGTTTTAACAAGCCTTCTAGGTGATTCTGATGTACACTGAAGTAGGAGAACCAGGGTGAAGAAGAGACTCATGTGGACGGCCATTACAGTGGAAACCAGCAAGGCTCAGGGTGGGCCTGTCAGAGGCAGACAGGGGTCTAGTAAGAACTGGGTCTCTCAAGGACTGGAAACAAGATCCAAGTTGAGTTCCAAGGATCTCTCCAGTTAGTGTTCAAAGGTCTTCACCCTGATGCTGCCTTTCCGATGAATCAGTGACCTTTCAAGGCCGTGGTTTTCAACCAGAGGCAGTTCTGCCTCCCAGGGGTATTTGGCAATATCTGGAGACATTTTTTTATGGTCATGACTAGGCAGTTAATACTGGCATCTAGTAAGTTGAGTCCAGGATGCTGCGACACATCCTGCAAAGCACAGGACAACCCCACAGCAACAGAATAACCAGCCAAAATGTCAACCCACAGCAACAGAATAACCATCCAAAATGTCAATAGTGCCAAGATTGAGAAAAATAACACAAAACTGCTCTGGAGATCTTCCTCCTGATCTATTTGCCTCTCTTCTCACAACCAAATAACTTCTTTACCTTGTACCCCTGCAAGCTCTTAAACTGGCTTCCATGAAGGAGGTTCAAGGACCTCAAGGAGTCCATCAACTCCCAAAAATATTTACAAAAAAAAAAAAACATACATATATATATATATATATATATATATATATATATGACATATATATAGTTGTCATGTTTGTTTATTTACTTCTTTTTGGGGGGGCAACATTTGGGAAAGGATGCTGCATGGCTTTCATCAAATTCTCAGAAGGTTTTTTTCTATGTTAATTCTGTATATTATTTCTCTACCTCAGAGTTCTGCTCATTCACCGTTTCAGTTTGCTGGTGGTTTCAGTTCACTCTAGAATCACGGCTACTCTGCTGTCTTTCTACTTTATAGCTTCTCAACTTCTACTCTTCCTGCTGCTTTCTTTTTCTTGTTACATTTTCCAGTTCAAATTCCCAAGGTGAGGAGTCTGATTATCACTTCTCTCCCCTCTTCAGGAAGAGCTTTTCACATCAGACACCCTCCTAGGGCCCTGACAATCCCATGTAATAGCTGCCCCGGGATCCTGGTCAGACCACAGGCACATGGAGAAGGCCAGTGGGGTGGGGGCAATGTCCAGTACAAAATGTGGCCGTCCAGGGCAGGCTCCCTCAGAACGGGCACGGGTTGGGACAGGCACCACAACTGCCATGTCTAACAAAGATGGTGAGAAAATCCGGGGATTGGGTTCTGGCTAGAGAAGCCACAGGCCATCTTAGAAAGCAGGAAAAGCATGAAGTCCGTCTTAAGCAGACAGCAGGGTACAACGAGGACGAGCCGAGATTCAGAGGCCTGGGATGAGAGTTTGTGGAGTCGAGTGGGAAAAGTGATCCAGGACAAGGAAGAAGGGTCAGGGCTCGAGGGCTTGACATAATCAAGACAGAACAAGAGCAGAAGCAGAAACAGAAATAAACCAACAAAATGGAACAGATCAGCCGAAGTGTGGCAACTATGTCTCCCTCCCATTGCTTTTACACTCCTCCTTTCTCACCAGAAGCCAGTACACCCAAAACTCTGCCGAGAGGCTTATAGGACAAGACAGCCAGAAACGCTGCACGCATGTGCTGAGGAAGTCAAGGGGCCCGGACAGCAAGCATCTCTGAGCTTTGATTTGCCCTCTGTGCCTCTCGTCCTCCATACGCTTCTTCTCTCTCTCTCCCTCTCTCCTGCTTTTTGCTTTTCCTTAGCTGATTTCACTAGGATAGAATTAGTTTGTTTTTCTGACCAAATAGTAAAGAAGTATTTGTTTCCTGATTCTTAATTTTAAAAGCAACAGAATAGAACGCTAAGGAAAAAATAGCACAAAACTCTAAACCACATTAAATTATATTTTCCTTTATGTAGGCCCAAATGGATTGTTCTTCTCTGGATCAGTAGATTCAAAGGGGAAAAGAAAAATGTTCCTTGACCCTGGGTTATATACATGGGTTAGGTGACTAGGATGCATCAACCCAGCCTTAAGAAATACCTTAGAACAATGGCTCTCCAACTTCGTCATACATTAGAATTCTAATGTTTGGGTGGCCCCTCCACTAAATCAGAATGTTTGGTGGCAAGGGAGCCAGGAATCAGTATGTGTTCAGGTTTCCCGGTGCTTCCAATGTGCAACAGATTTTAGGAACCACTGTCTTAGTGGTTGTATTAATAAATCCCTGAACCTGGCAGGCTACTGTCTTGCCACTTGACTTTTCATCGAAAAGTAGAATGTGACAGAAAGCACATGTTTTCAGCTAATTGAATTAAGCCCCAGTTAACTGAGGTTGTGCTGTAATTTATTACCAGGAGACAACTAGATGGGTAGTTGCTTACTTCAGGGAAAACAGCGGTCAGATTGGCAGTTTGGCATCTTGGCATCAAAATAATTGATTCATCCGCTGATTTTTGGTTGTGAGTTTAATCTTCAACTTTGTAACTTGGTGTTTTAATTTATCCAGATACAACTTCAGGCCCTGGGGATTTTCTAACTTATTCACCACCTTGTTCTCCCGCGTCAGTTGAGAGCAAAAGAACTCTCCATGGTGCCAGATCCTTGTGTGATAATCTAAGGAGAAAGTACCCATCGGGACCCCTCCAGCAACACCTCATCATCTCAGGAAACATTTCCAGAGTTCGCCCAATTCCAGCTCTGTCTCAGCTCCCTGGTTTCTTTTCCATCTTCAGATGTGAAGAGTGTCGTGGTTTGTTTTTTCATAAAGATAGTTTGAAAGACCATATGGCCTGTGTCTGAGCGCATTCTATTTTGATGGCATATTCTCTTAACTATTTAGCAAAAATGAGTGTGAGCTCATTGGAGTAAGACCTTTTTGTGCTTCTATCCACTTTGTGCTTCAGTAGCCCAGAGACCCTCATCTGCTGGTGCAGGGTCTGTAAGGAGAGAAAGCAAACCCCGTGAGCAAAGGATCAGACTCAGGGCTGCTCAGTGTCTAGGAAAAGCCTAACACACAACTTAGTGATGGTCCCCAAAGGCATGCCAGATTAGTTAACAGAAAATTCAGGGGGTGCCTGGATGGCTCAGTCCAGTAAGCATCCGACTCCTGATTTCTCAGGGTTGTGAGATCAAGCCCCGGGTGGGGCTCCGCACTCAGTGTGGAGTCTGCTTGAGATTCTCTCTCTCTCCCTCTCCTGCTCTCCCCACGCTCACATGTGTGCCCTCTCTCTCTCCCAAATAAATAAAATAAATCTTTAAAAAAGAAAAAAAAGAAAGAAGGAAAATTCAGGTTAGTTAGAATCTATTGCCATAGAAGAAACAAGATTAAAATGCAGTTAACTGGAGGTTTAGTGAGCCAGAGACGGTAACTTCAGAATTAAATAATAGATTTGCTTACTAAGAAAGCTTGTGGCATCTCCATTCCTGAAGAAACAGTCTGCTATGGGATGGGGATCAGAGGATTGGGTCACAGTCCTACCTTGGTCTCTAATCTGCCATATAACCATGCATGTTACATGACTTTACAGGACTTCCATATTCCCATCTGTCAAGTGAAAAGTTGAGCTGAGTGATCACCAAAATCCCTCATTATATACTAACATTCTATATTATATATAAAAACAGGACAAGTAGCCTTCTGTCTTGAGTGGGTATTAATAGCAGTTACTTATCTGAGGTTCCTCCTAGCTCAAGAATTTACAGACTAATTCTTTAATTTCTTTCCTATTTTGAATTGTAAAAATACAACCAGATCCATATTAGATGATACCAAATAATTATTATTAATTATATTAGATATGAAAATAACACTATGGTTATATAAGAATATGGTCGCAATTGCTAGATACACATACTGAAGTGGGTAAGGATAAAGTAACCTGATGTCTGGGATTTGCTTTTTTAAAAAATAATAAAACAGTGTATCCAGTAATCTATCCAGATCTCACAAGATGCCTTTTGGGTTGGCACCCTCTCTGAATATGGAGTCTATATTCTAGAAAAAGGAGTCGTGATCCTGGAGTATGCAGATGTTCAGGGTTTTGAGTGTTCTGGGCATAGAGCCAAGGGACCCAAAGCTTTAGAGGCTGCACAAAGCTTTTTCTAAAGATCTGGGTTGAGGAGGTTGAGTTAATTTACTTTTTCCTTGCCCCGTGTTATAGGGATAGGTTGGTAAACTGAAAGCAATTTCCCCTAAGAGGGAAAAATGGAAGCCCTGAGAGGTTTTAGTGACTTTGCTGGGGATGCATACAAATGGCAACATCAGAGGCAGAATGAAGATTGAAGGGGGAGGTTCTATGACTCCCTCCACACCCCCTTCCACTCCTGCTGGGCAAGTACCAGAAGTTAAATATGCTTTGGGCCCCCCTTTGCCTGTGCGGGTTTTGCGTTTGTCCAGTATCCAAATCTCCTTAATCATCCTTAAACCTCCTTCCAGTGGTTAGAGCTCTCCTTTAATAAAAGTTCACAAGATCTCAGAGCAGCGAACTCAAAACACCATCGCTGGCTTCTTACAGGACATTAACAACTTTCCCCCTGGAAGAAGCAAACATGCTGCACCAGAGTAAGAATGTGCTGTGTCCATATTAGTCAGGCTGACCAAATCCTATACATTCTAACTACTTTCACTAATTAAAAATACTCTCAAGTTTTAAATTGGCTCATAAAAGAAGTATGAATTGGTCACAGAAGGATGTTTATATAAACACACCAGCCCACTCAGGTACAAACCATCTGTATTAGTTTCTTGGGGTTTCCAGAGCACAGTGCCACAGCTGGATAGCTTGAAACAACATTTATTTTCTCACACTTCTGGAAGCTGGAAGTCTGTAATCAAGGTTTCAACAGGACCAGGTTGCCCCATAGGCTCTGGGTCTGAGAAGAATCCTTCCTCACCTCTTGCGAGCGTCTGGACGTGGCCACAATCCCTGGCCTTCTTTGGCTTGCAGGCTGTGCCCTTCCACTCTCCATCTCCATCATTACATGTATATGCACGTCTCTTCTCTTCTTAGGAAAACTCCAGTCACCGTTGGTTAAGGGCCCATTGTTACCAGTATGACCTCATCTTAACTAATACATTTCCAAGGACCCTATTTCCAAATAAGGTCACGTTCTGAGGGGAGACTTTTATCATCTCATTTGTGGGGAATACAGTTCACCTCATAATATGGTCAAATAACATTGTGAGGTTACAATCTGCGCCCTCTGTTGTGGCTAGGCTCCTGACTTTACACAGTTTTAGAGCTAAAATTCCATTTCTGTCTGGAAAGTGATTTTTGACAAGAAGGATTAAGAGAACACCCTAAGCTCTGTGGCCAGGGCCAGCTCCCTCAGAAACCCATGTCCCATCCTGTGTGACATGATCCACAGAACCCAAGAGAAGCCAGGTGCTGCCGAAGCAGTGATGGCTGGGGAGAGCCAGGCTTGCAGTGGGAAGGGCTGCTCAGGGTTCATGGCTCACCCCCCCCACCCCCACAGCTCACCCTGTCGCATTGGCCCTCACCCCTCTCAATTCTTCCCCCTCTCCTGGCTCATTCACTCTGCTTTGCTGAAACCACAGCTGTTTTGAATGTAGCCATTTTAATTCTGTTGCAAGAATTTGCGCTGTAAACCAAATAAGTCAAACCATACAAATCCAACCACCGCCACAAGCAAGTTATCCAATTACTGAGGGGTTTTTTAGATGGGGGGGGGGCCCTTGGGGCCTTGTATATCACAGGGCAAATACTAATCTGCCTGCAGAGTCAGCTTGCCAAAGAGTAATCATCCAACAGGTGGGTTCTCATCAGAATTGCACAGGCTGGTCATTGAGGATGTTCAGACCCAAGAACAAATCCTACCAGGCACCCTTAATAAATCTAGCAAGTTCTACCTTAACGCTCTGCATTCTGAAGCAAGCATCCAAACGTTGCCTAGTTGCAGATGGCCAGAGTAAATCACTGGGCTTCTTGGATTCTGGGTAGATTTTCTGGTGCCACAGGCTCTCTTCTCTTCTCTTCTCTTCTCTTCTCTCTCTTCTCTTCTCTTCTCTTCTCTTCTCTTCTCTTCTCTTTCTTCTCTCTCTCTCTCAATCTCTCTCTCTCTCCCCGTGAGGATCAGGTCCTCAGAGAGATGGGGGGACAGTGAAAGTGTATTTGCAGAATCAAAGCCCTGTGCCCACTCCCACCCCCCTGCTTGGCACATAACCTGCCACTGGCAGGGGATGGAAGGTAAAGGAAGAGGAAGAAACAAGAAGAAAGAGGAAATTGGTGTCAAAGGGGGAAGAAAACATTAATCTTGGGTAAAGTGATCAAAACTTACATGATGTAGTGATCTCCGAATGATGAAGTGGATGTAGCCAAGGTACTGGAATCTTATCAGATTTCAGGGCCTCCTTAAATCCAGTTAAAACCAGTTAAGCCCCAACTTAAAACCAGTTAAAACCCCAACTTATCTTAAAACCCATTTAGCCCCAGCTCTACATTCGCCATGGTCGATCGCCTGACCTTTGCATTAATCCTCCCTGTCCTTCTTGAACCAGAGACACGGGACAGAGAGTCAGGGCTCTGTCCGAGTGGCACAACTCCACGGTGGCTCGTGTCCAGGCAGCTCAGTTAGGCAAGCAGGAAAGCGGAGTAGAAAACAAGACTTTCAAACTCTAGAAACTGGATGGGGATTTCAGTCCAAAGGACACAGTTTTGCCATTGATTTAGTGGCTTGAACAGCACGTGGAACAAATCCAGGACACAAAAATGAAAACTTTTTTCCCTCCACGCCTAAATGCCAACCATAATTTTTCTGAGTTCTCTCTGTTGGTATCCCTGTTCTCGTCTAAATCCTGTTGGGATGCCCACTCTTGAAATGAAAGCTGCCTGCATGGCCGTCACCATCATCCAGAAAGGAGAGAATGTGCCACCATCTTTCTTTTTCCCATCAGTTTTTATCTATCCTGCTTTGTATTTATTAGCGATGATTCTGGTTCCTTTTGCAATCTGGAGCCACAGAGCCTTGCTCTAGGTCAGCTCTGGTTTGGAACACTGAGTCCTCAGCAGTGACGTTTTGGAAGGAAAAGAAAGACAACACAGGGCAGGGGCCAGAGGTGGAGGCAGATTTTGGCCTAAAAGTTGTACTTCATAAATGGAAGGTCAGTTATCTCTGGAGCTCTGACTTCCTAGCAGTCAAATACTTGACAGACATTTTACAAATGAGGACAAGATTAATCATTTGTGGAGGTGGGAAGGGGGGAAGGGGGGCAAGAATGCTTTCATGTTCATCACTGTTTATCCAAAGAAGAGTATTGCTAATAATGAGGGCGGCTGACCGTGAAAGACTACTATCGTTATTGCAAGGAAGTAGGGGAAATTACACACTAACATTTCTTTTGAACAGCTTTATTGTGATTGCATGTACATACCATAAAGTTCACCTGTTTAAAGCATACAGTTCAGCGGTTTCTAGTATATTTACAGAGTTCTGCAACCATTTTCAAAATTTGATTTGAAAGCATTTCATCACCTCAAAAAGGAACTGATTACACATTAGCAGTAAATTCCCAGTCTCCTTTCTCCCCTCCCCTGCAGCCCCTGACAACTATGAATCTACTTCGTGTCTCTGTAGATTTGCCTTTTCTGGACAATGCACAGACATGGAATCACACTCTACGAAGTCTTTCGTGGCTGGCTTCTTTCCCCTAGGACAAGGTTCTTGAGCTTTGTCCATGTTGTAGCAGGTGTCAGGACGTCATTCCCTTTGTATTGCCGAACAATATTCCATGATGAGGATATACGACATTTTGTGTATCCATTCATCAACTGATGGGTAGCACACTAGGTATTTTAATTAAAAGACAAACTGTCATGGTCTCTGTAATCTACCTTGGCCACCTTTTTAGCTGTAGGTATGAGCTCATAAAACAGTTCCTGATGTTAATACCTTGGACTTAAGGGAATTTAGTATTGATAGCAAAAAATGATTTCTATTTAAGTGTGTGGACAGTGGATGTCTGCAGGATGACCTAATGATAATAGCATAATAAGATGATGATGTTTTTATTTGTGTTTTTTAATTCTCTTGATAGAGTGGATCTGCATCTAAAAGTGTTCACCCCTCCCTTCTAATAAAATAACTTTAGAGTATATGAAATCTTGTCGATGATGTGAACACAGAATGTAGCACCTGCCTACAAGTTCACAGCTGAGTGTGAAGTTGAGCACTCTAGCTGGTCCACCAGGGGTCTGCTGGTTGTACCCACCTGTCTCATGTGTCAATCTCTTTCCCTGTTTCTGGCTCAGGTATGAATGAGGAGACATAGAAAAGAGGAGGGGTGAGGAGCAAAGAAGTTCCTCAGGTCTTAGATGGTGCCCTGGGATCCATATTCAGGCAGTTCTTACCCAAGTTTGTGAAACCCTGGCTGTCTGTTCTCCTTATATGGGGAGTAGTGGCCAGACTGAAGGTTCTGGAACTCTGGCATCGCCATTTCCTAGCTTTTGGATGTTGGGCAAGTATTTCACCTGTCTCGTTCTCATCAGCAAAGTGAAGATAATAATAGTTCTTATTTCCTGGAGATGCTTTGAGGATTTCTGTAATCCCTGGCACTTACTAAATGTGCTATCAATGTTAATCGTTAATATCATTAGCATGTATTAATTGCTTGCTATTTTCTGGATACTGTGCATCAAATCTCCACAAAAATCTAAAGAGGTGGCTAACGGTATTCCCACTTCCCAGATGAAGAAATTGAGATTCGAGGAACTTATGTCCTCCTCAAGGGCACACGACTAGAAGGTGGCCTAAGTCACATTTATATGCCTTTCAGTCTGGTTCTAAATTTTGTACATATCCATTGGACAGTCTCACCAAAATGCAATGTGTCATGCTAGCCAATATGCTCTATGCTGGAACATCACCATAATAGCACACACTAATTTGTTTTCATAATGAATGATTGGTGCAATAGGGTTACTTTGGAAAACGTCACCAAAACCGGTGAGGAAAAAAAAAAAACAGAGGTAAGAGCCTGGAATGAAGCTGTTGAAACCTCAAAGTAAAGGAAATCATCTAGCTAGATGCTATGTCCTCCTCAGTCTGGGGATCCAGGCCCCTTGGTTTATGGGACTAGGAGAAGCTGCACAGGGCACCCTTGAGATAAAGATGATATGTTGACTCATTACCATCAGCTGGGAAATTAGTCTCTTGTGCCCATGTTGACATTTCAAGTCTCAAATTAATGGTTTCGGATGTCCCCATTACCATCACCACTCACCCACCATCAGCACTTTTAGTCTTGGGAGCAGAAGAGTAAACAGAAGCATAGCCTATCATTCCACCAAGTTCAACTACCCCCCAAAAAGCAACATCTGATAGTCAAACAAACAACTAGATTGAAAAACAGAAGTGTCAGCATTGACACACGCTAGTTATTTGCTACTCCGTGAGGGTCATTAGCTGTGCTGCTCCAAGAGTGAGGGAGAAAACAGTTCAAGGGCCAGAGACAAATAGCATTTCAGTGGTTCCCCAACTGGCTGAAGTCATAGGAAAGCTAATACAGATTTTCCTCCTAACATTCCTCTCTAAACAATCTCCCTGATTATACGGTATAAAATAGAAACAATTTTGGCTACTAATCCTAAATAATCCTAAACCTTGGATACTAAAACCAGGAAATATTTATTCTCTTATATTTCTAGGTAAAAAGGTGTTCTTTATTCGTATTACTGCAGTCATGACAATCTGCTATTTTAATTAAAAGAGTATGTTCTTTCCCCACTTACAGTATTAATGGCTTCACGTGCATAAAGAACCTTTTCATAAGCCTGCTCATGGGGATTTAGAGATCAGGATGGAGTTAACATTTTTTAAATGTTCTTAATATTGCAATCAATTGGGGATTATTTTTTTAAGCCAATTCCTTGAAAATTCTGGATAATGTCTTCTCATCAATTGCAGGTTGTTTTTTATTGTCCTTTCAGTTAGGAGTGTAATGCTAGCTTGTAGCTACTATAAGCTTCTTCAGGAAGGTGGATTTACACTTGCAGTCGCTGAGCTAAGATAAGCAGGAAGCCATTTTGTTCAGGTCCACTGCTGGTGGCCGCCTCATCCCTGCCTCCAACCTCTCTGGTCGCCCCAGTCAAGATGACTGTTGGCCAATTTGTGCAGACTCACATTTATGCTGTGGCTCTTCACTGGACTGGAACAATTACTCTGCTTTTCAGTGATCCCAATCTGATGTTGTCATGCTTGTAAAATCCTGCTGTCAATCAGGGAGACCTGGACTTCGGTTCTTTTTAAAAAATTATCAGTAATAACTTTTATTTACTTTGCACTCACTCCCAGAAGGATTTGAAGTAACCTGCTTTAGATATGGTTCTGTATACTCTGACCTTGGGCAGGTTGTAACAGTCATACAAGTCCTAACCTTTCACAGTGCTTCACTGTCACAAAGCCTTCTCCATCCCTTCTCTTGTTAAAGTTATTACCCTCCGAGAATACCAGTTGACCTATATGTTTCTGGTAGAGCTAGCAGGTGGGAAACACTTTGGAAAACAAGGGCATAGGACAAATGCAAGGGTCTCCCTGTTAATCTACTGACTGGTAGGACTAGAGTTTCAGTAGGTTAGTCCAACTTTGGCTTTAGCTCTGGCCTCCAGAGAAGTTCCCATCCTGGATATTTGTCAAGAATGAGAGGTCAGAAATGCCAAGACCAGGAGAGTCAGGGTGGATATCCTGCCAAGGACCCATACAAGGAACTTCTTGGAAAAAAATGAATTGAGGAATTTGGCCTGAATATCAGTAGCTGGAAAGGGGCCTTGAATTTTCCTAGCAGATGATTTCAGGAATATCTAAATTCTGGAGTTTAGGGATTATGGACTACAGTTTAAATTGTAAGCCTACAGTCTCTAAGAATCACAGCATTTCAGAATTGAAATCAGTCCCCTTAGTGATCTTCCAGCTGTGATCCAAGTGCCCAACACTTCTAGCGTTCCGTATGGTCTCTGCTTAGGGAGGTTGTCTCTTACCAGATAGTTCACATCAGGATTGGGACACAATAATCATTAAAGTTATTCTTCCTCTTGAGGCCAGGCCTTCTGCCTTCTAACATGACCTATTCATTGTGGTTCTCCCCAGTAATGGGCAGGTGGACTGTCCCATGAGGCACTTTCATTGAACTCAAATCTGCTTCTATGTAACTTCCTCCAGTTAGAGGATTTCTCTTCTTGTGCCTTTGGATATACTTTCTCGGTGGTCACAGAAGCCCTGAATGATTTCAGAGATAAAGCACAAAAGTCCCTGAGAGTTGGCACATCTTCCTTTTACTCTCAACTTCTCCTTGTCTTCTATTTCTCTTCCTTTTCCTCTAATATTTGCACCCAGCTCTCTTATAATTCTTCGGGAAATTAAGCATGAACTCATACACAGAAGGCAGAAGGCCTGGCCTCAAGAGGAGGAACTTGGTTCAAGCCCTGACAAATTTCCACCTCTATCTAAAGCTTCATAATAAATATTATTATTTACCTGATGGGGGTGGGAGTATAATGATAGAATATAAGTGAATATTCATTATAAATTGCAATGTACTATGAAGCTACCGAATTCTTTAATATTAAATTCTAAAAGATCTCAAGCATCATGTGGTCCTGGCTTCTTGTTCTACACTAGGACATTAAACCAAGAAGAAAAGTGGCATGTCCACGGACCCTAATAGCACCAGCTAGAGGCAGAGCTAGAAATGGAAGCCCGATTTTCCAATTCACAATCCTTTGCTCCTTCTCCTGCCTCTCTGTGTAACAATGAAATCAATAAAAATCATCCATGCACAGATCCTAAATAGTACCCAACATATATTAGGTGCTCAATAACTAATGACTGAAGAAACATGTGAGTAAATGAATCAATGAATGACTAGTACTCCTTTACGATGATAACATTTTATAGTTTCCCTCCAAATGTCACTTCTGTTTTTAATCATTTTTTAATTAGGTCTCTGTTAAGGAGCTCAGTGCTCCAAATGGACTTGTGAAGATTATATGAGACAATGGATGAAAGTCTTTAAAAGCAGTGTCTGGCAATCAGTACATGTTCACTCATTATTATTGTTCCGTTTTCTAGCCAATGTTCTAAAAAGACTATGCTGACGTTCTACAAATTCACTAATCTGAAAATCGCTTTGCAGTCTACTAACCAAAGGAATTCTGGAACTGCAAAAGTATTACTACTACTTGTTGATTCCTATCCTGTGCCTTTAACTAGGCCATCCATGCCTGCCCCTGGTTGTTGGCACCCAAAAAGACACAAAGTGCCGGACTCTAACTTCCTTCTCTGGGCTCATGTTTACTTAGCCCCTGATCTTTGGGCTCTGTCCGCCATTCCCAGTCAGGATTTGCCTCTTGGACCTGACAAGTTGTTTGGCTTTACCCTTCGCACTCTTGCTTCCTCTCCTTCAATCTCAATCCTAATCAAAGTTTTGGAATTTCCCTTGGTTCCCTGAATTCCCAGGCATCCTGGCAGCTCTATTCCCCCTAAACAAGGCCCTCTCCCTTGACCCAAATTGGTGTGTCTGCCTCTGCCTTATATGTAGGTCAGACACTCTCTGGTTTGTAGCATTTGTTAGAAATACTGATTTTTTGATGCTTGGGGCTAGAGGGTAGACTTAGGCTCTTCATATTTCTGTGTTTCAGGGAAGAGAAGAAAAGTTATTTTTCTTCTTTATTTTTTCTTCCAACTTTTTAGTGAAATTAGTTAGTTAATATACAGTGTAATATTAATTTCAGTTGTACAATATAGCGACTCAATAGTTACATATAACACCCCTTGCTCATCACAACAAGTGCCTTCCTTAATCCCGTCACCCATTTCACCCATCCCCCACCCACCTCCCCTCTGGTAGCCATCTGCTTGTTGTCTATAGTTAAGAGTCTGTTTTATGGTTTGCCTCTCTCTCTTTTTCCCCCTATGTTCACTTGTTTTTTCTTAAATGCCACACATGAGTGAAATCATATGGTATTTGTTTTTCTCTGACTGACTTACTTTGCTTAGCGTAATACACTCTAGCTCCATCCACATTGTTGCATTGCAAATGGCAAGATTTCATTCTTTTTTATAGCTAGTAATATTCCATTATATATATATACACCACATCTTCTTTATCCATTCATCAGTCGATGGACATTTCGGCTCTTTCCATAATTTAGCTGTTGTAGATAATGCTGCTATAAACATTGGGGTGCATGTATCCCTTCGATTTAGTATTTCTGTATTCTTTGGGTAAATACCTAGAAATGCAATTGCTGGATTGTAGGGTAGTTCTATTTTTAACTTTATAAGGAATCTCCATACTGTTCTCCAGAGTGGCTGCACCAGTTTGCATTGTTTCTTGTGTTGTTTATTTTAACCATTCTGACAGGTGGGAGGTGATAGATATCTCATTGCAGTTTTGATTTACATTTCCCCAGTGATGAGTGATATGGAGCATCTTTTCATGGGTCTGTTGGCCATCTGTATGTCTTCTTTGGGAAAATATTTATTCATGTCTTCTGCCCATTTTTAACTGGATTATCTTTCTTCTTTATTTTTTTAAATGGGTTTTTTTTTAAGATTTTATTTATTTATTTGACAGAGAAAGACACAGAGAGAGAGAACACAAGCAGGGGGAGTGGGAGAGGGAGAAGCAGGCTTCCTGCAGAGCAGGGAGCCCGATATGGGGCTCGATCCCAGGACCCTGGGATCATGACCTGAGCCGAAGGCAGATGCTCAATGACTGAGCCCCCCAAGCACCCCTCTTCTTTATTTTTGTGTTAACTGGACTAGCTTTTTCCACCCCTTTCCATCTGTTGCTTCTGGTCTCCCATTTTAATGGTGCTCAGATTCGACCTGCCCATGAAGTATGATTCTTGAATACTTTATTGGGTTTTTCCCTTTGGGGACTTCATACACATATCACACATACATGTATACATTGCCATATATGATCTACATCATTTTCCAGAATGCTTGAAGCTTCCTTCTTAATCTCTGAGTGTGTCTGACAATTTATCAACACTAAAGACTGAACTTGGGGTAATGTCAGTAAACAAGAAAGAGCTTTG
The DNA here is from genome assembly GCF_054177405.1 of Leptonychotes weddellii. Lineage (NCBI taxonomy): Eukaryota > Metazoa > Chordata > Mammalia > Carnivora > Phocidae > Leptonychotes > Leptonychotes weddellii. The sequence goes on along the minus strand of NC_138375.1, from coordinate 25,082,625 downwards.
GTAAATTCACCAATAGGGGATTATTCCTGAAGTTCTGGTATGGACAAGACTTATTTATTATCTTTTTAATCTCTGTGTCTTCTGATGAATTACCATTTCATATCTTCTCATTTAATAGTACATCTACCCCTGCTATAATCCCAGCCAGAATGTAAGTTCCTTCAGAGCATGGACTTGATCTGTTTATATTCACAGCTCTGTCTTCAGAACCTAAGAAACAGTACTTGGCAAATAACAGGCAACCAATCAATGTTTGTTAAATAATGAATGCATGAAGGGGTGGATGAATGAATGAATGAATGAATGAGAAGCAGGATGGAGTTGTGGTTGGACCACAGCCTTAGGCATCAAAGAGATTCCTGTTTTGGTGATGCCACTTCCCAGCTATGAGACTTCTCTGAATTTCAGTTTCTTCATCAGTAAAATAGGATGGCGGTGATACCTCCCTCATAGGTTTGGGGGGATAATTAAATAAGAGAATGCCTATTAAAGTTCTTAGCACAGTAGTTGGCATATTTTCAGAACTCGATAAATGTTGACTGTTACATCCATTCTTTTCAGTGAAAATCCTCAAATGTTGAAGCTTATTAAAGATAACTGAACTAATTTAATACGACTCGTAGTGATGACTGTACTAAAGACAAATTAGTTTCATTCATCTGTCAGCAGGATTTTACTTACAGAGCCAAGTTGACAAAACATGTATCAGTCACAACTGCCATGTTTAAAACACTATACTAGGATTTCAAGATGCGAGGATGGGAATGACAGAGTCTCTCTCCTCTAGGGACATAAAATCTAGAGGAGCTACTATGTGGGCAGTACTATGCTGAGTATATATGAATATGAGGCACTGTTGCCTCCCACATCATCTGGCTTACTACTTGTGCTTTGCAGAAAATTATTCTCCAACACTTAGCCTTTCTTTTAAACCCTTACAATGAGCAACCCACTCACTGCCTCGTGAAACATCTCATTCTACTTGGGAATGGTAGTCACCATTAGAAAGGTTTTCCTTAAAATTAGCACAAATCTACTTTTCTGTGATTTCTATACATTGACCCAACTTTTGCCTTCTGGACACACCCAGAAAAGAAAAAAAAAAAAAAATGATTTTTTTTTTTCTCCTATATATCAGAAGTCCGCTAAGTAAGACTTGCAAGCCAAATGCAGCTACACATTTATTTTTGTAAATAAAGTTTGTTAGAACACAGCCAAGCCTACTCATTTATCCATTGTCTGTGGCTGCTTTTGCACAATAGCAGACTAGTTGCAACAAAGAACGTATGGCCTACAAAGTCAAATATATTTATTATTTGGCCCTTGAAGAAAAAGTTTTTGACCTCTGCTGTATATGGCAAGTCTTGAAACACTTACAATTAATATATCTGTGCCTAGAACTGTACATGGGAGCTAATGGAGGCAGAATGAAGGCACAATATCACCTCCCTTGTCCTGGATACCATACTTCTAATGATGTGGCCGGAGATTAGGTTGATCTTTGACTGACATGTAATCCTAGAGTGTATAAAGGACTACATCTCTGAGATTATTTTCCCCAGGAGCTTCTGTTAAGTTCTGCCTCCCCACCCTGCACTGTCGTAGCTTAGTGTTAGAAACTATATCCAAAACTTTACATCTTTCCGGCCTGTCCAGAGCAATCTGAAAACAATTCAGCACATATTAATAGGCTGCATTGGTCAGGGTCAGACAGGAAGAAGATGATATGCTCAAGCTAGGATTTTTAAGAGAATATAATCAAGAGCCCATTGACATACCTGTGGGCAAGGTTGAGAGAACTAACAGGGGAATTTGTCACCACCCTTTCTCCACAGAAGGGGATGGCGGGGAGGGATTTTGCTGGGACCTGGTGATAGCTGGAGCCATGGAAGAAGGGCTGCCCCACTGGAGCTGTGGTAGTAGAGGGACAACCACTGCCAAGACCAAGCCACGAGGAAGGCAGGGAGGGAGGGAAATCCTACGCTAATGTGCTCTACCCCCACCTTCTGCCTCCTGTGGGTGGAGCCCAAGCTGAAACTGAAGGGCGAGAGCCACCGGAGTCACCTCCACAAGGCACAGGGCAGGACTGACAGGAGGTGCAGCATTGGGGCAGAGGATGACAGGGCTAGATGATGTGCCAGGCACTTAATAAATGCTGAATGAATAAACAGATGGATGAATGAAGTGAGCCCAAAGCCTGTCGTTCAGTTAATGTTTGTTGAACTGCAGAAATGAGTGTTGGGGCCGTGATTTCTTTTATGGTCTCTTGTCCCAGAGTCATCACTGCTACCCCCAGTGGACGGCTTTCCCTGTGCTCCACACCCTCTGCACCCTTCCCTAGCCTCGGCTGACCCCTCAGGGTTTCCTGCAAGAGGGTAAAAGGAGTCTGGATTCTTCTGAACAGAGCTAAGACATTATCAAAGAGAGGGCTTTAAGTCCTGAAATTATTCTCAGAATCTAAAATGCATTCTAGAATGTTCGGAGTCTTAAAAAACAAAAAATTCAGCATCACTGTACCGTATGGAGAGAAATTGGTGGCTTTTGAGAAAGCTGCCCCGGACGTTTGTGTTACGGGCTCTGGATTTGCCAGACGCCTCATCATCAAGTGCCTTGCGGCTGGCTGTTTCATGTCCAAATGGATCTCAACACATCCTAGGCTTTTGTTGCAAAGACGTCTGGGCTCTCCATTCACTTTGCCAGTAGTGGTAATGCTGAGATAGTGGGGTGTGTGAGAGACGTCCTCAGTGGCCCCGCTTGTCACTCTCTCCTCCATCAGTTGAGTCAGCATGGAGAGTATTCAACACTTGATTCCACAAGGGATAGTCCTAAGGATTCCGAATTTTGAAGATACAGAACTTATTTGAAGGCATTGTTTGGTCCGCTACTCTAGCTAGATTATTGTAGCATGGAATGCACAAGACTAAGTTGGGCGCTGAATTAGGAATTGCTGTCCATATATCAAAGCAAATTTTAAAAAGGAACTGCAGGCATAGAGGGGCCAAAAATCATTTTTGTTCTAATTCAGAGCCGTACTACTGGCAATTGTCACCTTGTGCTTCCCAGACTGAGGCCAGTCAGTTCCCAGAATTGAGAACGTCCTATACAAAACCCGGAGCAGGTATACTGGAAGGAGCAAAGTGGGAACTGTGATTTCCAGTGGGCACGGCCCAAGTGACACAAGCCCACACCCAACAGCGCAGTGAACAACCTTATCCTCACCAAAAGTTAGTCCCACTTGGAAAAGCATTCTTCGGCCAACGCTCATGTGAACCCATGAGACAGCATCAAATCTGAGCTTCAAGTGAGCGTGGCCAAATGCCCGAATTCAGCCACGACTGTGATAGGATTTGTCAATAAACTTCACTCAAGGTCTCAAGGACCAAATTTCATCAAATCTAATCCCAATTAGGATGATTGACAACATTTGAGTAAGATCTATGGATTAGATAGATAGTAGTACTGTGTCGATGTTAATTTTCTGATTTTAATCATCACACTCTTAAGGTAAGAGAATGCCCTTGTACTTAGGAAAACATACTGAAAAATTTAGGGGTTAAGAGGCATCACGACTGCAACTTATTCTCAAGTGATTCAGAAAAATAACAATTTGTGTATACGGAGAAGAAAGTGATAAATATGGTAAAGTATTACCTGTTAGGGTATCCGAGTGAAGGGTTTATGGGATTTTCTTTTTTTATGATTTTTGCAACTTTTCTATAAGTTTGAAATTACTTCATAATAAAATTGCCAAGAAACTAATTCCAAAAAACGAGGGCTATCGAATGCAGTCATGCTGGTGCTGTTAAGTGAGTCAGAAATGATCTCTCCTCTTTGTCATCCTTCAGCTAAAATGAGTCATTTTCTCTTTCAGCTAAAGAACCCTTCTATTCATGGAGGTGAACACTACAGACGCTTTCCACATGAACCTTGAAGGTAAGGGGAACTTGATCACATGTCCCTCTGTCACACCGCCCGTCTGTCCTGCTGTCCATTTCAACCAGGCAAGGACGGGGACTCGCCTGTCTTGGGACTCACTTATCTTGGCTCAGAGAAAAAATACTTCCAAACTGGTCAGTGTCTACATTGTCTCATTCTGCTGTTCTCAAAGACCTTTTCAGTCTCCCCAGCCTGTCCTGCTCAGACGAACGTTCTGTTTTTCTAAAAGGAAATACCAAAACTATTAATAGCTGACATCTCTTAGTGGTGCAATAATGAGAGATTTTTATTTTCTTCTTATGTTTTTTCCATAGTTGAGAGATTTTCAACAATGATTGTGTCACTTTCAAATCAAGAAAAGAAATACTGTTTATTCTTATTTTCCCAAGCAGCTCTATGTAAATTTTTGCCATAGCTTTCTGTGCCCCCCTCAGCACCCTAATGTCATCACTGCTTCGTGTCTCCATCCTCCCAGCCCAGTGACAGACCTCATGGCAAGACTCATATGTGATAGGCCCTGGATCTTCTTCTTCTACCACTGGCAAGCAAAATCATTTCATGGCCCCATGGCCCACTGCGTCCCAGGCACAATCTGCTGGCTGGGATCTCACAAACTATTGGTTGCCTCTCCCCTACTTACAGTATCCTATTGCCATTTTGACATTGCCCTATTTGCTGTTTTGGCGTTGGAATTGGGTAGAAGTACTTAACTCACATTTCCCCCCTTCATCCCAACTCAAATACCATGCCCCCATTCCATCTCCCTAGGATGCCAGGCCCAGCTGACAAATCAATCATATGAAGTATCAAGACTCCACTTTACCGATGGAGAAACCAAGTCATATGGCTTTCCTCTGTATATACTACAGTAAAATGGGATCTAGACCCACTGAGACCAATGTGACTGTGTAACCCTGAGAACGCACTCTCTCTTTCAGAAGAAGTTAAGGACTCTTGAAGATATGAAACTGACTGGGTCATTGGTAGAAGAGAACTGTGGCCAAAATTGTCCTAGGATTTCCTGAGGCCACCCAGGATATTTACTAGTCTTCCAAAATTGAAAAAGTGATAGCCTTTTCAGGGTCATAGGGCACTTCAATGTTAAGAACCAAACCTGAGCTTTCCCTGTGGCCCAGAGAGTCTCAGCTTGAGCACTGTTGACATTCTGGGCCAGATCATTCCTTGTCATGGAGGCTCTTCATCCCTGGGATCTTAGCATCATCCCTAATCTCTACTCACTCAATGCCAGTAGGTCAGCACCCCACCATACTTGTAATACTCAGCAATGTCCCCAGATGTTGCCTAAGGTTCCAGGAAGGACAAAATGTCCCCCAAGTAGTGATAAGAAAATAATGCCAAATGTCCCCTGGGTCGGGGAGGGGGGAGCACAATCAGCCCCGTGGACCACCACCACTCTAAGTTACCTCAGTCCAACAAGAACTTCTGTTTTTCATGCAAATGGACTGAAATGTAGAGTATTCAGACAGAAGTGGCCAAAATGCTCTGGCCCAGAAGGACCCTGTGGCATAATAGAGCCTGCCCAGGAGTATTTGGTAACATTGCCACTGGTGAGCCAACCTAGCCAGACAACCAACCTCTCTGCGTTTCTGCCCCTTGATGCCAAATGCCTCGGAGGATTTGTTTGAACGGAATGGAAACAAAGAAGAACAGGGTAGCACTGAATACTGTGAGTAGTCCTTCCATTCGTGAAGGCAGAGAGGTCCAGAAAAGCATAGTGTAGTCTGAACTGTGTTGCAAAGCACCAGGGGGGGTTGGCGGCTATTCTTTATTTTATGGACCACATTATTGCACTGAAGATGTGGGACTCGGTCTCCAATTACTTCATAAAATTTGATATTTTTAAACAAATAGGCACCCATTCTTGGCAGTGGTTTAACTGGAAATCCCTTTCCCCATTCCTCGGAGAGTGTAGAGCAGGAGAGGTTGTGGGAGCAGATCTACCATGTGGTACCATTTGGTGAGCCGAGGCCCCGAGAGTAAATCCCAAAGTGCTAGGATTGGTATACGCATTTCCTGCTCATCTGCACGTGTGCCTTTTTCTCCCTCGTCGATCTCCCTTCCCTGCACCCACCGCCCACAACCCTCCACCCCTTACTCAACCTAGTGTTTGGTTTGAAAAACTGCCTCTGATACCCATGAGTATCTGTGAAAACACAGGCAAGAATTCAAGAACACTTACATGGTCATCCAAGAGAAACAAAAATGCAGCTCAGTTTCAGGGTGAAAAGAACAACCAGAAAGCAATGTTCATAAAGGAATTAAGAGGGGGAAATCTCCCTAAAAGAGAGGATTATAATTAAGCCTAGAATCGCAGTTCCTGGCCAAGACTCCACCAAAAGTGCCACTGTCCATTTTGTGGCCTTTAATCTGGTGTCTGGTCTCTTTGACTTGTCCCAATGTCTCAGTGGGTCCAGATCCCATTTTACTGTAATACATACAGAGGAAAGCCATATGACTTGGTTTCTCCATCGGTAAAGTGGAGTCTTGATACTTCATATGATTGATTTGTCAGCTCTTGTCCCAGTGACCTCCCTAACAATCTCTCCCTGGCACCTCCTCCTGAGGGTGGAACAGAACACCACTCGGACTGGCACACCAGGCTCCTTAGCAAGAGCTTGGCATCCTCTGGGCTCTGCCTATTCCAACTCTCCACCTCCAGCCTTTTCCCAAGCTCCCATCCGCCCGACTCCGACCTTAACTTTTTCCAGACTGCAAGGGAGTTTAGAAACAGCCCAGGACACTGGGGATGGGAGTGGGGAGGAGTGGGGGGGGGTGGAATGTGCCCTCCACAGAGTGTGCTTTGAAGTGTGACTGAAACTCTATGCCTGTAATCTTTTCACCCTCCATGTTTGCCTGCCAGAGTCCTTCAAACGCCTATCATTTGAGCCTCTGCTTTGACTAATGTATGGCATTGCTCAAAACCTATGCACTGACCTAGAATGGTAAGACCTTAATTTATGAATAAGAATCTGTTTATCAGAGTAGCTTATTAGTACTTCTCTAAGACGAAGGCCTTGGAATTCAGACACAGGACAAGTTCATTAGATTGCTGCAGAGAGATTGAAATGATGGAGGTCTTGAGCTCCAGACCCGCACTGTCCAACACACTAACCATTAGCCCTACATGGCAATTTACATGTAAGTTTACTGAAAATAAATAACTTTTACCTTTTGAAATTCAGCTCTTCCGTCACACTGACCACATTTCAAATGTTCACATGTGGCTAGTGGCTACCATATTGGACAGAGCCGATAGGGAACATTTTCATCATCATAGAAAGTTTCATTAGGCAGTACCTGAGGCTGTTACTAGTGATGGGGAGTTTTGGAGAGGAAGCCTAAAATCACCAGTTAGGTAGGGAGGAATAGAGAAGAGTAGAAGGAACAAAATTCCAAAGGGAAGGTGAAGGGGGATGAAAGGCAAACTTTGTATGCTTTGCCAAGGGCCCAACCCTGACCAAAGATGCATCCACTCTGTCACAGAGCTGTCTATGTTGACACCTGCGAATAAAGGAGTGACTGGGGTCAGCTTTGGGCCCCATTTCCTCCATTGTATGGCCCCTCAATTCTGTGGGCTCCTTTTGAAGCAAGAGACCCTATCCCAGATCCTGAGCTGAGAGGGCTCAGCACATCACTCACACACAGAAGTCACTGGGCTCCCAGTAGCATAAGGCATCCCATCACTATCCAAGAGTCCACTTAGAGCTGGGACTCGCAAATCAAAAGACATGCAAGGGAAAAGGAATAACTTCTCCATCTGGAATTACACCTCCAGAGAGTCTGGGGGACATGGTGGATCCAAGCAGCTGTTGTCATCCCTTAGTCATAACAGTGATTTGTGCCTGCACAGTGCTTGCCATCGTGTGGAGCATTTCACATATTAATCCAGCTCAGCCTCCCAATAATTGGCTGAGAAGAGCAGGGCAGACATACTCTCTTGTCACTTTCTCGTAGAAGAAATTCACACTCAGAGAAAGAGATGTGCCACAGTTGATCAATTGGTAACTGGCAGAACCAGCTCTGGAACACTCTCGTCCCACACCCTCTGTGGCTCGTGTCATCTCTCTCTAGTGATGAAGGTTATTTTGTACCTGTCCAAATCCCCACATATGTCAGCCCCAAAGGGTGTGAACTTGCCTCGGATCATGACTCCAGCTTGTATTCAACCCCAAGCCAATGACAGAGCCCCTCGCAGCCTCATGGACTCTTAATTACCAGTGACCCATGCAAGCTGCCAAGCAAGAGGGCAAGGTGGACTTGTGGCTAGAAAGAGCACACTGATATGACTTTTCTTAAAAGACCCCTTCTAGACAAATGCCGATATCCAGAAAATGGCAAAAAGGGAATGGTATTCATGGCAGCCTCGGCACCAGACTTCCTGAATCTGTTTTCCTATGCACAAGACACAGGCAAGTACTGTTTTCCTGGGTCCCAAATCTCTAAGTCTGCAGTGGGAAACATGCCAGTGGCTTTTGCTTGCTAGAAAAAGATCCAGAAAACTGGATCAGATTAGTTCATGTATTGGACTTTCAATAGTTTGGGCCAAATATTTATGACTATTTATAACAGCTGACAAAACTGAGCTCTGTGAACAAAAGCAAAGGGGAAAAGGCAACCAGCAGTGTCTGCCATGCTGTTATACCCAGGGCTGTGGGTTCCCTCCCCAGGGAAGCCGCCCAGCTCCTCCACCAGGTCAAATCTGCCCACCATTGGCTCGCATGGCACCTGCAGAACTCCCTTGTAATATATGGGTCATTTACATGTAAGTGTTTCACTAGCTTATGTCTTCACTACCAGACTGTTAGTACTGAGGGGGTTGTTTTAGCACAACACTGTATTCTCAGGGCCCTGCCCATGCCTGGTGCGTTATAGATGCTCAGTGGATATTTGTTGAAAGATGGATTGATGAGTGGATGGGTAGATGGATGTGTGGATGGATGAATGTTCCAGCCACTAAACTAGGTAGACCCTGCCTTTTTCTGCAAATGCATTAAAAAGGGCTGAATCATGGTTTTCCTTTTTCCTCCCCATTCTCACTTACTGAAACTGCCCTGGGAGTATTTATCCCCAGACCCAGCCTAACTCAAGGACCTTGGCCATTACGTCTTCGATTGGACAAGTGGCTTTTTGTTAAGAAAGGGCTTCTTCCAAGGGAAGCTGAGTAAAGGGAAAAGAGAAAAGAGGGACTATAAGCCAGTAAGAGACAAGTAATTATCTTGCTGCATAAGTAGTTCACATATTTTGAAGGAAGAAGCAAGTTTGAAAGAACATATTGTACACGACTGAGAAAGGGTGATTAAATCCAGTAGAGACAGGATGTGCTTGTACAAGATGGAACAAAGTGAGGGAAAAGAGGGCGATTTGGGGACTGGTAGTGGTTTCAAGGCTGGGCAACAGGCAAGGAGGTGGGCCTTTAACCCTGGAGCACACAGGCTGTCCCACCTCCTCACCACTCTTTGAACTTCCAGATCTTCCTGCTCTGCGTACCAAGGATGAATAGAAGCTGAGGGGCCAGGGTAAAACAAGTGGCCAACTTCGGAGAGAGAACCCTAACGAACTCCTTAAACTCCTCTTGAATAAGATGACCCCCACCCTTCTCTGAGGCTCTGAAAAAAAGAGTTTTTCCATGAAATTGCTTTTCACCCACTTGTCAGAAGCTTAATGGCAAATAATGGCTAGTTACCCCTGGGTATTTTAAAGAACTCTCAGGTGGACACAGTAATGGAATTCAGAGAAGTGGAGGGAATTCTTAAAAACAAGGAAGCAGGGGCACCTGGGTGGCTCAGTCATTAAGCGCCTGCCTTCGGCTCAGGTCATGATCCCAGGGTCCTGGGATCGAGCCCCACATCAGGCTCCCTGCTCCGCGGGAAGCCTGCTTCTCCCTTTCCCACTCCCCCTGCTTGTGTTCCCTCTCTCGCTGTCTCTCTCTCTCTCTGTCAAATAAATAAATAAAATCTTTAAAAAAAAAAAAAAGGGAGCAGGCTATGGGACATCAAGAACTATTGCAGTCACTCTTTACGGCCTGGGCAGAGATGGGGCGCAAGCTCAGACTCACACACTGATTAACACAGGGAAGTTGGCTGTCAACATCTGCTGAAAATTTTGCCACAACATAAATAAGTAGTTTCTGTATTCTCCAAATGGGGACCTTTTCCATGTATTTACACCATGAAAGGACAGGTTTTTATTAGGAGACTCTTCTTGTGGTGTTAAAAATTTTATTGTGACTTTTTCCCCCTCAATGACAAAAGTGATAACTTTTTATTTAAGTATTTTAGTAATATTTTATTTTATTTCAAAAGTAATCATTTTCTTTATTTTAAAATCATCCTCCTAGAGATAACTACTGCTAATATACTGGTGTGTGTATTTGCTAGTCTTTCTTCTGTGCACATAAAATAGAGAGAGATACAGATATTAGAATTGAGGTCAAAGACATTTACTTTTCATACCCAGTCTTCTTTTTCCTTTTCACAGGTTTCTATATTATTAAGTTTTTTATTGTATTTTTTTAAAGATTAGATAATACTTTATTGTATGACCATACCATGATCTAGTTAAATAATCCCTTATCATTTGATATTTAGATTTCTTCCAATGTTCTCTTTTTACAAATAGTGTTGGAGGGATTTTTTCTTTTTTGTGTGGAATTGTTTTTGCACATCTCTGTTCATTTGGAACAAATTTCTAGAAGTGTATTTTTCATTTCAAAGTGTATCTACATTCACGAGGCTTTTAATATATGTTACCAAAAAGATTGTACCAATTTATACTCAGAAGATAAAGTGCCAGTCCCATGTCTACCCTTGAGCAGCCAGAAGTGTTTGCAAACTCAGTGATACCATCCTGAAATCTTACAGGGGTGGGAAAAGAATAAAATAAAATATTTTACATGAAAATACTTTGAAAATTGAAAGTCCCATGAAAACGCATATTGCCATTATTATCAATTTTTAAACCACCCAAAACGGAAAAGGCATTACCTCTCTCGACCACATATTCCAATAAGTAGCAGCACTTTAAAAAATAAAATCATTCTCAACTTCCCTCTAAATACAGCTGACACCCAATAAATTCCATTTATTCGAAACCATTTACTGAGCACCTTCTATGCATTGAGCTTTGCATTAAGTATGAGGAATATGGAAGGAAAAAAAATAAACACAGTTCTTGACATCAATGAGCTTCTAGCCTCAGTAGATACAGGGAGAAAGAAGGGTAAATCGGGATTCATTATCAGGTCCTGGAACCTCTGTAGGGAGGGCATCCCCCATTTTGGGGAGATCCAAGGAAGTCCCAGCCTGGAGGAAGGAAAGCTGAAACTGAGGATAAGGATGCAGGTGAGTTTTGGTTGGGTGGCCATGTGCCAATCCTTACTGCTTCTGAAACAATACGGAGAAATCCCATTGAACTAGCAGCTATATTCCTGCACAGAAAGGGAGCTGTTTCTGGGGGTGAAGACTTTAATAAGCCACATGCTGGGAAGGCTAAGACCCCAGTGAGGGTATACTTGGAGGAACACTGGATAGGTATAATTTCTCTAGAAATCAGCCTGGTATTTTTTAGTCAGGCAGGAGAGCAGAAACTGAGAGGAGAATTGCTTGGGACCATAGAGGGGATTTTAGAGAGGTCTGGAAGGAAGATGAAAAGGGTGAGATATGGCATTGATGGGGACAGGAGCTTTGGAGGGGAATACAGAGATGCCTAATAAGGAATTTTGCCAAGTGACTGTTGTGAAGTATGCTTCCTGTCTACCCCCCAGATCCTTGCTCTTGTGAATACATAAAGCGACGTAGGGCTGCGTGTGTTGTCCGGATGGGTGGAGAGTGAGAACGGGGGCTGCCTGCTGGAGACTGCCACACCTGCTTAACTCATCTTTCATTCTGTAGGCATCTGAGCACTCCTGTGTGCTCAGAAGACTTCTGTGAAGCAGGAAAGCCCTCTTCTGAACTGCATAGGATATTAAAGTGAATGTTATCTGCTGTTCCTCTCATCCTGGTTCAGCGTGCCCACTTGGGCTCCGTGTGTCTGGTACATGCACAGAGCTTTCAAGAAGAGGCTGGGATTATAACGGGGCCTTTTAGGCAATCAAGGACATTCAGAAATGCATGCCAGAAATCCAGGTGTGTATCAGCCCCTCTGCTTAGGCAAACCCATGGAAAGCATCCCAGGCCATTTATATTTTGACTTGTAAATAAATTGGCAATTAACAGAACTTTGAGTATCAGCAAAGCAGCAAGTTTCCCTTTCAAATCATACTGTTCTTGTGGTGATATTAAAATTAACTTCTGTCTCTAAAGCTGAGTTGAGAAGCATGGGAATGCAACAATAGGATATCTGCCAGGCTAAGGATGAAAATCATTATGGATAATCTTCCAAGAAGAGCGTTTACAAAAATAGGGAAAAATTGACTAACCTTTTGAATATTGACTTCCTAATCTTTTTTCCTTTGGTGGTCTTAGGGTTGTCTGGAAAACACACCATCAATTATATGTTATGCAAAGAGGTGATGTTATTATTATAAAGCTATGAGTCAGCAATGACTTACCGGATTCTGCCAGGCCAAGGTCATGGTGGCCAAGTATGCAGGTATTTGCATAAGCCCACTCACTTCTGTGAGCAAATACATTGGTACAGGAAGCCTCGCAACCAACTGAGAGTTCGACCTACTGTTTGTTGTTGTGCTAATGGTCTGGTAGACTTACTAAGAAATACAAGAAGAAATCCTTTTATAATTGACAATAGCATTTGCTTTTTAAGATGTTAAGCATATTTTAGCATATTTTTCTAAGTGCATTGTCTTACTTTGGGATACAGAAACGCATCAATATTCAAAGCTCACTTATTCAGCAACCACATCTTAGTTAGCTTTGTTACCCATCTGTCCTTGAGTTCAAATTAATATACATGAACAGCTTTATTGGAAGAATCAGTAAGGGCTCATATCCCTCAGTAATAGGAAGGGCCTATTGATTAATGGGAAGAATGGCTTTCAGAGCTCAAGGTCAAGTGCTCTTTCAGTGGATCTGTGAATCAGAATAATGTATTACATATGGCCTTATAAACTATTCAGTCAATCAGTCGTCCAACAAGTGCTGTTGAACACCGTGAACATACATAAATGTGACAGTGAGGTGGGGGGGGGGGTGCGGAAAATGTAGAGGAAGCAAGACAGGTTACTCTGAGAGTTTGATGATGGTATTCAAGATGGAACAGGGGCAGTTGGCCACGTGTCAGAGATTTCCCATTTATTTGCAGGTCTTCTGCTTGGTTAAATATAGTAGTTACCACCTAACTAAGCTGCACTGACTCTCCCTGGATTAGCCAGACTAAGTAATGCTAGCCATTATAATACCCAGCCTCTCTATATCTTGGAAGTTTGATAACCAAGGGTTTACTTGTCACGCAAGTCACAGTTCATTGGGTATCAGCAGGGGATGCAAGATCCTTCCATCTATTGGCTATGCTTGGCTCTTAGGACCTTCAAGTCCTTAAGTTCATCTTCCTCTGGCCAGTAATGGATGAGAGAGAGAGAATGAATGAACAAGAGAATGAGAATGTATGAAAAGTTTTAAATACCAGGACCAGATTAGAAGTATATCATTTTTGCTCACTTTCAGACACCACAGCTCAATCACCTGATCCCATCTAATTACAAGAGAGTCAATCCAGTGATCTTTAACTCTGCACCCAGAAAGAAAAGGAGAACCAAATTTCTGATGGGCAACAGAAGTTTTTACCACTCCTGTGAATGGTCTCCCAGGCTTCTAAGATGATGGGAAAAAGCAGGAAATAAGGAGGAAAAATTCTTTTGACACATTCTTGAGAATTTCTTCTTAGACATGTTAACTTTCTCCAATGTGCGCACAGCCCACTCTCAATGTTTTAAAGATTCTCCCAGTAGGCACTTGGCCAGTGCACTTCATCTTTCCAGACCTTAGTCACCCCATATATAAAAGTGAGAGATTGGATCAGAATTATTTCAAGTCTTTTGGTTCCTTCACATCCAAAATTCTAGAACTCCTGCTCTGCATTTCCTCCTGAGACAAATAAGCAGGGAGCCAAGGAAGCAATGCCATGAGACCAATAATTTATTTTTTTTTAAGATTTTGTTTATTTATTTGACAGAGAGAGAGGTAGCGAGAGCAGGAACACAAGCAAGGGAAGTTGGAGAGGGAGAAGCAGGCTTCCTGCCGAGCAGGGAGCCGGATGCGGGGCTTAATCCCAGGACCCTGGGATCATGACCTGAGCCAATGGCAGACGCTTAACGACTGAGCCACCCAGGCACCCTGATAATTTATTTTTTATTTTAATTGTAACTTCTCTTCTTACTTCCCAAGCCCAGGCTTCTACAAATTAAACTATACGTAATAGACAGGATTGTTACCAATATAACAGTGATTTTTTTTTTATGGCAAAGTAAAGTTGTTTTGTGTATGGGTGAACAGCACATTCACACATACACACATATATAACGTCCACAAAGATCTCTCTGTGAGAAAGTAATCTTGTTCAAACAGCCTGGCAAAACATGTTCTCCTCCTACTCTCCTGCCCTGTATTAGTTTCACAGTGATAACAAACAGTGCTGTCTCCGTGGCTTTCAGCAACACTTACTTTTTGCTCACTCTATGTAAGGATGGCAGATCAGCTGCAGGTTGGCAGTGGCTCTGCTAGGATTGGCTGGACCCTGCTGGGCTCATCCAGGTTCCACCTGTCTTCTTGTTCAAGAACCCAGACTAAGGGAGCAGCCACCATCTGGGACATCCGGAGGGCATGTGGAGAACAAGAACAAGAAGGCCTCAGCCAAACCATGCCATTGTATTTCGGGCTTCTGTTTGGACACAGCAAAAACAACCACAACCATTCACATTCCACTGGCCAAAGCTTTTCACATGGCCAAGTCCCAATCGTTGAAATGGGATGTGTATTCCTACCACAGTGTGTAGGATTATGTTCAGTGACAATGGATGACGATATGTAATCCTGTGACTGGGAGAGAACAAATATTTGAGGAGTATAATCCAGTCTTCTCACCCCCACCACCTCTATTGAAGTTCTAAATACAACACTTCTCATGGAGAAGTAGTCACTTGACCTCCCTCCTTCTGTGGTGGAAAGTTCTTGGGTTAGAGACAGTTTGGGAAGGAGAAGCAATCAGCAATGGGGAAATGGAGGGATTTAGCAAACATTTATTTAGTCCTCATTATAGGCTGGGCACTGTTTCAAATTCGTTGCCAGGAGTAACTCATCTGATCTTCATCACGGCCCTATGAAGTTGGACCTCGTATTGTTCCCATTTTACAGATGAGGAAGCTAAGGCACAGAGAAGTTAAGTTAAGTGGCCTATGATCACACATCTAGTAAGTGGCAGAAACGGGTTTCCAACCCAGGTAATCTGGCTCCAAAAGCCCTATTCTTAGACACCAAAAAGGGAAGAGAAATGGGAGTGGTCCAGCACCACAGACAAGCTGGTTGCTGGTAAGCTATGCTTCTAGAGGAGACATAATAATAATGTCTGAAAGGAACAGACCTTATTTCAGTAAGACAAGTATTACTGTGTAATAATAATGTTTCCGTAATACTTGTATGTTTTTCAGAATATACACAAAACTGGACATTCTCAGATTGTTGGGATATAGGCCACTGTCCTAGGCACTGCCCTGCATGAATCTCTTCTCTCATGGAGTTTATGCTTTAGTGGAGGCAGGCTCACAATCAACACATAGCTAAGGAAAAAATATCATAGGTCAATGATGGTAAGTCCTGTGGAAAACAATAAAGTAGGACCGGGAGATGAAGAATATGGAGCAGTGCTGGAGATGGGTTGCAATTTAAAGACGGTGGTCAATGAAGGCCTTGCCCATAAGGTGACATTTGAGCAATGGCCCAAAAGAGGTCAAGGGGATCGGTATTTGATGAAAGAATGAATGAATGTTCAAGCAGATCTAGCTATCCCTGTAAGCCTTTAAAAAATAAATAAATAAATAAAAATTAAAAACCAAACCAAACCAAAAGACCCAATTACTTATTACTTATGCCCAACCCAGCCACCCTCTGCCCTGGTGTCTCTCAAGCTTAGGTGCTGGCCGAGCCCTGCTCCTTCTCTCTCCCTTGGCTGCAGCCACTCCCATTCCACCAAAGGATTTCCTGCAGGACAGAAGGGGACACAACCGTTAACTCCTCTTTAAATGGCCAATGGATTTTTTCTGATTGGGAATATGCAGGGATCATGTGGTGGTGGCTGTTCACATTGTTCTGGGGGGTGGGATGGAAGGAGAGGGCTTGACGTGGGCTGTTATTAGTATGTCTACACATGCGTGCGTCTAAGACAAGGCTGAGCATGTTTTGCTCAACAGGATAGTGAGCCAGAGATGACAGAGCTAATAGAATTGCTCAGTAATGAGCAATGAGCAAATGAGAAGGTGTGAAGCCTTTAGTGGTGTGCAGCAGAGATTAAACCCGGCTGATATCAAGAATGCAAAAGGAAAAGACAGTATCTGATTTCCTGCTCTCTGACTTCTCTAGGAATGAGAGGGGTCAGATCAAGAGGAGCCAGAACCTGCAAACCGGTCATCCCCGCAAGAAGAGCCAGAGAGTGGAGAGGGAGGAGGAGAGGGATTGCACTAGAGGGAAGGGGGCAGGCAGCCAGCTGAGCTGTGACGACTGGGCATTGGGCAGAAAGCCAGGATCTGCTGGGCCTGGTCATGGGAGAACTAGGGCCTTCACAGTTGACGGCAGAATCACAGAACCAGGGCACCGGGTGGGACCCATGCAAGACTTCCTTGGGCTTCTCTCACTGGACAGACATTCGTCCCAGCGCCTACAGATAGGGCTCCAAGGGCCCCAGCCTTGGGAACCTACCGGTAGAGGTAGCCAGGCAGATCAGTGCGCTCTCCAAGCTGTGTGAATAGACAGACGCTAAAACCTTTTATCACAGAAGCCCCAGGCTAGGGAGAAGGCACACTTAGGAGAGTCAAGCTAGGCTGAGGATTTGTTTGTTTTTTTCATTTCTTTAGGCTATGGTTAAGTTTTTGTGTTTGTTTCGTTTTTATTTTGGTTTGTGTACCATATTTAGAAAACTGATTAAACAATCTGCCCCCCCATCTCGGATGCAGTTGTCAGCCAGAAGGAACAAATTAATACTTTGAACATTAACATGCAGAACCAGCAATGGGCACTGCCTGAGCAGGGGAGGAGGGCCTTCTGAAGTCAGCACAGGAGAGGGGAGCAGAAGAGGAAGACAGGGAACTGTCTCCTTGAGAGGAAAATGGAAGAAGGGAACGAGGCTGGGCTCACGGGGCATCTCCCAGTCAGAGGGGATGAAGTTTGACTCCCATGTCCTCCTCTCACGTGGGAGAGCATCGAGTCCAGAGCTGGACCCACGTTGCGGGTGTGCCAGAAATGTTTAACAACTGCCCCTGAGAAAAAAAGAAGAAACAAGAAATCCTGATTTGTAGCATTTGCCAATTCCCGTGGTACAAACACTCCCACTGTGGCTGATCTCAGGCTACCAACATGACGCCACGCGGCTTCCAGCATTCTGAAAATTTCAACAATTGCCTCCTGGTCTGAGCCAGCCTCAGTGCAACCTGCAGAGAGTCCCCTTGATGTCACAGTTTCTGACACGCTGAGCCATCCTCACAGAAAATTCCCTCAGGTCTCAGGAAAATGCCCTGTCTAGGCCCAGAGGGTTGGAGAAGCAGCCAACTCTACCTTCACCACCACTATCTTCCCTCCCCACCTCTTTGCCTAAGAACCAGCCAAGTGCTTGCTGAAAATGCCCCTTCTGGGACAAACTTGTAACCGGTAGATAAATAAGTCCTAGAGATCTAATGCGGAGCCTGGTGACTATAGATGACGTTGCTGTGTTATAAACTTCAAAGTTGCTAAGAGACTAGATCTTAATTGTTCCATCAACGGGGCGTGATGGAGGTGTTAACTAACACTACGGTGGTAATCATATTGCAGTATGTAAATGTAGCAAATCAACATGATGTACACCTTAAACTTATACAATGTTATATGCCAGTAATATTTCAATGATTTTTTTTAATTTTAAATGCCACTTTCTAGGTCCTGCCCTCTAAAACTTTTGGCCCATTATATCTGGGATGGGCAGTGGTGCTTAGAACACTCTAGAAGCAGTGATCCAGGAACACCCATTCCTATTGACGGACCATCCCTGCATCCCCATGGCACCCAGCCCCAGAGCCACCTCTGGGTAGGGGGAGTGTGCTGAGGGAGCCCTTTATCAGGTAGAGGGCCCCTTTAAAGGGCACAGAACCCACAGCCCCAAGGGCTTCTGGTGGCCATGGCAGGGTGGTTAACAGTACAGATCTCAGAGCCCAACTGCTGAGCTCGTCCCCTTCCATACAGTGCTCACTGGCTGTGTGACCTTGGACAACTCATGGAGCCTCTCTGGGCCTGAGTGTCCTCATCTGTAAAATGGGCATATTAGTAATAGTCCTTGCATCTCAGGTTTGTTATGAGGGGAAGGCATGTAGTGTATCCTGTGTAAGGGTTTGCCCATTTTCTCACCACACATTTTTTTTTTAAAGATTTTATTTATTTATTTGAGAGAGAGAATGAGAAAGAGAGAGCACGAGAGGGGGGAGGGTCAGAGGGAGAAACAGACTCCCCGCTGAGCAGGGAGCCCGATGCGGGACTCGATCCCGGGACTCCAGGATCATGACCTGAGCCGAAGGCAGTCGCTTAACCAACTGAGCCACCCAGGCGCCCCTCACCACACATTTTTAAGCACGCTGGAGGCTTTTAAGATAAGGTTGTTGGCCCAAACCACTTACCCCTTTGAGCTTCGGGGTTCTTATCTTTGAAATGGGAGCAATGATGTAGTAGTCATAGTAGCAGTAGGAGGAGTAATTATAGTAGCTTCCCTGCCCACTGCCCAGGATTATTGTAAAAATAACATGTGATAATGATGAGAAAGTGCAAAGTGCTTTGTAAACTATAACTCACCATGTAGACAAGACGTTTGTCAACTGATGTTTGATGTTGTTAGTAATTTGAGGCAGGACTCAGAGTCTAAAGACCGGATTCCCGCTTTTGCTCTGCCTTCTACACTGAGTGATGGCGGACAGAGCCCGTTACCTCTCCCAGCCTCAGTTTCCTCTCCCGTCAAACGGAGCCTCTTAGCAGAGGCATGACATGTGTCAGGTGATGCTGTGCCAGTTAGTGCTCCCCCACCTTCGCTTCACACTGGAATGTGCCGGAGGGCCTTTTAAAAATGCCTGCGTTCAGGTGGGTCCAACCCTCAACCAATGAAGCAGAATCTCTAGTGAGAAGGCACAGGAATGGGTACTTTTAAGAAGTCGCCTATTTTGTCCTAATGCGAATCCTGGATTGAAAACCACTGATTTCTGGGGCGCCAGGGTGGCTCAGTCGGTTAAGCCTCCGACCCTTGGTTTCCACTCAGGTCATGATCTCTCAGGGTCGTGGGATCGAGCCCCGCATCGGGCTCCGCGCTCAGTGGAGAGTCGGCATGAGGATTCTCTCTCCCTCTCCCTCCCATTCTGTCTCTCTCTGAAATAAGTCAATAAAATATTTTAAAAGGAAACTCACTAATTTCTGTGGAGCAGCGATGTAAAACACAATTTACAACGTAGGGTGTTTTTAAAAATGTTTTCAGCTGATTGATGATCTCATGAGAAACTACTCTGAAAATCAGGCCAGCGTCTATTTTGCGCCTTCTGCCCGAAGCGTGCCCTTGCCGGGGAGGATTGCAGCCCCCCCGCGTGCTCTGGCCTTCCAGCCAGGCAGGCCGTGTGAGACCCAGCCTCCCTCAAGTCCGAGATGCCGCTGGGGTGCCGCTGGGGTGCCGCTGGGGTGCCGCGGGAGGGGAGTTGGCGTGCGCGACGCCTCCAGCCGCCCGGACACGTTCGGCGCTCCGCGTTATTAAAAGTGAGTCCGGTGCAGAGGTGCGTGCGCGGCAGTGGGGCAGCTTACCCCGCTTGGGTCAGGAGCCGGGAGATCTTCCTACTGAAGTGCCGTGTGCGTGCGGGACCAATGCAGGGTCGGCTCGGATTTGGACAAACGCTGCCTCCGCCCACCCTCTGGCTCCCAGGGCTCGGCGCGCCCACCCGGCGGCCTCCCAGCAGCGTCTCCACCACGTGCCCCCTCGGTGGCCCCTCTGGGGCTCCTGGAAGAGGGGGGCGGGAGGCTGTCTGAAATCAGAGGTGGGCGGTTTCTATCAGCCCCTGCATTGTTTCTAATAACTCTCACACAGCCATGGTGTTCTGACGGCGCCGCCGGGCTCTCGTGGGATGGTCATTTATAGAAGTCGTTCCCTTGTGGAAAGTGCCAGACGTTTCCCACCAAAGGATGTAGGGAATAAGATGGACAAGTGTTTGAGAAGCAATAAAACGTCCACTTGATCATTGCAGTGATAAAAAATAATAATAACGGATGGTCACATGAGCAAGGATCCCGCGGTGAAGGTTCCCTGGCAAATGTGTAAATATGCTGTCGGCGCTCCGGCCACAGAAACAGGTCTTCCCTGCAGCCGCTCCCCTTCCCCCCCCCCCCCCGCAGGGTTCCCCTGAGCACCGCATCCCCAGCTCTCTGTGCCTGCGTCAAAGAGCAGCTACCCCGTTCTCGCTAAAACCTCTTCCCTCCCTTCTGTCAAAGACAGAAAACTAAGCCGGCTCCGTCTAGTGTTAGGTAACACAGGAACACAGGACCAGTTCTCTTGTATGCAGAGTTTCATCCCATATCTTATTAGGTTCTTGTTGGGCTTTTTCACCTTTACGGCTTCAGGGATTCACTCGGTCACGCTACAGGCAGTCACTGACCATTGACTTTGGTCAAAGTTTATATAATGCTCTTAATCTTGAGCCTTAATCTCAGCCCTCTGCAGCTCTCCCCACCCTGAGCAGATTATGGCTTGTTTTCCAGACTGAAAGTTGGCATTCTATATTGGCAAGACAAGCCAGACTCTTGGAAATCCAACGGGACCTATGGGGTTCTCTCCCTGTTATTTTAGCCTCAGGCCATCTAACCAGGGTGGAATCGCAGGTAAGGAGACCCGGTGGCCAGACAACCCCAACCAGGCAGACCCCAAAGGAAGCACCTATTACAGTTCCTAACGCTTAAAACCAGGGATGAATACATGTAAAATTTGTTTGCAAGAAATAAGACTTTTTACATTTTTAGGACAAGAGAGACATTTGAAATTTGATTATACCCATTATGAGCCTTTAGCAACTTGATTTAAATTGAATGACCCAAGGGGTTGGATGGGGTAGGTAGTTTAGAGTGTGCAACCTGGGGAGGCGGAGGCATTTGGAAGGATTCCTGGAAAAGCAACTAGAAGGTCCCCAGAGAACAACATACTGGCTTCCTCACAGGAGCCGTTACTAAACCAGGAGACCCAGTAGAAGAGAGTGCTTGATGGTGCCTAGATGCCCCAAATCTCTGTTGCCACTAAGATTTCTATTTCCAAGTATGTCTCAGAGGGAGTGATGGCAGGTAGAGAAAGGCTTCTAGAAGTTGTCCATGAGGCGGTGTCCAGCGGGCACGTGGGAAACCAGCTGTGGCCAGGAGGGACGGGCGAAAGCTGGTCTCTTCAGGGCTCATCAAACAACACCCAGTCATTCCAAACGTCTCAAAGGGGCCTCTGGATGTTCTTCCCTTGATCTGTATAAATCGTAAGATTTAAAAGAAAATATATGCCATGTGTTTCCAAGAATTTACAGTTAGTTCATCAAGTCTGTTGTTTTCTGAGAGTTTTTTTGGAGTCCCAACAAGACTAATGAGCCTTTTGCAAATGTCGTTAAAAAATGTTTTCTTCTCAGAAGGACATTTAGAGGCTTTGAAATTTGTTCCAAGGGTAAAAATAATAGTATTAATAATAGATTGCTCAAAACTCTCAACACGTGCAGGTTCAAAATTTATTTAATACTCCCAAACCAAGAGACATGAATTATTACTGGGGTTTGTCATTGCTTGAGAGAGGAGAAAGAAAGCACAGGGAGGTTCAGTAGAGTTCACTGTGTGGTTCACAGTTATGCCCATAGCCCAGCAAACTTCTTGCTCAGCCTACACTTTCAGAGAAAGCCCCCCACGTAATTCGGCATCCATGAGGCCAGGTTGATTTTGTACTGAGGCGACTTACTGAGCGGCTGACTTTTCAGCCTGCTTTATTTTTGGCTGGTCGATCAAAGCCCTCCCAGGATGGTTCTCTCGTAGGGCATGCAATCTGTGTCACGTAAAATGGGTGATATATGGTTAAGTGACCACAGGGTGGAAAGAGGACACTTTTTCTTGGGGGCTCTGCGCACAAGAGCGGCGGCCCCGCGGCTGCCCGTGAACGTTGTCATCTGGTGACCTCTGGTGGTAGAATTTTTCCTAGCATGTGTGCATGGATGCTTCTGAGCCAAGCCATCCAACCATGTTACATTTTCCTACATTCCTTTCCTCCTGTTTTGTCATTCACATTAAGCAAGGAGCAAGGATCAGTTGCAAACACCCAGAATAAAGTGGGGCGTGTGCCTGGCCAGAGTGTTACTTTACAAAAGTTGCCCGGTGCCTTCTCTTTCAGTGAACGTCTGATACATTTCCTGTAGAAAGAGAAAGGAGCCAAAATGAAGGAAAGTGTGGCATCCACAGCTGTTTTCATTTTGCTACTTTTTCTCAACACCAGTCTCCTGAATGGTAAGTAAGGGACTGTCCTGCTCTCTTTAATTCCCTGGGGTGTTTCTCAAGAGGGTGGAGAGTCCATCTCATCCTGCAGTTACAAGAGATGAAAATGTCATTGGCTGCTACTAAATTATCTGCAACATTTTTGGCATTAAAATCAATGCAGAAATTAATGCAAAAGAGTGAATGCAAAAGCGTGTCCCTGTGCTCTGCCTTCTATCCTCACCCCGGGACTATAGCGAAGCATCTCGTATGAACGACAAGACCAGAGTCTCAGTCCAGCTGCTGTCAGCTGCTACTAGCTATGTGACCTTGAGCCAATCACCTAATCTCTCTGGGTTTCCACATTTTCAAAGTGAGGACTATGATGTTCCCTCCACCTGCGATGAATAGTGTACGTGGAAAATCTTTGAAAAACAGTAAAGAGATAAAAGGGATTGCTGTTATATGGTGGGAAACATGTAGCTAACTCTATTATCTGGGCTAATGGGAGAAATGAAGTTCACAGCTAGAGTGTGCATGCTGGCGTATGTACATTTCTGTGCGCCCAGCTCTGTGCATCTTTGAGTGTGGATACTTTTGAATATACTTCTGTGTGTATTAACTTCTCTATGTGTATCTGATTGCAAATGCTTCTCTGTGTATACCAGTGTGTGTGCCTCCATGTATGTGTATATTTCCATGTATGTTCCCAAGTGTACTTCGGAGTATGCAGCTGCAAAGATGTCGGGGCGAGGGGGCTGTGCATGTGTGTGTTTGTGAGGTGGGCTCTAATGTGGACATAAGTGTGTACGGTACCTAGGTGGTTGTCCCTCTGTGTGCATTTTATAAAGATAGTGAGACAGTCCATTGATTTTCACTGTCTCTGCTAAAGTGAGTGAAAGGAACATTTGACTAGTTGTAATTTCACAACTGTGCTCTCCTCTCCTGAATTTCCTAGAGGTACCATGAATAACCAGTGAAATGTGAAAAAGATAAGCTTCCAGAGAGAGAAAAAAGAGAGCAGAGATCAGCATAATCCATAGAGAAACTTTTAAGTACTCAAAGAATCAACAGTTGCCTTAATTGGCTTCTGAGGATGCTCATTATTGAGCCATAGGGTTTGGGTTTGGTCTTTTTTTTTAAATTTTCTTTCTGTCCCACATGCTCGTCCCCAGCCACAACAAAACACAACAAACAAATCACTTCAACCTGTGACATTATCCTAAAGAAATTTTCCCTGGAGCATAAACAATGTTACAAATTTTGGCAGACCTAACCCCAGGCTGGCTGGCATGGAGTTTTAAGGTTTCCTATAATTCTTTGATGGTTTTCAGGGTGGCTGGGAGCTAGAGGGTAGCTTAGCCCACACTGACACGATCAGCCTGCTGTCCTCAGCCCCAGCCTGTGCACTGCATCATATCATTCCATGACTTTCTGGCCAGTTTTGCCTGGTGTCCCCTCTTCCCATGCATGTTCTCCTCCAAACTTACTCTTTCTGATCTGGTGCTCAGAGAGAAGTTCTGGCCAGGAACCAGTGGGAAGGGGTGGGGGGAGACAAGTATAAGAGAAAACAGAGAGAACACCCCTGAATTGCTGAGACTGACACCTTTCAAAAGCTCTCCTCTCTGCTGCTGATTTTCTGAACTAAACAGTCAGTCATCCAACTCGGCCAAAAGGAAGATCACCTGGGGTTAGTTATGTGGATGGGCAAAATGGGGGTCCTGCCTAGCAGCACAAGGCAAATGCCCAGGGCCACCCTTTTCCTCTTTGGATCTGACAGACAAGGAAGAGGAGAGGGGGCCAGGTCATCAAGAGCTTTGGGGATTCAGCAACTGAAAAACCCCATCCTTTTGACATCGTACTTTCCCCATCACCTTATTCAGACCTTCTAGCTTCCAGCTGGGTTGAGATATGGCTCTTGGATAATAATGGTAGCTGGTAACCAGAACAGCTAGCCACTCCCCCACCTCTTACCATGCCTCCCCCCACCAAAAAGAGCCAGAGAACTACAAGGAAGCCCTTTGCCAACTCACCACAAAAGAACCCAAGGAGAAAGAGGGAAATATAAGACAAAAAGGACTAAAAAACAAGAATCGGAAATGGGGGCAGGAGAATGAGGAGATAGACGGTGAGGCTGGGTCAGAGGTCCAAGCCAAATGGAATCAAGGAAAAGTGAAGGGAAACAGGAAGGAAAGGAGAAGATAGGGGAGGGGAGGGGAGCAGCCAAAGGAGCGTCAGTGATGCAGAGAAAAAAAAAACAGAAGGTCCCAGATGGAGTTAATTGTGTGGGAATGGCAGAAAAATGGAGAGTCATGAGCAGATGGAGAAGTGCCAGAGAGCACTGTGTCAGCAAAGTGTCCCAGGATGCTTGTGCCTGGGGCAGAATTCTTTTCATGGTCACCCTTCTGCTATGGGAGGATGTCAGCTGCATAGACTCTGGGATTGCGGAAGGGCCACATACTCTTCAGTCCACATGCATCCAGCTCACCCTTCATGTTCACTCTGTTGGAATTTTACAGTTAGTGACCCATCCTAGTTAGTGGCCATCTCTACCTCACAGGACACACACACACACAGCTCTCTCTCTCTCAGTCCTGCCAACATCGGGACAGCCCACAGAGGAATGTTGCTGGCATTTCTGAGCACCCCACCCTTAGGCCCCCTCACACCTCATCACTGACCTTGTCCCATCAGTCTGCTTCTGTCACCAGCAGGAGGGTCCAATGGTTGAATGCACCTTGTTCCTAAGTGACTTCTGGCTTTTTCTAGGACAATCACCTCCTGGAAAACCTGAGATCTTTAAATGTCGTTCTCCTGAAAAGGAAACATTCACCTGCTGGTGGAAACCTGGGGAAGACGGAGGACTTCCTACTAATTACACGCTGATGTACCACAAGGAAGGGTAAAAAGTTCTCTTCTCTCCTATCAACTGCCACGTGACTGCTCTCAATCTCCCGGCCTAAAGTTAGAGTTACCACACTCCCCTGGATTGGCATGAGTAAGGATCCTACCACCGGGGAAA
This sequence comes from Leptonychotes weddellii, assembly GCF_054177405.1. Taxonomy (NCBI): domain Eukaryota; kingdom Metazoa; phylum Chordata; class Mammalia; order Carnivora; family Phocidae; genus Leptonychotes; species Leptonychotes weddellii. The sequence continues at coordinate 25,057,008 of NC_138375.1, read as the reverse complement.
AGAACTTCACTGCCCATGCCTACACTCTCCTGTTAATGTCCTTGACGAGCTCTCTCCATGTATATAAGGTCATCCGCTACCCCAGCAATATAGTACAGCATTATTCCCAGTGTCTGTCCCAAGGTTAGGTTGTATCCCAAGGTCACATATGGATCTTTCCTAAATGCTAGTTACTTTTAGATGTAAACCTTGTGCCATTTGTTACTTTTGCAATCTCAGAGGATTATCATGTAATCCTTTTGACCAAGAAAGAGCCCTATAAGCCAGGAGAGGTAAGGATTTTTTCCTTAGCATTTGCTGATCCAGGATCTCTGATCTTCCAGAGGGCATATTTGGAGCTAAGGTTGCAGTGAGGGCTAAACAAGGTCATCTCTGGGTGAGGATCTTGTTTTGCTCACAATGAAACCATCCTGGAAAGCCCAGGAGGGCTGTATCCTTCCTCAGTGAAAAAAGCATTTACCGGTTGCAACAGCTGACCCACTTCCCAAAGACGGCACTTTGTTGTACACAACGCTGTCATCCCTTCTGGGACCTGGAGGAATATCATGTAAATAGAGTTCAGGAACTCAAACTGACAACCAAAATGAAATAAGCCTTCACACCTTGTGCTGTGTCTTGCGTTGAGGCCCTGACGTCTACATGTGAGCAGCCTAATGAGGCCACCTGGTCCTGAAATAGCTCCTTTCTTAGTCATGTTACTCTGTTGCTGACTTAGGGCAATCTGGAATATACTGATGGCAATGCTTACCCTCTTTCATCTTTTTTTAATGAAACGTAATTCAACACATATGCGCAATAAAGGGTACGTCGTGCATGGCCCCCGGGATGTATGTACCAGGGAGAGTCACATTTCCTGAGATGACCAGCAGCAGTTCCCTGGGTAGGGCGGCGCCTTGGCCATCGAGAGCTCAAGCATTTGTTGGCAGGGGGCATATATCCCAAAGCCCACAAAAACCTATCGAAGGGAGGTGTTGATGAGCAGCAGAGTCACTGAGGACCTCACGTAACCCTTCCACCATCTCCGGCACCCTCTTTCTTGTCTCACCCCCGGCTGACATGGGCAGGACACAGAAGTTTGGGGAGTTGTTCCTCACTCTGGTTCTTGCATCCCAAATGTCTGATCCCCAAAAGCCAGTGTTACTAATCTACTCAGGAGATTAAACTCTGTTTACTACTTTCTTATTCACTGCTAATTACTCATTGCAGAGAGACAATCACACACGAATGTCCAGACTACATAACCAGTGGCCCCAATTCCTGTTACTTCAACAAGAAGCACACCTCCATATGGACAATGTACATCATCACAATAAATGCCACAAACCAGATGGGAAGCAGTTCCTCAGATCCACGTTATGTGGACGTGACTTACATAGGTAAGGGGAAGGGTGACAGGTAAGGAATGTGTTATTCAGTTACTGATTTACCAATAGTCAAACTCAATTTGAGTCTTCTTGGCTTTTGGTTGCATCCCCAAAAAGAAAGATCAGAAATTTTACAATATCCTTCTCAACTGAGTTTCTCAAACCAATTTTTATCAAGTCATTCATGGCAATAGGACTGGCACGTGGGATCCTTATGCTTCTGTGCTTTCCCTTAACCCTTCTTCTCATCCTCTTGCATCCAGAAGGAATGTTCTGCTTATGCGTCCCTTATCACTCCTTCCCTCCAGCCCTCCTCCTGCAACCGATGTCCCCTTCTCCCTTACTTTCTCTCTCCCGATGGAACACAGAGCTGCTCCATGGAGTAGCAGCTCCTAGAAGGTGTTCGTCTGCTTCTGCACCCACAGAGATTGCGCCAAACCGATTTCCCCCAAATTCAATTCTCAATATACCTGTGCTTCTTAGCAACTGGAGCTATTATTTTAAAAATAAATAATTTGAGGAGTAAATACTACTACTTGAACAACAGGCTGAAGGCCAAGATCACAAGTACAACGTTTGGAGAAGTCATTAGCAAAGTAAAACAAAGTCAACCCAAACGCTGCTTCTGGCTTTGCATGATCAACAGTGAGCTGCAGGGCAATTAGGCATCACTGTAGTGGCCTGGACGGTGTGGCAGGGGTGACAAAGGGAATCTTAGGACAAGAGATGGCTTGGCCAGGCCGGGGTTCAGCCTTCATCTTGGGTAATAATCTAGGGAATAGCTAATTAGGTTCATGTTTACCCAAGTCTTCTGGATTTACCTAACACCACTCAGCAAGGAAAATCAGATTAGGATTCTGAAGTGTTCACTTGCATATCATCCCAATGGCATGTTATCAGTGGTTTATCCTTAAAAACTAGAAAAGCTTCCAACACCAACCAGTACACACTTAAATAATTTCTCTTGCAGCAAATCATTGGAATGAGCCTGGGGGTGGAAACTGAATGTGATCTTAGTTTAAGAAACTCAGAAAGGCAATCCCAGTGGCAAGTAGGAATAAAATAAATTCTAGTCATATAAATTACTGGAGATACAAAGTCTTGAAGATGCTAAATGCCAAATAATTCCTTTGTCGTGGGCTCTCTCTTACAGATTTAACATATGAGGGCAAAACAGCAAAAGCAAAAGAAGTTCTGAAATGAGCCATTGCTACAATGAATGTAGTCACAAAAAACGGAATCACTAGAGAGTAGTGCATTTAAAAAGTGAAATCGATGAGGGCATCAATTTCACATGAGCTGTGGAAAACAAATTCTCTGGTGAAAAATTGTTGGGCTGTATTTTCCAAAATAATGGAAGAAGGGTTTATGGAACTCTCATATCACCCTACATCATACAGTGTTGATGACAGGAATTCTATGTTGATGCCATAGAATTCCTCTAAAAATCAGTGTTGGGTGCCTGGGTGGATCAGTCAGTTTATGCCCAACTCTTGATTTCAGCTCAGGTCATGATCTCAGGGTTGTGAGATGGAGCCCCATGTCGGGCTCTGAGCTGGGTGTGGAGCCTGCTTGGGACTCTCTTCAAAAAAAAAAAAAAATTTTTTTTTTTTAATCAGTATTAACCACAGTACATTTTCCATCAGCCTGAGTCTCATCCAGTGATAACCCGCAGTTCAGAATGACAATATTGACAGATAATCTCTCAGAAATAGATTTTGTTCTTGTTCTTGTTCCTACTGCCCTTGAATTACATTTAGCAATGTTGAAGATGCTTGAAAGCAGTGATTCTCAACTCGGGGCTATGTTGCCTCCCCCAGGATATTTAGCAATGACGGGAAACATCTCTGATTATCGCAACCGAGGGAAGAGCTCTCAGGATATTATGGACATTTAATGGGTAGAGGCCACAAATGCTGCTAAGCAGCCTCCAGTGCTCAGGACGGCACCCCACCCACCCACCCTAACCCACCAATGAAGAAGAGTCTGGTCCAAGATACATAATGCTGAGGTTGAGAAACTGTGCTTTCAAGGATTCATCCTAAACATTTTGCTGGCAGTTTTGTACCAGTGGTTTTTGATCAGAGGCATTTCTCAGTATACAGATGATGTTTGTTTAGTAAGTACATATAAAATGATCTTTCTTAGGCATTTACTTATTAACATATAAGCATTAGGATTAGTGGCGAATGTTCTAAAGTTCACTTTTTTAGACAACTGTAGGTTATAATGCCAAATATACTACAATTACACTCACATCCCCCCCTGGCATGGAGACTGACTTGAGGAGGTAATAAATGAATCAAGAAGATATTACTGACCAGCAGGACTGAGATTAGGGTAAGACAAGCTGGTACCCAAGGCACTCTTCAGGGCTACTCACAGACCTGTACTTAAAGGAACCTGAGAGTAAGCGCCTCCTTATTTTTGTGTGTGTGGCATAATACACATAACATAAAATTCACCATTTTACCCATTTTAAAATGTGAAATCCGGTGGTATTAGTTCATTCACACAGTTATGCAACCATCACTATCTAGTTCCAGAACACTTTCACCACTCCAGATGGAAACTTCATACCCATTAACCAGTTACTCTGGATTCCCCGCTTTATCCCAGCCCCAGAACAACCACTAGTCTGCTTTCTGTCTCGATAGATTTGGCTATTCTGGAATCATATAGTATGTGGCCTTTTGTGTCTGCCTTCTGTCACTTAGCATAATGTTCTCAAGATTCCTCTATGTTCTAGCGTGTATCAGTATTTCCTTCCCTCTGTGGCTGAATCATGTTCCATGATATAGACATTATTTATCCATTCATCAGTTGATGGACATTTGGGTTGTTTCCACCTATTGGCTCTTCTGGATAGGATATTATGGACATTTAATGGGTATTATGAACACTCAGGTACAAGTTTTTGTTTGAACACCTGCCTTCAATTCTTTTGGGTATATACATAGGAGTGAAGTTGATGGGTGACATGGTAATACCACATTTAACTTTCTAGGTAACTTCTAGACTTTTTTCTACAGTGGCTGTACCACTTTACATCCCCATCAACAATGGACGAGGGTTCCAATTTCTCCAGTGTCCTCACCAACACTTATTATTTTTCACTCTTTGAATTCTAGCCATGCTAGCGGGTATGAAATGGTATCTCGTTGTGGTTTTGACTTGCATGTCTCAATGACTTTTGAGCCTCTTTCCTATGCTTCTTGGCCATTTGTGCCTTCTTAAATTTTGCATCTTGCTTGCTTCAACCTAACCCCAGTTCTGCTGACCAGCACCTGATATCAAATGCCGAGAGTCTCATAACCACAGTGGAGTGAAACAGTAGAGAGAGCCGCCTCTAAGTCATACGGTTCTGTGTGCAGATACCACTTTTACTAAATGTGGAGTTTCTTTCCTGTCTACAGTTGAACCAGACCCTCCTGTGAACCTAACTTTGGAATTAAAACAGCCAGAAGACAAAAAACCATATCTGTGGATGAAATGGTACCCACCCACCCTGGTTGACGTTAGATCTGGTTGGCTCACACTCCAGTATGAAATTCGGTTAAAACCTGAGAAAGCAACTGAGTGGGAGGTGAGTCAACTAGAAGCTTTTGGAAAGAAACAGGTCCTTGGCAAAGATGAAGCCCTCGCAGCTGAGAATAAGTCATTCCTCCTCATTTTGGGGTAACCCTGTTGCCCTCTTGATGCTGATGTGACCCACCCCAACGTGGAAGGGCCTCCTCCCCTCCACTGGGATTGATGGGGGTCGTCTTCATACTCACCCAAAGCTAGCTCCTTGCACTGAACAGGTCTTCCACCAGGTATCCAACCCACCTCCCTCAGGATATCTGAGATTGAGACACTTGTGAGTGTACTTACGTGGCACTAAGTAGGAGGAAAAAGTCTCAGTGTAACCAGTCCATGATCAATGGTATTTTTATTCACTTGCAAATACTTCAATGTAAGGAAGAAATAATGCAGTAAATTACAGGCATTATAATAGTCTACTCTTAAATATTTTAGTATATGTTTCTTTTATTTTTATTTATTTTTTTTATTATTATGTTCAATTAGCCAATATATAGTACATCATTAGTTTTTGATGTAGTGTTCAATGATTCAATAGTTGCGTATAACACCCAGTACTCATCACAACACATGCCATCCTTAATACCCATCACGCAGCTACCTTATCCCCCACCCCCCTCCTGGTTTGTTTCCTGGAGTCCAGAATCTCTCATGGTTTGTCTCCCTCTCTGATTTCTTCCCAGTCGGTTTTCCTTCCCTTACCCTGTATATGTCTCTTTTAAAAAGAGAACATTTGAGGGGTGCCTGGGTGGCTCAGGCAGTGAAGTGTGTGACTCTTAATCTCAGGGTTGTGAGTTCTAGCCCCACACTGGGCATGGAGCCTGCTTAAAATTTAAAAAGAAAAAAAGGGAACATTTGGTTTCACCCATATGTGGAATTTAAGGAACAAAACAAATGAACAAACAAAGAACAAAGAGACAAACAAAAAAACAGACTCTTAAATACAGAGAACAAACTGGTGGTTGCCAGAGGGCAGGTAGGCTGGAGGATGGACGAAATAGGTGAAGGGGATGAAGAGTACACTTACTGGGATGAGCACTGAGTTATGTATACAATTGTTGAATCATTATATTGTACACTTGAAACTAATGTAACACTTGTATGTTAATTATGCTTCAATTTTAAAAAAGATACTCTCAAACCCATTAGCGATGATAATGCAAATTTTTTAAAACGGGAACATTTCCAAACATAGCCAAAATAATAGGATGACACTTAGAAAATTAATTAAAATTTCTTAATAACATTTAATAGCCAGTCCATATTTTAATTCCCCCAATTGCTTCCCATCCAAGTACTAACCAGGCCCGACCCTGCTTAGCTTCCGAGATCAGATGAGATCCGGCGCATTCAGGGTGGTATGGCCGTAGACTCCCCCAATTGCTTCAAAAAATATCTTTAACAGCTAGTTTGTCCAAACCAGAATCCACTCCAAGACCACACGTTGTGGCTGGTTGTTCTATTGTTTCCATCTCAACGTGCTCAGATGATGTCCCATCTTCTGCATTTGTCTGATGAGTTCTCTGTGAGGTCATTTGGCTAATTTCTCTGCCCCTGTATTTCCCGTAACCAGACAATTAGATCTAAAAACTTGATCAGATTCAGGTTGAACAATTTTTAGCAAGAGTACTTCAGAGGTGATATTAGATCCTTCATGCCAGGAGATGGAAATCATCTGGTTAACCCACCAGAAATGACTCTAAGGCCAACTCTGGAATCAGAGAGGTGACAACCTGATCCCTCAATTGTAAAGTTATGTTTCTCTTGTATGCTATTGTTTCAACAAACTTGAAGGCCTGGTTCTCTTTCACCTAGGGGCTTTATACTAATTGGTAATCCTTGAATCAATAAAATTATTAGGGTTGACAAAATAACCAATAACCATTTTTCAATTGTATTCACCGGCTGTCCTCCACAGACTAGAATTTAGAAGGGGGTAGAGGATAGGGAGCAGAATATTTGACTCTATGTCGATAGTGTTCCCCATGGAGAGTTAGAAAACCCGTTAATTTTTGTGTGAGCAATGCGAGGAGGAAAAAATGAGCTAGGAGGGTGAAATGATGAGAAGAACAGAGATTTATCTACAAAATTGAATCTGCTGGCCTCGGTTCTCCAATAGTTTATTATCTAGAGGAAACGTCTATGAAGAAATGTAACACAAGTCAGAGTGACTTCTATCTTCCTTGTTTGTCCCTAGACTCATTTTGCTGGGCAGCAGACTCAGTTTAAGATTCTCAGCTTATATCCAGGACAGAAATACCTTGTCCAGGTTCGCTGCAAGCCAGACCATGGATTCTGGAGTGAGTGGAGCCCAGAGAGCTCCATCCAGATACCTAATGGTGAGTGTCTTGCCTCCCCTTTGCCTATACTCCAAAATATTTCTAAAACAAAATGAATCTAGTAAGTTTGCATGTAGTAACTACTAAGAGAGAAACTATTTTAGGCCTTGGCCAGAAGAATAAATAGAGGTGGGTTTATCATCTCTCCATCCAATACAAAGACACCTGGAAGTGTAGCACTGCTCCCTAGGTCACTGTCAGTGAGGACCAGTTTCCAGGATAAGGCTACAAATGCGGACTTGGCAGGTATCAGAGGGCTTAATGGTCAGCCATTCTGCCCTCCCCATCTGCCCTATCCCTCTAATTCACTCAAGGTCATCATCTAGTTGTCCCAAAATTTGTAAGGTGGTATGCCATCTCAAAGGCATGAACCAATTTTCAGTCCATGAGGTCGATTACATCTTGACCCTTGTATGAAGGTACAGTGTATAAGAGGCGCTCGGTTCTAAGTGCCATTAAACATGGCAGCCTGTGCTCCACAAGAGAATGATTTATCTTGCTTTTCTAAAGTATGTTATGGTTTATAAAGTCTTCACCTTGTTTGGCCCTTCCAACCCTCTCAGGTCTTCAGAGAGAATAGGATTAGCATTAGGAATCAAAAGTGAGGAAAATGAAGCTCAGTGAAGTTTGAGGTCTTACCCAGAACCCCATGGCAAAGCCTAGCTCCTCTGCCAGCTTGCCCGGCCAAAGTACAAAACTTGCTTTGGCTTGGCTTTGAAACAGCCCTGAAATGTGGGTCATAAGATTTGCATGTGCATCCAGTTCAGCCCTGGCTCTTATTAAATAAATCAAAGCACAAGGTCCAGAGGCAGAAGATCCAGGTTCAAATCCCAACTGCAGCTTTATAGTTGACATGTTTGTGGGGAAATCGCTCTTTGAGCCTCCGTGTCCTCATCTTTATATACCAGGCAGTGTTTGTAAAGAGGTTAGTTAACAAAACCTTAATACGTGATGGCCTTTATTATTATTACTGCAGTGGGCCATGTGACTTTGAATTTCCTCCTAAAGGGCCAAATAAAATAATATGTAAAAGGATTTTGAAATTTATAGAGTACTGTAAAATATATGCAACGTATTAAACTTTAATAATAAAAATTAAACCTGTCACTGAGGCACTCAGTGACCTGAGCACTCTTTGGATTGCTGTTCAAATCAAAAGAGGGGTAGGGAAGGGGGGGGAAACTCTTTTGTTCATGACTTTTGCTTATTTGGGGTTTTTTTGTTTTTGTTTTTAACGATGCTTTCATGTGATCAAAGCTTTCCGACTGTTTGCTTTGTAGATGTCACCATGAAAGATACCATCGTGTGGATCTTTGTGGCCGTTCTTTCTGCTGTTATTTGTCTGATTATGGTCGCAGCTGTGGCTTTGAAAGTCCATAGGTACTTCACTGTCTATCAACCCTCCTCCCAATCATGGTTGTCAGGGATCGCAGCCAAAAAGGATAATGCAAAGATGTTGAAAACCTACACATAAGCCAAGCACTTCCTTTGAGCCATTAGCTACAGTGTGCTCGCCCATAGAAAATCTTTTATCGGTGCTAGCAAAAGGAGCAGGATGGACTCCTTTGAAGCTGGTGCTCTTTCCATCAAACTGAGGTTCCCGGTGGTGCATTAGTAAAACCCCCATTAAAAGCAGCTCCAGTCAAGAGAAGCAAGTAGTCCAAATAATCCACTCATTTCAGCATCGGCCTCCTCAATGAGCCAGAGTTAAATACTATGTAGGCCCCTAAAATTATTGTCTTCACCATTGATCGTTAGTCTCATAGAGCCCCAGAAATCTAACTCCTGTCCACTGTAGTCCGTGTAGCAGGTAGTTAGAGAGAATACTAATCTTTCAAAAATTACAAAGTGAGAAGGTGAGTCATCTAATTCTTTTTCACAAATTATTTTAAAGCATGGTGACCTGCATCCTTCCACCAGTTCCTGGGCCAAAAATAAAAGGATTTGATGCTCATCTGCTGGAGGTAAGTGGAAGAGGTGGGGAATGTAGTGTGACTCACTGCTTTGGAATAATGACCTTTACACGGGCGCACACAATTCCCGTCAATTCCACCTGGCCGGCTCAGCCCCCGCCCAGCTCAGCCCTGCTCCTCAGCATGCATGTTTCCAGAAAGACGGTTGGAGGCGTGAGGGTCCTTACCTTCAGACACTAGACGTCAGAGGGCAAGGAGAGAAAGTCAAGAAAACATGCAAACACATAGTAATACTTGGCTAGCTTTACCAGGTCTGTTCATAAGCATAGAAATAAACATTTTGTGCAAATAACCAATTTAGAAAGAGGGTGAATATTTTAATTAATACAAAACAGGGACCCACCACCACCTCCTTTGTCATACTTCGGTTAAAGTTTTCACTTGAATGTTCTTTGCATAATTGCAATATCCTCTTGTAATTGTTGCTCACTTTGAGCACTCAGTAGAGACTGGATCAGTACAAGGGGGCTAGTGTTTGCCAGGGCCCACTTAGGCTGATTCAAGAGGGATTTAAATTCAAGTGTTTTGCATAAAAAGAGGGGTTAGAACATTTTACATTTCTGTCCAGATTGAAATATATAGTTTCAATTTGACTTCAGCTTAACACTGATGTATCTAAAAGCAATGACCTGCACATTACATCACTTGACCCAGCCACTGTGAGGCTAACAACACAACAAGAATGTGAAAAGTGAGTCCCAGAGAATTTGGCTTGACTGCATTCAGTTTGCAAATACCGGATCAGGGCTTAGAGCCCCAGAACTTGGGCTCCTGGTCCAGTGCTCTTACCTCGCTACCCAGTCCTAGTACTGACCTGCACAGAACCAACATGAACATCTCAACTAAGTAAATTAACCACTGTCTAGCTCGAAATTTGACCTTGTAGCCACAGGGACTTAATAATAAAATAACTACTGTTGGTGTCACACACACAAAAAAGTTTTCATATTCTTAATCACAATTACCTCTCATCTTCAGAAGAACCCTCCCAGATGGCTACTATTTTTCCCATTTTACAGATGGAGAAAGTGAGGACCATAGAGCAACTTGTCCAAAGTCAGTACCCTTTAATAAGTGATAGGGTCAAGATTTGGGTACCAGTACCTGACCTAAGTCAAGCAATCAGGAAGAAGAGTGAAAAACAAGAGAAGGCAGGAGGAAGGAGGAGGGGAGAAGAAGGAGAACAGAGAGGAGGAGAGGGAGGAAACTGGGACAGCAGGGAGAGAGGGGGAGGGGAGAGGGACAGGAAATGGAGCAGCAGGAAAGGAAAGAATAGGATAGGACGAGAAGGGAGGGGAAAGGAAGAAGTAGGAAGAGGAGGAGTTGAGAGAGAAGGGAGAGACGAGAATCTGCTGACCACTGCCAGACTCCAGAAGATGGTGGAGTTGGTTAGGAGGCCAGCAACCAGATCTCAGGGCCAGCGGGTCCCAAGGCACCAAATGCAGGCATGAGCACTGTGGTTTTTGATGTTTCACAAACGTCATATTTGATAGGTGCATGTTTATTATATGTGCATATACTACTTGCCCATTAAACTCATAATCATTATTGCTTAGAAAGAGACTAAGTTAAAATCATGAATTAACTGAAAGAAAAATATGAGATGAGGAGTAGTCCAGGAGGTGACTATAGATAGCTTGGTACATAAATGTCTGACGTTTGGGAAGTTTCGCGAGGCCATTAGCACATCCCACTTGCCCCTAGTCGGGACCACGGGCTTGGCCGACGTCGAATGTTAGGAAGCTAACAGCCGTCTCTCCTTTTCCTAGAAGGGCAAGTCTGAGGAACTGCTGAGTGCCCTGGGGTGCCAAGACTTCCCTCCCACTTCTGACTGTGAGGACTTGCTGGTGGAGTTTTTAGAAGTGGATGACAGCGAGGACCAGCAGCTGATGCCAGCCCATTCAAAACACCCGGATCAAGATATGAAGCCCACACCCCTGGATCCAGACAGCGACTCTGGCCGGGGCAGCTGCGACAGCCCTTCCCTTTTGTCTAAAAAGTGTGAGGAAGCCCGGGCAAATCCCTCCACGTGTAACATTCCTGAGGGCATTGAGAAGCCAGAGAATCCCCAAACAAAGGTTACCTGCACGTGGGATGCCCAGAGCACACGCTTGGAAGGCAAGATCCCCTATTTCCCTGCCGACGGATCCAAATCCTCAACCTGGCCTTTACCACAGCCCCCCAGCCAGCACAGCCCCAGATCTTCTTACCACAACATTGCTGATGTGTGTAAGCTGGCTGTGGGCACAGCGGGGGCATCGGCCGCTTTGTTGGGCAAAACAGACACACACGCTTTAAGATCTGCAAAAACCACTGAGACTGGAGGGGAGGAAAAGGCAGCTGAGCGGAGAGAAGTAGAAAGCTTCCATTCCAAGACTGACCAAGGCACAGCATGGCTGTTACCCCTGGAGAAAACCCCTTTGATCTCTGTGAAACCCTTGGATTACGTGGAGATTCACAAGGTTAACAAAGATGGAGCACTGTCATTGCTCCCAAAACACAAAGAGAACAGCAACCAGCCAGAGAAGCCCAGTCCTCCTGAAGCCAGTAAGGAGTACGCTAAGGTGTCCAGGGTGATGGATAACAACATCCTGGTGTTAGTGCAGGATCCGCGAGCTCAGAACCTGACTGCGTTGGAAGAACCAGCCAAGGAGGCTCCACCATCTCTTCAAGAGAATCCAGCCGAAGAAGACCTGGCCTCCTTCACCTCGGCCCCAAGCAGCTGCGGACTCCAGCTGGGTGGGTTGGATTACCTGGATCCCACGTGTTTTATGCACTCCTTTCAGTGATAGCTTGATTAACGGAATGATTGGTTAAAATGTGATCTCTTTTCAGGTAACACTACAGAGTACAGGAAACGTACCCTACTAGAGAATGCTCGAGAATGTGGTTAGGATGACACTACACAGCCCATAGTTCACTCCTCATGCTCCATTTTCAACCAGCTGCCTCTTTCTCCAACAGTTGATTCCAGAACAAATTGTTTTGTTTCCTGTGATTTGTAGATTGACTTTTTTTTGCTCTTAGTTATAAAATTATGTGTTCAATGAAATAAAAGTACATCGTTTAGTATTTTTGAGGGACATTGCCAATAGGTATATCCTCTGGAAGGGGCTTTCATGGTTTGGTATGTGACCGAAGGAAATGAAATACTCACAGTTGTTTACCACAGGAAGATGATAGATGTGAGAAAAATGCCATGAAAACCGCTTTCAAAAAACCAACAAACCTTTGCACTCCTCTTTCATTTTTATTCGGATTAACCAAATACGACCCATTTGAAGAAAGAATGCATTCCAGAACACCGGACACATTGTTTACATCAGTTCCTATCACCTTAGTGATACATTGCCAATATGCAAGCCAAAATGATGCCTCCAGTTTTTTCTTAAAATGGTTTGAATTTGTTAAGCATGGATTTTTTTTTTTCTCCCCCTAAATTGTATTTTATTCTGAAGCCTCTAGAGAAAATAGTTTTGGAAAGTGAAATTTTCTAACATGACAGGTAAATGAGTTTCATGTGGTAAATTCTTCTAAAATGTTTTCCTGTTTCGTTTCAGCATAAGAGAGAATTTATTATACACCCTAGTCTTCGGTTAGGTTAAAAAAAAAAATCCCCAAAGACTAATTTTAAAAGATAATCACAGCAGGATGCTAATGGAAATACTGCCTTACTGTACATACAAATTCTACTTTAATATAAACCCGTAAGTTTCACAATGTATTTTTGAAGACTATTTTTCTATCACTTAGGTAAAATAAAAAACTATTTTCTATCTTCCCAGTACAGCTGTTTACGTATTTAGCGGGTACGGTATGTTCTGCTATGAGGTTATAATGAGTATTTGCAGTACAGAGTATACACAGTCCCTGTGTGTGGAGTAAAATGCCATAGCAACCCAAAGCCCATTGAGGAATATGAAGTGGATGATTATATTCAATTTCCAGCACAGCGTTGTATAGTTTATCTGATTCTATCTCTGTGATACTTTCAACAGTCGCCAGCCAAGAGGTTTAGGGCTTTCCACAGACCAGAAATTACTTCTGTAATTTAGGGCTACTCTGGGGCTTCTGCTCTTCTCTGGGTGAATATTCATAAAACCACCCTGAAAAGGTGAGTGATGACCTCTCACGTACTGTTTTAGAGAGAGGGTTTTGTTTGGTTTGGGTGTTCTGAGAAATCCTGGGCTGCCAAGAAAATGTAAGCAAAGCCAGGAGTTAGTATCTCTCTGAAGTAGATCCATTTGCGAAATCCTGGCAGAGGCAGATACAGCAGTCCCAGCGGAAGCGTTCAAATAGAAGTTCTAAGGAAGCAGGCATCTGGGCAGTGGCAACAGCTACAGCGGCCGGGGTCTGGTAGCAAGAGTCTCCAAGTCTGTTCCAAGGGCAGCCTTCCCACAAGCCTGGCTCTCCATTTTAAAGAGAGCGCTCGTGACTCCAACTGCCTCCCTCTGTTTTTCATTTCATCTGATGGCAAAGCCATTCTCCGGGTTCACTCACTAACTGGACGTAGTGAATTTGCACTCACCCCTGGGAGTTAAATATGCCAGCCCAGCAAGCCCATGCTGACAGGAACTGGGCTCCGCGGTGGCCCTGATGTTTGCAAGTGAACTCATCCCTAGGGCTTCCAGGGTTGCCAAAGTAAATCAATCTGAGCTCTCTTCTCCCAATATAGACCAGCATTAAGGGTGAAGGGAACATTCGGGAAAGTTGTCCAAGCTCATCCAGTGCCCTAGGTCCTTGCTACTCAAAGTAGGCCCTGAGGACCAGCTGTCTCAGCATCGCCTGGCACTGCTTGGAAATGCAGACTCTCAGCTCCCCTGCCCCAGACCTACAGAATCCGAATCTGCATCGTACTAAGATCCTCAGATGACTCATGTACACAGGGAAGTTTGAGAAGCCCTGTCCTGGGTGACCATTTCCACTAAAGGTACGTTAGTGCCTAGAGACAATCCTCTCTCGGAAATACAAGTCAGGTCTCACTTGCCCTCAATGACACTCTACGTAAGGAGAAGGCATACTTTTTTAAAAACCCATTTAGGGTTTAAATTGACAGAATGATAGACAATGACTTGGCAAAAGTACACGCAGCTCCAAGAGGGCCAGGGGATTATACTCCACTTGGGATTGACTCTGCCCTTCCAAGCCAGGCCAGACCAAACTTTTCCCAAAACAGTCCATTCTCCTCCAAAATGTATCTCAATCACTCTGATAATTCAAAAATTCAAAAATAACCTGTTTTGACATATGACTTGGCATGTGTGAAAAAAAAAAAATGTCCTGGTTAAAGACTCACCTTGAAGTAAATCCCCAAAATACCCCAATTAGCCACTCATTAAGTAAGCCAACGTTACAATTCTATGGTCAATTAACACTCTTTATTTGAATTAAGTAGGTTTTTTGTTTTTTTTTTTTTCCATCTTCTGGCACATTTCCTACCAAGGAGCCAGCTGGTGCAGCAGAAGGATGCAGACTGAGGGTCAAGAGACCTGGGTTCTAGTCCCCGCTCTCTTGCCTTAGAGTAATTGCCTTTCCTGGGCCTCAGTTTCCTCTGAAGGAAATGGCAGGCCAATCATCTCGAATATCCTTTCAAACTCTGGCTCCTTGATTTCATGACTCACTAAATATTTTCCAGCAAAGATAATTTACCCAGTGCTTTGATCGTAAGGAAGCTAACAAATAATTGCCCTTCATCAGAGACACACAAGTACTCTCCAGTGATGTGCTTTTTTGATTTCACTTTTAAATCATCAGTTCTAGTTGGTCTTCACATATGACACATGCATGCTGTAAATTACGTAGGTACGGGATCAGAGTCCGAGATAACATGCAAGTATGTATGTAGAGAGGAGGCATGAGATTTTTTTTTTTTAAGACCTACTGAATGAGGCTCTGATTTTTAGAAAAAAATGATCTTTTACTGAATCAAGCCATGCTTATTTTTTGCTGAGTCCAACAGCCCCAAATCGCTTTTCTTCTGACTGCGGCTTCTGGTTTTTATTTCTTTCTGATGAATTATAAACCACTATTGCACAGTTGGTTTAAAGAGCCATATGCTCTGAATTATAAAAAGTCATGTTTTTATAAACAAACACCTAAATATTCAAGTTACAAAGCACATGGAGACGGGCTAGCCAATGGGTGATTTATGGAAGATTCTTACCCCAGCTGCAAAATGTTCTCTGGTCAGTTGTAACGAACGGGTTTAAGGCACCTCAACATGAGCACAAGTTATTATCAACTGCGTCCCTGACATTTAACAGAATGTCCATTCTCCCAAGTGCCTAAGACCAATCCCGTTAGGCAGGTATGTACCAAAACCTTGCTTTCGCTGGTTTGGTCCAACATGAGTTAATCCCTTACCACCTGTACGAGATCAAGGAGTTTGACCCCTTGTCCTGTAGTGCCCAGCTGAGTCGGAGAATCCTATGAGTTCATGAGCTCCAGGATGCAGTTTGGCTGTGGAGGAAATCTGGCTCTTTTCTCGAGATTCTCCACGGCTGCAGTCACTTGCAGAAAGACTTGGCCCTGCCTTTAGTATCTTCTCTATCTCCTTAGTGTAGACAAGGAAGAAGCAGATTTGTACATAGTTTACAAAGTGCCTTTCTTTACTTTTATAAAAAAAAAAAAAAAGTTTTGTTTTTGCAAGAAAAGCGTATCAATTGGAAGGTACATTTTACTTGTTTTATGTAAATGAATGGAGAAACCGGAAAGGGAATGACAAAATGGTCCGAGGTCCAACCAGCAACTGTTCCAGTGGATTTTTCTATTTATTGCTTAACCGAATTACCATAGAGCTGATGTGAATAGTGTAACTTATTTTGTCTGATGAGAAATTGACTCTGGCTGGGATTTGAGGATATGCTGGCCCCACTGTGATTTGAGACTCCTCCATTTAAAAACATATTAATATGCTTTTGAATGGCTTCAAATTGCATGCCTGGGCCTGAAAAGGACAATGCAAGCACGGTGGAAGCTTGCACACATACAGAAAAAGGCAAATGACTCTGGATTACCATCCTCAGTGTTGCTAACATAGATTTGCCATTGATGAAAGCCTCGTGTGTACTTCAGTGAACAAATTTCTTGTTCTGCATTTTTGGCTCAAGCACAATAGTAAAGTCCAAGGTTTCAAAGGCCCAGGTGCAATGCAGGAAAGTATTGCTGACATGCCCTTAACCTGATAATTGTGCGGTGTCACAAAGCTTAAGAGAACTATAGACATCTGTTGGTCCAAGCCAGGTTGATTTGCTTTAACATCCTGGCTTCTTTTTTTCTTCTTAGCTATCCATACTTGTAGGCTTTTTGTTCTTCTGCTCTAGGGCCTGTATTTTTCCTGAGAGTTAATTATGTACACTAGCAACCATAGGATCCACAAGAAATTAAGTTACTCGTGAACAATGACTTTGGCCCCGCAAAGGACTAAGTCAGCTCTTAAATCAGCCACACAGATATCACATTGCACGTTGAGGGTCATTAGTCACCTCGTTTAAGGATTTGCATAGTTAGAAATTGCAGCTCAATTCATTAACTGCTTAATTAATTCAAAGGCCATTAATAAACCCAAGGTACATCCATGACTCGGTTCCGGAGGTCTTAAGTAGAAATTTTAAAATACAAAATGATTGCTCGAGAACCCATGTTGTAACCAGAAGTTCTATTTATAATTATGGCCTAGACTTATTCCATGATTACCAGATATAATCTACAAATCAAATAGTTCTCTCCCTAGGCTTGTGTATTTCAGTAAGGTGATTTAGGGTCTGAGATCATCATGGTCTATTTCAATGAAAGGAAAAAAATAGGAAATAGGACATTTCCAGAGGTTTGGGCATCTCAGGATTCCACAAAATGTCAACGGTAGCCTGCTAAACCCAAATTTTATTGGACAAAGTGAAATCTGTAATCTATTCAGTGTTCTGAGTTTATGGCTAAGAGATGTACATAACTGACAAACACCATACGCCCGTCATTGTCTTATTCACGTCCGTTCCTTTGATTTATGCTCTGATCTCAAGTCAAGAAGCACTGAGGCGTGTAAAGTGAAAAAACACATCCTGTTTGTGTGACTGTGGTCAATGAATACAGAGACCCTTAGACAATGGTATTCTATTAATTAACTTTTTACCTGCTCCTGATTAAATAAAAAACAATGAACCCTAAAAACCTTTGGCTAGTGAAGTAGTAACATCAAAACTAATCTTGAATAATTACGTTTAAATTATGCTTCACCTGGATAAACTTCAAAATGCAGTCTGAGTTTTTCCATGCAAATCTCACAAATTCTGAAGAAAAAAAATCTCGTTATTACGTTACTCTGACATGAAAAATCTGTATGGCAAAGATACCTCTGAAAAATAATCTGTTTTATAAAATTTCTGATAAGATGTTTTGAATTTTTAAAAGTAACCACCTCCCCTCCTTGTCCTACTGCCCTTCCTCCAAAGCCGCTTATTGTTTAGAAAGGAAAGATTATCGGGGCGCCTGGGTGGCTCAGTCGTTAAGCGTCTGCCTTCGGCTCAGGTCAAGATCCCAGGGTCCTGGGATCGAGCCCCGCATCCGGCTCCCTGCTCGGCGGGAAGCCTGCTTCTCCTTCTCCCACCCCCCCTGCTTGTGTTCCCCTCTCTCGCTGTGTCTCTGTCAAATAAATAAAATCTTTAAAAAAAAAAAAAGAAAGGAAAGATTATCGTGTCTCATGCGTTGACTGTTTTGCCGGGGCATATTTGATCTACTGGCCATGTGACATTCCTGACTTTAAGATAACTGTTCTATTATTTTATATTATATTGCTTTATGTGGTTCAAAACTGTTTGATGCATTGAAATATATAATCCTTGTACTGTGAAACTCATCATGTAATACAAATGAAAATAATTACATAATGATTTATAATCTATCCTTGTGTATTTTAGTATGATTGTGTCTATGTCTATAAAACGAAACTGAAAAAAACGTAATCATATATTTCTGTCAAGACTGCGAATGTACGCATTTTTTTTCTTATCCTTTGCCTGGAAGTAGTACTTACGTCATTGTACAGCTGATCTGGGGTGTTAAGTGTTTCGAGTACAATCCAACCACTGTTTAAAAGTCAACCCTTCAGCTTTGCTTCATGTGACTTCTGATAACATCTTGAGTGTTATTTGCATCATGAGGCTTGCTTTTGTGCTCGATCATTCATTCTAGACAATTTCATGAGAGTCTCATGTGGAAACCAAAGCAATCTAGAACCAGCCTGTTGTGTGTTGTGTAAAGCCATATCGAAGCAAAGACTATGTAATAGCAAAAGGTTCCATATTTTCAGAGATCTCACTACCTCTGCTTTTTCTCTTTCCTTAGAAAATACCAAGCAAAATTCTTTAACGTGAAGTGGGAAATTAGAAGTGATTGTTACAGTAAGTTGCTGGGGGTTGGTTTTGGTTTGGTTTTGTGTTTTTCTTTTTTTTTTAACATGAGAACATACCTTCTAATTCACCACTTTGTAGTTTTATGCCAGGTTTTCTCAATAACCATTTTTACATTTTATAAAAACTGGCCGACGAATAAAGGCCAGAAAGAATACTTAGTAAATCACCAGATGAAAGACCAACAAAGCCATAGAGTGCAGATTTTTTCCAAATGATGGTCACTCAAGGTGGTTACCCAAAGCCATAATAATGATATTTCTCACAAGTTGATTTCCCTAACACCCCTAGAAATAAATATTTTCCTTATTTGATTTTAGCCATCAAATATATGATGGTATGGGAAAAGTCAGCCATGTGTCAGAAATAGTCTTATTTCGATTTAAAAACATATTTACATGTAGTTATTGTAATGCCTACTTTTTTTTTTTTTTTAGCTTTAAGGAATTTTGGAGGACTATAGTTGTCCGATTTATCTTGCATTTTTAATTCTGTAAATCTTTGGTTATTGCACATTGTACTTTCCATTTTCCATGGATTTAATTATTTGCCTCCTTGCACTTTGAGGGGACAACAGAGACCATTAAATCCTTGTCAGTAGTACGGGAGATTATGCTAACTGCTCTTGTCATAACATCCTCACTTTTACTGCACGCCAAAAACAATGCTTGCCAAACAAAATCTTAGACATCCCAGTATAATATGGTCATTATATTTCTATTCATGTTATTGACAATACCCAGTTCAGTGCCTGGCTCAATAAATGTTTATTTCCCTTGCCTACCCTTCTTTTATTTTTATTTGACGGGTAAATAAGCAGAAAAACGTGTGTGTCTGAAACAATTTTCTTGAAGCATTTTTGCTGCTAAGGGATCTATAACCTGGAAATTGTTGGTATACGGTGGATCAAAACAGTTTGCCTCCTTTATCTTCGTCCTTCCATACGATTGCAAAACATACTTTCCTTCCTCCACCCTATCACGTTCACATGAGAAGCTGCTAACAATAAAAGTGAGATGGAATGAGCAACACGGGGATGAAACCAGAGAAGCTCACTTAAGCATTGTGAAATAAAGGAAAGACCAAACCATTTTTAAAAATGGAATCCTTTTGAATGGTGTGATTCGTTCACATTAGTAACCATCGTTTCTGACGAAATCATTGGGTTAAGTATAAAATGATAACCTTTTCTTTTTAATGGATCTAGATCTAGAAACCTTCACCTACTGTCCATGCTTGTGTTAAGAATTATGAAATAGTGTGGAGGTTTGCTTTACGGATTCTTCTCTGCCTCCTAATTCTTTCACACCATGTCTCACAGGAACAATAAGGAATTCCTTACGTGACTATCACACTCCAAAATGTGTATCACACTCTACACTTCCATCAAAGAACCACTGACTCTCCCATGCTTATGTATCACCTGGCTTTAATTCTTGGGCACACTTTTACTTCTAAACTAAAAAATCTGGAGTGTCATGCACCAGACACAACATTCATATAATTAGTGATGAGCTGGAGAAGAAAGGCATAGCCAATTTTCCAGAATTATGGTATGCACGTTCCTGCAAGAAAATAAATTATATTTTGCCACTTCTTACCAGAATCACATCCGAAACCTTAACCTCACCAGACTTCCTACAACTTATTAACCAAGTTGTATACATTCTACATCTTCCCTACTTTTTAGGGACAGAGAGATAGAGCTTCCATTTAATAGCACTCTTGAAATGTTGCGGGTTGGGGATAGGGTGGGACTGGGCAGGGGTATAGAAAATAGGGTTATTGAAAAGGCCCCAAAAAGGAGCTCACTGGCCAGGGAAGCAGATTCCTGCTGCATTTACCTCTGAGAGTCCCTCCAAACCACGCAGGTGAGACTGAACCCATTCTCAGTATTGGAAAAGCATATTCTACTTTGGAGATCTCGACACCTACACAATGGAGTTCCTTTACCTACAACCTCCCCCACCCACACCCCCTCACCCCTCGATTTCTGCTGCCGGCACAAGTGTCAAGCATTATCTCTTATTATGATCAGGTTCACATTAAAACTTGGCTGACAAACAGACTTGAAGCACAGTTATTTTTATGAATGTGATAATTTTTTTTTTTTTTTAAGAAAAAGCTAGAAGACATCAGTCAAATAAAACACTACATGGATGTGGTTTGGTGAACACCAGGATAAGAAAAGGGAGCTCAGGAATTTTTATTGCTGTATTTATACATGTGTCTGAAAGAATTTGTAAAATGTCACAGGTACTTTCTAAGGTGACAGACATTCACTCCATAAATTATTAAAAATTCCAAGATGAACTTCAATGACACTTGGCAGTAGTTTTATTTAACATGATCAATATTGATATTGTTACTGACCTATGTAATCTTATGGTGTATTTTTCTTTCTTTAGAGCAACTGCTTTTGCGATGGTGACAATGCTTAGTTTAAACTGAATCAATAAATTATTTCCTGAGCAATGGTTTTGGAGGGTCTTTTTATATACATGTGAAACATGTATTTTAATGAAGATACAACTTTGAGAAGTTTTTCCTTTGCTTCAACACCTTTTATTAAGCTGTATTTTTTTTTTAAGATTTTATTTATTTGAGATAGAGCATGAGCGGTGGGGAGGAGGAGCAGAGGGAGAGGGAGAAGTAGGCTCCCCGCCGAGCAGGGAGCCCGACATTGGGCTCAATCCCAGGACCCCAGGATCATGACCTGAGCCAAAGGCAGATGCCTAACTGACTGAGCCACCCAGGCGTCCCAGGATGTATTTTTTTAAAAGAAGGGAAAGAGGCACCTGGGTGACTCAGTCGATTAAGTGTGCAACTTCTGATTTTAACTCAGGTCATAATTTCGGCTCAGGTCATGATCTCAGGGTCATGAAATCCAGCCCCGCCTAGGGCTCCAAGCTCAGCAGAGAGGCTGCTGGAGATTCTCTTACTCCCTCTCCCTCTGCCCCTGCCCTCTCTCTAAAAAAAAAAAAAAAAGAAACAAACAAAGGGGAAAATGTCATCCTAAGCCTTTCCGGAAATAAACACATAGTCACATGCTGAATATTTGTCTGAGAACACTCTTCAAAGGCATTTATTTCAGGCATGCCCTTTTATGCTTCTTTCATGCTTGTCTTTCAACACCTTCTCTTTTTTTTTGGGCCAGAAGGCCCAAGGAACTTCTGGGTGTTTCTAAGCATATTTGCATTTTTTAGGCTCGGCTCTGGCACATGAATTACGAGTGGGGGAACTTGAGGGCAGTGGAAAGAGAAGATGTAGTACTTAGCTGAGTTGGAAGCAAGATGTCAATTACAGAGGGTGATATAACAAAGACTCATTTACCAACACCCGAATTTCACAAATATTAACATCTCACTTTATCTGTTCCTGACCTTTAAAAAAAAAAGTGAAACATCACAGATGCAGTAGTAAATATCTCTCAGTAACCAAATTCTCTACCTCCCTCTCCAGTGGCAACTACAATCCCGCAGTTGTGTATCCTTTCTGGCCATGTTAAAAATTCATTTACCTCAGGGCGCCTGGGTGGCTCAGTCGTTAAGCGTCTGCCTTCGGCTCAGGTCATAATCCCAGGGTCCTGGGATCGAGCCCCACATCGGGCTCCCTGCTCAGCGGGAAGCCTGCTTCTCCCTCTCCCACTCCCCCTGCTTGTGTTCCCTCTCTCACTGTCTCTCTTTCTGTCAAGTAAATAAATAAAAATCTTTAAAAAAATGCATTTATCTCATATATATGCACCCATAAATAAAAATATATACAATTATCCTGGGTGCTTATGAGTTTTACATAGATAATAACATATGCCTTTATGCACCTTGATTTTTTTTTTCATTCAGCTTTGGGTTTTTGAAATCCAAATAGCTCCAGTTTATTGGATTTATCTGCTATATGATTGTAATCAACTTTCCATTTGCACTATTAGCAATGACTCTGCAAAGAACATTTTATGCAAGCTTCACTTTTTAAGAATTTGCCATATTTTCTCTAGGACATACATCTAGGGGTATAATTGTTGGGTCATACAGAACATACATCTTAACATTTCCTCACTATTGAGAAGTTGTTCTCTGAAGCAGTTATACCCATATATATCACCATCAACTGTGTAGGTGATTCCATTCCTTTCTTAATCATCACCTGATATTGCCTGATATTTGACAATTTGATGAGCATTCAATGATACACTGTTGTTTTAACTTCCATTGTCCTAATTAATTCATTCTGTATCTGAATAACTCATCCTTTACCTGCTTATCTTTTATGTCATCTACCAAGTTTCTACATATGTTTGAGTCTTCCATCTGGACTTCTATTCCAGCCCAGTGGTTGGTTCATCTATCCCTGCCCTGATGTTTCCTGTTTTAGTACCCCAGTTTGATGCAGTCTTATCTGCTACACCTATCCCTACATCTCCATCTCTTCTTCAGGATTATTTTAGCTATTTTGGCCATTTATTCACCATGTGAATTTTGAGATAAGCCTATCAACTTCCAAAAAAAATTCTGCTGTCAGAAACAGACACATAGATCAATGGAACAGAATAGAGAGCCCAGAAATGGACGCTCAACTCTATGGTCAACTAATCTTCGACAAAGCAGGAAAGAATGTCCAATGGAAAAAAGTCTCTTCAACAAATGATGTTGGGAAAATTGGACAGCCACATGCAGAAGAATGAAACTGGGCCATTTCCTTACACCACACACAAAAATAGACTCAAAATAGACGAAAGACCTAAATGTGAGATAGGAGTCCATCAAAATCCTAGAGAAGAACACAGGCAGCAACCTCTTCTACCTCAGCCACATCAACTTCTTCCTAGAAACATCACCAAAGGCAAGGGAAGCAAGAGCAAAAATGCACTATTGGGACTTCATCAAGATAAAAAGCTTTTGCACAGCAAAAGAAACAGTCAACAAAACCAAAAGACAACCGACAGAATGGGAGAAAATATTTGCAAATGACATACCGGATGAAGGGCTAGTGTCCAAAATCTATAAAGAACTTAACAAACTCAACACCCAAAGAACAAATAATCCAATCAAGAAATGGGCAGAAGACATGAAGAGACATTTTTCCAAAGAAGACATCCAAATGGCCAACAGACACATGAAAAAGTGCTCAACATCGCTCGGCATCAGGGAAATCCAAATCAAAACCTCAATGAGATATCACCTCACACCAGTCAGAATGGCTAAAA
>NC_138375.1:25017747-25032643 GCF_054177405.1 Leptonychotes weddellii | reverse complement strand
TGGTGAACACTGTGAATTGTGTAAGACTGATGAATCACAGACCTGTACCTCTGAAACAAGATAGTAGGAAGGGAAAAATGAAGGGGGGGAAATCGGAAGGGGAGACGAACCATGAGAGACTATGGACTCTGAGAAACAAACTGAGGGCTTTGGAGGGGGGGGATGGGGGGATGGGTTAGTATGGTGATGGGTATTAGGGAGGGCACGTATTGAGTGGAGCACTGGGTGTTATACGCAATGAATCATGGAACACAACATCAAAAACTAATGATGTAATGTATGGTGACTAACATAACATAATAAAATAAAATTTTTAAAAAATTGTGCTGGGAATTAGATTTTGTTAATTGAATTTATGTGTTAATTCTAGAAGAAGTTAGATCTTTATAATATTGTGTCCTAATCATGAACATGGCTTACCATTTCATGTACTATGGTATTTAGTAAAGTTTTATGCTAACCTTCATAAATATCTGCTTGTGTTTTAGTAGATTCATTCCCAGGCACCATAATTTTGTTGCTATTGTAAATGGTACCTTTTTAAAAATTATTTTATTCTAAGAAGTTGTTGCTTATATATAGAAACTACTGATTTTTAAATATTGATTCTGAATCCTGAAACCTCATTGAACTCCAATTATTAGTTCTTGTAATTTGTAGTTTTTCTTGGATTTTCCATTTTTACAATTATATCAATGTTAACAACTTTGTTTCTTCTTTTCCAGTCTTTATATCTCTTATATCTTCTTCTTGATCTATTTCTTGGGGTTGGATTCAATACAATGTTGAAGGTAGTGGACATTCTTTCTTGTTCCTGACTTTAAAGAGAATTTTACCAAAAGTTCACCATTAAGTATAGGGTTTCCTATATATTTTTACAGATACTCTTAGATAGATTGAGGAAGTTCCTTTCTATTCCTAATGTGCTAATAATTTCATATCTCGAATTGGTGTTAAAAGCTCTACATTTACTGATAACAATTTTTTTTTACATCTACTGATACAAAAATGTGGCTTTCCCCTTTTATTTGATTAATATATAAACTATTACAGAATTAACTTGGAGAAAAGGCTTTAATGCTAAATTACTCTCACATTCTTGGAATGAATTCTACTTCAGCATGATGTATTATTACAAATTTTGCTTTATTCAGTTTGCTAAAAAAATTTTTAAGATTCTTGCATTCATAAGATTCATCTCTTTTGCTACTTGAGATATACTTTTTTGAGGTGATTTGTGAGTGAGTTAAAATCTTCTAGGATTATAGAAATTCCTCTTTGTCCTTGTAATTCTATCAATTTTTGTTTTGAGGCTATACTATTAGGTATATATAGATTTAACTGTTTACTCTTCCTAATGAATTATCTCTGTCATTATTAAATACGATGTCCTTTATTCTTAATGATTTTTGTCTCTTTTTTTTAATATTAATATGGCTCCACCAGCTTTCTTTCCACTGGTTAATTCTCTTGTGGGTCTCTTTCTATATTCTTATTTTCAATTGTTCAATGTCACTATGTTTTAAGTGCGTCTTATAAACAGTACATAGCTACATTTTGTTTTTCCATTCTATTTGAGAATTTTTTCCTTTAGGTGATAAGTCAGGTCCTTCTGCTCTTCTGGCACCCTTCCTTTGTTTTTCTTTTGCAATGTGAATTAATTTGTAATTTGCAATTTAAACCAGCCAATTTTGTAATAATCATTGTAAGAGCAGGATATAAATAAAAGGTCCTAGTTAGATAATTCACTGTATCTGAGTGCCTACATTTAGGGAGAGCTCTTCTCCCAGTCAGGAATAAGCCCAGTCATGGGGACATGGGGAGCCAAATTCTACTGACCCTCATCCTGCTGCAACTGGTAGAGACATTGTCCTCTGGTTACAACGTTCAAGGGAATGAACAACTGGAGAAGTCCAGTAGCTAAGGGGCCTATGCAAAATATATCTATACATATATGAATGTACATATATAATATCTTCCATACATTTAACAAAAAGAGATTAATTTGGATGTTCAAGACCCACCTTTTATTTTTTTTAAGATTTATTTATGTATTTGAGAGAGAGAGAGAACACGTGCGTGTGGGCGGGCAAGCTGGGGGAGGGGCAGAGGGAGAGAGAGAGAGAGAAGCAGAATCCCTGCTGAGCATAATGGATCCTGAGGATCCTGAGATCATGACCCGAGCCAAAGTCAAGAGTTGGTTGTTAACTGACTGAGACACCCATGTGCGCCAAGATCCTCCTTTTAAATACAAATCTTCCTCAAGTCTCTGTCAATCATTGGACCAGACCCATTACTGAACAACTCTTGATGAGCACTGTGTTCCAGGCACCATGCCAGGATACAGGAAGCTCATACAGAGGAGCTCTCTGTCCTCCTGGGCATCACACTCTAGTCCAGGAGGCTGAGGTAACCATTGTGTGTCTCGCTCTCCAGACTGACTTTTAAAAAATATTAAGTCTAATAATTCCAAACGAGCCTGGTTCAAAGAGCTCATCCTCATAAACAAATTAAAGGACTTTGACTTTGCACCATTTTTCAAGAAAATCAGTGCTGCATGAAACTCTAAGGGTTATGGTATCGGAGCACATCTCCACACAGTTATTGTCTTTGAAAGCACCTATCACCTCTTTACTTCATTCTGAACACACTACACCTGCCCTCCTTCACAGTCCATTCACTGTGAAATGGGATACCTGAAATACAAGGTTTCGAGTAAACTGGGTTTTATCTGAAATCCTTCCAGAATTTTCCCTTCAACTCCAGGACTCCTAAACAAGTTAAGAAAGAGAAAGGATCACTTTGGAAAAGTATTATTTATTCTCAGTAATTCTGATGGACCCTGCTCTGTCATTGGCAGAAGTACTAGGATCAAAGAGCAAAGTTCACTCAGACTTAACTGATAAATCGTTAGCGAACCTGTGTACAAAAAAAAAAAAAAAATCCCTATAATTATTAACTTGACAACAGAATTTGTCAGGTTAATAATTTTCCCATTACTTCCCCATGGTTTTCCCATTGCTTCCATAATCATCAATTACCTTTTTTGAGGAGAGATTCCAATATTTTCCTACCTGATAAAATATATTAAGCTTCAAAGTAATTCATTATATGAGAAATAGAGATGGCAAGCCTCTTAACTGACACCCTGCCCCTGCTATTTATCAGTCATGTGAACTGGGGTCCTTTCTCATCTTCTCCAGTCCTATATATAATGGAAAAAATTATACCTAATCTGTATGAAGGAAAGAGAAGAAAAAGACCCAGAGCAGATGTCTCTTAAAGTTCCTGATAATTCAGAGATAACATGTTTATTATTTTTTTAAGATTTTATTTATTTATTTGTAAGAAAGAGAGAGAGAGTGTGTACAAGCAAGGGGAGCGGCAGGCAGAGGGAGAGAGAAGCAGACTCCCCACTGAGCAGGGAGCCCGATGTGGGGCTTGATCCCAGGACCCGGGATCATGACCTGAGCCAAAGGCAGATGCCTAACCGACGGATCCACCCAGGCATCCCTGAGATAATATCTGTTTAATAGTAATTTTGCCTGTGAACCGGGGGTCAGATCTTGGATTGCTATTTCAAGTGACTCCTAGATGGAGGAAGAAGATCTAAGGCAATCTAAGCTTGTCCCTCATCCAGCTTTCAGAATTGGTGGATATCACTGTAATTCCAAAATGGTCAAAAGACCCACCATCTTGGAAAACAGTTTTGTTCAATGTTAGTTGATATCTTCTTACTAGAGTGCATTTTAAATGCACATACATTCTGACCCAGAAACCCCTCTTCAAGGATTTATCCAATGTCGGGGGGGGGGGGGGCTGGCAGAAACAAGTTCATTTAGAGCACAAAATTCTATGTCCTAGGATGATGCAGTAACTACAGCTGTCTTCAATAGGGACTTACTAAGTAAAATATATGGAGACTTCCAACTTCCTCTTCAGCATGTAAAGAGCTTGGAAGTTGTCACTTCCATCCTTACAAGAAGAAGCTGGACAAAGAGAAAACGAATGACTTTTCTTGAACCTGTCAGGAATTGAAGTTGCAGAGTGACTTGTCACTGTGAAATCTAGGGATACAGGCAAATCCTGAAAGTCACAGCCTAGAGCTTCTTTACCTGCAGCAGAAGCCACTGGAGCCATAACTGGTAGAAACACTTAAACAGTAATTTGGACAAATTGCTGGAGACTGAGTGTGGACTAGCATGAGAATGAGAAGCTTCCAGGTTTCCAGAGTCATTGGAGGACCCCAGAGTGTTATGAGCCATACCTACAGTAGGAATATCACTAGGTTGTCATAGTGAAGCTCCCTTCATTGCTCTGGCTGGGGAAGGGGAAGAATAATCATTGTGAAAATGCTCAGAGACTTCACTTTAATAAAGATCTATTCTCTGGGGGAAATGACTTGGTCAGAGCCCTGTGTCTGCTGCTTGAAAGGCATTTCTCCCCTGCATCCCCCTCTCTGCTTCCTACCTCACCTATGAGAGAGAAAAAAGAAGAAAGTCAAGGTTTCAAGGAAATAGATTGGGAAAACTAAGGCCAGGGAGGAAAGTAGAGGGTAGGAGGTTTAAAAATATATATATTTTTTTCTTCACACTGGAGAAATACATGTAAAAGTCACAGTCCAGAGACATAGGCCCACTAAAAGACTGAGATCTAATCATAAGATTCTAGGGCTCCTGTAATAACAAGTGAATTACAGCTCAAAGAGTTGCCAGATCTGACTCCATTTAAGGAGTTTTTAAGGGAAGCCCTAAGACAACAGAGAATAGGAAAAACAAGGACACTACAGGAATTTGATTCCTTTGGCATCTACAGCTACATCAGATATTAAACACATCTCAACTTCTAACCAGATTAACATAAAACCTCACACTAAAGACTTATTCACCAGAGATCCTATTATCCAATGCAGCATGTCCAGCTCCCACAAAAAAGTTGCAAGGGATGCTAAACTGATAGGAAGAAAATACAGTCTTTAGAGACAAAGTAAGCATTAGAGCCAGACTCTGATATAACACAAATTTTGAAATTATCAATTTAAAGTAACTATGATTAATATGCTAAGGACTCTAATGGAAAAGGCAGACATTACATAATATCAAATGGATAATGTAAGCAGAGAGAAGAAAGCTCTAAGAAAGAATCAAAAGTAAATGTTAGGAATCAAAAGCACTAACAGAAATGAAGAATGTCTCCAATGAGCTCCTGGGCAGACTGCACCGGGCTGAGGAAAGAATAGGTGAGCTTGAAGATGGGAAATAGAAACTTGCTGGGTTAAAACAGTGAGAAAAAAAGAGTTAGGGGAGCGGAACATAACAGAACCTCTGAGAACTGTGGAACAATTTCAAAAGGTGTAATATATGTGTAATTGAAATATCAGCAGGAGAAGAAATACTGAAATGATTATGGCCAAAGAATTTTCCAAAATCAAATAAAACAGATGATGGAATATTGTAAAAGAAGTAGGAATCATGACTCAGATCTATATTTTTTGCATGAAAAGCTGTACTATTGACTATAAGCAGGTTATGAAATGGTATGTGTATACACAGGTGTACATGCGTAATAAAGGATTTCTGGAAGAATCTTTACTAAACTATAACGGTCAGATTTGTTGTGGTTACTGTCTTCCTTATGCTTTTCTAGACTTGAGTCTGTTTTCACAAAGAACGTATCCTGTTATTATGGTAACCAGAATAAATGGTTTCACTTTAAAAAAAAAATGTTTTCCCTTTATGTTTTTAAAGATTTATTTATTTGTTTGAGAGAAAGAGAGAGAGCATGAGTTGGGGAGGGATAGAGGGGGAGAGAATCTCCAGCAGACTCACTACTGAGGAGGGAGCCCGAGGGGGGCTGAGAGCCGGGCCTGAGCCAAAATCAAGAATCTGACACTCAACTGACTCAGCCACCCAGGCGCCCATTTTCCCTTTTAAATAATGAAGGTACAACTTCCCAACTTGAAGTCAGGGAGCCTGCGGTGTTTGGCTTCTCCACCCAAGGGAGCCCCTGATGTTGGGTGCCTCTCACCATAACAGTCTTACAACCCAAGAAAACTCTAAAGGCAAGGGAGCCTGCAGCCTACAGTGTTCACAAAGCCCAAAACTGATCACAGCCCAGTAGAGCTGAAGAACACATGCCGACTTCAGCAACTCAACACTTCCTCAGCTCGGGCCCCCCCGCATGACAGACCGGGTGCCCCGGGGGCCAACAGCTGCCAAAGCCACTCCCGTGGGAGCCCACGCAAAAGGGGACAATTTACATTGAATTTCAAAGACTTCCTGTGCTTCTCTGGGGCCCTCACCTCAGATGTGGGGTGGTGGATGTGACCAAGCCAGCTGGCCTCCCTGCCAGGTGATGCAAGATGTCCCCTTGCACGGTGTTCACCCATCCCCCACCACTGTTGCAGGACGTCATGGAGCAGACGGGACCGCCTGTGGCCCTGAGAGCGGGACCCAGGCGGGCAGAAGCTCCTCACCCCCTCCCTTGTCCTTGGAATACACGTTCTGCTCACCTTTCCCACACTGAGAGCTGTTTCGAAGACGCTGCCTTGAGAGAGTCAAGTGTTGTTGAGACCATGTGGATGGCCCAGTTGAGAGGTGGAAACTCTAAGGAAGAATCCAGTTAACCAAGTTAAGGTCTTTATATAAACTTGGAAGATTCCAGTGGGTCGGTGTAGAGATGTACTTGGCCTGTGGCTGCCCCCGAGACAAGCCTGGGAAGTTCCGCTGCTTATTAGAGCCGCCCTCCCCTCCCCCCCCCACCACCACCACCCCGCCCCGGGCAATCCTGAGCAGCCTGCCCTCCGCCTAGGGGCCCTTCCCCACCAAGCTCCATGGGCCCTTGTCCCTGTCCCCCTTAGGCCCTGCCACGCACAGGCCCACGGACTCCCAGTCTGCAGCACAGATGCACTTAGAGCAACCTGGATGGGTCTTAAAACCATGGCTGGGAGCGGAAAGGAAAGGACGCATTTTACATAAATCAAGAACGCGTCCGCTCCACACAATACACGTGTTACAAGAATACATACCAACAAAAAGATGCATACTAAATACATGAAATAGTCGCCTACGGAGATTAGGGGTGGGGTAGGCAGGAGTGACAAATGGGAATTTTAGAAATTAAAATATAATAAAAATAAAGCACCCTGACTGCTCAGGCCTCAACGTCTTGCCCTACTCGGATGCATCGTTGTCCAGAGCCTTCCCAGCTATTTCGTGCCCCTCTCCTTCCCTGGAGAGCAGCACCCTTTACCCATAGTCCCCTTCTCTTCCTCAGAGACCCTCAATACCCACAGCCATTTCTTCATGCACATCCTCTTTTTCTCTCTCTTACTCACACGCCTCATGTCTCAATCTCTGACCCCTTCAACTGTATCTTGAGCCCTCCCCTCCCCCACCCCCCAGCCATCACCACCCTCACAGAGAGACGCTCCTCCTGACGAGAACCTGCTGGAACAGAAAACTAACAAAACTCGTCCAGAAGGCCTTCACCTTGTTTGCCTGCCTTCTTTCTCTTCTCTCTCTCCCACCTTCTTTTCTTTTCTCTCCCTTAGGTCATGGACTGGGAGCCTTTCCCTCCCCTAAGGTGCTGCCCTGGGAGCTCTGGGGCTGGTCCAAAGTGAAGGCAGTAACCACTTCAGGACCGCCCCCCCCCCCGGAGCTCCTCCCCTCCCATCCTAAACTCAAAGTCCAGCGGCTGGTGAGCAGTTTGGAGCTCTTCCTCTGACCTGCACTACCCAGGCACTTGCTCTCTGACTGGGAGGGATGACTCCAGCCTGGAGACACTTGCTGAGAGCTTGGCACCTGCAGACCTCCTCTCCCAGGATCACCAAGATGTGCCCTTCCTTGAGCCGTGAGTGGAAACCGGTGGCCTGTGGGTCAGCTGAGGGTTGGCCAGAGGGGCAGCGCTGAGCTCAGAGCCTGTTGCCTGGGGTTCTGGGATTAGGCCTGTGTAGGGGCTTGGAGATGGGCCATCTGACACAGCGGTCCTCACTCCAGCTGACCCATGCCTCCTGCCCATGGCCAGAATTTGCAGTGCCCCCCTCTTGCCCTGAATGGAAATCCATAGATCATGAAACCCAATGATGCACAATTTCAAAATGAAAACAGTATGGTGTCTTAGCTGTAATATAAAGAAGAAATAAAAGGAAAGCCATTCACAATTAAGTGTTAACTGCAATAAACAGATACTCAAGGATGATGACTTTAGAAGGCATAACGCCTCCTCATGAATTCCCACCATGCCTCCGGGAGGTAGGACCACCACCTCAGGCACTGACAAGGAAACAGTCTCAGAGAAGTGCAGCCATTTCCCCGGAGACACCCAGGAGCTAGGACTAGACCCTGAGCCCTCTTCTTCCACCCAGACTCTCTCTCCAGCAGGGGCACAAAGTGTGAGAAGACCTGGGGTCACCAGCCACTGGTGGCTTCATGTATTCTATCCTCCGTGCTAGTGATTTCCCTGAACCCCACCTCCTCCCCAAATCGCCTCCCAGGAACATGAGTGTAAGCAGCAGTCTGCAGGTTTCTGTGTGCTCACAGGCCCTAATCAGGTACAGGAAATCCTCTTCCATCCCCCATTATGATCAATGTGATCTTCATTTTCTCATCTTGCCCTTTTCTTTCTCCTTCCTTCCTCTTCTATTTGCTTTTTATCCCCCCAGCAGTCACTACTCTTTGAAACTTAATAACTTCTCATGCTTTAGATGGTTACCTCCTTTCATCTTCAACCCAAACTTGTTAGTGAGTATGATTAACCCATTTCACAGATGAGGAGACAGAAGAATAAAAGTAATTAACAAAGTTGGTCAAAGACAAACACAGAATGATTCCACCAGGCCCTTCCTTCCCTACTCTTTCTCCCACCCTGTTTGGGCTTCTCTTTTCCCTCAATCATGGGACTTTTGCCAGAACATCATTTAACCCTGTCATTTTCTGAGAAGGAGCTAGAATTATACCCAGAGTCTTAGGCTCGATAAGGAGGATACTATGTGGCAAAGCAAGAGAGAATGCCCTTTCTGCCCCCCTTCCCCTTTGCCAGCCCAAACCCTGCCAGGTGCAGAGTTGGGCTGATGGTGGTAGCAGGTGAAATCTTCTTGATCAACTCCTGGGGACTCCTTAACATAGCTGCACCAAGGAAACTAAACAGGAAAAGGACTCTTGCCAACTTAGGCCACAGAGACGTGAATGCCATGCTCTACCTGGCCTTTCAAGAATCTTCAGGGCTTTATTTCTACTTTCGGGACTATAATACCTAGATATATTCCTGCTTGGGTTTGTTCATTCAAACGCACACTCATTGACCACATCCTTCTTAAGAACCTGCTGTGTGCAAAATACATATTCAATCAAAAGTATCTGAGGGCCTACTATGGACCCATGTGTAGACAGAGCCATGAGGAGCAAAAAGCCATGGTTTTGTTTTGTATCCCAATAGGGGAGATCGAGCACAAACAAACAGATAAATATGTAGAAAACATCCAGTAGAAATACATGCCATGAATAAAAGCAAACTAGGGTGAGAAGATAGAAAATTAAAATGGGGGAGGAAGGAGCAGGTCTGGCTTAGATGCGGGGATCACCAGGTGTTAAGTGTGGCCAGGTAGGCGAAAATAAATATACCACCATCCTTGTATATCACCTACATGGAGTCTGGATGATGTCTGTGTGGGTCAAGGATTCAGCCTTGCCTATGTTTGATATGCACGGTCACTTTGGGCTAAACATGTGCACAGAGTTATAGAAGCAATTTGTTTCAGTACAAAAGAATAGAGAAAATATCTCCGAGGTGACTTCTTCCTTACTAATGATATTTGTTAAACATATATCATTTCTAGGGAGATAGGGTATGTGCTTAAAAGTACCATTTTCACATGCCTGCCTACTTTACCACAAGGAGGGGACGGGCAGGAGGGCAGATGGATGGCAAATAGTGCCCATTTCCAGCTGAGAAACTTCCCAAGACTCCTGCAAAGCCTGTTCTAAGAAAAACATTAAAATGAGCCCTAAAGGGAGGTCTCCTGCCTGCTGTGCTCTGAGCTACAGAACTGATTTAACCCCTGCAAAGGGCTAGGAGGGGAAGGCCTGCTCCCCAAAGTGCCAAGAGGAGGGATGGGCCCGCCAGCCTCGGAATCGGGCAGAGCTCTTGCTTGAGGACACCAGCAACTGCCTTCACTTAAGCAAAAGGCATTGATGGGAAAGATATGGAGGGAGGGAATGGAAAGAATCAGCGGGAGGGTGAGGAGGTGGGCAGGAGTGGCTCTGAAGAGACATCAGGAGAGATAGAAATCCCTCCTGGCAGGAACGGCCTCAGAAGCAGGTCATGGCTCTGATGAGGGCCTGCAGCCATTCCCCTCCATGCAGGGCATCTGCTCAAGACATCACATCCTAAAGAGAGAACATCTTCTTCACCCTTTGGTGGTCTCATGCCCATCCCTTGGCCTTGCTGGTGGGAGGCAGGCCTCTGATGTGAGCACACAATTCAGAGGGACTGAGTGCTATAGCTCAATTCCAAGTCTCCCCTATAACTTCCTGCAGACCGTGGAACAATTTACAAAGGGAAAAGGATCCCCTCTTGGGTCTGGAAGCAGACGACATAACGTTTCTCCCCAGCCAACCACTGCCCCTCAATTACCCAGACGTCAACAGAATCTCAACACACCTCCGTGGGAGGGGGCATCTCTAGCCCTCAACCCTACCAAAGTCTCTCAAAACTGCAAATTCCCCGTATGTAATCTGTCCCTCCCTTGGCTCTTAGGTGAATAAGATCTTCCTTTCTTTTTTTTTTTAATTTTGTTTTATTATGTTATGTTGGTCACCATACAATACATCATTAGTTTTTGATGTAGTGATCCACGATTCATTGTTTTCGTATAACACCCAGTGCTCCATGCAGTATGTGCCTTCCTTAATACGGTGGGGGGATGGGTTAGCTCGGTGATGGATATTAAGTTCTTCCTTTCTTAATTCATTGGCTATCCTAAGTAAATGAGATGTCTCAAGTGACAAGTTTTTTTAAAGTTACCTAATACGCGGGGGAAAGGGGGATTGGTTAGCCCGGTGATGGGTATTAAGGAGGGCACGTACTGAATGGAGCACTGGGTGTTATACGAAAACAATGGATCGTGGATCACTACATCAAAAACTAATGATGTATTGTATGGTGACTAACATAACATAATAAAATTAAAAACTACAAAAAAAAAAAAAGTAAAGTTACCTAATACGCTATGTAGAAATAAGGCATAGTTAGCATTTTAATAAATCACCTTTACATTCTACAAACTATGTTCATTGTGTATTATTAAATAATTTATACCTTTTTTAATTTGAAAGGGTAAGGAAGATCTTGTTAAATAGCCCCTCTGTATTGAAAACTGGTTATGAATGTTAGAAAACTCTTTATCATTACCGAGAGAATTTCCCCCCAGAATTTTCAAATGCCCACAAAAATTGATTTCCTTTCCTTATCTTGCTTGCCCCAATAGATTTTCACTTTTTGATACTATGATTTTTAGGGAAAGAAAACCAAGTTAAAGTGACTTTGTTGTGGAACTCTGTGAGAATTAGGTAGCTGGAAAATTAAACCCAACTACCCATTTATAATTTGCATTTATTATACAATGGCAGTGGTGTTCTCCAAAGAGAATTCCACCTTTAAGTATCTTGGGTTGTCCAGGTGAACTGGAGAGGAAATTGGTGAATTGGATGAAAATCATTAGCTGTCATCTGTATTTAGCACCAGGCCTAAAAGGGCAATATCAGATCAGTTAAAACAACAAAGAAGCCAAATAAATGCCATACAGAAATAGACCTGGAATTCTGTTTTATGAACCCAGATCTCAGTTATCCCTGCCCCCACCTCTCCTGGGTCTGTCTTCCCCCCACCACACACACACACACATAGCCCCCATGTGTGTACATGCACACCCACAATCTCCAGGAACCCAAAAGTTTATTAACCCTCAACTCTTGTTGAGGCTATTTTGTGAAGGGGGGAAAATCGGAGGGGGAGACGAACCATGAGAGACTATGGACTCTGAGAAACAAACTGAGGGTTCTAGAGGGGAGGGGGGTGGGGGATGGGTTAGCCTGGTGATGGGTATTAAAGAGGGTACGTACTGAATGGAGCACTGGGTGTTATACGCAAACAATGTATCATGGAACACTACATCAAAAACTAATGATGTACTGTATGGTGACTAACATAATAAAATTAAATTAAAAAAAGAACAGGCTATTTTGAATAAAGAATGCAGACAATTATCCAGATGTTTAGACTTTACATTTCTTTCTAGCAAATAAGGAAAACCAAATAATGAAAAGCCTTTTTGTTTCTTTATGTCCATCAGTTATTATCATTACTATTAGTTTTGAGTTTGAGTTGTTTGGTGAGAGGGGAGATATGAAAGGCCATAGACTTGTGAGATGTTACCTAGACTTACTTCACTATTGACTAATTCCTTTTCCTCCTTGCTTCCTTCCTCCTTTCCTTCTTTCCTTCCTTCCTTCCTTCCCTCTCCCCCTCCCTCCCTCCCTCCTTCCTTCCTTCCCCCTTCCCACTTCCCCTCCTTCCTTCCTTCCTTCCTTCCTTCCTTCCTTCCTTCCTTCCTTCCTTCCTTCCTTCCAACAGGATTTCATGTATTTCATTTGGAGCCCTCACTCCACCATCACATTCCTATCAGTTTGGTGAGCAAAGAACTGAATAAACCTGCCTTGACTGTTTAAAATTTGGCTTTTCTTTATCAGATCCTTCTCCCCAACTCTGCCCCACCCCCCAACCTACTTTCATAATCCCTATAGCTTTGGCATCAAGAGAACTTATGGCCTTCTCAATGGGCAGCTCCAATTGTGCAGGTAGGAAAAAGGGACTAAAAGAGTGAAGGGAATTTGAATTCTTAGAAACACTCAGAATATTTTTTTTCCATTTCCCCAAAAGAGTAACTAATGCAGAGAGACATAATGAAAAGCTTTTCAAAGGATGAAATTCTCAGAAAACTTAAGCTGTTATTTTTTTTCTCATTTCTATGCATGGATAGCCTCAAGTCACTTCTTTTTAAAGTAAGAGCAAATTAATGACATTAGTGATTATTTAGAGCAGAAAAGTGAATGAGATCTTTTTGAAAGAAAACATATTCAGAGCTGTTACTTTCCAGCTTCATTTAAAAACACAATTTTTCATTGTGTTGCTCAGGACTGTGACTTCATTGCCACACAAAACAGCAACATTTCATCGAGGGATTCAAACCTTCATGCTGGATAAGAGGCATGATTTTCTCAGCTCTCTCCACCTGGAAAATGATCTTGATACTGACCTTGAATCTTCAAAAGTAGCAGTATTCTTTTCTAAGAGTACTTACAAGGTCTCTAGACATCTCTTCCAACTGTGATATTCTGTAACTCCATTGTCCCATCCCACAGCTTGAGACAGGTCAAAACCTGTGTTGGAGAGGAGGGTTGGCCAATGAATGAGAAAAAGAGAAGTAGGCTGGAAGCCAGACACTTGGAGTTTCATTCTTGTTCTGCAGCTAACTAGCTTGGTGAACTTAAGCAAATTAATTTACCACTTGGGGCTGGTTTTCTCATCTATAAAGTGAGCATTTTAACAACAACAATAAAAATCTGAGGTCCCTTCTAGCTCCAAATATTAAGTGATTCCTCTGGCTCACCTTATCTTTGCTTTGCTGTGGTCTGGTCTTGTGTTGTCATGGTCTTTGTGTTGTGTTTTGGAGGAAGGTTTTGTCTCCCAGGTCTATTTGTGTGTATTTGTTATCACAGTACATTGCCTACCACCTATCTCTACTCATTCTCTATAAGGATAGTCAACAGCCATTCATTCACTGTTTACCAAAAGCCAACCTGGTATCAGGAACTGGGATTGGCACCAAGATTCGGGCACTACGCAGCTCAAAGCTTAGAAAGCGCCTCTATTAACAAAGAAGATCTATTCCAGCAATGCACCCCAGTGGCAGAGTTTGGTGGACTGTAGAGAGAAATATAGCCCCGTGGGCAGGGTGTGGAGGAGCTCGTGAGGGACCACAGTGGGAAAAACAAGACTTCCCCCAATATCCTCCATGCTTTTGTTGACTAGATTGGAAAGAAATTCCTTTTTTCCTCCCAAAAATTTGTTATTGAGATACCTCGGTTTTTAAATCCAAACTAAAGGTCAATTGGAATTATTTTTTTAAACTAAGAAATAAATGAAATTGCCTAAGGATCTTGATTTGGATTACTGTATATAGGTGATTTTTCCAAACAGGCTTGTTTGATGTTTAACTGAGGACCCTAACTCACTTCACTTTCAGCAGGTGCTTTCTGGACATCTGTTGCAAATCTTGGTCTTCATACAAAACCCAGAATGCCTCCATGTGACTTCACACCTGAAAAATACCAGGTAAGAGTCAGTACTTTAGGAAAACCTAAGAAAGTGGTATTTCTTGAAAGGGCTAAATTAATCATTTCCTCAAGAAGGACCCACAGATGGCCCTGCCTGCCACTGAGTCCTAGCATCCTAGATATTCTATCCTTTAAGTCACCAGGAGCATCTGAACCCTCTTACTCCACTCAATACTGTTGCATGAATTGTTGTACATGTGTGAGAGAGAGACAGAGCAGAGACAGACCAAGAGTACAAGAAAGAGACTATTTGTATTTATCACAGGGATATAAATATAGATACACACACACAAAGACAATATATCACAAATGTGGTACCACACATTTACTTTCTAAAATATTGTTTTGACTCTCTCATACAGCAATGCATGATCTGACGTTCAGGAATCCTTCCCTCCAAAATATGAAGTTATAATTTTGCTCTCAGATTAAGAAATATTGGGCTTCTCTTTCTCTCTCTCTCTCTCCCCG
This sequence comes from Leptonychotes weddellii, assembly GCF_054177405.1. Classification (NCBI taxonomy): domain Eukaryota; kingdom Metazoa; phylum Chordata; class Mammalia; order Carnivora; family Phocidae; genus Leptonychotes; species Leptonychotes weddellii. The sequence goes on along the minus strand of NC_138375.1, from coordinate 25,017,779 downwards.
CCTTCCCTCTTTCCCTCTCTCCCTCCCTTCCT
>NC_138375.1:24955318-25017647 GCF_054177405.1 Leptonychotes weddellii | reverse complement strand
GAACCATGAGAGACTATGGACTCCGAGAAACAAACTGAGGGTTTTAGAGGGGAGGGGGGTGGGGGAGGGGTTAGCCTGGTGATGGGTATTAAGGAGGGCACGTACTGGATGGAGCACTGGGTGTTATACGAAACAATAATTCGTGGATCACTACATCAAAAGCTAATGATGTATGGTGACCGACATAACATAATAAAATTAAATTAAATTTAAAAAAATAAAAATAAAAAAATAGTCTTTTTATTTTTTCCTACAGCTGAAATGAATTCAAAGAAAAGGCTTTCCACTGAGAGGTAGAAAATCTCAGGTTCCTTCTTCATATTTGATCTAGAAAGGGATCAAAGGGCCACATTAATGATTTCCTGTACTTGGGAGGAAGGAAGGACCTTGGGTAAGGAGGACATGGGGCAAATACACCCACCTGTGGGCACCGGACAGCAGTCTTAATGCTCAGTCAGTAGAGAGGCGAGGCACTGCATTTGGACCTGCTGTTGATCTTGTAAGAAATGTGAGATCTTCAACACTTCAATTTTGCCTATCTACAGTCCCTCACCTATGAACGTGTCCTGGAGATCCACAATCACCATCTTATTCCCACGCGGATTGCGTATTTTCGGAAGCCTTTGTTGCTTCACCAGGGTCACATGGAGTGGCTGTTTGATTATGAGGGAAACAGATACCTGGATTTCTTTTCTGGGATTGTCACGGTCAGCGTCGGTCACTGCCACCCGTGAGTATCCTTAAAATTCCAGTGTATTCACTGCAGAAGGATATATGGAGAACAGGCTAATGATCATGTTAGTGATTCAGAAGTCTGGCTAAGAATTCTCTCTCCTTTGGCATAGCCCGGTTTGTGGCTGCCATGCTCCCTGCTATTTCCTGGGTGCCAAAAAAATATCTTAACACTGCATTTTTTGTTTTCTTGACAATGCAAGATTGATTCATTCTCACGCCATGTGGTGTGTACCACGTGACTGGAGTGTGGCTTGGCTGTGTATGTGGGCTTGTCCTCACTAGTAACAGCTTTGCAGAGAGAGGCCATGCACTGAGGGAAAGGCAGAAAGAAGAGAGAGGCAGGCAGTTCTCAGAGAACACGTGGGGCGGCTGGCTGGGGGGTGTGGGATGATGAGATGAGAAATCGCGTCTAGCCTAAGGATCTTCCTCACCTCTGACAGAAGATGAGGAAAGAAAGGATGCTAAGAGAGAGGTGTAACCACAGCTGGGAATTTACATGAGAAATGCATGGATCCATTCATCCTGAGGGTCTCTGGACCCTTGGTCATCAACCCACCCATACAAAGGCCCTGGGCAGGTTCTCTGGTGGTCCTTTTGGTTTTGATGCCACTCTCTCATTTTAGTGCCTATTCTCTCTTGCCTTTAATCATCTGGCCAACAAAACTTACATTACGTGAGACCAAAATACAGCAGCAAGCCGAAATCAATTGAATAAGTTTGGGTCCTTCTGTGAAAGCAGGAGCAAAGTCATCCCTTCCAGCAGCTGTCAGGTGGTAAGAGTGAGTTCTAACTCCAGGGTCTAGCCTCACCTAATCCTCCCACAGCCTTCTCCTTTCGGCTTCCGTCTCCGGGAGGCACTAGTCCCATGCGAGGTCCTAAGGAGCATGTAAAATTAAATTCAGAGGCGGTCTAAAATATGCGATAAGCACACATGAGAGAAGGAAAGAAAACAAAGTAGAGACAAATTTTAAACATTCTTATTAATAATGTTGGATGTTGTTCCTGTTAGTCGACCACTCACCGGCTTTCATGATCTTTGTGCTTCTCCTGATCTCCCTCCAACCCTGCAGCTTGTCCTCTGACCCCCTGACTCTGGGTGTCCCAGCTTCTTTCCTTAGCCTTCTGCTCTTCTCTCTACAACTCCTTCATGCCTTATTATCTCCCCCATAGAATGGGCCCCATTCCTGGTCAATGAGTGGCACTTTCTGCAGCCTTCCCCAACTCTGTTTCTTCCACTTTGACCCCTCACCAAGCTACTATTATAACTCTAACAAACCCAGAGCGGGCATTAGGATGCCCCACATTTCCCACGGCCTCCAGGACACCCCCACCCTGCCCCATAATATTCCACCATCAGCTGAAATCCAGCATTACGGAGGCCAAACCCATCATACCCTCCACTATACTGTTTCTACTGACATATTCGTTTATTCAAGGCGTACCTGTGAGCCTCCTACTCTGTGAAGGTCCCCTGCCAGGAGCTGGGAAGCCGCTGGTTGCAGCTCTTAACTAATCCTGGAGTTTCCCTGATATTACAGGAAGAATGGTGAAGTCATCTTTGACTCATCCCTGCCTTTTACTCCCCTTAGCCAACCTGACACTGAGGTCTAGCTTTCCCTCCACTGAAATGCCTCTCCTACCAGCCCCCCACTAATTCCCACTAACCCCAATCTCCTAGGAGCTCTCCTCCTCCCACACCTAGAAGGCCACCTTGCCCTCCTGGCTGGCCTCATCATTACCAGTCTTCCCCCACTCCATCCTACCCTCATGTGTTCCACATGTTTATTTTGTTGAACAATGCTTTTAACAATTACCTCCTCTGTTCAAGAGTTTATTGATACTCTGCAATTTTCTAAGGTGAGTCATGGAACCCTGAATGCAGGAGAGGTTAGTTGGTAAAGTGTCCCATGAAAAAATAAGTTTTAAAAACAGTTTAAACTGTATCTCCCTCCTGGGGAGAAACAGTGGGTATTTGACTAACAGAGGCACTGGCAAGTCCTGCAGTAAAGAAATCTGTTTGATCTGGTATTTCTCAAAATGATTTAATTATTATTTATTTATTTAACCACTGAGCTGATTTGTGTGTGTGTGCATGTGTGTGTGTGTGTGTGTGTGAACAGCTATTAATAACGAACAACTGGTATGTAACTTTAGCCATTGCTGTCCTTTAGATCAAGTTCAAATATCCTGGCCTATCTTTTCAAAGCGTTCCTCGTCAGGACCTACGTATCTACCCTTAGTTCTTACTATCCCTCAACATGAGCCTTCTGAACCTTCACAGAATATGGTTTCAGAGTTACAAACGTTCATCAACACTGACCACTATTAGGAATCAGACACCAGCATCTCCTTTGACGGAAGAAGTGTTGCTCTTACATACATATGCATGATGGATCTATACTTCTTTAGAAGAATAAATGAAAAGACACCCAGGCTTACATCTAGTCATCTCTAGTTTCCAAACTGTTCAAAGGGTATTTAATAAGAAGACCTAATTAGAAGAGATTCTATGTCCTAAAGTAGGAATTTATTTTCTAAAGTCCCTACAAGATCATCATCTGGTCTCCGTTTGAACACCTCCCTTGGTGAAGACCCCATGACCTTTTAAGGCCACCCATCCCATTGCCAGACAGCTCTTCTGGTTAGAGTTCTTTCTATGTGTGGATGAAATCAGCCTCTTGAAACTGCTCAAGAAATAGCCATAAGTTTGGGTTCAGTGGCCAGTGTGGGGGGCGGTTGCCCATTGGCAGCACGGGGAACTCTGCTCTCCTGTTTATCCAGGAAGGTAAATGCGGCGGCACAAAAGCAGCTTGGACGCCTGTGGCACACAAGTGCCCTCTTCTTCCACTCTCCAATCCATGAGTTCGCAGAGAAGCTTTCGGCACTTCTTCCCGAGCCTCTAAAGGTATGATGGTCTCAAGGGAACAGGAGTCTCATGATCCCAAGGAAGCAGGAATATGAACAGGGAATTTGATCCATGCACTGAACATCTGAAACAGTGAGCTAATCGCCAAATCTGAAAGGCATCAAGGAGAAGCCAGCCAGTGTTCACTCATCCCCTCCCAGCCTCAGCCTCTCCTTGGAAGTTCTCCTCGCAGCCACATGTCTGCAAGAGTCACTTCACGGAAGGCCCAGGCCTCCTCCCTGGACACTCTCCTCTGTGTTCCTCCAGGGGTTTTCATCTCTCTGCTCCAGGTCCCCTCTACCAAGTCATTTGCTTGTCTCCTTTTACAGGGTGAAACCATTTTTTAATAAAATTAATATCCCATTCAGTTCATTCGATCCAAGATGCACTGAGATAGTTTTGCTAAATGAGATGTTTTTCTGCATCTGAAATGACTGAATGTTTTTTTAACTGATAGTTTTGCTAAATGAGATGTTTTTCCGCATCTGAAATGACTGAATGTTTTTTTTAACTGAACTGAGATGGTGAAATGTTGGCCAAGATTCGCATTTTCCGGATTCAATGAGTTAATATATGTTGTACCTAGAACAGTGCCCAGCACCTAGTGTTGGCTTTTAGTATTATTTTACTGTATTCTCTAGAATCTCTATTTACTATATTATCTACAAGAGCTGAAGAAAGCTGGACCAGCTGCCACCTAAGTGCAGCCCAGGTGTGTTCATGGAGGAGCAGAAGTAGGGATGTCAGCAAAAGCATAAGCACATGCCTCCCGGGCCCTGAGCCTGGAAGACCGAGGTCCCATCACTTCTCCCCTTTCATTTAGCCAGGAGGAGCTGCATTTTTTCTGTTTGCTTGTTTTTTCAATATTCACACATACTGAATAGACAGGCTGGGACATCCTCTGGAGCTGCAGGATCAGGGAGCCTGCCTTGTCCAAGCCTTCAGAATCCAGGCAGGTGGTTGAGGTTCAAGAGCTAAGTAACCCAGTCCTCAGATCCACTCACCCACTAACCATTCCATACCCTTCATCATGTCTCCTCATCTTGGCATTTTGCCAAGAGCATTGAAGAGAGCCAGTGAAAGCCTGGAATGTTTCACAATTGGGATAATCCTTGGCCATTTTTGTATCTCTAGCACGTAGCTGCTGTTCAATGAAAAGCTGTAGAATTAATATAGTAATTCAGTGATGGGACTGCTTGTCTGAAGGGAATGCTCCTTAATAATAGTCTTTAACAATTTTGAATTAATTGGGTAATAAGGAAATAAATTAATGTATGAGGTCATGTGTCTCTGTTTCCCTCCAGGTCATATTCTTGGTGAATAGTGGCTCGGAAGCGAATGACCTAGCCATGCTGATGGCCAGAGCACATTCAAATAGCACAGACATTATTTCATTAAGGTAATCACACCCTGGAATAGTCAACTTCAATAACATTGCCTTACTCCAATACTAAATGTGCATCTTTAAAACATAGCCTGGAGGGGAAGGGGGCTTTCCCAGGAGTATCATTCTAATTTTAGGTGTTAGGGCAGAATCAGTCAAATGAATTTTATGACTGGATAACCCCATCTAAATTGGCCTGATCCAAGGTAGGGGTTCCTGACTGGGCTAACAAACAGCTTGGAGTACTACTTATGTCATTGATCCTCCTATAAAATTAAAGAGATGGTCATATGTCAGGGTTGTTTTTTTTTTTTTTTTTACTTTGAAGGTATGGTATTGACCAGGACATATGCTGAGTGGTGAATGACTGGTCGATACCCATGGATGCTCATGGCTCTACCATATGACAGTGGGCCCATTTTCATCTCTGCTTATGCTAAGGAGCCCTCTACTTTCCTCTTAGTGCCAGCTACCCCAGGTTTTTTTACCTTTGATTCTCTTTAAGTTCAGAGGATGCATATTTGACCTGTATATTTCTGCTTCTTCGGGTGACTTTTGAAAATTGATAATTTAATAACTTAATTATAAACCCTGGGCAGCTATATTAGCGTTAAAAATAATAGAAAACAAAGCATTTTGCTTGCAGTTGCCTCCTTTGGGTCATTTTATATAGTACATTGAAACAGGCTCTTATAATAAGCTTTATGTCAAAGAGTGACTTACAGTCAAAGTAGATGGAATGAAGAGATAGTCCCATTCTGTCACCTGTCTGGCCATAATTTCTGTCTCAATTCAAAAGAAGATTTGATTACCACAGCACATCCAATACTGCACACTCCATATAAAACACACATCTAGTAACTACAGGAGTAAGGAAATATTTGTTATCAAAGAAATATGGCAACAAAAAAATGTGATTGATGTTTTACCCAAATAAACATCCCAGAATATACATGTCCAGATAAGTGCTGATCTATTCAAAGCAGTCATGTGTTACTAGGGCTCAACACACCTTTGTGTCTCCTCCTTCAAGATAGATGACCATCCTTTTGAATCATCTTGATAGTCATAAATCCTCGTGTAAGGGTGATTTTGATTTGACGAACTGTCAAAACCCATTTGAAGCCAAGACTGGTGATTAGGATGATTTACATTAAATATGATAGTTTGGGGTTCAAAAAGAAACAAAACCTGTGTTCCTTATATGCCAAATAAAGTGGCTTAGGAGACATTTGTGCAATAGCCACATCTCAGGAACAAATATTTGGTTTCTCAAGGTGACTGCTTTGAAGACTGATGCTCATTGAATATCTAATTTCTGGCATGTTGCTAAAAGAGGAGTCTCACTACTGTAAAGTAATCCAGTAGGGCAGCGGTTAAGGTCAGAGTTCTTGCCCAGATGTTCTCCAAAGCTTCCTTTCGCCACTTCAAATCTGTGACCCCAGGAGAAAAGACAAATAAGTACATTTTCCTGGCATAGCCTTAGAAGATTTCTTAGAAATCACTGGAGTTGCATGTTAATGGTGGTCTATTAACATGGTGAATCGAAGAAAAACGAACTTGACCCTGCCTTCTCACTGCTTCTTCTCTGCAGAGGAGCCTACCACGGGTGCAGTCCTAGCACACTTGGCCTGACAAACGTAGGGCCCTGCAAGATGGAGCTCCCCAGCGGGTTGGGCTGCCAATCGGTGAGTTCTGAGATTTTTATCTTGTTTCTCTAGAGGCTGTTGGGCACATGGTATGATTGATCAGATTGTCCAGGTATTAGGATTAGAAATGAATATAAAGCCTATCGTTAATCAGGGGCTGAATTTGACTTAGTTGAACTTGGAGGAAATGTTTATTAGAAAGGCCTTCAGAGTCTGAGTAATAATTCATGATAGAGATCTTTAAAATTTGTTTTGTTTTTAAATAAGATCAAGTAAACAACAAAAAAAATGCATTGAAATTAGTTCTCAGAGCCTTGAGTGTGTAAGATTTCTATAGAACCGTCCCTGTACTCACCTCCTGTTCTCACTTGCTATATACCCACCTCAGCAAAAGAATCAGATACCTAATTATTCCTCTTCTTTTAGATGCCCTTACTCACCAAACTCTTGAGCGAGTTGTTTCCAGGCTGACACTGCAATCAGTCTCCTTTGTAAAGTGCCCACATAACTGATTTCTAGGGAAAAAATTATCTTTTCAAACCAAAATATTAGGGTTTCATCCTAGGTGGGAGAGGAGCACGGGGGGAATCTCAATATCAAGTTAAGAAGCCCTCTTACCCTGATCAGTATCACATGCTCCTTCAAATTGGCTACCTTGTCTTCTTGGTTTGCCGAATTCTTTCTTTTGTCATTTGCAGACAATGTGCCCAGATGTTTTCCGTGGCCCTTGGGGAGGAAGCCACTGTCGAGATTCTCCGGTGCAAACAATGAGGAAATGCAGCTGTGCACCAGGTTCAAGGGGGGCAGGGAGGGAGGTGCGTGGTGGAAGGTCAGGAGGGGTAAGGAAACTAGAGAAAGACTGAACCATTCCTGAGTAAACGGATTGGAAAAAATTGGAAAAGGAAAAAGCCAAAGGAAACAAAACTAGAAAGCCACCCCCCCCCCACCGACCCCCACCCCCGTAGAATCAACGTTTCTCCTGCCCACCACCACCACGGTGCTATCTGGCTGTGAGGAAGAGCATCTCATGCTATCAGAGCTAAGCTAAACAGACTATCACTTGGTACTTAATTAAAGGAGATCTGTTAGCTCTATTAGCAACAGTTCTGCTATCAATTTTAAAAGAAAACAAGGCTGGTGGAATTGTTTACCAGTTCCCAATGGGGGAAGGGGAGAGGGGGGAAAAAGAATACTTTTAGCAATCTCAAAATGCCAATCAAGAAGCTCCCCCAGGGACTCGGAATACCAGCCAAAGTGAGAGCATCTGTCAAAGCTTAAGGCCATTCCCAAAAGCTGCTGACATCTCTTGCAAAAGTTTTAAAGGCTTTCTCAAAAGGGAGGTTTCCACTTACCCATCACGTTTTTATTTTCATTCTTTACCTCTTCTTACCATGAGACAAGGCTTGGAAGAAGAATCTCTTCTTTGCTAATCAACAGGTCTCCCCTCATGCATGTTGGCACAGTTCAGGACCTTTGAATAGCTGCTCCTGAGTAGTGCTGAAAGAAAGAGCTAAAGGCTTCTGCCAAAGATATTTGATGGAATAATCTGACTCACGGAGTTGAGAAAAAGGATGCAAATGGCAGTCTTAAAAAATCAGCTTTGAAAGGAAGAAAATTCACAGTCCCCTTAAAATTCAGATGGGATAATGGCAAAATGGAGGTAGGAAGATAAAAGAATGAGCATTGAAACAGGATGTCATGGTCACAGAACTGAAAACTGTAGGGAGATTTAAAGGTATATATACATAACTCTCCATTTTAAAAATGAGCAAACCAAGGTCCACAGCGGGGAGGCTGGAGAGCTAAGACTTAAGCCCAAGCCTTCTGACTCCAAACCAGTGCTCCCAGCCTATGGCCATCCTTGTGAACACTGGACATCCCAGCAGGATGAACCCAGGCTTAACAATAATTCCCGTTCTGCTGGCCAGGATTGAGGAGACCCGTGAAGTCTGGAGACCTGGATTCCACTCCCAGCCCCTGGTTGGTTCAGCCATGAGCAAATGCTCTTATCTGTTGTGTCAGTTTTCCCCTTTGTAAGATGGAGATAGCAGTACCTTATTACCAGGCTTTGTGAGATCAAGAGAAGAGAGCTTTCTGTACAGGAAGGCAGACAATAGCAATGCCAAGTGTACCCGTAGAGCCAGACCTGTGTATCCAACCTCAAGGGCATCAAGAACTAAAATCGGTTTCGTGCACCTCATAGACTTCAACCTGACCATAAAAGCATGAGCGCAGAGCCTAGCAGGCAGAAGCGCTCAAGAGATGCCCGTTGCCTTCCCTCCCCACTGTGGGTCCCTCTCTCTTTCCACCCTCTCTGCCTCCTCCCTCTTTGAGGCCTTCTTGGCTCTAGGCCAACTTGAAAATGCTGGAACCCCATGGTCATCTCCCTAGTGGCATCTGGAGGTTAAATGATAGTGACAGACATACATTTCTGCTTCTCTGGACTGTTGTCTTTGACATATCTGAAGTCAGCCGTTTTCTTAACTCCTATCTTCAAGAGACATGGCTGATATATGTTTAAACGGAATAGGAATACCAAAAGGGACTTCAGCCTCCTCCAGGGCTTTGGGGAGCTGAGAGGTGTTTGGCTTTTGCTGTAAAAAGGCAGACTCACATGTTTGCAAATGCAAGCCAACTTTGAGTATAGAGGATTCCAGTTCTCAATTCTTCTTAGGGTTCATTCACTGGGCGCATACAGGTGCCAATCTTGGTAGAAGTTCTTTTACTTCCGGATTATGTCATCACTGTCCACCTGGGCATAAGCAGGGGTCCATGTTGTGAGCCTGATCTAGCTGTCGCTGTGGGAGATTCCGTTACCTTCCTCTCTCTTTCTGTCAGGTTTTTGTCTTTCTAAGTGTTCGTTCCAGACCCCGAATTTCAGATGTCACCTGTGATGACATTCACCTCCTAACGCCCACTGCCCCCGCAACGCCCCAGACCTCATACCCATCATGTCATTCTTCCTCACCTTTTGCAAAATGAGTTTCCTTTTCCTTACGAATTGTTCTTTCTTGACCTTTCACTCCATTTCACTGTTTCCATACTAGCAGCTAAGATAAAAACTCCTCAGTCTCGTCGCTGTGGCTCGCATGGTATCCAGGAGAACATCCACTCTTCACACTCTTGGCGTTGTCATGGCAATGCCACTGTACCCCGTCCCTCTGCGGAAGCAGCCTGACCTAGAGCTACCGCAATGAGCTCAGGAAGGAAATGTGAAATGAAATAAGCTGATGACGGCAGGTGACCCCTCTCATCGCTGAACTTGTGGGCAGTCGGGGACAGATCATTAAAGGTCTATCACGGGTTTAAGCAAAACCTCTCAGTTTAGTTTTGTCCCAATTTAAGCCACTAGGGTTGCTTTTGTTCTACCTTTTGATCTCTCTAGTTACTGCTCGGCTTGCTAAATGCCCAGATTAGGTCTTTTGAGTTTACTCCCCACCCTTCAGAGTCATCTTTGGCTGTTTTCTCTTCCTTTCTTACTAAAAATTTAAAAATCCATTCTCTAGAGGCTTAGATTTATTTGTCTAGTATATCCTGCTCATCAAACAACTTAAGTGATGCTAAAAATGCGCTTTCTGGGTTTGATACCCCTTTCATTACTTCCTTCTTCACACTTCCAACCCCCAACTCCAACTGACCAAAACAAGCTTTCCCAAATATCACATGTACCTTAAAATATGTTTGGGGCCAGGGAGTGGTTTTTTTTTTTCCCCATTTTTAAATGAAGAGCTGAAGTATAAAATATAATTTGTGCTACCGTTTTGATGATGATGACAGAAGTTTTCTGTCCCTTATCTCTAGACGTCAGGAGATAGGATTATATCCATGCAACTAAGCAAGTGCTAGGATGGTAGGTGGTGGGCTCTCTTCCCAGATTGCTTTCACGTCATTGGGGCTGGGGCTCTGTCACGTCCACACCTCCCTCTGCACCCCTTCTGCTGTCCGTGGATATAGGCTTAAGTTCAGAAACTGTGTGGTGCTGTTTAGAATCAAATTAGAAGCGTGGATAAAAATTCTGAAGGTTCAATCATGTATGGATGCAGTCGATCTGGGACCCTTGGTATTCCAGAGAAGAAGGCTTCCTCTCCCTGGCTACCATGGATGAACGTTGTCTGGCTCCAGTACATAACTCTTTAGACCAGATTCTAATTGTTCTATAAACATATTTATTAACTCTAAAGACTGAGACACTCTGTAGCTTTAAAACTGTACATCAGGGGCGCCTGGGTGGCTCAGTCGTTAAGCATCTGCCATTGACTCAGGTCCTGATCCCAGGGTCCTGGGATCGAGCCCCGCATTGGGCTCTCTACTCTGTGGGAAGCCTGCTTCTCCCTCTCCCACTCCCCCTGCTTGTGTTCCCTCTCTGTCTCTCTCTCTGTCAAATAAATAAATAAAATATTAAAATAAAAATAGTTGACTGCAAGAGTCATTTAAAAAAAAACTGTACATCAAATTAAGCGACAACAGAAGATAAATAGATTTATTTTCAAATAGATTAAATCCACACTCCAATTACATTTGAATTAAATCTCCGCGGTTGAGAGGATAGGCATCCTTGGGTGAAATAGCTCAGTATTCCAGACTCAGTGATACTTTGGGGCATTTCTTCCCCAGATGGAAATGACTGAAGTGTTTTTATGGTTATCCTACTTTCTCTGCTCAAACCGAAGTACAAGTTGTTCCAAAAGAATGTCCCCTCCTTCAGAATTCTATATCCTCATTTCCTGTTTACTGTATCCTAAGGATTCTCGCCAATCTACTCATCCTATTTTCTTTTTTTCTATGTTTCCCCCATTCTACTGAATGCCGTTCTCACATCTTCTGTTTGTTTGTTTGTGGTTCTTGTTTGTTTTTGCAGACTGCTGCCAAGCAAAGGACCAGTATATTGAACAGTTCAAAGATACTCTGAACACTTCTGTGGCCAAATCAATTGCTGGATTCTTTGCAGAGCCAATTCAAGTGGGTATATTGACCTTAGACATTAATTGGGCTGACTTTTAAATTATCAGAGAGTTTTAACTCATACATTCTAGAGAATTCCAAAATATTTAAGTGACCATTGCTGTGACCCTCTCCAAATTCAATTCATTCTCTTGGTCTCCTTGAAAAAAGAGGGCCCCTGATTTTCTACTGACCTTCAAAACCCCGTCTCCTGCATTCCTGGGCTGAACAGATAGATGAAACTATTGAATTCCTAGAATTCTGAAGAAAAGGAAACCTCAGCAAACTTTAGTTGCTTAATACCCACACTGTCAGGGGGACCCTTTCTTCAATTTTACCAAATCCCCTTAATCTAATTTGTTTCTAATCTCAGAAGAGAGTAAGCATTTGTGTCCTTTTCCCAAAAGGCGTGTCATAGAATAATGGCCCCTCTCTTCATCCATAGCTGGAACAGTTCTAAAGACCATTTTAAAATTTTTTAGTATTACTAATGCTACTGATGATAATGATCTATCTTCTTTCTTTTCCTTTCTTTTTCTTTTTTTTCTTTTTTAATAGTTTCAAAGGGCTATTCTGTTCTTAGAGACTCCTTGGTTTGGTCTTTTGCAGGGGGTGAACGGAGTCGTTCAGTACCCAAAGGGGTTTCTCCGGGAAGCCTTCGAGCTGGTGAGAGAGCGGGGAGGCGTGTGCATCGCGGATGAGGTGAGCAGCTGTGGAGGGGCTGTGGTGGAGGGAGCCAGGACAGAAAAGGCACAGGGAGAAACTTCTTCAAACCTTCCTCTGCAATCCAAGACAAAAATCATCTGTGGGAATTCCAGGATGTGGGTATGAATTAATGAAGCCTTTGCTAGTTGACTGGTTGGTTAGTGGATTAGTTGGTCCATTTAGCAAGCACAACAGAACTTAAATACCCAAATTGGAGTCTATCAAATGAGTGGCTAGTGGGCACAGATGACGCTGTCATCACCCAAGGCACTTTCTACGTTCCCTTTTGGGGATTGTGTCAGGTGCAGCTCAAAAACCACATAGGAAATTTAATCTCATAACCAAGTTTTTATCCTAATTTTGCCAAAATGGTATTAACCAGCCTGGCAGCATTCATCTTACCTTAATAACAAAACTTGTTTGGGGCGCCTGGGTGGCTCAGTTGGTTAAGCGACTGCCTTTGGCTCAGGTCATGATCCTAGAGTCCCAGGATCGAGTCCCGCATCGGGCTCCCTGCTCAGCAGGGGGTCTGCTTCTCCCTCTGACCCTCTTCCCTCTCATGCTCTCTGTCTCTCATTCTCTCTCTCAAATAAATAAATAAAATCTTAAAAAAAAAATAACAAAACTTGTTTGGAAAAGACATTAAAAGAAAAAAAAATGCACGGGGCGCCTGTGTGGCTCAGTTGGTTAAGCGTCTGACTCTTGATCTCGACTCAGGTCACCATCTGAGCATCGTGAGATCATGCCCCAGCTCAGGCTCTGCACTGGGCATGGAGCCTGCTTAAGATTCTCTCTCACTCACTCTCCCTCTGTCCCTACCCCCCTAAAAAAAAAAAAAAGGGAAAATAATGCAGTCTCTCAGAGAGAAGAGGGCCACCACTACGAATATTTAAAAACTAGTTCCAAAAAAATTCTAAAATAGCTTGAGTTAAGGCAGCATTGGTGGATAATACCTCCAAGGGCACACTCTGAAGGGAGTAAAATTCATTGGCTCTGTGAGCTTTAGCCTCCATCTTTTTTAAAGGCATCAATTTAATCATAATCCCGCCTCATATTAGAGTATATCAAAGACAGCAGTCTTTTGTCTACCAAGAATAGCAAAAGAGGTCAAAGGACCAGAGGATGGTCGCCAGGACCACAGAGTGCTCCCGGCTCACTCCTGGGTGACCGGTCATGATTCTACTAACAAGTGGTTGCACGCACCAAGAATAGGTGGGGAGCTTGTGAATGTGTTTCACACCTGTTTCAGTCCTGCTGTTTTGGCCTGAACATTTTTCCTCAACTAAACATTCCCTACAGCGGTCTTTGGGCTCTCCGCTCTGCAAAACTTTTTTCGCAATTTCCTTATTTGCAGCCAGGTGTCTGGTACCCCCAGGTGACCTGGATGGCCCCCAGAGCGCTGCACACGTAAGCGAGGGCCAGCCCAACCCCCTTCCCCGACCTGCCACTGGGAGTTTAGGGAAGGCAAACCAATCAAAGTCCTGAAGAAAGTTAATGGCTATTAAAAAAAAAAAAAAGAAAAGAAAAGTATATTCTGTTAGCTTACAATTTGCTATGTCAGTGAGAGAATCAACTTTAACCTTTGGAATCAGCACACAGTGAAGCTGCCGCAGTTGGACTAATGAGAGAAAGAAGATTAAATGTTAAAAATATATGACTTCCAGAATTTTCTAAGATAGATGGTATTATCACTGTTTTTATAAAGATTTACTTATTTATTTTAGAGAGAGAGTGAGCGAGTGCATGAGCGTGGGCGAGGGGCAGAGGGAGAGATAATCTCCCGCAGACTCCCTGCTGAGCATGGAGCCCACATGGGGCTCCGTCCTAGGACCCCAAGATCATGACCCCAGCCGAAACCAAGTCAGCCGGCCAACCGACTGAGCCATCCAGGTGCCCCGGTTTTATCACTTTCAAGGACGTAATTAGAAACTACCTAACACAGGGGGAGCTTAAGAAGGATTGTCCTAATGACTAAGGGAAGGTAAGAATTGCTAGAACTATCTATAAGGTATATATAATAACAATTCTATAAGGTATGCCCCACCGTTATGCTTTCAAGGAGGTTTTACCAGAAAGGCTCCGGCAGCGATTTGCGTGGAAATGTCTGCGTGGCTTTATTCAGTTAGGCACTTCGGCTACTTCTGTGTTCATTCTACTTGCTGAATTCTGACTTTTATCAGGCACTTCGCCAGATGTTGTGGAGAAAGAGAGAAATAAGATGCAGTCCCTGTCATCGGACACACACAGTGATGACAGTAGTCCAAGATGAGAGGTTCTGATGGCAGCATGCCTAGGGGCCTCGAGGGGGGGCCCTACTAGGACTCAGGAAACTTCGACCGAATGATGATGAAGCTATGCTTTGAAGGACAAGAGGAGTTAGTGAGATAAAGAAGCAGGGAGAGTGTCTTCTAGGAAGAGGGCAAAAAGCATGCACAAATAAACTAAAGTTGACTTAGTTCAATCCTGATTTAACTGGCTTAACTGGATCATCTCAAGACAGAATTCTCGGGAAGGAGAGGAGATCACAGGGAAGAGAGTGACTAGCCTATGTGGGCCAGGCGGCAGCCAGACGAGCCCCAATCCACTCCCTGTGACTCCTTCGTCCAGCCGGACAGAAGCAGATTCTCCCTTGCTTCCTTACCCATTGGAGATCCTTATTAAGGATTGCTAACCAGAATATTCCTTTTACGTGCATTATTTATGACCCTCACAGCAGTCCTGTGACGTACTGCTATTACTATTTCTACTTAACAGAGTTAACATAGGTTCAGAGGACTGCATGAATATATCCAAAATCCCACAAAGCTAGTAAATGGTTTCTGGTAACTAAAAGCTCAGCCACAGATTAAGCGCTGTGTCCATGATCACACAAAGATGGCTTTACTGATGACGAGCCACGATGGTATGGAAGAGGAAGAGTCGAAGAAAGGGAGGCGATCGCAGTCAGAAAAGCCGTCATTTCTTGAAAGGTTTCCAGTGACTTGGGATTTGTTTCCATCAGGTGCAGACAGGATTTGGAAGGCTGGGCTCTCACTTCTGGGGCTTCCAAACCCACGGCATCCTGCCAGACATTGTCACCATGGCTAAAGGGATTGGGAATGGCTTTCCCATGGCAGCAGTGGTGACAACTCCAGGTAGGGCCAGCAGGCAAGTTGCATTTGCTTCCGGGTCTCTTGCAGCAGTGATGGTAGAAAACAGGTATTGTGGGACTTGTGTGGGTTGAAGACAGTGATGGGAATTATACTTGCATTTCTTAAGCAATGATAAAGAGAAACAGTCTGCCAGACTGTGGAAAAGACAGAAGACAGCCAGGCCTTTTTGCTCTTGCTGCAGGGAAGGGTACTCCTCCTACGCCCATAATGCAATGCAGGGTTCTCACCCTCCAACAAGGTATAGGAAATTGTGCCACAAAAACAAAACCCACAAAAGAGATCCTTTTTAACCAACCTGAAGCTAACCGTGACATTTCCAAGGGAATCACATTCTGAAGGAGACTCTTGGTCTTGCTATTCCAATATGTTATAAACGCAGGGTCCAGAGTGGACAGTTTTCTCCGTTTCTGTCTCATCAACAAAACAGCCCAAAACAATATATCTCACTTAGCCAGAATATTCTATCAAATGAACATAAGCATAAACCCTATTTCCAGTTTTAGTGAGGTTTTACAGAAAATGGTTTTTATGAACAATTTATCATTAAAAATCTTTAAATTGTTTTTGTTCTTCCCACCAGTAGTGAGCACACTTTAGAGATACTACAGGATAATTAAGTGCTCTGATATTTTAGTGTTTTTACTGAATGAATAAAGATATGTTACTGAGTCCAAGCTCCTTCTGCTCTCCACATGAAAGGCCAATAATTTGAGAGCCGAGATATTGGGGTCAGAAAAGCCAGCAAACTGAGGAGATGGCAGACGATCACCCTGAAGAAGCATCTCCCCTGGGCAGGAAGTCCAAACTCCTTGTTTGTTAGCAAAAGGGGGAAGCTTGACGGGGTTGGAGACAAAGGTGACATCTGAGATGTAGACAATGTTTGCAGACATCTGAGAAAGGTCTTGTAGTTTCTTTGTCCTTGGTCAGTTGATCTTTGCCTACAGGAATCTGGTCATGTCGTTCCTATAAATCTTAACCATAGCATCGGCATTTCTATCTGTACTTCCTTATCTCCTCAAGTGATACAGGTTTCAGATAAAAAAACAAAACAAAACAGTTTTTGCAAATCTCAGCTGTAAGCAAAATTCCTTCAGTGATTAACATGTCTGCATACATGCAGAAGTTTCTAAGCTATAGGTCACAACAAGGGAAAATGAAGCAATATAGAATCAGACATGCTAAGTTTCTACCTGTTACAGGTACTAAAATGTGGATGTAGAAAGTGAAGTACAATGAACCAAATATAGGCTCACCCTGAAACAATCCAGAAATTATATTACTAAATCCTTGATGTGATCTTTTTTTTTTTTTAAAGATTTTTATTTATTTTTTGACAGAGAGAGAGAGCGAGAGAGGGAACACAAGCAGGGGGAGTGGGAGAGGGATAAGCAGGCTTCCCTGCCGAGCAAGGAACCCGATGTGGGGCTTGATCCCAGGACCCTGGGATCATGACCTGAGCCGAAGGCAGATGCTAAACGCCTGAGCCACCCAGGCGCCCCTGATGTGATCTTTTTTAAAAAAAAAAATATTTCCTTCTTAGTCCCAAGGGTATAATACAGAAAAAAAGGTAAACTAATGGAGGTCCCATGTAAAATCCCATAAATCCAATGTGAAGGTACTTTTCAATTCACACAACACATTAAAGAGTTTGTTATCACACTTCTCATTGAGTGAATAAGCAATTTTTCCTTAGCCACTGGATGAGTGGATCAGTCAGCTAGGGCTACCATATCAAGACACCACATGCTGGGTGGCTTAAACGGCAGATATTTATTTTCTCATGGTTCTGGAAGCTGGAAGTCCAAGATCAAGGTGCCAGCAAAGTTGGTTTCTGGTGAGATCTCTCTTGCAGATGGCCAACTTCTTGCTGCATCCTTACATGTCCTTTTCCTCAGAGAGAGAGCTCTGGTGTTTCTTTTTCTTCTAAAAAGACACCAGTCTTATAAAGGCCCTACCCTTGTGACTTCATTTAACCTTAATTACTTCCCTAAAGACCCCATCTCCAAATACATTCACACTGGGAGTAGGGCTTCAACATCTAAAGAGGGGTCAGCAGGGCAGGGAGACACATAATTCCGTCCATAACATCCACTCTCTGGTGAATGAAGAATGAATTGGATACGATGCCATGAAATATATTACTAATACAACACAAAAGTCAATACAATTCAAATGGTGTGATGGGAGATTATAGATAGGAATGTCTCACTCTCTAACCACCTTTTATTTTCTTCCCTAGAGATTGCCAAGTCTCTGGCTAAACGCATTTTTCACTTCAACACCTTCGGAGGGAACCCCATGGTCTGTGCCATTGGGTCAGCGGTGCTCGAGGTACGTTCCAGCAGCCATGTTAACATCCCTCAGTTCACCAAATGGCTACTTCAAAACCACAGGCGCATTATCCAACCTCTGTCACTCACATTATTAAAGTGAAGAGGTAATTACCAGTGCACGAATTTAAGTTAGATTTCCCGTTATTATTCTGCCCCTTCACCCCTTTTTAAAGATCTAGTTTGCGCGTTTGAAGCATTAGACACAAAATAATTTATAATAAACCTCATATGCATGGGAAATAGAAGAAAATGTCGCTAGCTGGGAGCACTGAAATGTCTTTTTTATTTGAGTGGTACGTGATGGAGAGTCACCAACTGCTACCCTTGAATTTGGGTTAATTTTGGCCTGTCCTTTATATTCATTCTTCCTTCCTTTTGTTGTACCGTCATAAGGAGAAACTGAGTTCAGTGAGACCAATGAGGTAATTCAGCTGTTGTTCAGCCCCAGACCCTGAATTTCCCTGGTGCCCCCTCTGTTAAATGCCCTTGCTAATGTGCATAAGAGCATTTGCTTAAGTAAGTGCAGGGTATTACCGGAAGAATGCCCAAGACACGACTCATCGCGGTTGTTTGTGGGGAGGGAAACTTGGCAGCTTGGGGGACAGGGGTCAGCAAGGATCATTCTACTGCATACACGTTTATACATTCTGATTTTTGAACGAGGCACATGATTCACCTATTCAAAAAATTTTGAGCATTTTTAAATAAAAATAAGTGAGTAAAAGCTTCCCTTGCTGATTAAAAAGTATCTTCAAATATGATAAAATCACAAAATGAAAAGCGAGGGTAGGAATGTGTCATTTACTTCATTTTATAGACATGGCCAGCTTTTTTTTAAGTGTTGTGTCACCTCTACCAGGTAGAGAGGATTTAGGTGAACAAACAGGTCTTAAGTCATGAAGTCATGCAGTTATTATCAGCTAAATATAAATGTAGCATATTGTATGTAGTAGACAAAAATCACAGGTCTCTGCCATGAGTGGAAGCAGGTGAAAATTTTTTTGTATCTTCAGGGCCCTGGCTCTGGGCCCACACAGGGCTTCACTCAGCTCGCGAGGCCACGGCCCTGTGATGGAACACTTGGGCAATGACGGTCTGTGTCTGGCTGCTCCGCATAGGTCAGTAAGTTCCCAGGAGGGTGAGGATCAGTGACAGGTCTTCCCCCAGAACATTTGTCTTCTTCACCCCGGTATCCTCCTCTCAGCCAAGCCTGGCAACAATGATCCTCAAGATTATGGCATC
This sequence comes from Leptonychotes weddellii, assembly GCF_054177405.1. NCBI lineage: Eukaryota > Metazoa > Chordata > Mammalia > Carnivora > Phocidae > Leptonychotes > Leptonychotes weddellii. The sequence goes on along the minus strand of NC_138375.1, from coordinate 24,998,601 downwards.
TGTGTTACAGACTGCATTGAGACATGTCTTTTATTCTTTCCTAAATTTCTAATCACCCCTGAAGATGAGGAGGGTTTGGGGAAAGTATCCCCTATACCAAGCCTCTTTTTTCTCCTTACAGCAAAGCTTTTTGTAGTACAGGGCATGGTCACATTAGACTTTGGGTTCCAAGTGTCTGGTCAAGTTTCTGTAAAGAAGGTCAGACACATTTACCTCTCTGTGTTTCTCGGTCAATATTAGAACTTTTCTTTTTTAATGCAAGACCATTTGGGACTTTCTCTAAACAGGTGATTAAAGAAGAAAAGCTACAGGAAAACAGTCAAGAAGTTGGCACCTACATGCTACAGAAGTTTGCTGAGCTGCGGGATGAGTTTGAGATTGTCGGAGATGTCCGAGGCAAAGGCCTCATGATAGGAATAGAAATGGTGAAGGATAAGGTACGTTCTGATCTGCTGCGCTCTCTGTGACTTCTTGGGGTCGGGAAGAATTAAAGGAGGAAGCATGAGCTACAAGATCACTTCATTCATTCTCAGGGAGAGAGCACACCAAGCTCAGCCAAGATAAACAGGGAGTGCCAAACACTAGCAGGTCATCAAGAGTTCTAGAGGAGTGAGGGAGGGCATTTGGAACAGGGAGATGATATTTTTCCTGCCACTCAAGGCAAAGAACATTGGTGATGACTGAATATTTAGAATTAGACATATGGGGAAGGGAGGAAGTTATTTGGAGAGCAGCAGGTGGCCCAGAGAGCTCGTGAAAGTAAGGGAGAAGACCAGGAGAGAGTTGTGATGATGGTTTGGGGTGAGGACATTAAGGATCTATAGGATTTTGAATTTGTGAATATTTTCCATCTCCCAAGTAACCAGGCAGGGTGTGATTTTCTGATAACATTTCCCACTGTGGCCTCAAACTCAATATGACAACAATTAAACTTGGCATTTTCCCCCAAACTAGTTATCCCTCCTAGTTCACTGTTTCTGTTTCTCACCCTCCACGGTTCTCCCAGTTACCCAGCCTGTAACTCCTTCTCTCCCTTGTTTCTAGTGCCAAATCCTGTTGATCCTGTCTTTGCTACATCTCTCAAATCCTTCCCTGTGTCTCCATGGCTGCCCCTGCAGCCCATGTCCCTCTCCTCCATAAAAGCAAAGCCTAGACCCGCTGAGAGGAGCAACAGGGGGAGAATCTTGGCCCCAAGGTGAAGAGTCAGACTAACCCCTTCACCCTAACTCTTGTCCAACTTTCTCTTAAGTGGTTTCTTGCTATTTGATCTTAACACAGCATCCCAGTTTAGGAGGGTTGATGTTCAATTATTGTAGGACTCAGACCAGACCATGGATGTAAGACTCTTCCATTAATGCCACACAGCAGAGTCCATACAAAGCTGGAATGTTTAGACAAGATTTTAAAGCTAAGGGAAGACAACAGCAAAATAAGAGTAAGATGAGACTAGGCCCTCTGGCTCACAAGCCACAAATACTTATCTTCAGCTTGGGGCCCAATCAAGGGTGTTTTAAGGCTCAGAAGAGTCCATCCTAGTCCCCAGCCCAGGAGTTCCCCCAAAGATATCTACGCTTCAAAGTCCAGACTCCACAGAGGAAAACCCAATGAGAGAGGAGCGGTTCTTCTCTTTCCCACTGTTCCAAACCCAGCTTCTGCATGCTTAGAGACACATGAACAAATTGTTCATCAGGACTTCATCTGTGATGATTAAACATCAGCATCCTCCCACATGGCCACTGATACAGTACAAGCTAAATTATGGTACATCCATCCCACAATGGCATATTTATATGTTTGACAGGAAAGGTGTGCAAACTGTGTGATGGAAAAAATAAAACAGGCTATCAAATTGTATCTATCAAATGAGTTCTGCCATTTGGTAATGTTAAACATGGGCTCTGAAGGCAGACCACCCAGCTTTACATCCCAGCTCACCGATTCTTTAGTTCCATTCAAAGTCCACTCAATGCCATTCATTTCCCTACATCCAATGCCACTCAAACTTTTCCCCAACCATGGACCACAGGACTCTCCTGTCTGTATCTACCAGTGGAAATCCTAGCCCTTATCTAGATCCAACTCACACCCTAAAGCTTGTTTGTTTCTCCCCCATACAGGGGCTCCAGGCCTCAGAGAATCCCTCTAGCACCCACTCCCTAAAAAACTCCTTTGAACAGATCTTTCAAAACCATGTATTTGTTGATTCGGTTTTCATGCAGAAGTATCTTACTTTCCTAAATAAGTTATACAGTTTTGAGGCCAGGAATCATGCAGATGGTAAGTACTTTAAAAGCGTGTGTTGACTGAGTTCAGGTCCCTGCAACAATTCAGACCATGTTCACATAATTACAACAGCTCAGAACTTGGGTATAACACTGTCCACCATAACCCAGAATTGAAACTCCCATTTGCTGTTGGTGAGGACATATATTGGTACAGTCCTTTAGACAGCAATTTGCCTATATCTATCAACATCTTAAATGTATGCATCTTGACCTAGCAATTCAACTTCTAGAAATATGTCTGAAACAAATACTCATAGAAGTTTGAAAGTTATAGATGAGCAGGGATATTTGTGGCATTGTTTATAATCATAAAAAAAATTGGAAACAACATAAATGTCCAGCAATAAATGATCAAACAAATTACCAATAAACTCTGAAATATCAGGTAACCTTTAAGAAGATGAAGTCCCAATACAATGACATGGAAAGATGTCAAAGATATATTGTAAATTGTTAAAAGCAAATTGGAAAACCTTATAAAGTATGACTCATTTTTCTAAACATGCATATAGATGTATTTGCACACATAGAAAAAGTGTCTGGTTCACATGAAATTATCAACAGGAGGTGAACCTAGGAGTAAGATTGGGGGAGAGGAAACTTTCCATTTTACTTTATGCACCTCCATTTCAGTTTAAGGCTTTTTTCTCAATAAACATGGATTACTTTTATTTAAATGCAGATTTACGGGAGGTAGGGGCCAAAAAAAAGGTAAACCTGAAGAGACATTACACACCCACCAAGAGGTCGGTTAGGAACATGCCCACTCGATTATCAAGCAGCTGGGACACAGGCTTGAGCACAGGGCCTGGGCAGCGGTCCCGGGGCTGTGCCTCAGAGTTTTCAGCCCTGCTCTTCTCTGTGGAATGCATATAAGATGTTCAATTAGTCACAGCAGTTGAGGCCAGGGGATGATAAAATGGGCAAGGGAACAGGAACGGTGCTGGCCCAGTCCAGAGTGAGGCCAAACTCCACCTGTTCAGACCCTAACTGCCCAGCAAGGCCCCACCAACTCAACTTCCCCCAGGAAAACCTTTCCAGAGGGTGCTGAGTGCCCTCTGACGCCTCACTATTCCCACCCCGTATTTGACCACTTGACAGCTCTCACAGGTTACCTCAATTATTTTGTCATGTATTAGTCTTCTCCGTCTACTCGATGAGAACGTCAGGGGCAAGCAGGAATGCACGATGACATTTTAGGATCAGTGAGAAGATCCTGGTCTAGTCCCCCATCCCAAGTCCTCGTTATCTAACAGTGTGAAAGTCTGAATATTATTTTCCTTATCTCGAAGCTTTAAGACAGACAAAAATGTGAGCATCCCTGGGAGGTCCAGTCTTACTCTGTGCTGGAACAGACTTCAGAGGGAATGAAGGGTTGGGTGGGTGGGGGCGGGGGATGGATACTGAAGCCTAGAGGGAGGGTGGGTAGGAAGCCCCGAGAAGAACAAAGCTGGGACCCCTGGAGGGAGTCTTCTGTGCCTCACAAGGATGGCAGGGGCCGGCCCAGGAGCCAGGATCATGCCTTATGCATGTGAAACCAGAGAGCCAGACCCATGCTGATGCTCACCGCAGCTGTGCCACAGAAGAGAGATGGCGCTCAAGACAGGATCACAGCAATAACTCCCATGTGGGTACCTGCCAGGCATCTTACCAATCCAGATGCCCCAGGCTGCCCCAGGTCTTCTCATTCCATAGGCCAAGCCTGAGCCCCAAATGTCTGTAGTTTGGAAATGCCTGCAGGTCATGCAGACACACAGTCAGACTTGAAATGACTAAGTCAGAGGGAGGTGTCTGTACTCAGGCTCGGAAGACAGGAGACACACAGAAGGGGCGCCGGCCCCCAGCCCAGTGCCACCAAAGGGGTAGGGGCATGTCTGGACCCCCCAGGGAGAGACCAAACTCAGGTGCCTGGTAACCTGAAACAGCCTCAGCCTCCCCCACCCCCCCAAGTGCTTACCTTTCCTAACCCTGGATGATTAAGTCTTGGGGGAGAAAGAGCAAATTCCACAAGCCAGGGAGATGAGGACAGTAGGCCCCACCCCAGCTGCCCGGGCCCTGCTGTGGCGCAGGGAAAGCCTGGATCTTTGTAACTTTGGAGCCATTTCCTGGACTTTGAAATGAGCCCTTTACACGAGCAAAACAAAGTGAACAGTTGAGAATTACCACATCAATAAAGCCGACTCCAAATTTGGCTAGGAAAGAACCAAATTCCCAGGATAGCCATTAGCAGAGCCAAGATTCACTGGCTACCTGCATTCAACTTCATTTTTTCTTCAGGAATCTGGGATAAATTGGGATAAAAACAAATACTTTTAATAACACCACCCCCAAAAAAATTCCATCCAGCAATTAACAGATGTATTTTTCTAATAGCTGTATTCAGTTACAGCGAGGAGAGAGAGATTGAGAGGGAGAGAAGAGCACTGATGGCTCGAGTTGCTTTTTTTTCCTCTCTTGGAAATAACGCCCTTAACAATTCAAACCCAAATAGAAAATATATTTTAAATGTATTTGCAGGTGAGCAGGCAGCCCCTTCCCCAGGAAGAAGTCAATGAAATCCATGAGGACTGCAAACGCATGGGGCTTCTAATTGGCAAAGGCGGTATTTTTGCTCAGGTAAGAGAAAGGCCGGTCTTTCCCTATCCCTTTAGGTAGGCGTCTCCCTGACGTCCCAGAGCTGGTCTCTTTTCTTCCTGACCCAGCCCCACTTCCTCTAGGCATAATGCTCAGGTCTTTTCATGAAAAAGGTGCCGTGAGGCCTGAAGACCACCAGGGGGAGCTGTGTGCAAATGGTTTCGTTACCGCCGCTCTCGGAGGACCGTCTACCTAGGCTTAACAAGAGATGTGCACACCTACCAGAGGATTTACGGTACAGGTCACAGTAGAGTCATCACAACCATGCAATGACTAATTTCTCTCATGTATGAATTCGTTCTAACCCCGTGAAAGCAATTCTAGTCGGGAGGAACCTAACAGTGCTGGCAGGCCCAGGGGACCCTGCAGGAGAGGTGGGAGACCGCCCTGGCTGGGTCCCTAATGAGAACTCAGAATCAGCCACTCCCAGGGCCCTTCACCCATGCAGAGTCCGGCTCTGCCGGCTCCTTTCTGGAAAGGCCAGGAATAGTCCCAGGCAGGGGTGGTCCTGGTGCGGCCCTGCGCTCTGGGCCTGTGCTGCAGCTGCTAGGAAAGCCTTCTCCCCGATCTCTCACACCAGCAGGACCCTCACCCTGAAGTGGCTCCAGGGCAGACATGGAAGATTTAGTGTAGCTTCTGCTCCTCCCCTAATTTGTCCTTGTCCTTTGTCATGTTCGTCCTTCTCCCCGGTTTCCCTGCTCCATTCCTGCCCTGCATTCTCGTTGAGTGAACACTCTGGCCTCCTACTTCTCAGAGAACATAGAAGCTCTTAAATAAGATCTCTATGTAAACTCATCTGCCCCCACATCCGTTTCTTACTTCCTCTCCTGAAGATTCACTTCAGGAAGTGTCTCTCCTATTCAGATTTAGATCGTGGACCTGTGCCCTTGACTCTTGACACTCTCCAGCTTTGTTCAAGGGGACATCACTGTGTTCCCTTGTATCTGTAACTTCTCCTCAACTTCCCCTCACCCTGTTAAGAAATAGGCTTACAGCTCTCCCAGCCCAAATCAAACCACCTCAAACAAAACCAGAATGAGCACTTTGGCTGGGACATTCTCTCTGAGTTTTTTCTAGTCCCGGTCACAGGTATTTTTCTGTACAAATTAATGATTAAAAATCCTGTAACTTATAAAAACATGAAACAGTTGTTTACATGCTTAGTTATTTCTTAGTTATTTGGAAAACATGTAAGTGCTAAGCAGCTGTTGCTATGCTAGAACTAACGTTACAATGATCACTAAGATCCAGTCCCTCCCTTCCCGGAGCTGGCAGGAAAGACAGACATATAGCAAATTAGGGGCGCCTGGGTGGCTCAGTCGTTAAGCGTCTGCCTTCGGCTCAGGTCATGATCCCAGGTCCTGGGATCAAGCTCCGCATCCGGCTCCCTGCTGGGCCCGGAAGCCTGCTTCTCCCTCTCCCACTCCCCCTGCTTGTGTTCCCTCTCCCGCTCCCCCTGCTTGTGTTCCCTCTCTCACTCTCTCTCTGTCAAATAAATAAATAAAATCGTTAAAAAAAAAAACCCAGCAAATTAGAATACAATGTAGCAAGCTCGTCTACAGCTATAAAAAGGGATATCACAGGAGGAAAGAGAAGGGACTCCCAGCCCAGACTTCCTAGCTAGGCTGAGCCTTACACAATGAGATAAACACTCAGCGTGTGCAGAGACCTGGCCGACTGCAAAGAGCTACAAGCTCAGCTGTGTGGCTGAAGCATAAGGCTTGAGGCGCTGAGTGGTAATAATACAAACCCTTAATGCTTGTCAGGCACTGTTCTAAACATTTTGCATTGACTCATTTAATGCTCTCAACAAGCCTATGAAATAGATACTATTATTGTTCTAATTTTACAGATGAAGCAAAAGAGGCACAGAGAGGTTAAGTAAGCTACCCAAGTCACACAGCTAGTAAGTGGCAGAACCAGGACCCAAGCTCAGGCAGTCTGATTTCTTTGTCTGTCCTCTGGGGAGAATAAGCCTGAGGGGCCAAGACTGGGGGCAGTGAACGGGAGGGGGGTGGCCCGTGGTGCTGTTTAAACTGTCTCCGCAGTAGCGGGATTAAGGGCACATTCAGGGAACGGTTCCAGAAGGGTGAAGTGCGCAGACTGGGATGCGAAGCACGAGGCAGAGTCGGGGATCAAGCCTCCTGTCTAACTCGGTTGAGAGATGGCAAGGACGAGCGCCGCTGTGAACATGCGCCGTCTGAGGGGGTTACGGACATCTGTTCCTGCAGACAAGTCGGTAGCTCAGAGGAGAGAACCGGGGCCAAGTCACGATTTTTGGAGTCGTCAGCCTCCCAGCGGGGAGAGGAGGACGTCTCCGGGGAAGGGAGTCGCCATGGGAAACGCCGCAGAGCCGGCCACACACCTGCGCCGCACCCGCCTTTACCCGCGGGAGGCAAGGCGCCCAGACAGAGGACAGACAAGGGCCCAGAGGTGCGAGGAGTTAGCAAGCCCCGGAGGCTCGAGGGGGCGAAGTTCAAGGGGAGGGAGGGACCCAGGCGCCCTAGGCGGCGTCCCAGCCGGGACGGTGAGGGCTGAAAAATGCCCCCCACCGGGCTCCCCACCGAGCAGCTCCCCGGCGGCTGAGGCCAGAGAGGCGCCCGGAGGCTGCTGGAGGCCGAGGCCTCCCGGGCTGCGGTGGGTCGGGGTGTGAAGAGACCAGACGTGGGCAGAGTGAACAGTAAAGGCCAACAAGCACCAACCCCTCTTTTGAGTCAGTTTGGGTAATAGGAGACAATCGCGTTTGTATAGTGGCTGGAAGGGGGGCGTGGGGGGCGTGGGGGGCGTGGGGCCGACAGCTCTTTATCTGGCGTGGTTTGGATTTAGGTTGGCAGAGGTGTAAGTCGGCTTGTTCACGGGTTGGGGGGGTGGTCCGAGAAGCTGGGGACGCCCGAGAGGAGGGGATGCTTCCCGGAGGGAACGGGGTGGGGGGGGGGCGCGGCTCCAGGGCCCAGGGCTCACTTGCATAGGATAGACGCCTGGTCCTCCTCACCTTCAGGCGGGGATGTAAGACTGGAGGTGGGAGCACACGAGTTTCTAGAAAGATCTTGCCTGACAGCTTCTGAGCCGCAGGGGGAAGGTCGTCTGTGGCACGGAGGGAGAGGCGTGGGAGCTGGGGGAGCAAACTGAGAGGGAGGGTAAAGTTTCCAACCGGGAAGGACGAGGACAAGAGAACTTAGGACCAGCAGAAGTTGGAGCGGCTGAAACAGTAGTGGTGCCCGTCTGTCCGTCTGCCCGGCGGCGGGACGTTCTCGGACCCTTCCCGCAGGCCACGGTGGGGTGGGCGGTGCGCTTCAGCCCCGGCGCGGCCCCCGCAGGCGCCTGCTGCGTGCAGGCGGCGGCGGCGGGTGCGGGGCGCGCGAATTGAGGGCCCGCTGGGAAAGTCGTGCACATTGGCAACCGGACGCGGCTGGCCGGGCGGGAGTGGGAGGAAGACGCGGAGCGGGGCGGCAGTCCGGAAGCCCATGGGGGATTGAGGAGACTGAAGTGTTAGTGAAAAGGGCAGATGTAGTGGGAATCCGAAATTAGATTGTTCCTAATGAAGAAGAGGCTCTTGGCGCTGGCCTTGAGGGGGTAGGGAGGGGAGGGTGGATGCAGAGGAGCAGAGATGAAGGTTCTGGGAGTCTTGCCAATCAGGAAGCTAGTTTGTAGGGTTGTAAACCCGGACATGGAGGCCACCCTCGGTACCCGCAGAAATTAGGTGTAGATAGGTGCCCGAGACTTCAGTGAAGGTGGTGGAAGGACCAGGAGGTGAGCAGATGGCAAAAAAAGGAAGAGGTGCAGAGCCAGATGGTACCAGAATTGTTAGGAGATTAGAAGGTGAATGGCCTGGGTACAGCATTGGCGAGGGAGGAGACCAACCCAGGAGGGAAATAGAAGACATGTCATAAAAATAAGGTTTAAGAGTCTTAGCTTAGTGCATTTTCTCAAAGTTATATTTGATTCTATGATGATCTGTTGCTCTATTTTCCTTTGTCTCCTCAGACATTCCGCATCGCGCCCTCAATGTGCATCACTAAACCAGATGTTCATTTTGCAGTGGAAGTATTTCGGTCTGCCTTAATCCAACACATGGAGAGAAGAGCTAAATAAATTTTTAAAAAATAAAAAAACAACAAGCTTCAAGAACTTCCCCACTTATGTTCAAGGGTTAACTTGAGGAATTCAATTAGATAATTGGTATAAGTTGTATAGGACATGGTTGACTGCCTGTCAGCCAAATGTGTTACCAGAGTCCCCATTATCTTGAGAACTCCATCCTTCAGGAAAGGATCTTTATCCCTAGCTCAGAGAATAAATCCTAATTATTCTAGGTTAGTTACCGTCATTTAGTTCCCCCTGTCAGGATTGGTTTATGCATGACATGTGACCTGTTTGGGGACGACGAATCCTGAAGGAAAATATTTTGGTGGAGGTGCCTTCAGGTTTCTTTATTAAAGAAGTTTCTTTAATAAAGGTTTCTTTGTTCTTCATTCTTCATCACCAGAAGACATGTCTTCTTGCACTGATCATAGGTTGTTCTCAAATCATGTCAGCCATTTTGAGGCTATGAAGACAAAGCTTCTTTGCTGGGGTTGGAAGGTAGAAGGAAGCTGAGTCCTTAGTAATGTCAATGAGCCTCTGAGTTAACCAATCCTAGATTCTTACCTTGGAGCTTCTTGTTACATGAGATAATAAATTCTGTGTATTGCACAGCCTTTTGGATTTAAGCTTATTATCTATTATTGCAGCCATAAACATCCTAAGAGATGATGTGGAAAATACCCCAGGTTGATAACTGTCCCCTTCTTTTTTAACTCCCTTAAGATATCTGTCAGAGCTTTCTACTCGATCTCCACTTCCATCACCCCACCCTGAACTAAACCCTCATTACTCCTATTGCAATAGCCTCCAAGACCAGAATTTTTCAAACTTTAGTCATTAAAATGCACATTCCTAGTGTTTTTTCCCCATATGTGTATACCACCCATCGTAGAGTTGACTTAATATTTTTCCTTAATTTAACTTGTTTTACTTAGAGGTATTTGACAGTAACCTTTCTATAATAATAATAAATGGGAAATCAGTACTTCTTGTCATACTGGAAAGTAATCATACAAATAAAATAAACACAAAGCAATGTAATTCAGCTCTGGCAAGATGCAATTGCTTGCCGATGTTCCCAGTCTGAAGCTTGTTCAAAAGGGAGACTAGAGAGTATTTGAAGGGTGTCAAAAACTACTAGCAAACTGATACCCTCTCCTTAACACAAACAGAAGAGGGTCCACAGAATTGAAAGGGAAACGACCTTCTCAGCATGCAGTTAGATGTTTATTTGAGCTGTGTCCTGTCCGATGCCGTGTGCTCGTGGCCTACCCCCTGGGTGTCTGTTCCACTAACACATCCTACACCTCACTGCCAAATTTGTCTCCCGTGGGCATTGACTTAAACATGGCATTCCCTTGTACGAAACCTTTCAGTTGCTCCCCATTGCACCCTGGATAAGATCAATACCCCTTTAACAAGGAGCTCAATACCCTCCAGTATCCAGTTGCCAAACAGAGTGAACACTTTAGAAATGCTCTGTTTTGACAAGTGGAAAGATCACTGAATTGAAAGCCAAGTGATCTGAATTCTAAGCTCAGTTCTTACACCACTTATTTGCTCTAGTTGACCTTGGGTAAGCCTTCTAACCAATTTTTAAACCTCATTTTGTTCCCAGTCTTACCGATACTTGCCCTTCCCACCTCCTGAGCTGTGTTGGGAGTCAAGTAAGCTAATGAATGTAAAAGCACTTTGAACTATGCAGATAGAAATTCTTCCCTTTAAGCTGCATTTCTCTTCTTCCTTTACTAGAAAACTTCCCAAGAGCAGTTTTTGTGCTTCAGTGATCCTTCCTTGCCTCCTGTCCATGTCTCAACAATTAGGATCTCACTCCTGCCTCTCATTCCTTGGAAACTGCCTTCTCAAGAGGCCATCAGTGACTCCCTTATGGCCAATACTTAATGTTTCTTTTGAATGTTCTTTCTTTTTCTTTTTCTTCTATTTATTTATTTGAGAGAGAGAGTGAACAAGCAAGGGAAGCAGGCTCACCACTGAGCAGGAAGCCAGATTCAGGACTCCATCCCAGGACCCTGGGATCATGACCTGAGCTGAAGGCAGACGCTTAACCAATTAAGCCACCAGGCACTCCTGAATGTTTTTTCTAAACAACTGCTTCTTTTTTTTTTTTTTAATTTTATTGTTATGTTAATTGCTCCTTTTTGAATACTATTTCCTTGGCTTCTGCAATGTGGTCCTTCTATCTCAGATGGCTCTTCTCAGTCTCTTTCCTGGCAACTCCTCAACTACAAGGTTCTGTCCTGGGCCATACCTTCTTCCATGCTATACTCTCTCCTCTAAGTAACCTCATCTACTTTGGGAATTTCACCTGTCCTAACTATGCTGATGACTTCCAAATATTCATCTTCGGTCTCACCCTTTTTTCTGAGCTCCAACCCCAAGATTCTAGCCGTCTAGACATCTTCATTTGGATGTCACAAGGACACTTCATATTCAGCATATCTGACGGAAAACACACTGAATATCTCTCCTCCAAGGAACCCCTTCTGGATTAATGGTAACTTTTTGTCTCGGGCTCACAACTTAGGGCATTATTTTCCTCCGTTATATTTTTGCCTTTCATATGACTAATCTCATGAATACGTTCTCCAGCATAGTTTTTCTTAACCAATCCTAGATTGGTTATATGCCCATTTATTACCAAAACTGCCTTAATTTGGGCCATCATTCTCACTTCTAAACTATTTAAACTACCTCCTAACTGGTATTCTGGACTCTTTCCTAATCCATTCTCTGCACTGATACCAGAGTCACCTACTTAAACAATAAATATGATCACATCTCTCATCGCCTGAAGCCTTTGAGGGTTCCCTATTGTCCATGGAAGAAGTCTAAACTCCCAACTATTATGACATTCAAGAGCCTTCACAATTTGCTCCCAAACCACCTTTTTGAGCTTTACTCTTGCTGTTCTTTCCATGCCATGCACATCGGTTCTTTGATCCCATAGTTCACTCTACCTGGAACGTTCTTCCTCTCCTCTTTGTCCGTGGAAATCATGGTGTTAGGAGGATTGGAAAAAGAAGCCAAGACTCACTCCTTTGTTCTTCTTCAAAGCCTTCCCATTTTCAATACTCCTTTTCTTTAAAAATAAAGTAAAAGGAAAGAACATTGAAAATAAAGATTATGATAACTATTTAGGAATTTAGCAAAACATGAAGCGGAAACAATGAAACACAAATTTAAATAAAACCAAAAGCAAAACAAAATGTTTCCCTGCTCCAGCCCAGGTCCCTGCCAATGCCAGAACATAGTCTCCTGGAAGAAATGGGCTAAAGGGTTTTAGTTGTTCATATAAATTCATAGAACATAGTCCTTGTGGCTTCCTGAGTCCTATAGGATCTTTGTGTATGCCTAACTGTGCACTGTTATTCTCCCACCTCCAGGGGTCACTCTAGAGTAAAAGCCGGGAATGGAATTCTGCAGGGTAAGGGGGTCCTGGGCCTCGTTTCCTGACTATGACAGTTGATGGCTCTATCTGAGTGCCTGTTGATTAGGAGAAACTGCTCCTCTTCCTTGAAGAGCATTTGGGGACTTAAGATGCATAAACCATCAGAAGCATGGAGCAGAAAGAGCAAAAATGATGGCCTTCGAGCCTGGATGGTCATTCCCTTCTCTCACGAATTTATAAACATGATGGATTCCTGCTTCTTTCCATTTGGAGCCGTGGGCAGGAGCTTCGCACCCCCATTTTCCCCCTTCCATTTTCTGCTCTACCCACAGGAGGTGGGAGGTAAGCCAGCTTACATAAGGCAAGGAGCCCACATTCTTGCCAAGCTCTTTTTTATTTCCTTTCTTGTTAAAATGGTCTAAAGTGAAGATAATGAACACTCAGCTCAAGTAAACTTTTTTCCACACAAGGAACATATTGACAGTTCATCATGTGATTAGAATATAACAGTAAAATGTCGGTAGCTGTTTAAAAATTCTTGAAATGCCAATCCACTCAGGAGGGAGTAATTAAAATTAAAAAAAAAAAACCACCATCACATCAAGCTTTGGCTATGCCATTATTAACGATTATAGAGAGATGTAAAATAACACTTATAAAGAGATAATACAGCAACAAACTATGCTTTTATTTGTTTTATAAAACTCCATTTTTTATATCAGTGTAGTTTTTGACGCTCCGTAATTCAGGCTAACCTCAAATGGTATCTCTAAACTATGGGAGGACTTAATTCTTCTACCTTTTAAATCCCACTTAAATCTTACCTTTCTTGTAAAGAACCACAAAAGAATAATAGAGAAACATCACAACATTGGCCAGTTGTTCATCAGAACGCCAATGGCAGAGCGTCCTCAGCAGAGCAGGTAGAAGACTGCTGGGCCCCGCATCAGCCGATCGCTCTGGGTTCATGAAAGCTGAAGACTCCCTTCCAACTGGGCACAAGCAGTAAAAATGGGTCATAGCTTTGCCCCATTAAAAATGGGTACAGTAGCATACAACTCCACAAAGTATCTCAACAAAAACAAAGGTCCCCCTAGTTTAGTAAGAGCGAAGACACAGAAGCAAACGTTTCTTTACGCCAACCCAGCGCAGGGAGTGTTTGGCAGAACTGGAAGTGTCATGCTAGCGTCCATGATGCAGAGCCGCCGCGCCCAGAGATGTCGAGAACACAATCTAATTACGAACTGGGCGGGGAGGGTCCTTGCAGGCAGCAGCTCGTGAAACACGAACCTTTAATCGGTCGGAACAACACGATGCAAGGGAGTGAGCCTGCGCGCTCTCTCCACTTGATTGCTCTCCGGCAAATTCCCCTCTCTGTGCAGAAGCTTCCCCTGTCCAGAGAATAATAATAGAACCTCATGGAACCTGTATGAGGATTAAATAAGAAAATACACTGGCAGCTACTCAATTAAGGTTAACTCTTCCCTTGGCGTCTCTTGCCTTCTGACAAGAACTGCCTTGGTCCGTGCTTGGTTCTCACTGCCTTGGGCTAATGTTTATTCCCGTGTATACAACTCATCTCCCTAACCAGACTTGCCGCGACTGGCAGGGTGAGCTCATCTTCTCCATCCTCATATGCCTGCCTAACACGGGGAACCTCACCAAAAGCAAGAACCAGCTCTTCTGGGTGCTGCGGGCCTTTTATCCCTAGATGCTACAATGTGACCAACAGCTGAAGGCAACCATGAGCCCATCTGAAATAAACAATGAGCCATCTGATACAGGCTTGTGTGTGTGTGTGTTCAGAAACCTATATATTTAGAAATATATACAGTATATATATTTAAACATGTGGAATATATAACTGAAACATATATGGAAATAAGTATTTGGAAATGTTTGTGTAAGTGTAGAATTTCAGGTAACAAAAGTACCTAGGATTATTTTATTTGTTTGTTAGTTTGTTTTAAGATTTATTTATTTAAGTGATCTCTACACCCAACATAGGGCTCCAGCTCAGAATCCTGAGATCAAGAGTCCCATGCTCTTCGGACTGAGCCAGCCAGGTGCCCCTGGGATTATTTTAGAAAGTAAGGAAGCCACCCTTGGATGAATTGTGAGAACACCATAGTATCCACAGGAAGAATTGAAAGGGCTCCCAGATACCCCTCCTGCCTTCTCCAAGGGGGTGTCCCAATTCTTCACACTCTCCTCAGGTCCCCCAGTTCACATCCCTGTTGTGCTCACACTGGTCTCCCCCTCCCAGGACCTGTGCTCACCCTCCTGTCTTCCTCCCGCAGCGCCGCCCTCCCCACGCCCGCAGGCTTCCCCACCCACGGCTTCCTCATCCTTCACGAGCCGGGAGCCACATTCAGGGGCACGTTGTTATTTTACAGAAACCGTTGTTCTCTCCCCCTCAATCACTCCATGTTCTCTCAGGATCTTGCTACATAAATTGTTCATTCTCTGCTGGATTTTCCCCTTCTATGTTCTTCTTCCTTCTTCCCCTCAACCTATAAATGTGCTTCTCTCTCCTATAGAAAAAAAGTCTTTAAGCACATCTCCTCTTCCTAAAAGTGACGTTGCTGTGAAGAAATTGTGGGGTGCTGCTCCAACCTTTCCTCAGGGCCCTGCAAGCTGGCTCCTGGAAACCTGTTCTTTTAAAAGTCACCAGTAACTAGAGGCACCTGGGTAGCTCAGTTGGTTAAGTGTCCGACTCTTGGTTTCGGCTCAGGTCATGATCTCAGGGTGGCGAGATGGAGCCCCACATCAGTCTCCATGGTCAGTGCAGAGCCTGCTTGAGATTCTCCCTCTCCCTCTGCCCCCCTCCAAACCCACGCTCGCTCTCTCATTCTCCCTCTCTCTCTCAAATAAATAAATAAATCTTTAAAAGTCACCTGTAACCCCTGTAATGGTTATTCTTATGTGGCTACTTGACTGGCCATGAGATTTTCCAGGTATCTTATTCACTCTTTTTTCTGGGTGTGTCTATCAGGGTGATTCCAAAAGAGATTAGCATTTGGATAGGTGGACTGTGAAAGCAGATGGACCTCCCCAGCCTGGGTGGGCATCACGCCGTTTGCCGGGGGTCTGACTAGAACAAAAAGGTGGAGGAAGATTGGATGTGCCCTGTCTCTGTCTGACCACTAGAGCTGAGAAATCAGTCTCCTCCTGCCCGGCATCCCTGGTTCTCAGGGCTTCAGACCCAGACTGGAATGTGCACCTTCAGCTCCTCTCCTGAGTTCTTGGGCCTTCAAACTACAGCTGGCTTCTCTGGGTTTTCAGCCTGCAGATGACAGACTGTGGGACTTCCCAACCTCCCTAATCATGTGATCCAATAACTTATAAGAAATCTCTTTCTAGATATAGATATATATCTATGTAGATATATATACATATAGAAAATCTACTTACATAGATACATATGTGCATCGGCCTATACAGATACATACATACATCTATATAGATAAATAGATGGCTAACTAGCTGGCTAGCTAGACCCTACTGGTTCTTTTTTTTTTTTTTTTAAGATTGTACTTTTAAGTAATCTCTACACCCAATGTAAGGCTCCAACTCACAACCTCAAGATCAAGAGCTGTATGTTCTACCAACTGAGCCAGCGAGGGACCCCAATTCTATTGGTTCTGTTTCTCTGGAAAACCCTGACTAATACACCCCCTTAACTGCTAAGTTCAACAGAATGTCTTCAGCCCTCACCTTACTTGGCATCTCCGTGGCAGCTGAAACTACTGGTCACCTTCTTCTTCTAGAAATTCCCTCCCTCTACTTTTTTTTTCCTAATGGCTCCACACTCTTCCATCATCTTACCCCCTCTTGAGTCTTTTGCCTTCTTATGCACTGGTTTTTGTTTAGTTTGCTCCCAGATGCTGTTATACCACAGGGATTTTTACCTTAAGCTCTTTTTTCCCCTCTCTGTATACTTCATCTGAGTGATTGCATCCATGATCCATGATGCAAGGCTTTTTACTATCTAGCTGCTGAGGATTCCCAAACATACCTCACCTCCAGGGCAACCTCCCCATGGCTTAGAGGCTCGTGCTGTCAGCAACTCCTTGAACATTTCCCCTAAGTACCTCCTGCATTCTCTTCCTCCTCCCTGGAGCACAGGTTGATCCAGCTGCCTTCTTGCTGTAAGTGCCTGGTGCCGGTAATTCCCCACCCACCCCAGCCAGTCCAAACCAAACTTCTGACTCTGGCTTGCCTCCCTGCCATCCGTTTGTGCTGCCCCCGTAACTGCTGGTCACAGCTTCCTCGCCTCCTCTAACTGCCCCAGCCCCGGCTCTCATGACTAGTTGGGAGTGTTTCAGCGCTGGCCCTTGGTACACTTTGGGCCTTCTTTGTCTTAGTAATTGCCCTGTTCCCTTCCTTGTCGCATGGCCCACCCTGCCAGTCATCCTCATCCTCACCCATGCAAGAGTTTTCCAGTTATCTAACTCTTTCTCTGCTCTAGCTCAGAGCCTCAGTTTGCAGGCATCATTGATTGCCACTTGAAGCGAATTTTTAAAAAGCAAAAGGTAGGAGGAGAGAATGAAATTATGCCAGAAATAAAATATTTTTAGGATTTTTTTTCTTCCCATGATGGTACTAGGGGTACATCAATGTAGTAAGTGAACTTTAGCAGAGGTGTCATTAAAAACCACTCTTCCAGCGAGTTCCATTCGGCACCACCACCCACCAGGACCTGGCACCGGGACTTGATCCATGCTCCTCCAGGGGTCCTGAGCCCGTTCCACCAACCTGGGTTAGAGGGCCCTCTTTATCCTTGCTAACAGCCCTGGAGTCAACTCCTAGACCCGTCCAGTAACACCCCTTCCTTCTTTTTAGCAATATTCTACCCTCCATCTTCTTTTTAGCAGGGAGCTTTTCCCCTTTCCAGGAACATTGCCTTCCCCTACATGTACACCTCTTTTTGTACTTCTTTAAGTAGAATCTTACACCCAGAATTAACTGCTCCCTTACTTGTCTAACTCATCCAGAAGGATTGTGGGGAGAGGTGGTGGGTTTGGGTACAAGGAAGCAGGATGTATTTTCACTCAATCCTTTTCGTGCAGCAAAGAAAGGGTAAAAAAAAAAAAAAACAGTTTAGTTTCTGTATTAAAGTTCTGAAGATTCAGATTTTGCCACTCTCGAAAATACCTTTCAGAAATGCATGCTGTCTAGATGCACAACTTTAAAAGAATATATTTGAACAAGAAGGACAAAGCTGAAGGATTCACATTTCCTGTTTTCAAAACTGATTATGAAGCTACAGTAATCAGAACAGTGTGGTACTAACATAAAGACACACTTTTAGACCAAGAGAATAAGATAGAGAGCCCAGAAATAAACTCTCTCGTAAATGGTCAATTTTTTTTTTTAAAGATTTTATTTATTTATTTGAGAGAGAGAGAATGAGAGAGAGCACATGAGAGGGGGTAAGGTCAGAGGGAGAAGCAGACTCCCTGCCAAGCAGGGAGCCCGATGCGGGACTCGATCCAGGGACTCCAGGATCATGACCTGAGCCGAAGGCAGTCGCTTAACCAACTGAGCCACCCAGGCGCCCGTAAATGGTCAATTTTTGACAAGGGTGCCAAGACCATTCAATGGAGAAAGGATAATTTCTCAACAAATGGTGCGAGGCAAACTGGATACCCATATGCAAAAGAATGAAGCTGGACCCTTTCCTTACAACATATACAAAAATTAGCCCAAAATGGATTGAAGACTTAAATATTGAGCTAAAACTTTAAAAGTCTAGAAGAAACACATAAAAAAATCTTCATGCCATTGGATTTGGCAATGATTTCTTGGATAAGGCAACAAAAGAAAAAATAGGTAAATTGGGCTTATTCTGAATTAAAAGTTTTGTGCATCAAAAGCACTGAGAGAGTGAAAAGACAGCCCAAAGAATGGGGTAATATGTTTGCAAATCATATGTCTGATAAGGACTAGGAATTGAGACTGTATCAAGAACTCCTCCAACTCAACAAAACAGCCCAGCTCAAAAATGGGCAAAGGACTTCTCTAGCCATTTCTTCAAAGATAATATACAAATGGCCAATAAACACATGAAAAAAATGTTCAACATCACTAGTCATTAGGGAAATGCAAAGCAAAACCACAGTGAGATACCATTTATACCTGTTAGGATGGCTATTATCCAAGCATACACACACACACACATACACACACACACAGAGTAACAAGTATTGGGGAGGATATGTAGAAATTGGAAACCTTGTACATTGCTGGTGGGAATGCTTTCCATTATGGAAGCAGTGTGGTAGCTCCCCCCAAAAAGTGAAACACAAAATTACCATACAATCCACTTCTGGGTATACATCCAAAAGAATTAAAAGCAGGAATTCTAACAGATATTTGTATAATTGTGTTTATAGCAGCATAATTCAGAATAGTCAAAAAGTGGAAATAACCAAGGGCTTTCTGGATGAATGGATAAACAAAATGTGGCCTATGCATAATGATGGACTAGTACTCATTCTTCAAAAGGAAGGAAATCCTGTCACATACTACCGCCTGGATGAACCTGGAAAACATGATGCTAGGTGAAATAAGGCAGCCACAAAAGGACAACTACTGTGTGGTTCTGCTTGTATGAGGAACCCCGACCAGGCACATTCATAGAGAGAGAGAGTAGAATAGAAGTTAGCAAGGGTGGGGGGAGGCAGGGATGGGAAGTGATTGGTTAGCAGGTCCAGAGTTTCTGTGTGGGGTCATGAAAAATGAATAAATGGATAGTGGTGAGGGTCGTGCAACACAGAATGTGCTTAACACCACTGACCTATATACACTTGGAAATGACTGACATGGTAAATTTTACGAGTTTAAACATTTTTGCAAAGAAGATACTCACGTGTAGGGAACACTTTCTCCAGCAAGCACAGACTGCAGGATTAATATAGAGCTTTGGATTACATAAAGCAGTGCAAGGACACAGGGAATCCATTGCCTTAAAGCCAACAGGCCTCACTTCTCTGTCTCTGGGTGAGAAAAAAATGTTCACTGCAGCACCGAGAACTCATGTCTTCTCTTTGCGTCTGGGTTTCTCAATACCAGACCTTTGGTCTGCGGCGCCTACAACTTTCGTCTGTAAGTAGATGTAAATACCAGCAGTGGTCACCGTCCACTGAGCGCCCTTACCAAAGTAGGGGACAGTCTGTTCCCGGCAGCAGTGCTCTTCTCTGTAAAACGAGCAGGTTGAACTAGATAGGTCAACTCGAAGACCCATCTCAGTGCTAGCATTTTCCTGCTCCCTGAAACTTTAAAGAAGTAGGTACATTGGGAGGGCTTCGGTATAGTTTTTCCTGGAAACAGAGCGGAAGTGGATTTTTGAAGGGTCTGGGCTCAGTGACTTCGGGGCGTGGTTGTTGCAGACTCGCTCAGTCCTGAGTTCTAAGGTCTCCTGGAGAACAGGCGAGTTTCTAAGCGGCTAACAGGATGCAGACGGTGCTAACGATGTGGGAAATTGGAAAGACCTGGGAATATATGGACTATGGAAGACTCTCTTTCCTTGAAAGGTCAGAAAATGCCTCAGGCTTCCCTCGACTGCTTGAATCCGTTCTGATTATGCTGTCTCTCGGCATTCTACCAGGCAATCTGCTCTTACGTCACATTGTTTTCCATCCTGTGATGAAGCTGATGGCTCGTGAGGAAAGTGTCAGGCGCAAATGATAAACGATTGAGAGATGGGAGGATTTTGCTTAGTAAGATTACCGTGCGTTAAAAAAATGACAATGAAGCTTTAGATGTTAAGGCTTCCACAGGAGTAACAAATCAACCCCTAAAATTTCAAAATAGACTATTTAAAAATGTATAATGCTATTATCAGCCCCCTGCCCCCAGCAAAGGGTGATAATGGGGAGAGGTCATTACTTCATCTTCTCAGGAGGTGAGACAGTGCTAATACTGACAATGATAAAGAATTAAACTGAATGTTAATTAAATTTTAAAGAAAATAAGACCTGGGTCTAACAGGCTGAAGTTTCCATTTGGAAATGGACTAGGGGATCGAAACAGACAACAGCCCTCACCGCCTATTTCTGCTTGCCTTGGGCAGAGTGACTTGAGGAACAGGCTCCCCGGCAGTGGTGAATGGAGTATACCCTTCCAAAAGTTCCATTGTTTTGCTCTGGAGGAAGAATATAAGTGTCAGATGGTAGAGGAATTCAGAAGAAGAAAAACTTAGACTGAGGAAATATTGGGGAAGCTTCATGCAAAAGGAGTCATTGAAACAACATTGCTCCAAGGCAATGTTAGGGGCATCAGGGGCTCCTGCTCGGGGCCCTCCGCTTTAGAGGGGTCCCATCCTGGTCTTGCTTTGAAGTCTAGGCCATAATCCAGACACACAGTTCCCCAGAACTCCCACATCCCCTGCCCAAATAGCTCCAAGCTCATGTGCAGGGTGTCCGTGGGTCTCCCCTCCCCCCGAGGAGCTGGTTGCAGGCGTTTAGAAGGAACTTGGAAAGGGGTGCTGAGCTGTCTACAAAGCCGGACGGAGCTGAGGCTGGGAAGACAGGGGCATGAGCAGTCAGGGGTCGGGTCTCCCCATGCCACCACTCTCCGGTAGGGAATGCAAGGAATCTGAGGACTCAAAATTGGAACCTGACCTTTTGGGTCTTTATCAAGTTATAATTAGCAGGGAAGGAGGATAAAGCATATTTAACTTAATAGTTTGTTAGCTTGATTTATAACTCCGAAACATTTTGACATCTGGTGTGTGGATCCCCATTTGTTCTCCTCCCCCCCAGGTCCCCAAAATTCGAGCGTGTGCCGAATTCTAAGTGCAAAAAGCACCCTTGGACTTCTGAGCCTTAGGGGGAACCCACTACATAGTATTATTTTTCCCAACTGAGAGAAAATGGACCAAAGCAAATGAGCATCAAAATACCAGCTTTATTATTATCCATCAGTAGGTGTGTGGCAACAGGGGCTTCCTATCACTAACCCCCAAAGTGAGCCAGAGACCACCCAGTCACAGCCGCACTGCACAGCCACGCGTCCTGCCCCCCACCCCACCGACCCTCCCTGCTGGCCGCTCCCTGGGAGCAGAGACTTCGCTGTTTTGCTCCCCTCACTGCGGGCCTGCATCAGACCATTCACACTCCGCAGGCACACTGGCCAACCCAAAAAAGAAGAGGAGTCACTCCACCCACACCCAGTTCCTCTGCCAAAACCACCAGTCAAATAACCATACATTCTCTTCTAGGGCGAGGATAGGGGCAAAGAGAGGCTGGACGGTTATACTCAGCAGGATTGGGAGATTAGCCAATCACCCCCGCAATTGCCCTGGTATAATGCTGCTTTTTGAGTCTGTCTCCTACAAAGAATAGGAGGGCTTGAGAAAAATATTAGGAACTGACAAATTTCAAATTTCTTAAAAAAAAAAAAATTAATCAGTTCCTTCCGAAAGCCCGCCGAAAGCCCAAAGCTGCATGTGATTTCACTTTAGAAGGGCCATGGCGATACTGATGGAGGAAATGCATTTGATCCGGAGCTGGGTGGAGAACTCCAGGCTGGTGCAAAGCTCCCCCTGGCCTGGATATTCAGGGGCTTTAAATGGCTCCACTTCTCATCACGTGTGTATGGAGAGCGAGTGAGGGTCTGCCCTCTGGGGCTGGAGAGCAGCGCAGTCTCCTTGGATGGTTTTGTGTCGTGTAAGCTCAGCCAGGCTCGGTGCTACTGAACAAGAGTCCTCCTGCAATCGCCCCCTCCGCATGCTGCACGTGCACACGGAGCTGCACGCGGAGTCTGCGTTTCATACATCCAGAGAATGGATTGCTGATGCGCATGTATTTGCCGCAGAATGAACCACCATGAGCGGCCAGAGCACGTTTACCACCGTCTGTTTTCTCTCTGTGTGCTCTGCATTGCCTGAATTCCGTTTGGGGAGTATTTCCCAAACCGGCCCTGGGGCTCCCGCACTCGGCCAGGTAGGACGGAAGACAGAAAAGGAGGACGGAGCCCCTACCTGCGCTCAAGGGGCTTGAAGTCTAGTTGCAGCCCAAGACTGGTCAGCCCAGGGCGGTTGTGCTCAGGCTGAGTGCCTAGTGCTTCCTGCTTCGCAGACACGACCACTTGGGTCTCTGCCGCCGTGCTGGGTTCGGGGCCTGTGGTAGGCAGCACGACGCGCCTCCCGCCCCAAAGACCTCTACCTCCTCATCCCTGAACCCGTGCATACATTTCCTCACATGGCAAAAGGGACTTTGCAGGGGTGAGGGAGGATCTGGAGATGGGAAATTATCCTGGGAGAGCCAGGTGGGCCTGTAACTACAAGGGTTTTTATAAATGGAAGAAGGTCAGAGTCCGAGGAGATGGGACAAGTAGCCATTGCAGACTCTGAAAATGGTGGGGGCCACGAGCCAAGAATGCGGGCGGCCTCTAGAAGCTGGAAAAGGCGAGCAAAGGGACACTTCCCTGGAGCCTCCAGAAGGAACCAGCCTTGCTGATTGATGCCTTGACTCCAACCCAGTGAGACCCATTGCAGACTTGTGGCTTCGAGAACCTTAAGATAATAAATTTGTATTGCTCGAAGTCCTCAAGTTTGTGGTGATTTCTTACAGAAGAGGAAACTAATACGACACCATTACCCTCCTTCTGCAGATGGGGAAGCTAGAATGCAGTGACGTTAATAAGCTCAAGGTCACACAGCTGGTGCGAGACAGTGCTGGGATTCAAACCCAGCTGCGTTCCCTTGCAAAGCCCAGGCTCTCTGAAGCACGCGGTCCTCCATTCAATCTAGAACAGGTCAGTGAATTACAGGACAGCACAAGGCAGCCCATCAGCAAGCGTTCAAGTAAAACAGACATTTCGTGGCTTTTACATATGCTATTCTCAGCTGAGGATCCCAGGGAGTTGGTGACATTTCCAGAGCAAAAGAGCTTCCCAGGCTCCAGCGGGAGGAAAGGGCCCTAGTTTTCCATGTGTTTCTGTCATGCTCAGCCCCTCCGGGGGGCCACTGAGGAAGCGGACTTGGTGTCCCGGGACTGGAGGTGGTGGTAAGTGCCTCTCGCAGTGGCCCCAGGACAAGAGAACTCATGAAATCAAGGTCCTGGTTCTGCCTCCCCATAAAACGGCAACGAAATCGAGATCCAGAGAAGAAAACACCGTGTTCAGGGAGATCTGGATGCAGATCGATTGGCAATCAAATCCATGCTCCTCGGTGCACTCCGGGGGAAGGGGACGGGACCGGGAAGCTGGGTGAACAGGCACCTGTGTACCACGCACTCCGCTAGGCCATTCGTAGAAGGGACGTCATGACTTTAGCCACTAAGCTAGGACACAGCAGTCACCACTTCTATTTTGCTCTGAAGTTAACAGGCTCAGAGCCTTGACATAATGTAACATGGTTAACAAACCTTGTAAAGTCTGCAGCTGAGAGATCTGAACCCATGTGGCTCTAACTTGAATACCTATACCCTCTCCACTCCGATCCTCAGTGGAGGAAAGAGCGATGCCCACCTTTGGAGTTTGAGGTGCCTCAAAAGCCTGCTCGCGTACCTGCCTTTTCTCAAACTGTCGCCGTCTCAGAGGATCTCCTCACTGTTATCCAGGACTTGAGGAGGGCAGGGTCCCTGGGCAGCAGGGCCAGGAGGGACAGACACGGGAGCTACCAGGATTAGGGAGTGGACATGGATCCCAGGCCCACGTCCAGCTGCCAAGGGGCCTGAGGTCAAGGTACCTCCAGAGAGTGGAGGGGAGAGCACTGAAAGACGTGTCTCTCCAGCTGCACAACCCTCTCTCAGGCTGACCGGGATCGCAGAACACACTCAGTTCAGCTCCTTATTAGCTGAGCAGACGGGCCTGCCCACCTTGGGTGAGGGGATTTCTCCTCAAAACTCCTTGCAGTGATTTGCCATCTTCCTCCGCGCCACCTTTTCCAAAACACGATTCGTGTCTGGGGAGAAAGCAGATGCATGAAGTACTGTGTGATCACCCGCCCCTCTGCAGGAGACCCAGTGGGCATCTCCAGCCTCTTCGGCAAGGAAGCTTCCTGAGAAGTGAGATGCTCCACTTAACACAGACTGCTAAAAGCAGAACCACCGGGACCTCGAGAGAGATTTTCAACACGGGCTGTGCCCGCTTGCTTTTTGTTTGGGGAAGGTACAAAGAAAGACCAAAAATAAGCAGATCAAAGCCAGAAACGATTAAGATCTCTCTTCATCCATGCAAGAACTCTGGAATTACATTAAATGCCTAAATATTCGGGTGGTCTTGGGTGTGAGAGTGGGGTGCGGCTCTGTGAGGTCCAGTGCGACCATGTCGCTGGCAGCTGAGAGCGTGCCACCCAGCGGCTCCCAACCGCAGGCCCTCGGTGGCTGTCACAGAGGAACACGGCGTCACTCAAAACAATGTCAAAACAACGCTTTCACTTCGGTTTATGTTTAAGACGTGTTGTGGACAGTTCTGTGGCTTGGCCTGGCCATGCTACCCTCTCATGCACCGTGAAGGGAACAAACAGATATGCTTTTGGGGGAAGGCAACCCGGCAGGCGGGCCAACGTTTTAAACGGGTAATCCCTTTGACTCCACATTCCCCCTTCCAGGAACTTACCCGAAGGGGAAAAACACAATCAGCGTAAAGGCAAGTCTAAAGATAGCCATTAGAGTGTCGCGGTGAACAATTTTAGGACCTAAACGATCAGTTCTATCAACCACATAGAGTCCTTTATCGTACAGTCTTTAACATGATAATATATAATAGGTGACATAGGGCATGTGCCTAAGTGCAAAGGAAGTTATAAAACTGTATCGAGAGGACAAGTTCAGTTTTTACATATCTTTATCCGCCTAGAAATAGTCTTGGGAGTATTCATTAAAATGTTGATACGTGTGGGATTCCAGGTGACGTCCGTCTTCCTTTTAGTATTCTGGGGGATGTTTTGCAAACCGCATTTCCAAATCCTATGGTTAAAACACCGAAGTTTCAAACACACACAAAATCACTTTTTGAAAAACTGTTGCTCCTTTCTGAAAAAATGAAGATTCAACTCCAAAACAGAAATACGACAACTTGTCCCTGGCGGTCTTGCCAGCAAGAGCATGACTCCCAAGACGTTCAAAAAGTACATCCCAGCTGCTCAACTGGCAGGTTAAAACAAGTGTCACTTCGGGAATCAAGAACGACAAAATCAGTGCCAACAGAGGTGTCCTGAAAACAAGGTTGCCGGAAACGCAGAGCTTGAGCGCGAGCCGATGGCTGGGACAGGTGTCTGCAGGTGGGGACCAGCCCGGGCCCCTGCGGTCACCCGGGGCTCCTCCCCACGGCATCTCCCCACGGCTGCAGGTATCCTCCTGGGCATTCTTGACAGTGAATTCTCTTGGAAAGTCTGCTTCATAACATGCTGAGACTAGGGTTACCTTTGAACTCACAAAAGTAGGAGTTCTTATTAAATTTGAATAAAAGTACCTGAAGAGATTATATAAACTATATACCATGTTATCCAAATGCAAAGAGATACCATGACCTTTTCATTTTTAGAAATCGTTAGAAGCTTTCTCTAAGAGTGACATTCAAATGATCTGTAACTCAAAGGATCATTTGAGCCTTTTCTATTTTCAGAAGGCACTTTGTATCTGAAAGGACATTAATGATGTTGGGGCCCTGAGTGGCTTTCATGGCAAAGTAATTATGTGTACAAATGCACTGAGCCTTCTAACATAAATTAAGATCACTGATCTGGGAAAGTTTCCGTTTGTGTCACACCACCATGTTGAAATAGCATATTTTCAGCTTCAGCCTATAAAAATTTTGTTCCAGTTAGGCAAGAATTTTAACATATACAATAGTACTTTTCTTTTTTAATACACTCTAGGATCAATATAATCATGGATTTCTCTCACGTCATCACTTCACTGTTTGGATTATTTCAGAAATCAAAGTAACAGTTGAAGCAAGAAAATTTCTAGCAGAAGAGATGATTGAAAATAAGTGAAAGCCACGTCACTGAATGCCTACTATGTGCAAGCATGGTGCTCACACCTGAAAACTTTAACCTTTACAGTTCTGCAAGGTTGGTCTCACCCCTATTTTACAGATTTTTTTTTGTGAAGATTTTTATTTATTTGAGAGAGAGCAAGTGAGCACGAGGGGGGGGGCGGGGAGAGGGAAAAAGCAGGCTCCCCGCTGAGCAGGGAGCCCAACTCAGACCTCAGTCCCCGGACCCCAGGATCATGACCTGAGCTGAAGGCAGACGCTTAACTGACTGAGCCACCCAAGCACCCTATTTTAGATTAAGGAAGAAGAAAAGGCTTAAAAAGTTTGAATGACCTGCCCAAGTTCGTCTAGTTAATGCTGGTGCTGGAATTTCATCTAAGATCTCTCAGAGTTCAGAGCCCACGCCCCTGGCACTGTTGAAGCCACACCTCTCATTCAGGTAACTGTGCACGTGCTGAATCAGTCAGGGCTTGCGTCACCTGTGACCCAAAGCAGAGAACAACAGAGGCTTCGGGAACGGGCGAGTTTGAGTTGTCTGCGGTGCAGAGGTAGCCGGTCCAGGGCTGCAGGGTCCCTCTGAGGCGGCAAGAACAGAAGCTGCTGTGTTCCTGTTGCTTGGCCCTGGGAGGACTCGTGGTGCCAGGCTGGGCCAGAGTTCCAGCCACTACCTCTTCGCTTAAGCTGGCCAGAGGAAGGACACCCCACATCTTGAAGGACATGTCCCAAAAGTCGCTCAAGCCACTGGCCAGAAACGACACCTCGCTCCCAGGGCAGCTGGGAAGGTAATCGCATTCTAGATCAGAGCTAAGGGAAAAAGGGGACTGAGATGCTGGTAATGGCCTCTGCCACCACGTGCTTACAGAACATGCCAGGGATCAAATTCCCTTGTGTGACGGTGTATCTTGCTGGCAAGAAGGGAAACATTAACTCGTATTTCTCTGGATGTTTGAATATTTCATGCAAACCAGTAACAAACCCTCACTACCCACCATCCAGAATGAACAAATGCTAACATTTTCCTTCGGATCTTAGAAACAAGTGGACTCTGATGAGGCCGCTCTGTTGGCACAGCCCACTTCCGTTCCTCTCCCGCCCTTTCCGGGGGGAGAGGGGGCAATTACTTTTCTGAACAATGTTTCCCAGTGAGGTTGCTGTGCTTTCTCTTCATAAATAACAACAGTGTTTTTTAAAACTTATAAATGACATTCATTTCATCTTCTGACAGCCTATTTTCCTTCAATACATTCTCTGCCTTTCAAGATGACTTCATAATTTTACTGTACAATAATATGCGATCAGTATGCCCTCTTGTTCATCAGTATTCCTAGTCTTATTACAGCCAATTCACCTAGTTCTAATCAGAGGAGGGTGGCAAGTTTTCAGACTAAGCCTGGGAGAAGAGCCCAAAGACCTGGCTGCTATTTCCCCTGAAGGGACAAGAAAGGGACAGGTGGGGGGGGGGGGTATGACAATTAGGAGGAATTAGAGATAGAGGTTAGAGAGAAACAGAAAAGAAGAAGATAAAGAAAATCTACTTATGGGGCACCTGGATGGCTCAGTCGGTTAAGTGTCTACCTTCGGCTCAGGTCATGATCTCCATGTCCTGGGATCGAGCCCCACATCGGGCTCCCTGCTCAGCGGGGAGTCTGCTTCTCCCTCTGCCCCTCCCCCCACTTGTATTCTGTATCTCAAATAGAATCTTTAAAAAAATCTACTTATATCTCTAAACGAAGAAAAAATTAAAATACAGTGCATATTTTCAAGTCCATCACACGGAATGATCCACATGCTCAACACTATCCATGAGGCTTTCAGAAAAGTCTTTGCCATCAGAGACTCAAGTTTTAGAGCTCATACATAACTGAAGATTCCTTCACTTGAAGATTCAAGGATATAAGGAGAGAGCCTCACTGAACACAGAGTATATATGTTAAGCCGTTGAGTTCAAAGTTACTCTCAAGACCAATTGTAAAAATTGCCTATATAATCCATCCTCATCCTAAAAATGGACTCATCACTGATCCATATACTTGACGACACGCACTTTCGACCATTCTCCGTTTTTCGAGTTAATATTCATCTCTGCTACAGAATGGATGGCATAAATATCAGCCCTATGAAAAAACTTTTATTAAAAAAGTTGTTTTCCATAAATGATGAAAAAAAAATTAAGAACTTCTGAAAATAGTGAAGAAAAAAATCCCAAGGCAGAATATGCTTTGTTAAATCTGAGCCACCCGCCTCCTGGATCCATCACGCTTTATGGCCAGCACCGTGCCAAAGGAGGAAGTGCCATATACATTGATTTGCTTCCACCTCCACAATTTAAATCAGAGCAAAACAACAAAAGATATATCTTATTGAGAATTACCTATAAAATCTCAAATTAAATCACCATGGTTATACCCTGAGATGCTAGTCTTGAAACATAACCATATATGTTCAATTAGTTTCTACCTACCACTGTCCTTGAGGGAAAAAATACAGTAATCAACAATAGGTTAAATCGAAATAATTTAAAAATCAGAACTGGAGTCATGGAATCAGGTGAGAAAAAAAATCTATGATGATTTTAAAACAAACTGTCTTTGACAGATCATGAAACAGAATACAAAAGCACTGAATCATATAAAAATACTACATGAAATCCACAAAATAAAACAGAAAGGAGCATTTGTATGTGTTAAAATAATTTAATTCTCCCTGTACATTTCTGTCCATGTGAGCCAAGAGAAATCAAGAATGTATACTTTACAATATGTACCTGTTTTGAGACATTCAAGTCAATTCAGATGGCAAAGTAGAATTCAATCACTAATGAAATGTTTAGAAAATATATATTAAACAAAAAAAAATGTTTTTACAAGATAAAAAATAATCTTCCACAATGCAATAAATTGCAGATCACCGAAATTTTAACTCTTTAGATGACTTCAGTTCAGTTTTTGGTTTCAAAATCTAGAGACAATCAAAAAGAAAAAGCGTTGGCAGAATTTCTATCTGTTTTTACGTTTCTCTTTCTTACTTCGACTACTTGTTACACTGTTTAAAGAACATGATGAAGGTGCTCTTGCATGACCTGTGGCCTTCAGATGGTCAAAAAGTTTATTCCGGGATGGAAATTCACTATGGCAGGTTGCACAGCTGATAAGAACATCACTCTGAAGAGGGAAAAAAAATCATAAATAAGAGCAAGTGTTATTAACTGAGAGCAGTGATTTAGGTTTTCATGTTGAGATCAACAATCAAATAATTCAAAACAAAGACCTTTTAACAAAATGACGGCCATTAAGACAGGCTCAAAAGAGGCAGCTGTTCATAGAAGTCCCATCAACCGACTCCATCAACTTTAAGAGGCCTGAGACATTCAACAGTCTGCACCGTGTGGACTAGACTGAGGCCTTAGATTTCAAGGTAACAGAAAACTGAGCAGTAACTGTTCTGTTAGCCTGCTACTCCCAACGTGCCTTTTACTTTTACAGAACAACGGTAACAGGAGCACAGATACAAATTCGACATTCGTCAAGAAACACCGTTGGTGGAGCCCCACCTGCACAGCGGGTGAAGAAGGGCTCACCAAAACATCTTCAGAATCCAATTGAGAATTCAGATTATAGTGCTGACACAAGGTCCACTGAAAATATGTCAATATGACTTTGACCTACCACTGTCTGTGGTTCAGCAGGTACTTGAACAGATTTCTTCGTATCTTTGGCTTTCTTTCCTTTGGGTTTAGGAGCACTGGAAAATCAATCATAGAATTCTTACAATCCAATAATAATGTACATATAATAATGTATCCCTTTCAACTGTTATTTTGCTCCCAAGAAGGCTCAAAAGAGTGACATGCACTTTAAAGGCTACTGCATTAATTTTAATGGCCAACCTAATTAGTTTTCACATCTTAAATGAAGAGCTTTCAAGAGCAACTTTAAATCACAGTAGATGTCAAATTTGACACCAAAACTAAGGAATTTACTTAAACAGCTGAAACACAAGCTACGACACGTTACAGGACTGTGCGGTTCCCTGCCCTCCTTCTCCCAGAGCTCCAGGCCCAGCTCCAGGCCTCCACCACCGTGTTTGCCCCATTGACGCCAACTCCTAAACACCCACGTGCACTGCGCCGCCCCGTCGCTGCTGCTCCAATGGTCATAAGCGCTGGCAACTCAGGCTCCCACTTTACTCTGTCATTTGAACTCTTTCTCACAGTCCTAGACAGGGACCTGACGCTACTTACTGTTCAGACCTTTCCTCAAGAAGTAAGCTCTGGAGGAACAGAGGAGGCCGGAGACAAGAAAGTAAGACAAGGCGGGAAGGAGAGGACCAGGAATGCTCTCTCCCCTGAGAGAGACCTTCCTCTGGCCAGCCACTGTGACCCTGTGAGGCAAGAACATTCCGGGGCCCCTGCCAGCAGGAAGGCCCCAGGCTGTGGGTACAGATCCTGGTGACCTGCACTGTGGGGCCCAACACAGGACGGCAGCCATGAGCATGGACACACGGTTCTGGATGCTCCAGACAAGTGGGGCGCAGCCTCATCAGGAGACTTGTTCTCATGTGAGTGTCAAGGATTACTGATCTAGGATGAAATAAGGACCTCAGCAGGATAGAAACTAGATCAAAGTGCCTTTCTGATTCGGGCCATGTTGCTGAAATGTCTGTGACCACATTCCCCTAGCATCCTCTTCCCAACACACTTCGTCTGTATACAGTGGGATGTCTGTCTGGATAAATGTATAAGTCACTGATACACCTGATCTGCTTCAATCGTGGGAAAGGTGTTATTTGAGATATGAAAAAATATTTTCCCTACCAACATTGATTAGAAAACACCATCAACTTGACTTACTTCTTAGCTTCACTTTTTGGATCATCACAGAGTTCGACAGTCTCAGTGACACGGATACTTTCTTGGGGACTCCCATCCAATTCTTTGGCACGGTCTTGATTTAAGTTGGTATCTTCTGATTCAACCTTTACTTCTTCTCCAGTTCCATTTTCGTTGAAATTATCATCATAATTCTAGGTAATAAAACATGTATGTATTACAAAATAAATAACAGTAATAATCCCAGCTTATGATACCAAATAATTATACTAAACAATTACAATGTCCTGTACGCTCTGGAGGAGTAGATCTTCAGGAAGTAAAAAGAAAAAGCAGGTAATAATTTAAAAACATGAATGCTCATTACAGAAATATTAGGAAAAAACTGGAAACAATCCATATGTTCAATAAGTGAATGGTTGAATTATGGAGGAATTATGAAGTTCTTAAAAATCATGTTTGCAAAGACACTGATTCAATTTTGTGGAAGAGTACTTACAACATATTACCTAAAATATAAAAGAAAATTATACATAATGTCTGATTACAATTTAATTCCAAGTAGTATCTATTGGCAGAATTAGGAGTGATATTTATAGTTCTCTATATTTCCCAAATGATCTGCAATGAGCACCTATTACTTTCGCAGTTAGAAAAAAAAAAAAAAACCAGCAAATAAGCATTACAGAAAAGACAAAGCTTGGCATTCAAAACACCGTGAAGAGTGTTTGTTGTTGTTGGTTTGGGTTGGGGCAACATCTTGCCACATTTGCTTTCCCTTCCCTTCCTCCCTCCTCTCAGCACACACACACCCCACCCCCATACCCAGAATGATGAAAGTTACAGATGGATATCATGACACTTCCCATGTGTCTCCTAAGAACAAAAACATACTCCTACATCCCCACAATACTCTCTTCATACTCAAGAATTTAATGCTGATGTGATCTGCTCCATAATCCATATTCACAACCCAGTAACATCCTTTCCTTGTGAGCGACAATCAAGGACCATATGCTGCGTGTAGTGGTTATGCCACTTGAATTTCCTTTGTTCCAGAACCACAGCCCTACTTTTTGTCTTTCATGATATTGACAATCTGCTGGCTATTCTGTTCCACAGTCTGGCTTTGTCTGATTGTCTCCTTAGGATTAGATTCAGGTTACACATTTCTAGCAAAAATATTAGCACCAAAATATCTATTAAATTCAAGATTTATTTTTTTGCAGGTAATTTTGTCTTTGGAATGTGTCCCATGGAGGGTGTTCAGAGTACTGTGCTCAAAGATGACTTAAATTCCTCCTTTCTGTCAGCCAGGGTCCTCTGTTTACATTCAATTTCAGTTTTCTGGGTTTTCTTTTACCATCCTGTTGGGTTATGCAAATTTTTTTTCTGACCATACAGAAAACTCTCCCAGTCTGAAGTTTCCTGATTCTCCGTATTTGCTGCTCTTCAATCTACTAGTTCACGTCTCCACGCTACCTTCCCTTCAAAAAGAACTGAGAAAACATTGGGAAAAGTGCTACATACAACTAGGTCTGAACTGGGACTTTCTTCCTGATAGAATCAGAAATCATCAACAAAAGGTATTACTATAAAGAAACACAGCTTTGGAAGGGAAAAAAATGGGGTAGTAAACGAAGCATTTTCATTGGTAAGGAAACACAAATACATGTGTTTATTACTGCAATCTATAGGACCTACCCTTCCTGACTCGAGACAAGATAGGCTTGGGTTAGGTATAAATCTCTCTTATCTTGTGTTTATTCTAGTGGTTCTGGAGAGAGGAAATGTTCTAAGCTAATGACTATAGAGTCTCTGGGTAGAAGACGGTATGAGTCATTTTAAAAAGGAACACAGAACTTGCTATGTGGTTTTATAATTGAAACAAAAGTTCCAAGTCACAAATTTTAACAGTGATAAGTTCATGTATCATGTATCATTTTTGGAATATGAGACAGATAAAAACTACTTTCAAATATATAACCATTTAAATAGATAGCCAAATCTAAAGTTTTACAAAAAATTATTGTTAACTAAATTTTCTTAAAAATATTTTCAGTTTTCAAAAAGAACTATAACATTTAATACTTAATATAAGCTAATATAATGAGATTATATTAAAGTAGCACAGAAATCAATTCCATTCCCTTAAGAACCACCAAATATCCTTAGTAAAATGGACAAGCTCGTTGGGTGTTTATACGTCTACAGGATTGTTACACATATATAACATAATAACTTTTTATTTAAAAATATTCTTGAGATTGGATTTAGACGCCAGGTGTGAAATTTTAGCTACTTACATTTCTGAGTAATACTAAGAAACATTTTTTCAAGAATCATAATCATTACACATTTCTAACCAAACGTTTCTTTTGCAAAATTTCATTTGTTGTTGGCAAAAGAAACCTAGATATACAATAATCAACCCTCAGATTTTCACATATTTCTGATTTTAACTGTTATCTTGATTTAAAGACCCAGTCATCACGTGTGTCCAGATATTTTTTTAATATGGTCACTCAGCTAATTAGTATCTGGGAATTAATTTCATTTGCAAAATTTTAAGACACATCGACGACAGTAATTAAGTAAATTAGCTACATACATATTAATGGCGGTAAAATGATGAAAAAAGAAAATTGTTTTCAACTCCCTTCAATCTGTTTTATAATCAACATAAAATTATAGAGTGAAAAATCCCTTTCCTTAATACAAACTATACTGAGTAAACAAAAGCAGTCCAACTTTATGTTTGATATTTAATGTTAATAAAACTTTTTCAACATACCTGTGCTGGTTTCTGTTTCTTTTTCTTCTGCTTTTTGGAAAGCCTAAGAATAAATATAAATCAAAATGTCAAATATTTAACTCTGTGACTACTTACTAAGTGAAGAAAAAAAGTACTAAAACACTACTGATACAGAGAGAAGTGAAATTTTAAAAGTATTTAATATCATAAGATATTAAAAAGAAAATATTCACATTATCATTAGAAAATTAGAACGGTGGTTCCATTGATGGTAATTAGCATATCAATTACCTAGGTACAAAAGTGCTTTTAATAGTCATAATATATTCTGTAAAAATTCTATTTGACATCATGCTTTACCCGTTTCAATACTGTAAGTTCCCTTATGCAGAAAAAAATGTGGAAAAATATTAGCATAACAGAATAATTTCTTAGATAAAATAGCATTTAAATGCAATCTCATCTCTAATGTGGTATGTCTAGAAGCATTTTTAGAAGTACTTTTGTTTTGGTGCATCTTCTATTTCTTCCTCAGAATTGGCATTCAATGAATTTTCATCAGTTGGAGGTCCTGAAAAATTTTCTTCCTCCTCCTCCAACTGTTGTTTTAACAAGGCAACCATTTCCCGATGCTTCTTTGATTTTTCATGATTCCTCATGCTGAAAGAACAATCTGACATTAGTAACCACAACAGGATTTGTATGTGCCCAAATATGTGGCTGAATAAATGCAACCACGTTAAAATTCATTTTTCCCCAGTACCGGAAGCAAAATGTTGGGGATCCTACAAAGAGAAGCAGAAGAACCCTGTCAGACCTCTCAGGCAGGAGGACACGGCCAGCCCACAGTGGTGCTCTTCTTCCCTGTAACCCAGCATTCTCCTTTCCCTCTGTCCTTTCATCTACATATTTTCTAACAATTTTTTTTTGGTCAAAATCTTTATTATTTTTATTTTCCAATTCTTAAAATTCAAGACTTCTCCACTGTTTCCTCTTAATCACTGAGTATCAGCCAAGCGTGTGCACGTTCCAGGTTGCACTGTGGGCTTTGGAAGATGCTGAGAAATTACAAGACAACATTCCAACTTGAAGAGAAGACTGCTTGGGTTACGATGTGAGGGCCTCAGGTACCAGAGTAGTTTACCCCCTTTTGCTTTTTTCAATAACTGTCTTTCGCCTTCTCAAGAGGGCTCTCTCTTCTCACTCCCACCTTCCTAAATGTGAGTTCAGACACATCTACACCCGTCTGCCTAAAACTTTCTGAGCCATGTCTCTTTCAGTGCATCTGTGGGCCATGAAGTAACACTCCACAAAATAGGGTTGACAACACTTAAGTACCAGAGTTATTAGATGAACAAGAAAGTAGGAAACTTATGTCCATACTATCCACTTTATCTCATCTGTTCAGACTTGGGTTTTCTAGTCTCAGTTGCTACTCTTCCTTTCCACTAAAATTCTCCTTCATACCATGGTTTCTTAGAAAAATTGGAACATCTTGTGCCAGAAAGTAAGTGCTCAAAAAAATGACTGGGACATGTCAAAAGGACACAGGAGCCACCTTGGAGGAACTCTCACTAATCGTATCTGGAAAAGTTTGAGCATGAAAAGTACAGGAATAAATTCGAAAACACTGAAAAACTTCACAAATTCATACTCATAATAGATAGCTAGATGGAGGAAAGGTAGGGCTCTTATTGAGAGCAGAAGGCCTACTGAGGACTAATAACGGAGAAGGAGCAGTGGTACTAGAAAAGCCCCCTTTTGGAACCATTATGGTGCCAAGTGCCATAAGCTGAAATCATCAATGAATGCCAAATCTAGGACATTCTGAGGAGCAAGATACTTGCCTAACTTTAAAGTGTCTCCCCACAGATTAAATAGGCTATAAGGTAAAATCTGTCGCAAGGGGAAAAGAATGCTAACTCTACAGTGAAAAAATCAGACAGCGTCCTGGCTGGCTGATCAAAACTATCACCACCAAAGAAGGGCAGACAGATGCAGACATTGTATGCTTCTAGAAATGAAGACCCGAGAGCAGCACGACATGTTGACGCAATATTCCAGCTGGAGACACAGAATCTAATCATGAGGAGACGGACACTCAAGACAATAAATACTCCAGTAAAAAAAAAAAGGTTTTAAAGGGCCCGTATTCTGGAGTTAACAATGGCACAGACAAGGGAACTGATCCAGATTAAATAAGACTAAATAAATGAACGCAATCCATGAACCTAGACCAGATCCCAATTGGAGTGGAAGAGACTCCGTACAGGACGTGAACAGAGGATGTGCTGACAGAAGGGGGATTCAGGCGGTAAAGGAGATGAAAGGAACATATCAGTGTTAACAAATTTCCTGAAGCTGACAGTGGTCCTGTGATCATCTACCAGAACAGCCTTATTCTTAAGGAATACATACTGAAGTATTTAGAGGTAGACAAGCATCATGCACGTAACCTACTCTCAAATTTTTCAGGGAAAAATGGTGTGTGGAGCAGGGGAGGTGGGGGGAGAGAGAGAGAAGGGGTGCACCAAATGGGGCAAAATGTCAGGTGAATCGGGCGCTCTGTATTCTGTCCTTGCAACTTCTAAGTCTGGCATTGTTTCCAAATAAAAAAATAATTTCTTAGATCTCCTTCACTGTTGCTTTTGTTTTCCCGTTTCTGACTCTTCTGCCCTTGCCACGTCTCTTACCACTCTACAGTTTTTTCCCCTCGGAGTTCCACACCAACACCTTTTACGACTCCCACACCCCCACTGGCATCCTTCGGTCTCCTTTCTCCTTCCCTGAGTGTGTTTTCTTTCTTTGTCCCTTGCTGACTCTACTTTTGCTTTCTGCCCTATTCCTTCTCCTCTCTTTATAATAGTATCCCTTTAAATACTTCTCTCTTCTTCCTCGTTTCCAAAAGGCGAAGTCCCTCCGCTTCAGCAAGTAAAATTTAGGCAGGACACGTTTAAAGTTCCAGGTTGGCAGCACACGGGAGTGTGATGGCTGGAAGGGGGTCTGCCACCAACAACAGAGACTAGCTTTGGTCCAGCCTCCTCGTCTGTGACCGTGCCTTCTTTGTCGCAACAAGCAGCAACATGGAGGTGCATCCAGGTTTTAAAAAGCAGCATGAATGAGAATCAGCACAACGTGCTTATTCACCACCAGTACAAATCCTTCCTCCTCTGCTGGCCAGAAATCCCCCAAGAGAACATGGAGGAGGGCTGGTGACCCACTGCTACGAGCACTTTCTTTTTAGGGCTTTCAGTGTTCTAGTTCACCTTGGAAGAAGAGGGGAGTCCAAAGATCTTAAACTTACGCCTTTTCCGTCTTGAAAGATTTGTCACACGCTGGGCAGTAAAGGTCATCGTACAGCTCAGCATCCTCAGCCTCATCACTGTCTTTACCTGAGAGAAGGAAGCCGACAGTAAGAATCCTGTTTGAATAGAACACAAATCTAAAACATGTTAACAAATTACATGTCTTTAGTAACAATCTAATATCGCACACAAGTTAGAAATTGTATTTCCTTACAAAAAACAAATAACGTTACCAGGATTTGAGCTTTTTAAAAGCAGTCCTGAATTATAAGGGGAGGCTTCCAAATCAACCACATTATCTTTCCAGTTCTTCTCTTAAGTCTACTGAGAAGACTCTAAGCCTTCTCAAAGTTCTCAGTGTGAGGTAAGTTCAGAAAATCAAATGCCACTTTCATAGTTCTACCACAAAGCAGTTCTTTCAACAAAGGTTTTTCAGTTTCCCCCTTGAGCAAGATTCGATGCAAACACATTTGTAACTGTAATCTACTCTTAAATGCTTTAGTTTATAACACTCCATCACTATTTGACAGCTGGTCATTAAAGAGCATATTATATGTAAACTTTAACATGTCTTTATACCCTTGTTTTTTTTATAAGCTTGGGGCTTTATTACAATGAAATAATTACTATCAATAAAGTCCACAAAATCTAAGCAACTCAAAGCCTGAACTAAAAGTCTTTGCAAAATCCCATCTATCTTTATAAGAAATAAACAAGTAAACTGACTGCTACTGAGATCAATAAATGGGATCATACAATGAGATCAATAAAGATCCCAAGGTATCTCTTCTATAGTCTACATTTTGGTTCTTTATAAGTAAGTGATATTAACAGGACTTTGAAAGACATTCTCATTGAAATCATAAATGATCAAAACTCATTCTACCTAGTATTAATGTTTAATAAATGGTGTTATTGTGCAATTACCTGTACCCTTTCATTATATAAACGAGTAATCAAATAGTTAATAAAGAATGTTGGATTTGAAGTCAAAATCTCGATCTAAAAATGAACATATGGCAGGCCTATATGCCAAAGCTTCTCAGAATTTTATCTTCCTCTTCAGTAAAAGGGAAATCATTCTATGAGCAAAACATACATATAAGGGGTATTGTGTAAAAGCTCTTGCATGTGAAAGCACTTCATAAATTTTACATAAAACTCTAATTATGCCACCTCACGTTTATAGAATGCATTATAATTTTCAAAAGACTTGCTCAAAAACTACTTCTAAGTCATTAAAAGAAAATTTCATAATCATTTTGAGTAAATAAAAGTCCATCATTTTGTCATTTGGCTACTAGTCTAAAACAACATATTTATAGATAAGGTGAAACCGTGCTAGATCCTTCCACATTATTCCTCATGGAATAGCTAGAGACAACTCAAAAGGTCAGGTTATTCTCCACAATGCCTACTCCTCTCCTGTTCAGGTAGTCACATGCTCTCACGAGAGAGGCACCAAAAGGACAGTTTTCAGCACACCAGGAGGAGCCCCTCAACAAAGTCAGAAATGAGAGGAAGAATTTATATACACTACGTAGACTCCTGTACAATTTTTTCTGGAAAGAGCTGCTATTAAAACTTGACCTACTGAGCTTCATTGCAGGTTTTTAAGTAACCAACAGTCACACCTGTCAATATGCCTATTTGCCAAATTTATTTATGCAGCCAGAAGCATAAACGGTTTAAAGCATGGTCAGGAAAGAGTTTATTAATCAGATAAACTCTTGTTTATCTGTAGTAGTCTCGGGATTAGACAACGTCAGTGGTCTACCTTTGCTTGGCCTATACAATATTGTTTTTCATTTTAATTGTCTGCCACGTTTAAGAACTGGAAGAGGTCCCCTAAAAATCCAGATTTCCAGCTCTGCTTAGAAAGCAAATGGACACGAACACCCCGGCAACACGGGTCCCAGCAGCAGTGGAGTGGACTCTGGCGTTCCCAGGACGCAGCCAGGCCCCCGCTTCCGACTGCCCCCTGTGAGCACCCTGGGTGCACAATGCCTGCGCACAGAAACATTCACTTTCTCGAGTTTCCTAAGGAATGAAGTTACCATCGTGCCCATCTTTGAGCTCAGATTCCTCTGTGTCATCTTCATCTGATCCATCTCCAAACTCCTTCTCATAGCGCGCCTCCATCTCCTTGAGCTCCTTCTCCAGGTCGGCCACGGTCATCCAGCTCTGTTCCTTGTACTGCTCGGCCAGTCTAGACACACAGCACAGCCCCACTTACGCTGAGAATCAGGTCTCCACGCTGGTTCTACTTACCCCATAGGCTTCCAACCCATGCCCTATAGAGCTTCTTCCTCCACTCTCAGTGTTGAGTTCAAGTGGGGGCAGTTGCTTATCTGTTATGTGGTTGATTTTAACTACTCTATTAGATAATGGGTTTTGAAACCTGTAACTCTTAGCAAGTTATTAAAAGTCTTGAGGTGTTTTTAAATCCTAAGTGGCGAGTAAAGTGCTAATTTTCCAAAAATGAAGGGTGGGGGGGGTAGAATTTATAAGAGGTGAATAATCTTTAAAAGAATGCTACAATGCTCTGGACACAATGCTTTTACACTAACTGCAAGTAACAGAGCATTAAAGGCACGAAAACGAACTAAAGATCTGGAGTGTGCCATCAAAGAGGCAGGACTGCGAGGTGGGGCAGAATGGGGGCATGCGCCGGCATCTTGGGTCCGAGGCCTGCCTCTGTGACTTCCCACCTATGGGATCTCGGACCCGTCTGCCTCGCCTCCTCAAAAGGACAAGGAGAAAAGCCAGAACTTACTCTGCAGAACTGCTAGGACAAAAGTACATAGAACAGGGCCTGGTCCAGAAGAAGAGATCAATGGACAGTCATTACTATTACATCTCACAAGAGTCTGGAAAGGATCTCAAGTATAAAGGACCTCTGAAGGCAAACATGCAATGCAAGGGTGGCTGATGGCAGCCAGGATGTGGATGTGGCCCTCCCACCCCCGTGAAAGCGCCCCATCAGGCCTGGCCCCACATCTCTATGGGGCAAGGGGCATCCCAGTGCATCCCGTACCTGGCCTGCTTCAGCTTCTGCTGCCGCCTCATCTCCTCCGCCTTCCTGGCTTTCTCGGCGTTCTGTTCCTCCACGAGCTTCCGATGCGCCTGCACTCTTCTGTCTCTCTTACGGATGAATGCGACCAGCTGGCGCACAAGCTCGTTCTTCTCCTTCCTTGCTTTGTCGCGAATCTTTTTGTTTTCTTTTTCCATGGCTCGTTTCTCCCAGCGGTTTGAAGCTTGTCGTGTATCATATTCTTCCTTCCAAGCAAAGTTCTTCTGAGTGCAGAAACTTTGCCAATAGGCATAGAAAGGATGGACTACCTAGAGACAAAAAAAACAAGTAAAATGCTGAGGTGTAAGATTTTTTTCCTCAGCAAGGCAGCAAATATCAGTGATGCAAAACATCTTCTCTTTTTTCATATACATAACATCACTACTAGTCAATGGAGAAGACAGTCCTCTTAGGGCTTTACAGAATAAATCACTCTCCAGAACAAACTGAATGAGGTGATGAATGGGATGGGACCCCGCTTAAAAAAACAGGAAAAAGTAAAGAAGGATGCTCTGAGGGCGCTGAAAGTCCCTCCAGGAAGGGAGAGAGAGGAAGAGACTTAGTCACAGTATAGGACCAAGACCGAGGATCCATGCTTAACTAAAGAAATGGGGACGGGGTGCCTGGGTGGCTCAGTTGGTTAAGCGATTGCCTTTGGCACAGGTCATGATCCCAGGGTCCTGGGATCGAGCCCCACATCGGGCTCCTTGCTCAGTCTGGAGCCTGCTTCTCCCTCTCCCTCTGTCCCCCCTGCTCATGCTCTCTCCTTCACTCTCTATCTCAAATAAATAAATAAAATCTTAAAAAAAAAAAAAAGAAGAAGAAGAAGAAGTGGGGAGAAAACACACTGGTAAATGCTAATTATAAAATGGCAAAGCAATTTTCTTTTACCGTATCATAGTCACTCTGGGAGTCTCCAAAAGTGGGGAAATCTTCCATCTCCTCTTCTAACACAGATTCTAGTTCTTCCTTCGCAATCATTTCAAAAACGTTACGATAAACTGTATAAAAGCCCTAAAAAACAGTAGCAGGAGCACAAATTCTTAATACTTTTATAGTCTAATCACCGATTATGATTTTAAAATGTAACATGAAAAACTTTAACGTTAAAGAATTAAGGGCTCAAGCTCTGTCACTGCAAGAGCATTTAGGTTTCAACTGGAGGTTTTCATATGCTGACAGTTTAAATATGAAGGCAATATTTTTTCACTTTTCAAAATGAACACGGTTTCA
This sequence comes from Leptonychotes weddellii, assembly GCF_054177405.1. Classification (NCBI taxonomy): domain Eukaryota; kingdom Metazoa; phylum Chordata; class Mammalia; order Carnivora; family Phocidae; genus Leptonychotes; species Leptonychotes weddellii. Next base: position 24,957,043 of record NC_138375.1, on the reverse strand, counting down.
CCTATTATAAAATAATTTTGAGAATTTTCTTTGTTTGAAAGTCTCGTGCTTAGTCAGAAATTAAGAGTGAGTTCATTTACCTTTTCATCATCTCCATAACCAGAGTAACAGGTCACAGTGAAATAGTGAAGCAAATCTAAGCTGTCATCTTGATATTCCCCATCAAGCCCACCTTTAAGTAGAGCCTCTCTATGATTATCATACCTAAACAAACAAGACAATTAGTATCCCCTCAGTGACCACTGAATAAATAAGATTTCAGAAGGACGCTTTACTCTGAAACAGCCAAATTATTATACATTTTAATGTGTCCAATCCATACTAAAAAAAAATTTTTTAAATATCAACATGAAATCCTTCAGAGAACTGATTAAAACTATGACTCGCAACTTCCAATACGATGGAGGCATTGTACAGTACTCACCCATATGAACAATGCAATTTAACAAGCCAGGGAATTTCCATGACTCCCCCAGAAAGTTAACTGCATTTCTACAGGTAAGAAATATTACTAAATAGGTCAGCACTGGACATAATCTGCTCCACAGACTGATTATATATTTGTGATCAGATTTACCAACATAGACCAGAGCAAGACTCTTCCTAGGTTTATGTAAACAATCTGTGAGTTTCACATACACACAATTACTCCTTATAATAACTCTATAACGTTAGTTCTTACCCCCAAAGATATAACAGGAAACTGAAGCTCAGCGATACTAAACAATTTGTCCATAATCACAAACCCAATAAGCAGCAAAGCTAGAATTCCAACCCGGGTCTCCTGCACTAGAAGGACAGTGCTCCTAGTAACTGTGCAGTCTGGCCTGCAGGTCACAGGAGAGTTAACAGCAGGGGCTTCAGACAAAAAGACAAGAGAGTCCTTAGCACAGGAAGGCCTCCTGAGATCTGGAGAAGCAGAGAGAGCCAAGGAAGTCAGGAAAGAATTTCAAATTTCCTAAAGGAAAGCAAAAGCATTTCTAAGGCCACATCTCCAAATTTCTCAGGAGGAGAAAAATGTAGGATTCTCTGATTTTTCACCTAAAAGACAACTGTTAAAGGATTTTTTTTTTACAGCCTTTCTCGCTCTCGAGCCAGCTGTGTTGTACACTGTTTAACACACACAAGACTCGCGCAGCAACACTGAACACCCACTTGCTCTTTATAACAGCAGGCTCTTGCACAGTTATGTCCGGGCTTAAAATCTATTCCTTTGTAGGAAAAAGTTCATCAAGAATCTGAAAACTTAAATCTAAACATAGAAATTTTTGTCTGGGGGCGCCTGGGTGGCTCAGTGTGTTAAGCGTCTGCCTTCAGCTCAGGTCATGATCCCAGGGTCCTGGGATCGAGTCCCGCATCGGGCTCCCTGCTCAGCGGGGAGTCTGCCTCTCCCTCTGCCCCTCCCCCCCATGCTCACTCTCTCTTTCTAAAATAAATAAAATCTTTAAAAAAAAAAAAAAAAGAAATTTTTGTCTGAAAATGGTATTAAATTGTCAGGTCATCAAAAGTAAAAGTATCTGTCATAGATACAGAAGCTTAACTCCATTTCTTCATATAAAGTAGTTCTTTATACGCAATTCTTGCTCTGAAGCACTGTTTTTAAGGACAAGTCAACATTCTTGTCTAACGCCAGTAAACTTGTCATACACCAGAGATCCCATTTAATGAGAAGTTACTTCACAAGTATCGAAGTTAAATCTATCCAATATTGCCAAGCTTTGTTTC
>NC_138375.1:24848595-24954818 GCF_054177405.1 Leptonychotes weddellii | reverse complement strand
GAAGGCAGACACACCGAGCTACTCAGGTGCCCTACTGTACTTTCTTGAGGTGAGAAAACAAGATCAAGGATTGGCTTTTCCAAGGCCTCATTCATTGGTGACTCGGGGACTCCAATCTCAGTAAGATGCTTTTTATTTCTACCAGTCTATCTGCACTTTACCATCCGAAACTAAGCTCTCAAAAGTGCCTAATTCATTGTTTTAAAAGTAATAATGACCCAATAAATCTGTTTGAATTTCAGCTTTGCTAAACCCAAAATTTTAATCCAAGAAAACAGGCCTAAACCTGAGGTGTGCTAAATTTTTAGTAACACCAAACAAGCTTTGAAAAAAAAAAACAAAAAAACAGAAATTAACTGATGAGTTCTAAATATCACTAATGGTGATATTTAGAAAAACATATACACCACGGAAGCCACAGATTTTAATTTGATTTTTGTCTTAAATGCCACACTAATGAGATACAAGGTAGTCCTGGATAATAAAAAGTATTTACACATTGAATACAAAATAAATATAAAATTACTGAAAAGTTAGTTATCCACTGATTCATTTTGCATTCCCACTGTTCATCTTCTGTTTCATTTTTCTTTGCCTTTTGTAAATCCTTTTCTTTCTTGCTTTCAAATCAACTTTCGGCTCTGGTTTTACCCACTGTATTTCTATCGGCTTTTCCTCAGCTGGTATAACAAAAACATCTGCAGTGGGATCATGTGGAAGAATAGTCTTTGGTTCTTTCTTTTTCATTTTCTGTGCATCCTTCACTTGTTGTTTCTCTTTGTATTTTGCGGCTGTGATGGATCTTATGATACGCCGATGCTAAAAACAAAAAAATATCAGATGCTTTCAAAATAAAAACATACTACATATGGTGAGGACATTCACTTATGAGTCCTATTTTCCCTTCACTTTTGTCATTAAAAAAAAGTAGTAATTTGCAAGACTGTATGCAGCAAAAAAACAAATTTAGTTTCACAGTTAACAGAAATTGCTTGACAGAATCATTTTGGCCAGAGAGTTCTGGGCATCCAGGGACCACTGAACAACAAAAATAGCTTACCATGTTTGGTGACTGGTAGTGAGGATTTTCATATAAAGTTGGTCCTCCAAAACTTCCCTGGAAAATCTTTATGAGATTTAAGACAAAGCGAGGTCCTACTTCTACAAGAGCAGCATCTTCTTCTATGATCTTCAATAAAAGGAAACATTTCATTTTGGTTTGGATATACTATTCCTCAAAGTTAGGCTATAACCTCATTACAAATATGCCTAAAACAAGTGAGAACCAATTAAATTAAGGTGGAATGTATTTTCTGAAATATATTACTAGTTACGGGTAATTGTCATGGGAAAATACTAACTTTTTTTCAGGGTGTTCTTTCAAAATTGAGTAATTTCAATTTGGTCCTTATCTTGCTTCTCACAGTGCACATATTGAATGAATTTTAAAATGAATTTTAAAAACTGCTACCACTGTAACAGAATGTATTGAAGCACCCTGTGGAGAACCCTTTTAAAATTTAAGTCAACCCCTAAATTGTATTTAGACATTTAATTCAAATTAGATTAAAAGGTATATAAAAGGTATATAAAAGGATACATGGCCAAATTTATTTTTGAATGGCTCCTGATTGTGGAATTAAGAGGCAACTTCTGAACTACAAATACTAACACAACACTGTTGGTTCAGGTATGTCTGACCTCAGAGGCTAAGGGGCTATGTTTAACTCACACTGCAAGGTATCCAACAACCCATGCAGGAAAGAACCCAGATTACTTCACATGCTGTTCTTTCCACCTCTCTACCTTTCTGACTTCTTATCCTGCCAAACTCTTGCTTCAAGATTTCCAGAATCACTTCTCCTCCTAAATGAGTCGCTGTATGACTCATCTCACAGTTCTCATTGAATGCATTCTACAGGGATCATATTTTTCTAAGTCTTAACAACCTCCACCCCCAGATTCCAACCTCTTTAGAGAGAAACTTGTATCTTACTGAATATATAGTTGCATGTTAGCAAACCCTTACACCACACCAACTGATAGCCGTGGAAAAAAGTAAGTAGAGAAGTAGGTAAAGTATGAGATAGTAGTTAACTGCTACGAGTCTGTGGGGGCAAAAAGCTATTTAAAACAAAAGGACTTATTATTTGCATCTTCTACAAATGCTATATGCTCTATATCCTACTTCATTTCAAAGTGTAATTAAAAATTAATTAAAGCTAACCTGAAAGTTCCGAAACCATATCCTATTATCCAAAATGGTGAAAGTAAACACATGGTCCACAAATGGTTGGCTTTTGGGATGATATCGTGGTGTACTAAAGATCTAGTTAAAAAAAAAAATGTTAATTTCTCATTCTAGCGCATATCATGTATGTTTTAGATAGCTAAATTAACAAAAAGTCCAAAGGAGACACTCATTTATATTACTAAAAATACTTTCTAGAAAAGATATTTACCTGAATTAAGAGTTCTTTTAACAAAGCATAATGTGGTAATTCATCAAAAGCCTATAAAAATAAAGTGAACATATCATTTACAACAGCAGTGTTTTGTTTAAAATTGCTTTGAAATTGTAACTAAATTGAATTACACAACTACATCCACTAAAAAACAACCATGCAGACTAAGAAAGTTAGACCTCATATACTAAATGAGAAACTTACAGGGTCAAAAGACAAAAGGGGCCGAGAACCTTTCAAACAGTTTCCAGTCATCTTTAGTTCAGCTAGGGTATGGACTAGAAAAAATATAACAACAAAAGTAGTCATAACTTTGGCACAATTATCTCAAAAGAGTATTTTTAATTTTGTCTTAAAAAAAATCTTAAACTGAGTCAACTTACTGTTTTGAACGAGGAATTTAGCAGATGGCCCATGAGGTGAATTTGAAAGCCTGAAAAATAGGAAATTTTTCAACTAATTAGAATTTAGAATGTAGTAAATTCTTACTATCTCACAGTTTAAAAGACACCATACCATGTTTGTAACATCCACATATTTAACTTTCTTTAAAGGTTTCAACTTTTGTGAAATCAAATGAATTTGTTTCATCCCCTGGCCCCCTCTTTTTATATTAAAGACTGAAAGAAGTCTATAACCTAAGAGATATAAATAATAAATCCATTTACAAGAACAGTTCCACCTAAATCCTACTTAATACATTCTTACCACATATAGAGATCCTGTTTCTTCTTAGCTTCAAAATAGATACATTTATTGCAGTTTTTCATTTCACAAACCTAAACAAAGTATAAAAAAAGGAAGTAGATAATAAAAATGAGAACCAAAGCAATTAATATCTAGATTCCTCCAAAAATACTTAAGCAGGTTAATAGGCTACCAAGGTCTAAATCTAGGTAAATTCACAAAAAGAAACATTTAAAGTTCCTCTTAGGTATTCTAAGGTAAACAAGATACTCTGGCCTCTCTTCTGCTTACTGGGAATCTCTATCTTCCTAACATACTCCCATGTTCAACCTACAAAAAGTAAAAAAAGATACCCGAGGGATAAAGCACACTACAATTAGCCTCATCAATCTTAGGAAAATACAGTCCTTTAAGAACCAACTACATCCATTATAATGGTTATTTTTATTTTTAACTCTTTAGCGTTTTGATTTTAAGCTCAAGAAATTTAAGATTTTTCTTCCTCATCTGTACTATCATTTCTGTGATTTCCATTTTGTGAAATCACTAAGGGACTGGTGAAAGGCAGAAGTATAGAAAACGTATTTCAAGTTGAATTAAACTTCAACATCCTGAAGGTTTATATTACTATAATATTCATAAACTATCTAATACAGTACTCATCAACTCTCAACTACTTGAGACTTTAAACCTAACAACTTAAAAAAACTCTTAGGTTCGCTGCTTTTGTTTCCTATTGGTCTTAGAACAAAAAACAATACTTAACAACACTAAGCTGGCTGTTTTCTAGTCAAGCCTCAACTGCTGGAAACTCATAACTGGTTTTTTTTCACCTATCTTCACTTGAAATTATACTTGTTCATGGACTGAATCCCCCATTGGAATGTAAGCCCCACTGGATGACAGGGCAGTTTTTCTGTTAAACAGTTTCCACAGCACTAGAATAAGGCCATTTATAACAGAGGTTCAAAAATCCATGCTAAATGAATAAAATAAGCCTTTCTAATAGTGAAAGGAAATGAACTTAAAACACAATTCCTCTAAATTTTTAAAAGTTGGCTTTAAAATATAAGTTCAGTATCTTCAACAATACTTTGAAAATTAACCTATTACTAATTTGTAGTATCTTAAGAGCAATTACCACGTGTATCACCTTTAATACTGGCAGAATACTTTCTAAGATGTGTGGTTTTAAAAATATTTAATGGACTTTTATTTTGTACATGTTGATAGTTTTTTAATAAGTACCCATTACAAATTTAGCACTGTATTGTACATGAGAAAAAAAGAGATACAATCCTTGTCTTCCAGAAATTTCAATATGTTTGGTAAGATAAGACAAATATAAGAATGATCAAAAAGTAATATATACTGAATCACTAAACTGTGAGAATAGACAGTATATAAAAATTTATAAGGCAGATTATTGAAGAGTTAAGAAAATTTGTCTGAGTTACCTTTTACAATTTAGAAGTCACTGAATAACTGACTTATTGTTTAAATCAACTATCTTTAGTGTTCCAAAATATTTTATTTTACTTGAATTACTATCCTAAATTACCTCATTAATGACAAATAACTTGTCTTTACGATCCATTTTTGTATCTATAAAAAGAAAAAAAAAGAAAGTAAATAAAAGATTTCAAAGCTACTTCAAACAAATCATACATGCTTTCTAAAAAAGTATTTTAAGTGTTTTTACAATCTTCAGTTTAAAAGAGATTTTATTTTCAAATTAGACCTAAAAACACATGACCTCTTTAAAAATCTTGTTCATTTTTTCTAAAAATGGCTGATTAGAAAACAGTCCTCGAGAATCATAAATTATGATCTAAGCAGTGTTTCTAGTCAACTTTACATATTCCACAAGTCCCTTTCAAATATGGAAACATTCTCACAAATTGAACTATGTTCTAGGATTGCAGTTTAAGGAACACTCACTGAAGAAACTAAAATTTGAACTGAAGAAAGTTTCTTTGAATTCTGAATCATAGTTGTCAAGGAAATGGACTGAAAAAAACTTTCAGATTATCACAGAAAAAAAATTAGATCTCTTCTTAGTTTCAGAGATATAAAGATACGAACAGCGGACCCCAGTTTGAGAAACAGTGGTCTAAGGAACAATGTTATTACCTAGAATTAAAGCCAAAAGCATCTTCCAACACAGGCACAAAGACAGCTGTATGATGGTACTGCCACAGTTCTAAACTTAAAACTTCACTTGCCTGCAAGATACACCATTGCTAAAAAGAGTATCTTGGCATTTAGAAGTAGGCTGAGCCCCAAATTAAAGGTGCTTCAAATCCCACTCTGGTCCATTAACTTTCTAATCAGAACAGGTTTTTTTTGTTTGCAAAAAAAACAAAGATAGTAGGGCACCTAGGTAGCTCAGTGGTTAAGTGTCTGACTCTCGATCTCAGCTCAGGTTTTGATCCTGGGGCTGGGAGTTCAAGCCCTATGTTGGACCCCACACTGGGTGTGGAGCCAACTTAAGAAAAAAAATGCAGATAGCGATACATGGCAGTCCTCAATTACTTAGAAGGACAAACCAGCTCGTGACCTCTGAGAGCATTACAATGACGGCATTCCTGGACCTTCAAGAAATGTTTTGATAATAGGATATCTAAGAAAGTGAAGGGAATATTTAATGAATTTTGTAAAGAATTTCTAACAAAATATTAATTGGAAAAATCTTGTCACTGTTCTGAGGCAACAGAGTTCTTTACCTGAAAAGGCTGAACAAATGACAAGGTTAAACAATGACTTCAAGTGAGAATATACAGATAACTTTATAAATAAGAACTTTTAAAGTGTATGATATAAAGGCACCTGCTTTAGAATGAGGCATCAACATTCTCAAGTCTTGCATTAAATGTCTTGTTCTGAAATTTATTCCTCTGGAAGAAAAGATGAGAATCCGTTCCTTATTTTTCCACTTGCCCTAAAGAAAAAGAAAATGTTAAGATTTTTAAATCTCATACTGAACCTACCTTGTTTTTTTTTTAAAGATAGTTTTAAAAGTATCTCTTTCTTAACTACTCCACCATCCTCTAATGTATCAAGACTACATCCTTAATTCTGCCTCTCTCCCATGTATGTAATTCAGGGAATTGAGATGTTTCACTATACATAGAATCTTTCCACCCTTGAATTCAGAACAAACTCCTCAGTCAATATTCCTTTCACAAGAACACTTTAATATTAATATTTACTAGTTCCTACCAGGAGTCAGGCACTGTTCTTATGTGGGAAGATAGTCAACAAGCAAGCAAATCAATAAAGACATGAAGGCAAGAACAGCATGAAACCCTTATTTAGATGTTTTGCCATTTCTCTGTATGACAGATAACCATAACCATAACATATCTGTCATATAGGGTAGAAATGGCAAAGCATCATGGCATCATGTGATTATGCAAAAAAGGGAACTTAAAAAGTCCCCATTTTTTCTTAATAAGACAAAATTTAGATCCCCTATCCAAAAAAGCAAGCTAAGGTAGCCCTTAGTTCTAATAAAATAACACAGCCAATGGAAAAGTTAACTTCTTGTATGTAAGGTAAGTAGAGACACAATAATATTCATAAAAAGCTTCCAGGGAGTAAGCCAAACAATCCTGACAATCTCTCAGTAGTATTCACTGACCATGGCTGCCTCCCAGAAATGCTTTCCTTGGCTTTCTTCATTTTTGGTTTTTCTTCTTCCATCTCTCCAATTCCTCCTCCTGACTCCAAAGTGTCTTTCCTAGCCCTCTTTTGGTTTCTGTTCTCCCCAGGACAGAGTTCTCATAATCATTCCATAGCTTCAATTGTCAAATCTATAGAAAGGTAAGGAACTCTCTCCACTCCTAATAAACCAAGTATTTGACTTAATACCTCAAATTCAACTCTAGAAAACTAAACCTTAAATGAAGTTTCCTGTTAAATGATGCAACCATCATTTCCATCCCCCAGGCTTTGAATCATCTATTTGCCCTATTCTCCTATATCATAAGCACTACTAAATGCTGTCAATTTCGCTTTCAAAACAAGAAGATATCAGGAGGGGAAGAATGAAGAGGGGGAAATCGGAGGGAGAGATGAACCATGACAGACGATGGACTCTGAAAAACAAACTAAGGGTTCTAGAGGGGAGGGGGGTAGGAGGATGGGTTAGCCTGGTGATGGGCATTAAAGAGGACATGTTCTGCATGGAGCACTGGGTGTTATACACAAACAATGCATCATGGAACACTATATCAAAAACTAATGATGTAATGTATGGTGATTAACATAACATAATAATAAAAAAAATAAAAAAATATACAGTAAAAAAAAAAAAAACAACTCTTAATGTCTCTTAATCCCCTCCCATTCCAAGTACCCACATTCAGATCCTTATCATCTCAAATCTCCCAAATGGCTAGCCTTCCCAGACAGGTGTTTTTCCAATAGGTTTGGCCGACAAGCACCAGCTTAGTCTTTTTAAAGCACTGTTTCAATCACATCCTTAACCTCCCAGGATTTTCTAAACAAACTCCAATACAACATAGCTTTAACGCTGGATTCTAAAATACATTTCTACTTTTACCTCACTATTGCCCTAAATCAACCCTACCTTTTAGCTAATCTGGCTCTATTTTCATTTTTCCTCCACATCAATGCCTTTGATCATTTTTTCTTCTTTGCCCTTGTATTGTTCCCTCTCATTTTTGAATACTAAAATTGTGCCCTTACTTTGAGATCCAGCTCAAGGGCTGATCCCTTACCTGACTGTCCTAGGGTAAAAGTAACCTCTACCTTCTGTACTTCCATAGAATTTCTCATAATATGACTCAGGTCATAGATACTACCCTATTTCCTTCCAGGTTAAGGGAAGAGTGGGAGCACTAACATTTATTGAAAATCCTCCAGAAGTCCAGCTTATTCTTCATAAAAAGTAAATCACATTTTCTTCTTCTTAATTTGCAGATGACAAAAGAGCTCAACACGTGGACATTAATTATCTGTAGGGCTAGAATTTAAACTCATCTTTCATCCCTCAGAGCTAACTCCTTTCCTAGTGCTTGCCACCAGAGTGGTCATTTATCACCTACTACCTGCTAAAGTACTATGCTAAGGGCCAGGAAAGTAGAAATAGAATCAAAATAGAAATAAATCAAAGACCATCTTTGTGTCCAAAGTATTCGACCTAGCTTATGGAAAGGAAGTTAAGCCCAACAACTTGTGTTCACCTTCTCTTGAATACAAACCATGAACTTACATGAGTTCTTAAGTTTCCTTCCAAACTCCCAACACTTCAGAAAGAAAGTCACATTCTAGTTTAGCAATCCCAAAGCCAGAGGAAACCTAACTTCGTACAGTACCTGACCTATATATACCAAGTCTGAATACGAGAAAAGTTCATTCTATCTAGTCTAGCTTTCATCATCCCTTAAGAGTTAAAAACCTGATCAGGCAAGTCAAAGTCATTATCCCAAGGGCAGCAACTTTTTAAAGGACCGCCTAACAAGCTTCAGGATCCCTGACTGACAGTAGCTATGGCGGAATAGGGGGACTAGTAACTTCTGGAAGATATATACTCAACAGCGAGAAATAACTTTAAGGAAAAGCAATACCACCCCCAAGGGCGGGAAATGGAGTAATCAGAAGACACAACACTGGGACTGAGTACCCCAAAGGTTGCTTCTCTGTGAACCGTTCCGAAGCCCGCCCGCTTCCTCGGCCGCAGCCTCCAGAAGACGGCCACGTGCATGAGAGCTAGCTGTAAGCGCGGTGTCTGACCGGGAGGAGAGCTGAGACCGAGCTCCGGTAACAGACAGGCAACTTCGAAATTAGCAAAGCTCTCATCAGGGAGGTGGCCCCAGGGAAGGCGTGTAGAGCCGCAGGTGTAACCTGGATGAAAGCCCTCTCTACCTTGCAAACGGGGCCTGGGATACGGTCTCTCTCTTCTTCCTCCGCCTCTTCTGCCATGTCGCGCAGCTTAGCTGGCTGCTTGGCATCTTTTTCGTTCCTTTTTGTTTTTTTCGCCTGAACCGCCAAGCCTCCACGCCGCTTCCTCTTGGTCGCCGCCATCTTGCCTGACCGCCTTCGCTCTAGGCTTTCCTTCCGGCTCTGCCGCTCGCTCCCCTTTCCGATCTCTATGGTACCGAGCGCTCGGCTCTGCAGTCCCCCGGCTCGATGGTACCTTTTTCCGGTTTCTGGTGACGCACGCGCAGCTCTCTAAGCTGCCTCTGTCTCTGAGGTGACGGTGGCCGAGGTGGCTGTGTGGTCTGCAAAGAGTGGCGGGAGCGGCTGCATTTCCTCCCCAGTTACCCGGGAGGCGCGGCCCGGCTTCTTCGGTGACCTGGCTGCGAAGGGCTCTCGGGCGTCGGATCCCGCCGGAAAGGTAAGGTTTCCGCGCCCCGGATCCCGGGGCCAGTAGATAGATGCCGCCTCTCGACGGGTTGGTGAATGGGGTTGTGTGGGACTCGAGGATCTTTCGAGGAATGGGGGCCCGCCCTCTATCGCCTATTCTGTTAGGGTTAAGGTTGGGGGCACCGGACAGCGCAAACCCGACTCTGCGGGGACACGTAGTCCCAGTTTGGGGGGACTGGCCCTCCGTAGAACTACCGTGTTAGTTGCCTGTTTTCATTGTTCACAATTTTTCTTGTGTTACTAGCCTCTTACTAAAGACGAGGAAATCGTAGCTTAGAGTGAAGAGTAATTTCCCCCCAAAGTTAGAGAGTTGAAGTGGCAGAAGTGGGGTGCAACCCCTGTCCGGCGGAGTTCGATGCCCAGGCGTCTTCCATTCGCCTCAGCGCAGGTTGACATCGCGGGCCTTGCCAGTTTGATCCGGAGTTTTATTGTCGAATCTCATCAGGTGTTTGGTGATTCTCGGCAGCAAGTGTTGGCACCGGGAGCATCCCTTGGGACCAAATGTGCAGTGGACGATGCCCCTCCTAACCCCACAGATCCAAGACGAGAATGACTACAGCTTAGTGGCCAGCCTTGACAACGTTAGGAATCTCTCCACTATCTTGAAGGCTATTCATTTCCGAGAACATGCTACGTGTTTCGCTACTAAAAATGGAATCAAGGTTACAGTGGAAAATGCAAAGTGTGTGCAAGCAAATGCTTTTATTCAGGTATGGAAACAGGCATCTTTTAAGTGATTTGCCAACAGTCCCGCAGTTGACAAGTGGCTGAGTTGGGATGAGAACCCAAACATTGTTTCCAGAATATATGCTCTTGGCCAATACTTCCCTTTTCCCTTTTATTGGTTATAATCTGTCATTACAAAGTAATATATGTATGGTTCAGAGAGGATTTCAGACTTAATCAAACTTTTTTTTTTAAAGATTTTATTTATTTGACAGAGCACAAGCCGGGGGAGTGGCAGGCAGAGGGAGAAGCAGGCTCCCCACTGAGCAGGGAGCCCAATGCCATGGGGGGCTCAATCCCAGGACTCTGGGATCATGACCTGAACCGAAGGCAGATGCTTATCCAACAGCCACCCAGGCACCCCTAATCCAACATTTTTTTGAACACCAAAGTGCACAGTGTGACCTCAGGTATAGAGGGATAGATAAGACATGGTTCCTGTCCTCAAAAGAAATTGAAAACTAGTATCACTCATGCATTATCAAATTGTTTGGCTGTTTTCCAAATGACTTTAGCCCTGTCGATGGGCAAAAAATGAGACAAGGGAAAGTCATGTGGGCGATAGTTTAGATCAAGAAGCTAGATGAAAGACCTTTCATAAAGTTTTGCATGGTGCTGAAATCAGTTAGACCTTTAAATGCTGAGTAGTAGTATTCTAATGGATAATAGTTGAAAAAGCTTAAGATGTTTTGATTGGTAATCAGAAATTATTTTCATGGGGTTAGCACAATATTGTTATTTTTAAAACATATAAAGTGAAATCTCGAACCTTGTGAGTTTTCACTAATATATATATACATTTTCATGTTTACTTTTTTTCACAGGCTGGAATATTTCAAGAGTTTATAGTTCAGGAAGAGTCTGTTACTTTTCGAATAAATTTAACTGTCCTTTTAGACTGTTTATCTATTTTTGGATCAAGTCCTATGCCAGGTGAGCCATTTTATTATGACACAAAAGCATTATACAGATGGTCAGAAAAATACAGGAAAAGTTATTAGAAGTAAGAAACATATCTTGGAAATTGCAAATTCATTTTTCACTGGTCACAATCATGGATTCTAACTTTTCACATTAATAGAAAGTGTACTATAGTTCTTTCCGTATTTGCAAAAGTATTTATATTAATCTTTTTTTAATTTACAAAGTTTTGGGGATTTTAAATTTGAACTGGCCAATAGAAGACTTTGAATATGTGTTAGCTTTAACATTGCAAAATATGTATTAAATGCTTCCTTTCCCTAACTTGTTCAGAATTACACAGTTTAGTGGCCAAGAAAAACAGAAACCAATTCTCCTCACACTTAGTTTACTGTGTTCAAAATGTGCTTGCTTTTATTTAAGTCCTGTTTATAAATTGTCTATTTCCTGAAATGTTTAATTTTAAAATATATGTGTTATTTTTTTAGGAATAGTGAATTCAGTTGCTATGGATATAAAATTACAAGGAATCCCCTGAAGAATGATTTCATTTCACAGGAATCTAGAGATTAGCTAGGGAAAGTTCAGTTGTAGTTCTTTAGAAAATATATTTTAATTTTGTACTGACAATTCCATTATTATTATACATTTTTCTTTTTTTTTTTTTTTAAAGATTTTTTATTTATTTATTTGAGAGAGAGAGCACATGAGAGTGGGGAGGGTCAGAGGGAGAAGCAGACTCCCTGCCGAGCAGGGAGCCCAATGCGGGACTCGATCCTGGGACTCCAGGATCATGACCTGAGCCGAAGGCAGTCGCTTAACCAACTGAGCCACCCAGGCGCCCATTATACATTTTTCTAATGCAGCATCCCCTAGCTGGTTTTTCATAAAACATCTGCCTTCCCCCATTCCTCACTGTGGCTCTCCATCCAGTAAGAGAAAGCAGATAGAATGTCTAGTCATATTCCTCCCCCTCTCTAGGGGTTTGTAGTGTTAAAACCCACACCACCATGAACCACCCTCTCTTTTCTCCCAATTTGATCTTACAGTTTGAGGAAATGTAAATAATATCTCGCAATAGGAAAGGTTGGAAGGATCCTTATCACAGCGAATACACGGACATTATCGTACAGACAGTATCAAAGCAGTCCACTGTTGCATACACTGCGCCTTTGAGAAAGAGCATAGCCTATTCTCTAGTAATTCTGTTACTTGCAGTATTGGCCCATGTAGATTCTCCATCCTGAAAATTGTAGATATATAAAATCAATAAGCTATTTCTGAGGTGTTTTTGGCAAGCTGGAAAATGATTTCAAAGAGTTACAGTTTGTTCTCATTGCCAGTTTTATTAGTTATTGTTTGAATTGTCTATGCGTAACTTATCAGGGAAAATATACCTTTTTATAAAGAGATGCATACATATGTGTTAGAAATTGGGCAGAATAAAATAATCTTCAGGAATTTAAGTATCATTTAAGGAGAAGCGGAACCTGCATTATAAAGCTAAGCCCAACATGTGATTTATTTCCATTGCAGGGACTTTAACTGCACTTCGGATGTGTTACCAAGGTTATGGTTACCCTTTGATGCTATTTCTGGAAGAAGGAGGAGTGGTGACAGTCTGTAAAATCAATACTCAGGAACCCGAGGAAACTCTGGATTTTGATTTCTGCAGCACCAATGTTATCAATAAAATTATTCTGCAGTCAGAGGGGCTCCGTGAAGCATTTTCCGAATTGGATATGACAAGTGAAGTGCTACAGATCACCATGTCTCCCGACAAGCCTTATTTCAGGTACTTGAACTCAGGGCAATTATAATTAATACTGTAATCTACTCTTATCTCCCTCCTTACACATTTGCTTAGGATGCAGAACTTTTATTATCCAGGTTCCTAGAATTTTCAGATCTTTAGAGAGCTTTTACTCTTATTTCATACTTCTATAGATTGGGAAACCTGTGGTCCAGGAAGATGAACTCAGTATTTAAAATTTCATAGTTAGGTAGTGTTGGTTTGTAGGTGAATAGCCCTGTCTCCTACTTTATAAACTAATGGTATTTTCATTGTACTACTTACTGGTGTAGCTCAAGTTACATCACGAGGAAAATTTGGGTTTAAACTTTTGGCAAAGGTGTTTATATCATATGGTATCTCTTCTTTCCTTTCAAGTTAGTATAGGATGCAAAAGGAAACAGATGTTTTCTATACATGGTTCATTCATTAAGTATCTATTAGTCACCTACTGTATGCCTATCCACCTTTTTAAGCACTTTGGAAGGGAATGGCTTAAAGTCAAGGTGAAGAGAAAAATATGTGAAACAGCCTCAAAGGAACAGAATTGCATGCCACTAAGTACCAAAATACAGAGACGCTTAGAGAACAGTACCTGAGTACTTATGGGGGATTGATCGAGGCAAGCTTCCTAAGGGAGGGCAATTTTCAGCAGGAATACAATGTCAAAAACTCTCAAGCTGCTCCTGATGTTTTGAACCAACAAATTATGAAATTTTCAGGATTAGAATCAATTTCGAGAGAGGATTTAAATAGTTCTTCTCTTTTTAATTACATCAGAATATTAAAAAGTAAAGGAACTAAAAATACATAAGAAATGAGAGGTATGTTCTTTTTACATCTACTCTAGAAAAATTGCAGGCCCTTATCATGACATGGAGCAGTTAAAAATTTGACTCAAGATTGGTTAAAATATTAACCAAAATGGAAATGCTACCTAAGCAGTGATAAGAATTAAAATCTGGGCACTTAAACAGTATATTTCAGAGGATCCCCACCTAAGTGATGTCTCTCAGCATAGGTAACTAGATAGATCGTGGTATCTTTCATCTCCTGTATGGGAAATGGTGGTGGGGAACTAGGAGTTGAAATTTTTTTCCAGATGTGTCAAATTTGAGGTGCCCCTGAAACTAGGGAGTATTGGACATATGGAGTTCAGGACATCAGTCTAGAATGGAAATTTAGATTTTGGAGTCATCATAATGGCTGGGTATGGACAAGATGGCTCAGAGAGAAAGAGCTTACTTTAGAGGAGAGAAAAGATGGAACCTGAGGAAGACTAGCACCTAGGTCTTCTATCACTGTGCTCACACAGTACTTACCAATGTGGTAACCCCATAGCAAATGATCAATAAATTCTTGCAGACTAAACAAACATACAAACATTTACAAATTGCTAAACACACAAACTGCTGACACTGCCAAGCAAGGAAAACCGTGAAACCGCCTAAAGAGTAGTCTGACTAAGATACAGAAGAGCCAGAATTCCGGGGTGTGGTGGCAAGGATGGGGCTCAGGACCCCGGGCTTCCCAATGAGTTTGATTAGGGTCTTCCATCATTCTTCAAACTTTCTTTCCTTTTATATGATTTCTGATTTAAGGATGAGGAAAGGTGAGTATCAGAGTAGAATTGAGGTAATGAAATTGAGGCAAACACCCCTGGATTTTGATGGATTCATGATGGATTTTTTCCAAAGCTGCTTATTAGTTGCTAGATCTTCTGAACTCCCACAGCATTCTGCGGGAATCTTTATTACTGTAATTGGTATAGTGTATTGTCAGCATTTGTTTATATTATGTGTTTCATTCACCAGAATGAGCTTCTTAAGGAAGTGTCTTCTTTACTGAGATCCTAACGTGGCTTATTGCTGGACCAGTGAATAAGTGAATTGCTCATTTTTTTACTGTAGGTTATCTACTTTTGGGAATGCGGGAAGCTCCCACCTTGATTATCCCAAAGATTCTGATTTGATGGAATCATTTCATTGTAACCAGACCCAGGTGAACAGGTCAGTTCTTAAAATATTTGTGATGAAGGTGAGGTTGAATATCACATATCTATTAAATAAATGTAAAACTTTCGATCTGTTGCTAAAGGTATAACATCCTAAAGATATAAAGAGTAGGGTGCTGGGTGTACTTGGGGATTTGGGGTTGTGATAGTGGATGAAATTTTATAAACGAAAAATATTAGCAAATTGGACAAGTATTTGATTTTATCCTTATATTTGTTACTTGGTAGTGTTTGGCTAATTTTTGTCCTTTACTTGGAGTTATGAGCACTGCTTCAAGTGTGTCCAAATAACAACTGCTTCTTATTTACGCCTCTACAGATACAAGATTTCCTTACTGAAACCCTCCACAAAGGCCTTAGTCCTGTCTTGTAAGGTATCTATTCGAACAGATAACCGAGGATTCCTCTCATTACAGTATATGATTAGAAATGAAGATGGACAGATATGTTTTGTGGAATATTACTGCTGCCCTGATGAGGAAGTTCCTGAATCAGAGTCTTAAGTATGGCCTTCCCTGTGGTTTCTACCTGAACATTCATGATAGGTCACATCCTCATTCTGGGTATAGTATCTCCAGGAGACTGGGTTTTCTAAAGGGAAGAAGCATGGAGGAGACGCAAACAAGGTCCATGTACCCTAATAGTTGCTGTATATTTTGTAAGTAAATGTTTTCATATAGTCATGGATTACCCACTACCGGACTGTCCTTTGGTTCTGTCTTTTGAACTCATCATTATGAGCCAAGATGAATAATCTATTTAAGTCAGACATTTCAAGAGTCTAAAAATTTAAAGTTTGATGAATCCATACCTGAAATGTTCTTTTATTTATTTACTATTAGAAAGAGCAGCTGCATATGGGCATTGCTTATTAGTTTGAATTCCGGAGAATATATCTTAACAGTGGTTCTCAAAGTGTGGCATCTAGACCAATAGCATCACCATTACCTGGAAACTTGTCAGAAACTCTGGAGGTGGGCCAATAATCTGTAGCTTAAGAAAACTTTCCCCCAGGAAATTCTGATGCATGCTAATGTTGGAGAACCACTGTTTTGAAGGATACTTTTTTTGTTGTTTTAATAGCGTTTAATTGCACTGAAGTGATTGCTTTTACATGTGATTTCTTCCCAAATGTTCTGAAGTTTAGGCTTTGCCAGACAAGTCTGAGTAATTATATGATTTATTTTTAAAGTATACATTTTAAAGAAATCTATGAACAAGATATATAAAACAGTCTTCAGAGTTGAGTTACAGGATTTCTTCTTGTTCTCTGCAGCTGTTCAGTGCAGTAAGTACTGTAGTAAGTACTTACTAGATAACTTCTGTTTGCCTATAAGAGTTTCTCATCCAAACCAAGATGTAGAAAATCAGTTATTAAGTGATTTTGCACTTTCTTGGGTAGTTTTCCATCAATTTTTATGGCATGTGGATATTTAATAAAATGAAATACTAAAATTATCTGGCTTGTTTTCTAGTAGAAAAAATATATAACTAAAATAAAGTTTCCTGTACCGTGTGATACAGATCAGTGTTGCGCAGGCACCATTGGCCTTTGTGGGTGGGACAATTCTTCATGGAGAAAAAACTCATCCCATTGCAGGATTCATTTAACCTCCTTGGCTCCTACCCACTGATGTCAATCCTTGTGACCTGTGACCCCCACCCCCCGCTACTGATGGTTAAAAGCCATTGAATAATATTCATCAAAAACATTCATCAAAGGGGTATATGGGTATATTTGGAATGCCTTACCTTAAAATAGGCCACATGGCATGAGAGGAGATTGGTTTGGAGAGTAGTTCAGCAAAGCACTTCAGGGAAACACTCCCCCAGAACAGCTGTGGGCTCTGCTCCCCGGGACATGGACAATTCTGGGTGTCTAGCTCAGAGTGACTCCCTGATAACTACTGAGCCTCCCAAGTCATCTCAGGATGCCGGCTGGCACAAAAAGAGTTAGAGTTTTGTAAAGTATAGTATATGTTCAAGAAGGAAATGAATGACTCTACTAAATGTTGTGTAAATTTTTTTTTAGATAAACATCAAAAACAACAAATATAAAATGTAATTATGAAAATATTTAATCAGTTTCAAGGACTATAATTTTCCTTTAAAATAGGGCAGTTATTTTTGGGTTTTGTTCACTGGTATGTCCTGTACCTAGAACAATGCCTAGTATGTAACACATTCAGTAAATATTTGTTAGATGAAAGAACCTCCATTTCAGATTATCTTTTAGCATCTTATTAGTCACTATAATTTCAGTTATTTAGCTTTGAATTGATTTTGGTCTAATGTATTTTTTGAAAGTTAGACCTGTAAGGATTTAAAATATATATTGGTTTAATAGGGAAAGATTGACTTTTTGCACATTTAAGACCATTTTAGTTGCACATATCTTTAGCTGTTTAGAATTCATAAGCTAATGAATGTAATTCTCCATCAGTCTAACAGGAAGCTACCGATTTAACACAGAATTTCCTATTCAGTGTGTTCTCTTGGACCTAGGAATTACTAGTTTAACTTTGTTCAAATTCCTATGACAGTCCGCTAGGGGGAGTGCTTTCTCAGGCCAACCAGACGCACTGGTGACTACAAATTCAAGTGTCACACACAGAAAAATAGAATCTTATTTTTCAGACCTTTAGTTTTTTGCCTTTTTGAAGTTTATCTCATTTTCTCATTAAATTGAGCTTATTACGGGAATGGGTAGTTAATCTTTTTCTCCATTTTTAATGTTTTTCCCTGTTTGATGATGGTGTGTTTCCACCTGGATTGATGAAATGATTTAAAAAGCAAAATAAAATGATTTTTAAAATTCTGCTTTTCTAATAAAAATAAATCTTGTAACACAATCACTTTTATAAGGAGCCACCGAGTTTCTACGGTGCATCAAGTAGTGCTGTTAAGAATTCATTACAGTTCCTGAAAGGGCAGCGTG
Source organism: Leptonychotes weddellii (assembly GCF_054177405.1). Classification (NCBI taxonomy): domain Eukaryota; kingdom Metazoa; phylum Chordata; class Mammalia; order Carnivora; family Phocidae; genus Leptonychotes; species Leptonychotes weddellii. The sequence goes on along the minus strand of NC_138375.1, from coordinate 24,936,882 downwards.
TAGCATTCGTAACAGCTTAGGCTGGGGAGTTTTTCGGAACAGTGTACTCCCTTCTTCTGTTCCCTGTCTTCACACCGACTTCCCCTTGTCCCCACCCAAAACAAAATCTCCTGGGTCCTGAGGAATTGGGGAGATGGTCTGGTTTTTCTCTCCTACTTCTGGCGTAGGTAGTATTTGCACACACAGGTTGGGTTACGCGCACAGCCCGTGCAGAGGGCAGCTGTCACGTGGGTCTCCCGCATGGGAGTGACAGCGCCCCATCAGAAAGGCCACAGGCCGCTGTTCCATGGGCTTGTGCTATCCATATCGCAGTCCCCACCAGAGATTTCCATGATGAGGAGAGTAAATGTTTAAAGTAGGTTTTACTTTTGAAATTAATAGCTCATTGATCAATCCAACAGATGATAGTAGTGGCTGTCCTTGGCAGAACGAGAGGCTGTGTGAAACGATTAAAGTCCGTCAGAGTAGTTCCCCGTGCTTGCATGGAAAACACACAAGAGTCTAGTGAGGCTTGTAGCCTGTACGTTTGGGCTTGACCCCTATAGGGTCTTGCTTCCTGCCATTTTGTCCAAGGATTTCTGGTTGCTTGTTACTGACTGGATTAGGACAGTCTCACCTCTGGAATATTGTCAAGTTTGCCTTACATAGGCCTTTTGTGGGAACTGGTGGGTGAGCTACTAAAACAGAGAAGTGGGGCTTCACTGACCTAAAGGAATAGGCTGCATAAACTGTTTGCATGCTTGCTGATAAATGTTTATTAAAATCTGTATGTGGGACAGTTTGATCTGGGCTTGATTTTTTTTTCCTTGTCTGATTTGGCATAGAGATTGTAGGAAAATAGCTAACCCTCATCCACCTCAAAAATTTCAGTGCCTGTTAGCTAATTATTTTTTCTTTTTTTATTATTATGTTATGTTAATCACCATACATTACTTCATTAGTTTTTGATGTAGTGTTCCATGATTGTTTGTGCATAACACCCAGTGCTCCATGCAGAACGTGCCCTCTTTAATACCCATCACCAGGCTAACCCATCCTCCCACACCCCTCCCCTCTAGAACCCTCAGTTTGTTTATCAGAGTCCATCGTCTCTCATGGTTCGTCTCCCCCTCCGATTCCCCCCCTTCATTCTTCCCCTCCTGCTATCTTCTTTTTTTTTTTTTTTTAACATATAATGTATTATTTGTTTCAGAGGTACAGGTCTGTGATTCAACAGTCTTACACAATTCACAGCACTCACCATAGCACATACCCTCCCCAATGTCTATCACCCAGCCACCCCATCCCTCCCACCCCCCACCACTCCAGCAACCCTCAGTTTGTTTCCTGAGATTAAGAATTCCTCATATCAGGGGTGCCTGGGTGGCTCAGATGGTTAAGAGTCTGCCTTCAGCTCAGGTCATGATCCCGGGGTCCTAGGATCGAGCCCCACATTGGGCTCCTGGCTCAGCGAGGAGCATGCTTCTCCCTCTCCCTCTGCCTCTCTCCCTGTTCATGCTCTCTCTCTCTCTCTGTATCTCTGTGTCTCAAATGAATAAATAAAATCTTTAAAAAAAAAAAAATTCCTCATATCAGTGAGGTCATTTGATACATGTCTTTCTCTGATTGACTTATTTCGCTCAGTATGATACCCTCCAGTTCCATCCACGTCATTGCAAATGGCACAATTTCATTCCTTTTGATGGCTGCATAATATTCCATTGTATATATATACCACATCTTCTTTATCCATTCATCTGTCAATGGACATCTTGGCTCTTTGCACAGTTTGGCTATGGTGGACATTGCTGCTATAAACATCGGGATGCACATACCCCTTCGGATCCCTACATTTGTATCTTTGGGGTAAATACCCAGTAGTGCAATTGCTGGATTGTATGGTAGCTCTATTTTCAACTTTTTGAGGAACCTCCATACTGTTTTCCAGAGTGGCTGCACCAGCTTGCATTCCCAGCACCTGTTAGCTAATTTAAAAAGAATCTGAAGGTTGTGAATGACCTTACGCAGATCTGTTAGAAACATCAAGTGTTTGATTGGGGTGGATTACCCAGATTGCTGGTTCCCAATGAATGAATTTAGAAAGTGGCTTAGTTCTCATCCAGAGTTTTCCAAAAGAGAATGCAAGTTTATATTCAGTTTTACTGAGTTGACTATTTCCAAGGTGGTTTCTTAAAACTTGGGGATTTCACAAAATACTAAAATTTGAAAACTTTTAGAACCGACATAAGTAACAATATTTTCTCAGGTATGAGGATATTTAAACCATAGCCACCATTCATTATCACCACCGTTTCATTAAACAATTTAACATCAAAATTTCACAAAATGGACTACTAGCAACTTTACACTGACAATAAACACTGGGAATATTTAAGTGTTTAAAACTAATTTCAAATGCAATAGAAGGATCACACCAATAACGTTTTGCAATGTTACACTTTATGCTATTGTTTTATTGATACAGGTTTGTCAGTCTGGAGATCTTAAGACGTTTGGGGTCCCCCAAAATAATTTTAGTGTTATGCAAAATGGAGTCCAAATGGCCACTTCTGTCTAGTACTTTTGTTTTTTATCACAGTCATTGTTGAAAACCCGTTTTCATCTGGATATGTGAAAATGGAAGCAACTCTTCTGAGGCTACTTTAGTCAATTCAGAATATTCTGCGTAAGAACAGCAGGCCTATCTCCAGACAGGGCTAAAATTAGCAAGGACAGACTGGGTGACCAGTTCACAAGCACTGCAGTAAAGGTCAGTGGGATACAGCTGCCTTCAAGCAGGGCTGCAATCTGAGACTTTAGCCCTGAGTGCCAAACTGAAAGCTCTCTGGGAATTAGCGAGGGGAGAACATAGCTGCAGGACGGAGACTACCAGTCTGTAGACAAGCCATTGGATTAACTGGTATTATGTACTTAAGCCAAAGCAGCACACTACTCACCACTATACATTGCTTGGGTACTGGTTCATCATTAGGTTTTACAGACTGAACAAAGGACAGATAAAAAATAATTTTTTGAATGAAGAACCAATTCTTATAAGCACTGAGTGAAGTAGAGATGTTGTTAGAAGACACTTGGATCCCAAAGACAGTCTTTGAGCTCCATTAAATCTGCTAACCCAACTGAGAACTGATGAAAAGGGAAAATAAAAGTTTCTTATAAACTCACAGGGATCTGATTGTTCTCCCTGAGTACCTTGAAGAAGGCAGTAAGGAATTTAATTTGAGATTGCCAATTTCTTTTCCTAGATACACATTTGTTCAGGGGGTAAGGATTTTTTTTTTTTTTAAACCTTGGTGAACATTCCTTCCATAAAACAAGCCTTCTTAATCCAATTTGGGTTGAGGGCAGCCTAGTGGGATAGAAGGTATAATCATCTATGATTCAGGAAGTCAGCTTTATAATCGCCAGGCTGACCTTGAACAAATCAACCTCTCTTGTCCCTTGTTTCTTCATTTATAATAAGAATCAAAAAGCCCTCTCTGACTCTTAACATGGCATGAAACCAGGGCAAATGTTTTCGGAAGATCAAATGTTTCTTCACAAGGCAGTTTTAGTGACCTGAAACAGGATATGACTAAAAGTACTTCCAAATAGTATATTAAAAGTCACCAATAAACTACTTAGATATTGCAGAATCTTCTTTAAAAACCAGAACTGAAAAAAATTAGTTATAAAAGGGAAATAAGAAAGGTATTGGAGTCCCAGTCACTAAAAAACTAAAAGCGTCGGTCTAAAAAAGATTTCTGACCCCCCCTCTCCACCCCAAGTTACCAATCAGGATCCTGCTTTCTAATGGCCCCTGGGTATTTTACCTGTAATGGTGCTGCTCAGTAGACCTTTTTTTTTTTTCTTTACAGTCCTTAATTCTGCCTTTGACCTGCCATTGCTATCAGTGTTGATAAATCTATCTTGTGATCCAGAATTTTTGTTATCAACAGGTTGGCTTTATTGTTGGCTATCTTGTATGGAGGTTTTCTCTTTACTGATAACAGAAGACCTAAAGGGAAGGAGAAAACCATTTGTGTATTTTTCTTTGTTCTTGCCATCTCGTCCAGCTCCAAATCACTGCTTTATTAAGCTAGAAGGCTGGACTGAGTCTGAGGCAACTATTTCACCATGTGCCCATACCCCTAAAATATTGACTCTTGTAATAGGCCTCTAAAATGATTCTAGAGTCTTGGTTTTTCTCCCTAAAGAGGAGGGAGCTCTTCCTTCGATTCAGATGGCAGCCAAGGATGTCTTAGATACCTGGATTGCTTTTAATCACAGCTGAAAAAATTGGTCAAATTTAGGGTCTTTTATATTGTTCATAATTTTCAGGTGGTCTGTTCTCATGAACACACAGATTTTAGAGCCCAGAGGCCCTGTTAAGTGCTACAAAGAGGATCTATCTTCCCAAATTTCCAGCCATTAAGATTCCCATACTCTGATTTCCTAATACTGGAGAAGTTGGGCTGGAGTTAGAAGTAATCTGGTCCAAAAGAAATCTGGTCCAGAAACCTGGTTTCTATTAAGTGTTCTTCAGTCATCTCCTATTTAGACCTCAAGCCTGCAAAGTGTGGTTTTCATAGCCCCTATTTGCCTGAAAAAAAAGCATTTGTTCCACAGAAACATGAGATACAAAATTTTATGAGACTTTCCTTCTATGCAAGTTCCACTAAAGACAGATTCATTCTCTACTACTGACTGCATAAAACACAGAACGCTATCTGGCACTTTAACTTCCTTCTCAGTAAACCAAGAGATAATGTGATTTCAAATCTGTAGAAGAAATAGGCGCAAATTAAGTCAATGGCCCAGGGTCTCATAAACTCAGAGGTGGGCAGAAATCTGAGGGACCTCTGCTAGTGATAGTAACCAGAAATCTGCCTGGGCCTGCTACCCTCCTGCCACAGGTGGCAGGATTCCCCTGGCCTGAAATCTCCAGGTCACTGAAAGGACACTGATTTCCATCCACAGTGTATACATTATCTTCTTTGGGTTTAAGTAACTGTGTCAGACTGTCTGTTTCCAAGGGCTGATAAGCTCCAGCTCGCTTTCGGGATGTTAACCAGCAAAATGTTTTCCATGCCAGCTTGGTGGTAGCTTTTCACCAACAATAGTTACCAACCTTCTCCTTTTGCTTCATGCACCAATGTTGTAACTAGAAGGTAATAAACTCAAAGCCCAGGCTTCAGTAAAAATAAAAATAGCTATTATTTGTTACATACTGTAACATACGAATACTGTGGGGCGGGGCACCCTGCTAACCACTTTACATACATTTTATTTTCATTACGACACTGAGAGACAGGTACATTCTCATCTCCATTCTGTGGATGAGGACACCAGGATTACCTGCAGCTAGAAAGTGGTGGTTCTGGGGTCTGAACCCAGGCTCGTCTATCTCCGGAGCTAACTCTCAACCACCATGAATCATAAAGAAAAATTAGTTCATAGGGATGTACTGAAGTCATGTTTCTGCCATCAGATAAAATAGTTCATTGGTGAGGTATTCGTGTTCACAGACTTTATTATGTCCTGAAGTGGGGCCCAAATTCTTCACCAAACTACAAAAGCATTCTTGTACCCTCAGTTCAAGCATGTGCTACACCCCTTGCTTTAAAATAAAACCAAATCTTAGATGGTTTCTCTACTTTGGTTCTAAAGACTGTGTTTTATTTGCCAAAATTTAAGTCACTGACCATTTCAAAAAGAATTCAGGTATATATGAATACAGTGTTTTTTTTTTTTAATTAATTTGTTCTCAACATGCCAAATAGGGAAGTTTAGTATATTAAAAGTTCTGAGAAGTCTGGGAAATGAACGTGTGTCACTTTGTTTACCCTAGTTTGTTTTTGCCTAAACTGATCTGCCTCTGGAGCCTTTCTCCCTCCTCCTCATAGTCAGTGCCACATCCCTTGCAATCAGCAACCCCTGCAGTACCCTCTAGGAAATGCTACCTTGTACAGCAGCCATAAAGAACTTACCATTGCTTCGATACACTGTCCTCTGTCATGCCTCAGGGCCTTTGCATATACAGTTCCTTCTTCCCGGAATGGTTTCTCTTCTCCACCTGGATGAACTGTTACTCGCCCTTCAAGAAACAACTCAGATGTAACCCTCTCAGTGAAGTCTTTAACCAGCTTTCTTAGATTGTCTCTCCACTCGCACTGCACTGAGATTTCTACTACAGGACTCACTCATATTTTCATTATTTTTTCATGGTTGCCTCTCCCACTCAAGAGTAACGACCGTGTTTTATTTATCTTTATTAGCGCCCACATCTCTAACCACACCTCGCGCTTAGTAGGTGCTCACGAGATGTTTGTTGAAGGAATGAATGAAGATGAGGAAACAGACTCAGAATGTTTAGGCAACCAGAGGTCACGTAGCTATTTCATAGCAGAGTTGGGCCTCACACATGAGGTGCCTTCACTCAATGTATCCTGCTCTTGTCGCTGTACCCGAATAGCAAATCTGTGACAGCGGGTCAGCCATCCCCCCACACCCATACCCCGGGACAATACTAGTAAATCAGCTCCACCAAACCCAGGCTTTTGCTCTGGAACATCAAGCATCGCTCTAGGAAACCACTAACAGAGTGGGCCCATGAGATGAAAAATATTCGATCTCCTTGCCCTCTTCCAAACTATGTCCTCCTAACAATGCATTTTTGTGGATGTGGCAGAAGGCTGTAGATTGTAGAATTCCTCTCCTGCTTTGCTACAGACAAGGTACCGCGAACTACCTCTCTGTCACTGAGCACCCTCTGTTCCTCCTCAGGGAGGCCCCAAGGTGAGCAGCTAAAGGCTCCCTTCCCCATCTGCCCCAGTGCCTCCAGCTTTTCCTAGTAGCCTGCCTTGAACAAGCCGCTGCCCCTTGGCACCAGGATGCAAGAGCACATTTGCCTCCCACCCACTCATACACCAAGGTTTGCCCAAATATTTTCCCCCCGTATTTTATAGAGGCAGTGTTGGAATATTTACTGGTAAATGCTGGGAAAAGAACAGGAACGCCGCAGCCGGGAAACCAGCTGATGGAGCATAAAGTTCATCACGAAGGTCTTGCCCAAGGCTGGTTTGGCCAACAGCACATCACCTATGCTCTGCCTTGCTGCACTGCTCTCTGGAGATACTCTCCCCAAATCCTATTTTCCTCGGCTTTCCCTCCCTAGCCCCTCAGCCCAGAAGAGGCTGTTCTGTTCTGTTCACATGACCAAGAGGACCACAGACCACTAATCGATCAGTGGGCATTCCTTCTTTCCCCTCTTGTGAAGAGAGAAGGATGATTCTCCCTGCTCCTTCTGCTGGCTTCTACATCTTAAGACCCTCCAAAAGTAATACCGAAATAGCTTTTTGGCATGCGGCTGTCCTAGAAACATTTAAAAATAACAAAAATGAAGTTGATGCACCATACTCTCATCCTTCCTATATGTCTGGATGACTAGCTGGAGTTGTAAAAGTAGCTAGTATTTATTGACTATTTATTTATTGAGCTAGTATTTATTTACCATAAGCCAGATACTGTGCTAAGTGTGTTATGTAAAAATCTCATTTGTTCTTCCTTATGTTTCCATATTATAGATACTATTCTACTCCTCATTAGAGGAAACTGAGGCTTAGGATAACTTGCCTAATGACACATAGAAAATGGCAGAGCCTGGATTCCACAGGCCCATCTGACTCTAAAGTCCATGACCTTGACTGTTACATTCTTGTAACCATTAGAACTGTCCAGTATTGGAAAGGGCCACTTTGACAGGTAATGAGTGAGTTCCTGATTTGGAGAGGTGTTTAATCAGCTATCTGGATTACTGCAGTAATCTCAGAAATCTGTTCTACCAATATAGCTTGGTCTAATCACACTGGTGATTCTCTATTTGCCAGCACAGTGGCTTCTTATTAGTCCTCATTCTCTTATCATCATCATCATCATCATCCATCACCTCTAATTAGCACATACTCTGTCAGGCCTCTTTCTGAGCAGTTTTATTTACATTAATGTATTTAGTCACATTTTATAGATTTTTATAGGTAAGGAAACTGAGAAGTAAAGTGACTTACTTGTCCAGGGTCAGACAACCAATAAATAACAGAGCTGGGATTATGGCCCAGGCATCTGACTGTAGTCCATTCTCTTAACACTACATTATATTGTCTCTTAATATTTGACACACATGCCATACTCTTTAAAAACTTATCTTTCTTATTATCACAGGTATAATACATATTTGTTGTAAAGAAAAAAAGTCAAATAGCACAAACATATAATACAGAAGTTGAAAGTCCCCCATAATCCTATGTCCAGAGATAATTACTGTTACCTTTACTAACTATACATTTATATATATTTATTGGTTATGCTACATATAATACTCATTAATATGTATTTTTCATGTTTTTACCCTTAATAATGTATCTGTAGTATTTTTCTATAACTCTTCAAAGCTCCACTTCATGTTTTTGAATGACCATATTATATGATCATAAACATGGACCTCATTATATTGACCATAAACATGTACCGGTGTTTCTACTGGTGGACATTTGAGTTTTTTCTACTGTTTTGCTATCATTAAAAAAATCTAGGGGCACCTGGATGGCTCAGTCGGTTAAGCCTGTGACTCTTGATTTTGGCTCAAGGCATGATCTTAGGTTCCTGAGATGGAGCACCGTGTCAGGCTCCCTGCTCAGCATGGAGTCTGCTTGTCCCTCTCTCTGCTCATCCCCCCCTCTCGCCCATGCTCTAAATAAATAAATAAATAAATAAAATCTTAAAAATAAAATTTACAAGGACAGAAGGCCCTCCTTCTGCATGACCCCCAAATAATACAATAATAGTAATTACAATAACTAACATTTCACAGCTTACTATGTGCCATACATTAAGTAAAGCATTTAAAATAGAGTGCTCTTATTATTCACATTTTTAAGATTATTTCTTTTAATTTTTTTAAGTCAACTCCACTCCCAACATGGGACTCAAACTCACAACCCCAAAATCAAGAGTCATATGCTCTGCCAACTGAGCCAGCCAGGCGCCTCTTCACAGTTTTTTCAGATGAAGAACGGAAGACACAGGAAGTCTCACTGCAAATAGGAAAGCTCAAATTTAAGCCCTATTTTGATTCCAAATCACATTGCATATATTATCTCTAAAATCAGTGTAAGTGTTCTCTCCGAGCCCTTTCATTTGACATATACATATTCCATGGGTTTCGTATCCATTCCCTTCACTTCAGAATCTATCTCCTTGAGCTCCTGGACCATTCAGCCTACTAGATATTGCCAAGTGGACGCATTGTGGGTACCTCAAACTTAACACATCCAAAATAGAAATTATCATCTTCCTCAGGCCCTCTAGACATCCTCCAGGATGATCTCCACTTGTCAACACTATTTCATTTAGTGGCATTGCCATTCATCCAATTGTCCAAGCTAGAAACTTCAAAGCCTCCTGTGACTCCTGCCTCCATCACATCTCCCATCTAATTGGTGCTAAGGTCTTTTTAGAATAGATCACAAATTGTTTCTCAATCCATCCTCTCCACCTTCCTCCTACTATGGCTTTAGATAATTAAGGCTCCCAATACCTCCCCCTTGGACTGTTGTATCTGCCTCCTAACTGATCTCCCTACTTCTAAAATCTCCCTAGGTCCCAACTATCCTTCCATTGAGTTAATGTTGTAGAGCCAATAATTGATTATGTCATATCTGGCTTAAATCCTTCTGATTACTAAATAAGTTCTAAACACCTTAGCATGGCACATAAAACATCACAAAACCTGACCCTAATTTATCTTTCCAAACTCATCTCCAGCATGTTCTTACTCGTGTACCTTAAAACACAACCACCCTCGGTCACTTGTATTTCCTCAGAAATATCAAATATCTCCATGCCACTGTGCTTTTGTTCCTGCTACCAGAAATGCCCTCCTCTGGCTTCTCTGCTACCTGCTGATATTTTATTTTCCTTTGAAGACCCAGCAACCTGCCCCCAGTGTACACACAGTTTCCACCCATATTTCAATGTATTACTTGTCCTCTTTGTTTACATTTCTATTAATGCTTTACTACAGACTAGTCATCTAGTCACGTGTCTGTTTCTCTGAAAGGACTCTATCTTAAACATATTAGTATTTTTAGTGCCTAGAAGGAGCTTGATATGTAAATAATTAAAACTGAAGTACATTTGTGATTTAGGTAAAAGTTTACTCCCAAATCTGAGATGTTCTGTGCCTTTTCAATACACTAAAATCTTAACTTGAGGATTGCAATTACCATTTAAACTTAGAATTAACTCCTGCTTCAAGGGGCCATTTCTGCTTTCACTTCTTTGCAGAGGCTTTAAAAGCCAAGAATTTGGGCTCCTGGCAGTGAACATCCAGTGGATGTTGTCATGGGGTTTCCGGAGGAGGTGGGGTAGAAAGCACAAGAGCACATCGGAAAACTCGCAATGTTCCAGGCCATGTGGGATTGATTATTCCAGCGAGATGCTCAAGCAAAGAGAACAATTTTTGTACTGGGGTTTTTTTTGACATCTGGGCTTTGGCAGCTACTCCTATGGCTTTGCTCAGCAGTTCTTGGGGAATGAGATATGGGCTTGTTTCAGTGGAAGAAAAACCTCTACTGATTCAACTTCTCCTACAGCAGAACCCTTCAAAAGACTCTTCCTCTTACATGGATTTTCTTGCCAGGTCCCGGTCTCACTGCCATTTACAGAGAGAGCCAGTCTCCATGCACCTAAAGAAATTCATACCACCTGGGGTCTGAATGAGGTTAGACCAACCCCTCCTCATTTCTTCTTCTCCTATGGTTCTTTTCAAACCACAGACAAGGAACAAGGAACAGTGAAAGACTGGAAGGAAAACCTCAGGCTACTGAGGAAATAGATTCACTCCAGCTACTTTGAAATTTCTCTTGTTAAATACAAGCTGAGTGGAACTTTAGCTCCAGTTTTGAGGGAGAAGGGGGAGGGAAGGCTGTTTTGCAAATATTGACTGAGCACGTACTCTGCCAGGCACCGTCCTATGCATTATTTTATTTAAAACACACAACAACTTCATGTGGTATACTATTATCTGTATTTTAATGATGGAGAAACCAAGGTTCAAGGAGGTTAAATGATTTCCCCCAGGCCACTTACTTAGTACATGGCAGAGGCAGGTTAAGCTGACAGGGATGAATCCAGTAATATATACTCTTTACTCATTACTTGTAAAATAAAATAGTAATAGTTGCATTACATACAAAAGCTTCTCATTTAAACATTCAGACCTATTACCTCCAGCATCTCAGAAAGATTATCATTATTGTTATCATTATTATTATTATTCCAACATCCACTGAGCATTTAAGACCTGCCAGAACTTGATCTAAGTATGCTGTATTATACATAATCTTATTCTCAGAAAAACCACCTTTTGAGCAAGGTACTATTATTTTCTTAATAAATAAATAGAGGCCGAGAAAGCTTGAATAACTTTACCCAGGTCAGAGAGCTGAGGTTGGAGCCCAAGTTTTAAATCCAAACAGTCTGCCTTCAGAGCGTAAGCTACACTGCCTACAAAGAGCACATTCTGGTGGTAGATTTCAAAATCCCAGCTCTGCCTCTTCCTGGGTAAATACCAGTCCTCATTTCTCCATATGTAAAACGCACCTCTGGAGACTTACCTGCTAACCAAGTGTCTCCATATGTATTCTCAAATTCATCAAAGTCAGAATCCTTATTCCATAGTAAAAAGAAGTGCATTTTTGAAATATGATAGATGTGGGTTCAAATCTTACTACACTTACCAGCTAGGTGATTTCAAACAAGATACTCAAACTTTCCATCACCTGAACATGGGAGATAAAAACACCTACCTAATAGGATTATTTATGGGTTAGAAATAGTATATATATATTTTACAATGCCAGGGGATTGGAAGGAGTTCTATAGTATACCTATGATTTTATTATGGGGACACCCAGGTGGCTCAGTCTTAAGCATCCGACTCTTGATTTCAGCTCAGGTCATGATCTCAGGGTTGTGAGATCAAGCCCCAAGTCAGGCTCTGTGCTGGGTGTAGAGCCCCCTTGGGATTCTCTCTCTCCCTCTGCCCCTTCCCCCTCCTAAAAAAAAAAAAATTATACTACATATATATATATATTTTGTTTTTCTGAAAGTTCATTTCTGAACTTTATATATTTAACTATATATATAACTATGTATTTTCTGAAAGTTCATTTCTGAAATGAACTATACATATATACACACATAACTATATATATACACATATATAGTTATGGTTCTTGACCAGGAAAATGTATTTGCATACCCATTAGCAGGTAGAGGACAAAGTTTCCCGTACACCATCCTCACATGGGCATTACTAGAGAGGCTAGAGAGCCCTCTTCTGGGTACTGATACAGCAGGACACAGTCTTCTATTGGGCCTCGTTGAGGTGTGGCTCTGACTCAGGTGGGTGGGGATAGGATGCACTGAATGTGTTCTCTCTGCTCATCTTGTCCCTCACCTGTCCAGCCTGGTGAGAAACGTACCCATTGTGAGCCACCTCCGGTAAACTACAGTCAGGGTCCTGACTCTCGCTCCATAACACTGCCCCTCCTTATTAGAGGGCTCTAAGGGAAAAGCACATGGCCTTTAGAGTCACACTTGCTTAGGCCCAAACCTCTAAGACTAAGTGAATTTAGGCACGTTCCTTTGCAGAACATTGGGCTCCCTTCCGTCAAATGAGAGCTATCATCCTAGGGATTTGTGAGGATTAAGTACTTCATGACTTCATGACTAGGATCTAGCTCAGTTGTAGGCACTTACACCCAACAAATTTTAATCTGTCTTTGAAGAGAATAGCTCAAGGTCAACATCACTGTGAGATGAACAAAAAGCAATGATATGCCAAATAAAGAAAGGGACAAGTCTGCACAAAACACTCTTTTATTACTAACTCTGGAGATAATTAAATCTACCCCCTCCCCCACCAAAATACTTGCCTTATATCGAAGGACCTAGATTTTGTATGTTCAGCAAGAAAAAACAAGTTTAATGTATTCGTTTACTTTGTATAAGTCCATATTGGATCTGTCACAAGTTGTCAGCTGAGATACTACCTTGTAGGATTTGGTTCCAATGCTCAGCATTGAAAGAGATCTTATAAATAGTAAGTTTTACTGCAGCAGACCCCCATAACATTGGTTTCTGAGGCACTACTAGAAATCAACTAGTTACTTCCAAAGGATTTGGCCAAATCCATAGTATAGGTTGGCATTCTGCCTTACTAGCAAGAATAACAAAGGTGATCATCGTTGGTGAATGAATCTGGGCAAGGCCATGTTATCCACATATCCACATATCCACACAGATGACATGGTTGATGATCAGAGCCAGAACTCACCTCTGCAATAGGTTAAGGAGGTCTCTTGTGTCTCTGCTTTTACTGTGCTCACTTCCGTATAAAAGGATTTGAATCATCAGACACTATAGGTAAGTTGAGAAACACAGCAAGGTAAAGAGAATCAGATGGCAAGCAGCTTCATAATAAACCAAACTCGAGAGCAGTAGTGGAATGGAGCTATCATGAGTTTACATTTCAAATTTCTGCACTGCATCTCCTCCTGGTTCCCAGCCACGGAGGACAAGGAGCCTGAACTGAAGGCTCTGAACACTCCCATGTTCTATGTGTATCATTCCCCTTCACTGCACCTACCACTGCCCTATGTGGCTACAGATCCCCAAAGTAACAGGGCCAAAACATGGCTGCAATAGTGGTTTCCATGAAGATTTTCCAAATAGCTATGACCAAATGGATGGACATAAATGAAATCTGTGTGTGGGTCCTAAATTTGCAGTTCATTCTCATGCTGTATCACTTTACTCTTAGGCAGTTTTCCATTTAAAATTTTATTGCTGACCTCTCTTTCCAATCAAGATGGAATAATAGGGATCAGATTTACCCTTGCACTTGAAACAGCCAGAAAAAGAAAAAGTAAACAAAATATATGAAACTATCTTCAAGACACTGAACATCAGCCAACAAAGAACAGTGGTCCCTAAGAGAGGGCAACAAGTGAGATAAATCCTATGACTGCCCCCAGATTATTGCTTTGAGAGCATTTCCAGGCCATGATGCAGGGAAAGGAACAAAGTGAAGCTCAGCAGACTCCCTGAATTGAGGATAAGGAGCTGGGAGTCCCAGGAGGCTCTCAGAGCAGAGTAAAAAAGAGACAGCTGCACAGAAAAAGATCCAGGAATATTTGCAGTGGGTCCCCTTTAAATATTCAGCAGAGTATTGATTAGCACATCTAAAGCTGGGGAAAGAATCAGCTGACAGGGCTGGAAGGAACAGGGCTAGGTATAGTGCTTATTCCAACCAGCCAATCTGGAAAGCCTCATTTTTCATGGACCTTTGGGTGGTGTACTCAGAAGGCTTTTGCCTCAGTAATGGGGGAAATTTAGCCTTTGACTAAATGTTGTTCTAGTCTCATCTACTGAATCTTAAAAAGCAAGACCTAAAAGGACCAAACTATAATTGACTTCCAGAAAAAGTTCAAAAATACTTATAGGAATACAAAAATATCCAGCACCCAATAAGGTAAAATATACAAAGATAGCAAGGCATGTGTGATCCATATGAGAAAAATCAATCCCAAACTGATATAGATGTTAGAATTAGCAGAGAAGTATATTAAAACTGTTATTGTAACTTTAATCATGTATTAAAAAAATTAAGTGAGGACATGAAAAACACATTTTTTTAAAAGACCCAAATCAAACTTCTGGAGATGAAAATGTCTGAAAGGAACAATACACTGGATGGGACTAAGAGTTTGACATTGAAGAAAAAAAACCAGTGAACTTGAAGGCACAGGAATAGGAAGTATCCATAAAAAAAATCAGGGATTATAGCAGTAGGTACAGAAAAATAATTTTTATAATACCCAATACCCAAGCTTATAAAATCCAACATCTATTCCTGATTTAAAAACAAAAATTCCTTAGCAAACCAGGAGTAGAAGGGAATCTCCTCACCCTAAGAAGGTATCTATAAAAAAATCTACAGCTAACATCAAATCTGATTGATGAAAGACTAAATTATTTTCCCCTGCAAACAGGAATTAGACTAGGTTGCCTGTTCTCACCACTTCTATTCAACATTGTACTAGATGTTCTAGTCAATGTGATAAGAAATAAAAGGCATCAATCAGAATGAAAGAAGTAAAGCTTTATTTGTAGATGACATGATCATCTATGTAGAAAATCTGATGAATCTATAAACAGCTACTAGAAAAGTGAGTTTAGCAAATTTATGGGACACAAAATTATTATATTAAAAAAATCCCTTGTATTTCTATATACTAGCATCAACAATCAGAAATTGAAATTCATATGACACATTTAAAATACCATCAAAATATGAAGTCAGTATGAATAAAACTAAGAAAAGATGCACTAGATATGTACATTGAAAACTATAAAAAGTATTATTGGGAGAAAGTAAAGATCATCTACACAAATGGAGGAACACCATGTGCTCATGGGTAAGAAGCACAAGATTGTTAAAATGTTAATTCTCCCCAAGCTGATCTATACATTCAATGTAATCTCAATCTAAATCCCAGCACGTGTTTTTGGAGAAATTGATACAGTGATTCTAAAATTCCTGTGGAAATGCAAAGAACCTAGAATACTCAGAACAACACTGAAAAAGAAGAACAAAGGTGAAAAACTAACACTACCTGATTTCAAGACCTGTTTTAAAGCTACAATAATCAAGACAGCATGTTATTGGCATCAAGATAGAAAAACAGAGGGTGCCTGGCTGCCTCAGTTGGTAAAGCATGTGACTCTTAATCTCAGGAGCATGAATTGGGTGTGGAGCCTAGTTTTAAAAAAAGATAGAAAAACAGATCAGTGGAATAGAAAAGAATCCATAAATAAATCCACACACACACACACTGATTTTTGACAAAGGTGCAAAGATAATTCAGTAGAGAGAAGAATGTCTTTTCAAAAAATGGTGCTAGAACAACCAGATATCCATATGCAAAATTAATTAATTAATTAAACTGAGATCCAGCCCTAGTACCATATAGGAAAACTGACTCGAGTGGATCTAGACCTAAATGTTAAACCTAAAACTACCAAAAATCTAAAAGAAAACACAAGAGAAAAATCTTTGTGGCTTTGGTTAGACAAAGATTTCTTAGATAAAACATCAAAAGCACAATCCATAAAAGAACAAATTGATAAACTGGACTTCATTAAATTTTAAAACTTCTGCTCTTCACAAGATGTTTGTTAAGAATATGAAAAGGCAAACTGCAGACCAAGAGAGAATACTTCCAAATCATATATTTGTTAAAGAACTTGTATCTAAAGGTGCCTGGGTGGCTCAGCTGGTTAAGCGTCTGCTCTCAGCTCAGGTAATGATCCCAGGGTCCTGGGATGGAGCCCTGCATCGGGCTTTTTGCTCTGAGGGGAGCCTGCTTCTCCCTCCCCCTCTGCTGCTTCCCCTGCTTATGCTTTCTCTGTCAAATAAGTAAATAAAATCTTTTTTAAAAAAATAAAGAACTTGTATCTAGAATATATGAAGAACTTTCATTTTTTTCACTTTATAGCATCATTTATGGCATGAACTAGGAACATGTGTTTATACAAACACCCAACAATTGTACACCGGCAACTTTACAATTATCTTAAAGGAGTCATATACAAGTCTACAGGCACCATACACACCGTGGTTAGGATATATGAAGAACTTTTAAAAGAATCATAAGAAAGCAAACAACTAATGAAAAATGAGCAAAAGATTTGGATCTACACTTCACCCAAGAAGATAAAATGAGAAATAAGGACAAGGAAAGATGCTCAAGATAAATACAAATGAAAACCACAATGAGGGGCGCCTGGGTGGCTCAGTAGGTTGAGCATCTGACTTGTGATTTTAGTTCAGGTCATGACCTCATGGGTTGTGATACTGAGCCCTGTCTGGACTCCACATTCAGCGGGGATTCTGCTTGTAATTCTCTCTCTTTCTCTCTCTCTGCCCCTCCCCCCACTTGTGATCTCTCTATCTCTCTCTCACTCTAAAAGAAAGAAAGAAAGACAGGAACGAAGGAAGGAAAAGAAGGAAGGAAGGAAGGAAGGAAGGAAGGAAGGAAGTCTTAAAAACCACATACAATGAGATACCGCTACATACCTATTAGGGTGGCTACAATGAAAAGCCCTGGCCACACCAGCTACTGGCAAGGATGTGGAGGAACTGAATTCTCAGACCCTGCTGGTGGGAATATAGAACATGATGCAACCATTTTCCAAAATGTTGGCAGTTTCTTATAAAGGTAAACATACACCTATTATATTACATAGTGCTACCATTTCACTCCTCAGGATTGACCCAAGAGAAGAAAGTATATATCCATACAAAGACTTGTGCATGAGCACTCACAGCAGCTTTATCAATGATTAACCCAAACTGGAAAC
Source organism: Leptonychotes weddellii (assembly GCF_054177405.1). NCBI lineage: Eukaryota > Metazoa > Chordata > Mammalia > Carnivora > Phocidae > Leptonychotes > Leptonychotes weddellii. Next base: position 24,919,416 of record NC_138375.1, on the reverse strand, counting down.
GGTCAAATGTTCATCATCAGGTGAATGGATAAAAAAAATCATGTTGTCCATGTAATGTAACATTCAGCAATAAAAGTAAACCATGATACACACAATAATATGGGTAAGTCCCAAAATAATTATGCTGAAAGAATGATTCAAAAATGTGTAACTATAGGATTCTACTTATATAAAATTTTTGAAAATGCTAATGTATCTTTAGTGACAAAGCAAACCAGTTATTGCCTGGGGGTGGGGGTGGGGGTGGGGGAGGGGTGGGATTGATTAATTACAAAGGGGACTGGGGAAACTTTTGGGGGTGACCGATATATTCATGACCTTGATTGTGGCAACGGTTTCACAGGTCAAGATATCAAAACTGATCAAACTGTGCACCTCAAAATGTGTGCAGTTTATTGTATGCAAATAAAAATTATTCCATCACAGGTTATAATTTTTAAGGTTTGTCTTTTCTTTATCTTCTCACCTCCACCCTACTGCATTTAACTTTGATTCCTTTTACATGAACATTGGACTGTCCAAGAAAAAAAGTCAGCCCAAAGTGTCACTCTCTTTATGCTCTATTCTGTCTGCCAAAGGGGTTTCCTCACAGCATCAACTTTTGCTGAGGTCTCTCGCCTTCGTTTTAGCTCCAGGAGTAGTTGCCAACCCCCAGAAGAGCATCTATTAACATCGGCAAATTCAGAAACCTCATGGCCAGCATCCCACTCATAGCAGATCCCCAGCATTGAGGAAGGAGTTCAAAGCTCAAAACAAGAGCCATACTGTCAGCATGCCCTTCTACACTTCCCCGCCTTTCTGGGCTGGGACACTGAAGCCGGGCCTAAAGCCCTCAGGATAAAAGCCGATAACCAAGATGCAGCCCCCACCTACCTTACAGAATCCTAAATCCCCAAGTTGACTCCCTATTCCAAATGGAGGAGGTGGCTATGGCTTCAGACAGCCACTAGCAAGTAATATCTAGAACGGGCTCTCCTTTCGTCTTGTGTAGAATATGGTAAGCCCTTATAACATGTATGCTGGGGCGGGTTTGTTTGTTTGTTTGTTTTCAGAAAAATTGTTTTCAATGATTTCTTTGATTACTGTTTCTCTTCCAAGTATTATCGTTCTTTAGGTGAATCTCTACTCTGCCTTCCATAGCGACTTTCTCATTATCTCTCTCTCTCTCTTCTCTCTGCATTCTAGGACAGATTTTCGAGTCTGTCACATAAATCTCTGATCCTTTAAATGGGCAGGGTATGACATCTCTAGAAGTATTAAAAATACAGATTCTAGACACACCTCTTAGAACTTGTGATTTAAATGTTTGAGGGGAGGCTCAGGACTGTGTCTTTTGTTAGTCTGTTTCATTTTTGTTTTGATTTTTATTGACACTGCTGCAATTTTAGATTTGGGAAATCTCACCATCACTGTGACATGTTAAGACAGTCTTCCCTATTTTCCATGCAGATTTGAATTCTATTGGATTTGTTGTTTCCTTGAAATCCCTTATTTCACTCTTAAATCTCATCTCATCTTTTGGCCTCAGACTGTCATCCTTTCATTGTAAAGTTTTCTCTCCTTATAGGTTTCTCTGCTCCCATCCCTATGTTCATGCTTCCCTCAAAGACACTCTTCTGAACCCTGCAACTTATTTTCTTAAGGTTTTCTTTTTCTCAGAATCTTCAAAATGAGGCCCCCTTTCTCCTGTTATTCACTGTCTTCATAACTTATTTTCTGATTCTGTTTAGTTAACCTGAAATGAGATAAAAATCTCTCCAGACATGATGTTTGCCAATGTACATGTACGGATTGCTTGGGACTCCACTCTCCTCACATGAGTACTGATTGGTCTTTACCAACTCTTCCTCTGACCTTGAACAAATTTAGATTCTATGTAGAGATATCCCTACTGATCTATCATGTCTTTAGCCTTGGTCTGTCAGTATGCTGACTAGCTGAACAACTGTTTGGTCACACCTCTTGCCAGATCCTACTACAAGATATGAACATCCAGGGACCTCTGAGCCCCCTGGAAGAGGAATCGGTATTTGGGTAAGAATGGTTTATAAAAGGTGTTCCTGATTCCGCCCAACCTTGGGTGCTTTCCTGATATTTGGCCACTGCCAGACCCAGATTCTAACATTGGGGTGTTACTCTTTTAAGACTCTGGTCCAGGCATTCACACAACAAAACTTTCTGTATCATATTCTCCTTTAGCACATCTAAGAAAGTGAATTTTCACTTTACTTAAAAAATAAAAAGGAATAGAGAAGGAAGGAAAAAAGAAGAAGGAAGGAAAGAAAGAGAGAGAGGTGAAAGGAAGCAGAAGGGAGGGGAGGGGTGGGAAAGAAAGGGAAAACAAACACACACACACACACACACACACACACACACACACACCCACATGCATCACTCCTCACATTGTGCTTACAGGCCCGGGAGAAAATGTAAAAAGCAGCCAGCATTTACCTTCCTTAACAGCTGAATTGCCTTCCTGAGCTCTCCTTTGGCAAAGCAGATCCTGCCCATGTTGTAAAAAGTTTCGGCCACCTTTTCACTACAATCACCATAGCTGATGACCTGAGACCTCAGGGCGGCCTTTAGCAGTCTGTAAGCCTCCTAGGGAATTAAAGAAAAGTGTATTGTAATCTTCCGGGCAATTCTGAGGGAGTATGCCAGTTCTAATCCATTAACTCTACGGAAGAGGCATTCTACGTCACACTGATGTAACCCACCTGGACCAGACGGTTGTGACATGTCACCTAAGTAATCTGTTTCTGTGAAGAGGTAACATTCCAAGCTTATGTTTAATAATAATAGTTAATTCATGCATGACCACTCTCTGAGAGAGGAACTATTATTATATTTATTTTACAGATGAAGGAATGGATCTTGCCCAAGATCACACTGTCTCTTGTTGATTTACCTGTTCAGATTTACCTGTTTTTCCCCATTTTGGACAAGCCATTTGCAGAATTCTTCAATGGTCGTCAGTGTTTCATAATCTGTTGGGCCCAATGTTGCTTGATACGCATTGATACTTTTTATAAAATATATCTCAACAGCATCTGCAAAAAAAAGGGGGAACATTTAAGGCAGGCCGCTAGCCTTTACAAGTAGCTAATACAGCTTTGGCTCAATTAGACATTTCATACTTAAAGTCATTGCCTGTTCTCATTCCAGGTCTCATAAGGACCCTCAGAAAGTCTGAGATATAATTTGATGGCATCAGTTGACGTAATTTTATTCTGTTGATGAAAGGTATGGATTTTTCTGTAGGAAAAGAAAGCCATGCCTGAACAGCCTATCCTAAGACCCCCAAATAACTACCATATTAAACTCCCAAGGGCAATGAAAGACTATATATTTAGCTAAATTAAACTCTGATAGAGAGTATTGTTTACTGGGATTCCTGCCAGGGGCGTGTGTGTGTGTGTGTGTGTGTAGAGGGAGAATTTTAGTTTCAAAAGTATTTTAAATAGAGTTGTTATTTAAAAATTTACTTTTAACTTGTCTTTTATTCCAAACATAATAGATGTTTATGTAATCAGTCTAGAAAATGCAATAGAAGCAAAAAGAAAGGGACAATTATCTCCACGCACACTACTCAGAAACAGGCACTGTTAACACTTTTTACCACTGTATTAAGGTATAATTGGCATACCACACATTCAACTATTGTAATTACACAGTCTGATGAAGTTTTAGTAAATTTATAGTTATGTAATCATGATCAAGATCCAGTTTTAGAAGATATCCATCACGCCCAAAATGTTTCTTCATGGCTGGTTGCAAGCAATGCCTACTCTCATCCTGTCTGAGGCAATCACTGATCTTTGTTCTATCTCTGTTTTTGCCTCTTCTAGAAATTTCATATAATTGGATTCATACAGCATGTAGTCTTTTGCGATTCTTTCAAAATGCATCATGCTGTTTTTGAGATTCATCTATGTTCTTGCATGAATTAGTACTTTATTCCTCCTTCTGCTGAGTAGATACACGTTTTGTTTACCATTCACAAGTTGATGAGTATTTGTGTTCATGTATACAGTCTATTATCCACGTATCAGTTCCAATTCTCTTCATTCCTTTCTGTGGATTTGAGTTACCATGTGCTCCCATTTTCTTTCAGCCCAAGGGCTTCCTTCAGTATTTATTTTAGGTCAAGACTGCTACCAACAAATCTTGTTTATCAGGGAATGTCGATCTCACCTTCATTTTCTTTTCTTTTTTTAAAAGTATTATTTATTTAGGCAATCTCTATACCCATGTGGGGCTTGAACTCACAACCCTGAGATCAAGGGTCACATGCTCTCCCGACTGAGCCAGTTAGACGCCCCTCACCTTCATTTTCAAAGGGTAGTTTTCCTGAATATACAGTTTTTAGTTGAATTTTATTCCAATATTTTGAGTATGTTTTTCCATTACCTTCTAGCCTCTGTTATTCTGATGAAAAATCAGCCATTAATCATATTGTTGTTTCCCTGTACAAAGCTGTTTTTCCACTGCTGCTTTCAAGGTTTCTTTTTTTTATTCAGCAATTTGACTATGTGCCTATTTGTGGTTCTCTTTGTGCTTATCTTACTTGGCATTGAGAATTCTGGATCTGTAGATAACAACCTTGGGAAATTCGGGGCCATTAGTTCTTTAGATAATTTGCTGCCTCATTCTGTCTTCTGCCCTTCTGGAGCTCCTATTACATGTATGTTGATACACCAGGCATTGTCCCGCAGATCTCTTATGCATTGTTCATTTTTCTTCAGTACCTTTTTTCTCTGCTCTTTGGAGATCATCTCTAGTGCTGTACCTTTGAGCTATCTCATTCTCTCCTCTGCCATCTTGAATCTGATGTTGAGACCATTTAATGAATTTTCATTCAGTTACTGTATATTACAACTCTAGAATTTCCATTTGGCTGTTTTTTTTCTTAAATAGTTTATATTTCTCTATTGAGACTTCCTATTTTCATTGTATTTTCTTTTAATTCTTTGGACAGTTTCCTTTAATCCTGTGAAGATATTTATAATCGGTGCTCTGAAGTCTTTGCTAAATCCAACATGTAGCCTACTTAGCGTCAATATCTATTGACTACTATTTTTCTGAGTAAAAGCCATGGGTTGTTTCTTTGTATGTTTCTCTTTTGTTGAAAACTATATATTTTAGACATTATATAGTAGCAACAACAGATTCTGATATATTTTTGTGAGTTTTTGTTTTATTTTAGTGAATTGCCTAGACTTAAACTACAGAGTCTATCTCCTCCTATGTTGTCTGAATGTTAATGTCTTTGCTCAGGTTTTTTATTTCTTTAGACTTTCTTTTTCTTTTTTTTTTTCTATCTTTTTAAAGATTTTATTTATTTATTTGACAGAGAGAGAGACAGCGAGAGAGGGAACACAAGCAGGGGGAGTGGGAGAGGGAGCAGCAGGCTTCCCGCTGAGCAGGGAGCCCGATGTGGGGCTCGATCCCAGGACCCCAGGATCATGACCTGAGCCGAAGGCAGACGCTTAACGACTGAGCCACCCAGGTGCCCCTAGACTTTATTTTTCAAGGCAGTTTTGTATTCACAGAAAAACTAAGTGGTAGGTACAGAGATTTCCCATACAACCTTGTCCACATACAGCATTTGTGATGGTTAATTTTAAGTGTCAACTAAACTGGGCTAAGGGATGCCCAGACAGCTGCTAAAAAAATTTCTGGGTGTTTCTGGAAAAGATGAACAACTGAATCAGTATACCAAGTAAAGAGCTTTCCTCACCAAGTTCAAAAAAAAAAAAAAAAAGGCAAAGGAAGGCGAATTTTCTTCTTGAGCTGGAAATCCATCTTCTGCCCTCAAATATTGAAGCTCCTGGTTCTTGGGCCTTTGGACTCTGAGACTTACCAGTAGTCCCCTCACTCCTATTGGTTATATTTCTCTGGATAACCCTGACTAATACAGATTTTGATACCAGGAGTGAGCTTGACAACAAGGCCTTCTTTTTGCCAGAGCCATGGCTGAGGACCCAATCAGCCAGCAGACAGCAACACTGACCCCCTGATTTGGCACCATTACCTGGGGTGATTAGCCAGCTACCTGGTAGCCAGCTGATTACACTGAACCATTTTCTTCATGGAAAAGGCAGCATTTTGTCCTTAAGTGGAATAGATATCTACTCTGGATATAAATTTGCCTTCCCTGCATGCAATGCTTCTACCAAAACTACCATCCATAACCTACAGAATGCCTCATCCACCATCATGGTATTCCACACAGCATTGCTTTGGATCAAGGAACTCACTTCACAGCCAAAGTACAGTAATGAGCCCATGCTCATGGAATTCCCTGGTCTTACCATGTTCCCCACCGTACTGAAGCAGCTGGCTTGATAGAATGGTGGAATGGTCTTTTGAAGACAGTTAGAGTGCCTGCTAGGGAGCGATACTTTGTTAAGGCTCGAGTTCTCCAGAAGGCTGTATATACTCTGGATCAGCACCCAACATATGGTGTTATTCCTCCAATAGCCAGGATTCACAGGTCTAGACATCAAGGGGTGGAAATATAAGTAGTACCACTCACTACTAGTGACCCACCAGCACAATTTTTGCTTCCTGTTCCCACAACTTGATTCTCTACTGGCCTAGAGGTCTTAGTTCCAGAGGGAGGAAGGCTTCCCCCAGGAGATACAACAATGATTCCACTGAACTGGAAGTGAAGACTGCCAGCTGGCCTCTTTGGGCTCCTCATGCCCTGAATCAAGGAAAAGGAGTTCCTATGACTGAGCCTGACTACTAAGGGGAAACTGAACCACTACTCTGCAGCAGAGGTAAGAAAACACCTGTTTGCAACACAGGAGATTCCAACTAGTAGTTCTAAGATGGCGTCTCATATATTACTATGCCCTGTGATTAATGTCAATGGAACATTACAACATCCCAATCCAGGCAGGATTAGTAATGGCCCAGAACCTTCAGGAATGAAGGTTTTGGTCATCCCACAAGGTAAAGAACAATTACCAGGTGAGGTGTTTGTTAAAGGCAAGGGGAACCCAGAATGGGTAGTAGGAAAAGGTAGTTTAGAGCAGTTACAACCACATGACCACTTACAGAACTGAGGACTGTAACTGTCATGAGTATTTCTTCATTTTGTTATGAATACGCTTGTCGTGTACATATGCACATATTAAGCAAATATCTTATTTTTCTTCTTTTATTCCCTTTTCATGTAACAGAAGACATATTGATGTTATATCAGTATTTAAGTATTGTTAATTTTACATCCTAGTTTTCAAGTTATGGGATATCAGAAGAGTAAACATCATTGAAGGACTTTATCTCTTCCAGGAAAGGGACTAGTACATTTCCAGTCGTACCCAGGGTAGTTATGCCATATTAGGCACAATTATATCTCTATTTGGAGATTAAGTATGTTTGAGGAGATGCATGTAAGGATCAAGTTGACAAGGAGTGGACTTGTCATGTTGAATTTTGTGTCAACTTGACCGTGCTAAGGGATGCCCAAATAGCTGATAAAACATTATTTCTAGAGTGTATCTGTGAGGGTGTCTCCAAGAGAAATTAGCATCTGAATCAGTAGACCGAGTAAAGAAGATCTGCCCTCACCGGTGTGAGTGGGCATCATTCCATCCATTGAGGGCTCAAAGAGAATTAAAAAAAAAAAAAAGAAGAAGAAGAAGAAGGGTGAAGTCTCTTTCACTAATCTTGAGCTGGGACATCTATCTCCTGCCCTTGGACATCACACAGTTGTTTTAAATTCCCAGTCTGAGCATTCAAATATCCCTACTATATCTGAGTCTTGTCTCTTCAAAAACGGTGTGGTTTTTTAGGTTTGTTTTTTTGTTTGTTTTGGGGGTTTCTTTTGTTTTGTTTTTGCCTTTTACTTAAAATTGTTCTTGATAGGTGGACACGATGTGCTGGGTAAAATAAACTTTAAATAGGCCTCTAGTAATTGGTGGTAAGAGGTGGGGCTCGGGGGGAGAAAGCATTCTGTAGTCCTATGATTAGCTCTCCGTGTTTTGGTGAGCCTGTGCTTCTGCCCTGTGGACCTCACGAGTGCCTCTTGGTCCCTTTCTCCTTTAGGTGGGACAGGATGGCTAGAGTGGGCTGAAGTTGGGTATTTCCTTCCCCCAGGCTGGTTAGGCTCTGAAAAAACCCCCAGTAGCTTAGGCTCTGGTAAAATAGTGTCTTGAGGACAGACCTTGTTTAGCAGCAAGCTCTGGCATATTTTTAATTGGATATTTTTCCCCTCTCCCTGCTGGAAGCAAGGGGGCATTTTTCTCCATTTTCACTTTGAGAACCTGGTCAAGTTCCTGGAGGTAAATTTCATAAAACTGTGGAAACCCCCCCTATGACTGGGTACTTGGAATTTTTAACTCTCTGTCTTGCCCACACTGGGCTTCCAGAAATGTATCAGTTACCGGTCAGGTATTCCTACCCAGTACTGGTTCCTTTCGAGAGAGGTATCTGCTCAGGCAAACTGTGGTTCTCTGGATTCATCTGTCTCTCCAGTGTCAGGGGCAGTGGTTTGCCCTGTGACCTCACTTCTCTGCCAGATCTAAGAAGAGTGGTTGAGTTTCCAGTTTGTTCAGCTTTTTACTTATTGTTAGGATGCAGTGACAACTTCCAAGCTCCTACATGCCAGACTAGAGACCTAAGTCTTTGCTTGTGTTTTAACGTTTATTTTTCAAAATTTTGGTCTGGATTCCTGGGATTACCCCTCTGCCTGCATAGCTTAGTGTTGACCCAAGTGACTGACTTAGAAAGAGGTTGTGCTCAAAAACCTTCACAGTGTATGTCTTCCATTGTCTATCGATTGATCTGTATGTAGATGGGGGTGTGCATTCAAACTCTGCTGCATTTCAAGTCTCCTTTGCTTATTATTTTCCACATCTTCCCTGCACATGTATGTCGTTTCCCAGCAGGCTGGGGGCTTATGTGGCCTTTTCTTGGCTCTCTCATTTCCAGGTTCTTCCTGTTAACATTTCTGAGCGGCCTTGAACTCCTACAAACCAGCACAGCAACTTCAGGCTACCAAATACGCAGGTTTTCCCTTATTTTTTTTGAGGTTGCCACTTTTACCTGATGCATCTGTGGGGTTTTGCCCCTTGCTCTGAATGGAGTCTGATGCCTCTGCCACAAAGCTGCTGGTTCTCTCAGCCCCATTCTGATAAAATTGCTCTTCTCATGGACTGAGCTGGGGCCGTGAGTGGGTAGGAGCAGCCTCAGGCCAAAAGGCCAAGAGGACTCTCTCTTTACCCAAGACTCTAGCAGTTTTTCAAGAATGCTTTGCAATTTGTTGTCTGCTTGTTTATTTCCAGTGCCCTCAAATGATTGTTTTTGACCATTTTATTTAATGGGTGTGTGTGTGTGTGTGTGTGTGTGTTGAAAGGATCCACAGACCTCTTCACAAAGGCCGAGCTGGAAGTCTCTACCTTTGTTTACATTGTGATGTACATTTTGATGCAGTTTCACCTACTCTGCGAATTTGTCATGTTTATATATATATATGCACATATATAAAAGTGTATGTAACTATAAACAATAGTATTTTTTATGTCCTAAAAATGCAAGGTATTTTCTCCTTAATTCTGTTGTTTTTAACCCTTTTTATTTATAAAGTCTAATTCTTTTAAAGACCGCAGAATTCCCTCTCACTCATATACCAAATATTCATTTCACTCATTGATAAACATTTAGGTTGTTTCTAATTTTTTTTGTAATTACAAACAGTGCCACATTGAACATCCTTATACATGTTTCCTTTTGATTTTACTAGGTATTATCATGTTGTTTTGCAAATTTCATATCAATTTATACTATCACACCCACCGTCTATGAATGAGCAGAACTGTTTTCCCATAATCTGGCAAATGCTAGAGATTTACATATTTAAAAAATTTTTACAGAGGATGGGTGAAAACTTGATTTTAAAGGTATGTATAGTTTTAAGATGTGTAACATTCTGTCAAATTACAGTTCAGAGAGTTTGTATCAAATTGCTCTCCTATCCAAGTACTAACCAGGCCCCACCACGGCTCAATCCTAAATGTTATCATTTTTTTGCAGTGTTGACAATCTAATAGAAACTTGGTATCCTTGCTGTTTTATATTTCTTCATTATTACTATGATTGAAACTTTTCATGTGATTATTGGCCATTGTTTTCTTTATGTAATGCTCAGTCTTATTTTTTTCCCTATTTTTCTACTGTAAATGGAAATTTTAGCTCTTACATTTAAGACAATGATCCATTTTGAGTTAATGTTTGTGTATGTTTATGAAAGTGGGTTTTTTTTATTCTTTTTTCTTTTGGCATGCGAATACCATTGTTCCAACTGTTCCAAAACCATTGTTGAAAAGACTATTCTTTCCACACTGAACTATCTTAGCATCTTTGCCAAAAATTGGCCATATTTATACAGGTCTATTTCTGGACTCTCTATTGTGTTCCAGTGACTCTGAACTCTCTTGATTACTGTTGCTTTATAATAAATCTTAAATCAGGTAGTATGATTACTCCAATTATATTATTTTTCAAAATTGTTTCAGCTGTTCTAATTTCTTTGCATTTCTATATAAATTTTAGAGTCAGCTTGTCTGTATTTACAAAAATTCCTGCTGGGATTTTGATTGTTAATTTGTGTTAAATCAATACATCAATTTTTATAAAAATGACAACTTTACTGTATGTCATCCAATCTATGAATACATTATGTCTCCATTTATTTAGGCCATCTCTGATTTCTTTGATGAGGGTTTTGTAGTTTTCAGCACCCAGATATTGTACATATTTTGTTAGATTTACACCTAACTGTTCCATTTGGGAAGAGGTGGCTATTGTAAGTTGTATTTCTAAAAATTTCAGTTTCCAGTTGTACACTGTTAATATATAGAAATATGACTGGGTTTTGTCTGTTGACCTTATATTCTGTGATCTTGCTAACCTTAAACTCAGTTATTAGTTCTAGGAGTTTTGTAGATTTCTTGGAATTTTCAACAGAAACAGCTGTATTGTTGCAAATGAGGACCATTTTCTTTCTTTTAAGCTGTATGTCTCAGGGGCGCCTGCCTGGCTCAGTCGGTAGAGCATGTGACTCTTGATCTTGGGGTCATGAATTCAAGCCCCACATTGGGTGTAGAGATAAATTTAAAAACCAGATCAATCAAGCTGTATGTCTTTTTCTTGCCTACTGCACTGGCTAGGACTTCCAGTATTATGTTAACTGAAAGAAGTGAGAATGAACATCCTTGCCTTGTTCCTGATCTTAAGAGCAAAAAACTCACTCTTTCACCATTAAGCATGATGTTAGCTGTATTTCTTTGCACATGCCTTTTATCAGATTGAGGAAGTTCCCCTTCCATCATGAAAGGATGTTGCATTTTGTCACATGCTTCTTCTGCATCAGTTGATAAGATTATGTGCTTTTCATCTCTGGACTATTAATATGGTAGAGTACATTCATTCAGCTTTAAATACTGCACCAGCCTGATATTCTCAAGCAAAAAGCTCCCCTTGATCATGGTGTATTATTCATTTTTATACATTGCTATATATTTTCTTGAGGATTTCTTGCATTTATGTGCATGAAGGGCATTGTTTTATAGTTGTGTTTTGTTTTTTTCTTGTAGTGTCTTTGCCCAGTTTTGGTATCAGGGTGCTGCTAGCCTCATAAAATGGGTTGGGAAATGTTCCCTCCTTTTCAATTTTCCAGAAAAGATTATGTAGGATGGGTGTTAATCCTTCTTTAAATGTGAAGTAGAATTACCCAGTGACATCATTTGGACGTTGATATTTCTTTCTCAGAAAGTTAACTACAAATTTTTTTTTTAATAAGTAAGGGCCTATTTGAGTTATCTGTTCATTTTGGATTACACCGTTTGTTTTTCATTTTATTTATGGTATTTTGTGACAGACATAAGTTTTAGATCTTTTTATAATTAAACCTATCAACCTCTTCTTTTCTAGTATAACTTCATGTGCTCAGAAAGTTCTTCTTTCCTCCAATTTTTAATTTTAGGAATTTTGATTCCAGTGTTGAATTTCCTTCTGGATAATTTTCAGTTTTGATGTTAAAATGTGATCCATTTGGAATTTAGCGAATGATAGTAGGTGAAGATCCAAATCTTCTTTAAAGTTAAAAATTAGTATACAAGAAAAGAATAAGGTGGCCTTAGAATCTCCCAACTCTAGAAGCATAAAATTTTCTTATATGAACAAAATTTTTACATATTCACATAAAGACTAAACATGTTATAACCATGAAGACTATTTAAAAAAAAATTCAAACATATAGATGGAGTACAAATACTGTGATATACACAAGAAAATTTTTTAAAGAAGCAAGATGATTAGCTAGAAAACACAGAATCAGGAAGTCTTCAATGAACATTTATGCTAAAGAAAACAATAATAAAAATATCAAATAACTTCTGAAAACTGAACAAAATTGTTTAATGATATGGGAAAATAGAAGAGTAGAAAAAAGTAGGATACAAAACTTTCCCTATAATTCTCTCTTCCTCTTCCTCTCTCTCTTTTTCATATATGACTAGAAAATAATGTACACCTAAATGGATTCCTTTTATAAGCAGAGAAAATCAACATTTTTAAATGTTTAAATCATATTCTTCACAAATCCCAAATTCCTCCTGATGGGCCACTGAATGCATTAGTGTCCATTAATCTGATCCAGCAGCTGAAAAGGGCATGCAGTCCTTCCTCACCAGCTCTTTTGTGTCTCTCCCAAAGCTACTTACTTCCCAAATGATGACCTTGCCTGAGAAAGGACTATTGCTGATGGGTTAATTCATGCCTTGGTTTTCCTCCAGAACCCCCCAATACCTCACTTTTGAGTATAGGTCATGAAAATTCTAACTGCTACAAACATTCTCTCTTGTCAGCCAGAGGAAAAGTCAAGGAGGTTGAGAATGGAGGAGGAGGGGAGGAGGAGCCAATGTTATGTCTTTTATCACTGGATTTCCTCATCAACGGATACACCACAGGTCACATTCATAGCGTGTATGAGCTCTCTACTCTTTATGCAGGTGAATTCTGCTGAGGTTCTAAGGGAATAAAGGAAATAGAAATCAGATGATTTTATTGGTTTTGATGTTCCAACTAATTTGCGGAGATATCGTGCTTAAATTCATGTGTAAATGATATTGTACAAAATGGCGTCCAGTCTAATTTTTCCATCACAGTCATGAATAGCTGATTATAATCCGTCCATATTGATAGACCATTGCCAGTGTGCTTCCCTCCCATGGGAAATGATGATAACTGCAAGCTACCCCCTCTACCTACCCCTGTGTTGGGCCTCTCCAGACATGGCATGAGCCTTGGCTAGTAATGCGCTTGCCTCTGCAGTTTGGGGGCTGACTTCGGTGAACAAAGAAACACAGATAGAATAGGCCTGGAATAGAGAAAAACAGATCAAGTAAGTACCCAAATGACAGTGTTTCACTGAGGATTTTCTAATCGTTCTCATGAAATTGCTGGTTGAGGGCTGTATGTACCTAATCACGGAGTTACAAGAGAGATGAGTTTGAGTCCCAGCTACTTCCTAGCTGTGAGTCTTGAGCAAGTCACTTCACCTTCACTTGTAGAAGAAATATACAGCTTCCATTGATTAGGGTTTGGAAAAGATTAAATGAGATGATACATGCAGAGCACTGGGCATACATAGTACCGTCACATGGTAAGTCCTCAATAAATATTAGCCATTATTTTTTTTTTAAGTTTCATAGCAAAATTACAATCACAACTTTAGCTCAGCCCCTCAAAGGTTCATTATCAAAGGAAATCCAGGGGAGTTGAGCATGGATCCTCAACCCACACTGCCTGGGTTCCTATCACAGCTCAGCTACTTATGGCATCAGGCAAGTCACTAACTTCTTCAAATATAAAATAGGAATTTCAGAAAAGACTGTTGCAAACAGTTGCTGTAACGATTAAATGCACTAATACATGTAAAGTGTTTAGAATACCACCTAGAATGTCATAAGCATGAGAGAAGTGAAGATTTTATTACTATTATCATTCGCACTAAAATGGAAGGAGAAAAAAGAGAGAAACCATCTGGTCCACACCCACCAGCAAGAAAAAAATCACCATGCTTCACAGTTCACAGGTCAAACACCATGAGGTATTTCAAGGAGCTCCAGCGATTATCAGACAACCCTGTGGAGCTAACACAGTTCAGAGTTGTTAAGCCCCCAGGCTCTGGGGGCTCAAATTTTCTAAGTTCAAATCCCTGCTCTCCTACTTCTTAGCTAACACTTCAGCTGAATTAGTTGTGACTCTTTATGCTTCGGTTTCCTCACCCGTAAAATGAGATAAAATAATAATAATGCCTCCATGGCATAGGGTTGTTGCTTGGATGAAATAACTACATCCTCAAGTGCACACAGTAAAAGCATTCCATAAATGTTAACTATTATTTGTTGTTGGGAAACACTGGTTTTATATTGATTTATCTATTCTGATCTGACCACTGCTTGCACAAAGTCTTGGATACAAAAACCAGACAGCTTTCCCTGTAAGCAGTGGACTCCCTGCTTACAGAGCAGCATCCCCTAACATTTTTCCACTGTATGATTCTAATAACTTTCGATCGTGGGATTATCCGCAATGTCTTTGCTATAGTATCAGCCTGTTTTCACATATACTGTTGAATTGCATTGCACGTGCAAGAGCAACAAAATCAGCTATTTTGATCCACTTTTGACTTTGGGAGATACCTGAAGCCACAAGACGGTTCTCATTTGAGGAGAGAAAAGGTCAATTCAACAAGCAGTTTCAAGGGAAGTTCCAAGTACGTGATAGGTAAAAATGCCCTACACTGTTTTCATTATAATAGACTTAACATTCCTTCCTGTTTTGTTTTGTCTTCCCCTGGGCATTTGTCAAATTAGTTACCTCCAAGTGAAACACGCTTTTGTCAGTTTAAGTTTAGACTTGTTGATACAAACAGCTAGGCTGGCCTAGAGGACAAATGACAGCATTATACCAAAATATCATGATTTTTTTCATTTTAAAAAAAGCCCTTTGTGTTTGCTAAAGACTTAAGTTTGGTTGCCCCTATGGCTTTTTTCCCTGGAGCAGACTCACTTGGTTACCTCTTCCTAGCACCCACAGAAATGAGGGGAGGCCTTGTGGGGGAGCCGCACAAAATTTGGTCTCAGATCAGGTCAAAGAGCAGAGACACCCACCATGAGTCAGTGTTCTCTGCCCATGTTGTTTAAGGTTGAGGAAGGGCTCTTGTGTGGATCTGGCAGGAAATCCATCCTATCACCTCATTCTTCTGAAAACCCCAAGCCTCCCTGGCCCTGGGAATATGGCCTGGGGCCAAATATGGCCTCTAGGCTAGGGCTCCAGCCAACGCACCAACCTGCTGCAAGTACTGGATGGCCCGATCATGGTTCCTTCTCAGCTGCTCAATCTGAGCAATTTCCTCATATAGACTGACCAGATCCAAAGTCTTATCACCCTTAGCAGCAATAACATCGCCAATTGCCTTTTCAAAGTATGCCAGAGCGAGGTTCAATCTGTGGATAGCCAAGGAGGCCCTATAAGAAGAAGGACAAAGATGCAAAGTCAGAGAGGCGCCTTACTTGTGCAGACAGAAAAGGAACTGATTCTAAGAACAAAATAACTTGGCCTTCATAGGCCAATCACCTCAGTGGCTAGCTAAAAAATCCAGTCTTGCTATAAACAAGCTCCTATTAACCTGCATTTCACCTACCAGATTCCACTGACTACCATTTACTTCCATTAATATAGCATGCTGTAGTCTAATTTTATTTAAAAAGCAAATGGAAAAAATGGCTTCCAGCAATTCACAAGGAGGGATAATTTACCCATAAACACAGACTTTCTAGAATCAAAATAAAATTTTATTACTTCCGGATCCCTCTCTTTCAGACCAATGCAAAGTTATTGCTTTGTCTTGTTTGATTTAGTTTAGTTTATTCCTCCTCAGTTAAAAATGAGAGAGGAAAGAGAAAACAATGTAAATATCCCTTCCAAAAGGCAGTGGTTAAGTAAATTATGACAAGTGATACAATAAAATACTTCAGACTTTAAAAATCATGCTTCCTTTTTAGACTAAATAATATGGGGAAAAATTAAAAGTGTGCTAAGCTTAAAAAAGTGATACAACTGTACTTAAAATGGACCCTGACAGATCCATCTTCCTATCCATCTATGTATCTTTATCCAACTAAAATGTGTATCTATCTATCTATATCTATATTTAACTAAAATGTCCATAGCAGTTATGTTTGGGGGGTGAAATTAAAACTAACTTTTATTTTCTTCTTCATATCTGTATTTTCAAATCTTCCAAAACAAAATATAATTCTTAAAAATGAGAATAAAATAGCATCCCATTCAGGTTTATCCCTCTAGAGACAGTAAGATACAAGGAGAAGAACATGGTAGTTCAAAGCCGTTTCTCACAAGTTATTGGCTTTACAGTCAAACACTAATAGCCTATATTTCCTTCCAGATAAAACAAGGGTAAGAATACCTACTTTACAAGGTTGTTGTGAAGATTCGATTAAAATTTGTACATGAAATCACTTAACATACAGTGGATATACAATCACTATCACTCCCCCTCACCTCTTGCTTCCATCTTTGTATTCCCAAATTGAAAAAAAAAATATGTGTGTGTATAAAATTATTTTAGATAAGGCATTCTACAAGTTACAGTTTAACAATCAAAAGAATACTGGCCCATTATCTGACAATTCTTTACCAAAACATTTTGATCAATCAGACCACTATTGCCCTTGACCATAATAGTAAAGGTTACAGAATGAAAATGCCTCTCATCAAGAGCCTATAGGGAGATATCAGCCAAGTTGCCTGGCCTACACAATCACGCTTTATCTTCCCCCCACCTTTAAAACGAGAAAAGGGATTTGCCCTTACTAGATATTTGTTCATTATGAAATGTAACTCGATGTGGTACAGAAGGTGAGCTATGAGTTCAGATGCCCCATCTACGTGTTGGCTCCTCCACTTACTCTTTCTGTGCCTTAATTTTCTTATCTGTGAAATGAAAATAAAAATATCTACCTCATAGGCTTGTAATAGAGGATTGAATTAAATAAATTATGTGAAGCACTTAGACTAGTGTCTTGGATATAGTTATACCTAGTAAATGTTCCAACACTTAGAACAGTGCACGTACAAAATAGATACTAGATAAATACTGAAGAATGAATGAATGAAATATATACTAGAGTTTATTCTGAAAAAGGAACAAGACTGTCTTTCACATAAGGCACAAAAACCTTAGCCACTGACCCATGTGACAGCAACAGACATTCACTAGACTCTAATTTATGGGCCTGTGGACTTACATCCATCGTTAGATTTAGCTCTGGGCATTCCAATACCTCCCCACCATTTCCCATTTGACTTCTAGATTCATGGTTAGAGCAGGCAGACATGACTCGTGTACTTCACTTACTTACCCTTCAGTCCCCTTTCTTACCATGTCAAGTGCTTACAGTTTTGGAAACAGATTGCTTTCAAGGATCTGAAGATATTTTATAAAAGCCTAGGGAATAGTAAACCTTTTATTATTCTTTTTTTCTTCCAATAATCTGATGGGCCCACTCTTGTATGTAAATATCGTGATTCTCTCTGAGGATACCTAACTCAACTGCAAAACAGCTAAGGCTTGTTCTGGCTTGAATAAATCCCATGTAATTTGTTTCCATATGGAACAGAACTTTCCTTAAAAATGCACATGCTGCGCATAGCTTCCATGGGCCTCCAATAAACGGTCTTCACATAGTGTTCTTTCCTTGTCTTTTAAGATATCATACTTAATGACAGAAGTGGGTGGCGATTCAGAAAAAGACATAATTTGAGAGTAAGTGTGAGAGGCAGCATAGGGCTAGGAGTCCGTGAGTTCAGACCACGGATCCAACACTTAAAGCTTGTCACCGTGGACGGTTTGTTTAATCTCAGCCTGGCTTTCCCTGCCCTCTGTCTAATGAGACTCTAACTGTGCCAACTACCTCAGTGGTGTTTTAGGATTAAAGGGTACCACACACAAAGCTCAGACCATGGGGTGTGCGTTTGGGAAACCCAAGCCTCTTTTACCATCATTTGAGGCTTGGGGGTTTTTTTTTGCCATGAGTATTTTTTCTCCCCTTATATAAAGAGCACACAGAACAATCATATAATTCCAGGCCTCATTCACAAAGCCTAAGCTTCTCAAAGCCCAGATCTTACCTGCCCAAAGCAATGGTCAGGTCTTTCTCTGAGACTTGGGATTTGCGAACACTTCCCTTAAATAATTCTTTCAGCTCCTTCATGTTTCTCTCTGCCTTCTGCAGGTTGAAATAAGCCTCTCTGCCAGTGAAACAGTCAAGGAAAAGGCGAGGCACACAAACTCCCCCATTGCCCAGGGACAGCCGTTGATAAGCAAACCCCTTGGGAAAATGAAGCAGAATTTGAAAATGAGCACTTTACTGTGTTCTTAATTTTCCTTATGTGTATGTCATCAAGAATTCTTTAGAAAACGAACAAGAGCCCCAGGTTTCCCATGCCGGTAGCCTGAATCCAGGGCTGGGCTGGGTGGTGAGCATGGGGAGGCGTAACAGAAACTGCACCCCCTAGGCTACATTTCCTGTGGAGGCATCCACCGCCTGGCAAGAGCCATGCAGTTTTCCCATTTGGTTCCTATGAATGGTAAAAGAGAGGAACTAAGTCTGCTGAAAGGGACTTTCTGGATCATTCAGAAAGTCCAAGCAGAGCAGGTTTTTGGCAAGAAGCAAACAGCAGGAAAGAAAATCCCCTTAATTCCCAAACTGCCTTCTATTTCCCACATTTTCAATAGCCCCTTCTAAGGGCATAACAGAGGAAGGCCACAGATCAGTTTTTGCAAGTTGAGCATCAAGATCAAAAGAGTAGAGAGGGGGATGTGTAAAGAGGAGAGAACTGGGGACCCATGGTCTCAAAGAAGACTCATGATTAATTTTTTTAATATGGAATGCTTTACATGTGTGTGTGTCACCCCTGCGCAGAGGCCATGCTAATCTCTGTATCGTTCCAACTGTGTATATGATCATTCATGAACATGAAACGCCCTTAACAGTTCTCAAGTAGACATGGTACCAAAAGGCTGGTCAACATCACAAGCTTTTCGCAGAGTAACAGTTCCCCCCTGGCGATAGAGAACTATTTCTTTTGTCTATTTTGCTTGGCCTCCAGCTTCATGGGCAGTATTCTCAACAGCATTTCAGAAAAACAAAAATGATCAAGAGTCCATTAAATCAGAGGTTTCTGGCTGCATGTTACAATCACCTGGGGGACTTTCTAAAAATCTCAATAAACAGATGCACCCCAGACCTCCTAAATTAAAATCTCTGGGGTGGGACCCAAACAGCAATAATTTTTAAAGCTCCCAGGGGATTACATGTGCAGCCTCGTTTGACCAACAGTGCTTTAAATTACCACCCACCCATTCTCCCTCTTCCTGACATCGCCTGCGTCCTCACTGCTAACACTGATCTTCTCGGGGTGCTCGATGAAGGGCAGGACAGACGCCGAAAACTTTTCTTTTCTTTTTCTTTTTTTTTAGGATTTTATTTATTTATTTGAGAGAGAGAGAATGAGAGAGCACAAGAGGGGGGAGGGTCAAAGGGAGAAGCAGACTCCCTGCCGAGCAGGGAGCCCGATGCGGGACTCGATCCCGGGACTCCAGGATCATGACCTGAGCCGAAGGCAGTCGCTTAACCGACTGAGCCGCCCAGGCGCCCTAGACGCCGAAAACTTTTCAACTGGCAGGGGATGTGTCACCAGTGAGATCCCTCCCAGGGCTCGACTCAGAGTTCCTATGAATAGACAGAGGAGGAACATTCCTACCTTTATAAATGGAGATGAGAAGCTGGGGGGCGGGGGGTGCCTGTCTGTCTCAACAGAGCCTTGAAGCCTGGGTAGATCTCCCCGGCTCCTGTGTGAGACAGTCCATCCAGCAGGCCCAGGTGGCCCCAGGCCCCAATCACCAGACCCCACTAGGAAGGGAAGGATATCAGTTCTGTAGGAGCCAGGCCACCCCCAGGGTGTAGTACAGCATGACCAGGGCTTCCAGGATTTCCTTCTTCTCTTTGTTTGAGGTCCTGCTTCCCTTCCAGGTCAGCAGCGTGTTCTTGGCAGACTCAGCATGTTTCTTGGCCTGAGCCGGGAGGCCTGGGGAGGTTTGAGGGTGGGTGGCAAGATGAAAAATATTAAAGAGTCATGTTGCAGTCGAAGACATTTCTGGGAGGAAATAGGTGGATCGTGTGGTTGTCATATGGTCTATAGTATTAGTTTCCAGAGCTGGCAGCGCATCAGAATTATCTGGAATGCTTGTAGAGAATATAGATTCCTGGGTCCCACCCCAGCCCTACTGAGTTGGAATCTCCAGAGAAAGGGAGTCCAGGAATCTATATTTTTAATTAATTCCACAAGTGCTGCTTACACAGCCATCACAGCATTAATCTGGGGGCCTCTGTCTGGAAATCATTGATAGAGACAGGAGTAGAAGCTGAGTATCCTGTTGCCAAATCTGCCGCCAATGCCGTGTGACCTTTTCAACCCACAAAGCTTCTCCATCCTCTAAATGTAAAATGACAATGATTATAGAAGCTGCCCCCTTACCAAATACCTGGAGATTGTCCAGGAACAAACGAGGTTATGCCACAGGGTGCTATGCTTTGAGCTTTCTGGAAAAGGCATTCTAAAAATACAAGGGCTTATGAATACAATTACTTCCATCTGGGGATTTTTTTTTCAATCCAAGATGAGGCTGGTTATACTAATTGGTCACACACACACACACACACACACACACACACAGGCACAGAATCCAATTCCTAAATGCAGTGAGGCGCCTCACTAAGAAGACAAAGGGAATACCAAACTCCAGCCAGAAAGAACTTGCAGTATGTTTCTCCTTGTTTTCTAACTCAAGGCTGGAGTTCCTGGGCACCCACTGGAACTTCTATTTGTCCAGTTAGTTAACAGAGGTAGACTTGGCAACATTCAATTTTCTAGACCTCGTGTTTCATCTTCCAACCTAGCTCATATCTAGGGATCCCTGATGGGACAAGAGAAACCCTGGGGAAAAAAGAGAAAGGTCAGCAGAGAGCTCCTTATCCTAGGAGTTCTCCACTCTACTGGAGACTGCCATGGCTGGTGTTCCGGTTCAGCTCTCCTCTCTGCAGGTGGGTAAACATATTCACTCCTGTCAGGTAGACCCGCTGTGCCCCTAATTCTCACTTCACACTCCCAGCCCTCAGTCTGCTCCACTTTTGGCCTTTGGAACCTGGCTTCTCAGTTCAGGTATAGTCAGTGGCCATAAAGATGACTTGAAGACTTGAGGCCTGCAGCCCTCCTATATTCCAGATGTGCAGGACCTCCTTATTGAGCTGCCACAAGGGTGGGGGTGTGGGGGGAGGGTGGAGGGGAGAACAGAGCTTCTCTGGGAGAGGCCTACAAGTGCCCTGGGAGCCAGGAAATCCTCGTAGAATACTCAGAGATGCCTGTCCATAGGTCTCAACTCAAGAGAAAAATGGGGGTCTGTGGCAAAAGAGAGGGCTGTGTCCCAAGTTACCAGGTAACAGCACCCTCAGACTGCACTGTGTACCATAAACACCCTCCTAAAATGCAGATTCCTTGGCCTTGCTTCCAGGAGTTGTGGTTCATGGGTTCTAAAGTGAGAATGGAGGATTCACATTTATAACAACCATCCTAGGTGATAATCTGATGCAGGCTGTCTAAGGATGACACTTGGAGAAGCATTTAGTAAAATCTTTATACAAGAGGTAGGCTCATCTTATTTTTGAAGAGTAGGTAGTTTGACTGATACAGAAGGATGAGGAGGGGTTTCCACTTGGGGTAAACAGCCTGAGGCCATAAAGACAGAATAAGCAAAAACTGCAGTTTTTGCTTATTCTGTGACACACACACACACACACACACACACACACACACTGGTGGGATGGGGTAGGGGTATGTAGGAGTGTCAAGGCAGTAAGGAGACCAGCCTGACTGAAGGGGAGGTTTAATGTAAAGATACATAAGGTATGAATTGGATAAGTAAAATGGAGTCTTGGGGGCACCTGGGTGGCTCAGTCGGTTAAGTGTCTGCCTTCAGCTCGGGTCATGATCTCGGGGTCCCGGGATCAAGCCCTGTGCAGGGCTCCTTGCTCAGTGGGCAGTCGGCTTCTCCCTCTCCTTCTGCCCCGCCCCCCACCCCCCACTGGCTCATGCTCTCTCTGTGTCTCTCAAATGAATAAATAAAATCTTTAAAAATAAAATAAAATGGAGTCTCGGATGCCAAGTGAGGAGGTTGGATTTGATCTGTTAGGTAATGGGGAGTCTTTATAGGTCTTGAGGAAGGGAGCAGCAACTGAAAAGTCTGCCAAGGACATCAGACCAAGAAAATAAGACAGGAAACTGAGAAAGTCTTTTTATCACATAGGCTGATTCCCACAACCAGGTGGGCCCTTGGGAGTGTGTCAGTAAGAAGTGCAGGAATCTAATCTAGATGCTTCCCTTGGTCTATAGGAAGGAAAAAAGTGAATCTGGCTGAGCCACTGAAAACCACCCCTGAATCAGCACAATGCTGCTTCTGGGCTCCTGAATGGAAAACAAATGAGAAAGCTGTCCTGAGGCTTTGCCAGTCTGCCCTGCCACCTCCCCCTCACCAAGTGCCCAGTGCTGGGCTGTGAAACCCCCAGAGGAACACTAATAACACTAATAATAATTCATAATAAATACACATATATGCAGTTTGCTCAAATTTTCTGAAGTGATAAGGGAGCTAATTCTCAAGGGTTTAGAGATCACTGCTCTAAACAAGGTTTTCCAACCTTTTCAAGTAGGAAAGAGCTCTTTTTATGACCCCTCACTTTGTGATATTTTTATGGCACTTCCTACATGAGAAAATTCATGATGACAGAAAGTACTATGAATCAGTATCAGTAATAATTTGAAATAGATTTGCACTGTATTAATTTCAAGAACACCCTCTCTCATGTAAAGAGAACATGGCATATATGTATATATACGAGTCTCACGTTAACGGTCTCTGGAGGAGGCTCGTAGAGCTGTGATCTCGTTCCCTAACTCCAAGCCCCACCTCCCCAGCTCCAGTGTCAACTCAGAGCCCAAGTCATTTTCATTTATTTGCCCTTCGCCCAAGCCAAGGACACCATCCTTCTCCCTGCGCCAACAGTGCAGCAATCACAGAGGCAAAAATCAGACCTGCTCCTGGAGCCTGAGATTCAGAAATTACAGGCAACTACTGGATGAACTGGAAACTGGGCCCCGGTATTGTCCAGGAAAACATATCAAATCATTTTGCTTTAGTTTGGGATGTGATTCCACAACTGTACCCTGACTCAGGCCGGAGAGAATCTGCTCGGAGATACCCAGTCTTCGGAGTTGCTGCTGTCACCTTTGATCAACTCTATTTAACAAGTTCGTGTGGACAGTGATTATGAGCAGGGCCTCGAGCCAGACTTCCCAGATACCGATCTTGCCTTAGCCGTTTCCTACCTGTGGCCTTGAGCAAGTTACTTCATCTATCTGTGCCACGGTTTATTCACCTGTAAAACGGTAATGAAAATACTTTCTACCCTATAGTGTTGTAGTAAGGATTGACTTAATTAATTTGTGAAAAAGCAACTAGTGCCTGGCACATAGGAATGAAATGAGTGAATAAATATTAGCCATCATCATCATCATCATCATCGTTATTTTACTACTGCTACTACTATCACCAGGGGCCATTCTCCTAAGCAATTTATTATATTTGTCCTTACTCTGGACCTTTGTCATAGAGCTGCTTACAGAATCTCTGCAAAAGGCTGCATTCTCAAATGCAACGTCATTGCTGGCAGGCATTAATGGTTTCCTGCAGGTCGGCTCACCCGGTTCTTATCATTCCCTGTTATTTCTGTACAGTTTTGGTTTTTTCAACCAACGGGACAGGGAAGGTAGGATTCATGACTTATGCTTCTTTTTTCTGTATTTTGCAACACTTATAATAGAGCCCGGGATCCCTAGAAAGTTCCCAGTAATAACAGGCTGACTCATTTATTGCTTCATTAATAATAGGCAATAAATCAAGAAACATGTCACTATATTCTCCTTCCTGGACTCTTGGACAGCAGTCCGGCAGTAGGTGACAAAGCACCTGTTGTTGGGTGGCTTTCCTCGCTCAGCCGCTGAAGCACTGGGCTCATTCGGGCCACCATCACCGAGTCCCACTTCCCGTCCCTTCCTCTAGTTTTCCAAGCAGCAACCTTTACACCCTGCTTTGCAAAGGCCCCATGTTCTCTCGTGTTATTGATTCCTGAACCCTGTTTCATCAATTGCTCTATTTCTTAAAACCTCCAAACTCTCTCTCAAAAGGGCTCCTTCCTCACTGCCTAAGCTCTGTCTCAGTCTCCTTCTCTTCTAAAATTATCTTCACGTGACTTTTCTACCTTCGCCAGTGACCCTCTTTTCCCTCATTCCTTTCAATACGTAATAAGTAGCCCACGAAGTCTGGCCTCCTCCCCGCTCCCTTCCTTCACGCCTGGGATCCAGCTTCTGCTCCAACCGCCCTGCACAAACTCTTCTGCTGAGGCCCCCAAAGATCTCCTACTAAATAAATCCAGTCACGGTTTCTCAGTCAGACGCTCTTAGCTGCTTGGCTTCTCTTCTTGGCCCTGAGGACACTGCACCTACTCAGTTCTCCTTTATAAACCTTCTCTCATTGCTTCTTTGCTACCTCTTTCCAAGGATCCTTTGTTCCCTTCTCCAAGGGTCTTTCAGTTTCTTCCTTTTCTTCTCTCTCTCCCTCTCAGAAGTTCTAACAATCCCTAGTACATCCACCTTGGCCTCCATGCTTATAATTTCCCATTTCCCCTCCCCAGTTCTGCTCTTAAATATTCCTCCGTGCATACGATACTCCTCCTGTCCTCCCAAGTTCTAGTCCCAAATTTCCAAGCACCAAGTGAAAATGTGCTTGTGGATTTCTCTATTACAATTCAAAATCACCAAAACCTGGACCCACCGTTCCTCTCCCCAGTGCGCTCCCCTTCCTGCCCAGTGTTTCTATGGCACCCGCAGGGGTCTGACCTTCAAGGTCATTGTTGGGCCTCACTTTTCTTCAACCCCAAATTGAACATCAGGTCCTGCCAATTCTTCCTTCACAGTCTTTTTTTTAAAAAAGGTTATTTGGAAATAGGTAATACATTTCCATGGCTCTAAAGTTAAAATTCTATGACAAGGTCAACATTGAGGGGGTCTCACTTCCACTCTTGTTCCCTTTCACTGTAAGGCCCCCTTAGGTAACTTGTTTTTGCTTCTGTCTTGTGTATCCTTCAGTGTTTCTTTATGTGACTATAAGCACAGATTCTCTCCCCTTCTTTCTTACACAAAATGAGGCATATTAAACACCATACTGTGTTGTATATTCTCTTTTGCCTGAAGATGCATCCAGCAGTTTTTCCCCTAGTAGTATATGGCGCTTCCTCATGCCCTTTTTAAAGCTGCATATAACCTGCTGTGGGTTATTAGTCCTCTGGTAATGCGGACACTGGTTATAAACAATGCAGCAAAGAATGATCTTTTTTTTTTTTTTTAAGATTTTATTTATTTATTTGACAGAGAGAGAGCGATAGAGAGAGCAGGAACACAAGCAGGGGGAGTGGGAGAGGGAGAAGCAGGCTTCCTGCCAAGCAGGGAGCCGGATGTGGGGCTTGATCCCAGGACCTTGGGATCATGACCTGAGCTGAAGGCAGATGCTTAATGACTGAGCCACCCAGGAGCCCCGCAAAGAATGATCTTATCCTTGTTCTTTTATAAGTGTGTACTTAAAAAAAACTCCCAGAAAGATAAAAGATGAATGTATCTGTCCTTCAGAGATTCTTAAATCCTTACCTTCTCACTCATTCCATTTGTCACCAGCACAGTGTTACATCTAGATCACCAGATAGCTTCCCTGCTGGCTATCATTGCTAGATTAACCTTTGCCCAATCACTCTTGGATGTATTCATCTGCCTGCTGGAAAATCTCCAGTCATCCTCCTTGTCTACCAAATAAATCACAAACTCCTTAGCCTGTATATAAAACCCACCGTGGTCTGCCAACATACCCTCCTTTTCGGGTTCCTATTAACAGTCTGCCCTTGGCTAGACAGCCTGCCCACTGCTTTCTAGATACACGTTGTGCTCTCATTCCTCCAGGCCTTGTTCTTCACCAGAAGTGCTCACCCCTTCTGTATACCTGAACCCTGCCCCTTCTTTAAGGGTCTTCTTGAATGGCACTTCCCGCCTGAGTCTATCACTTACCACCTCAGCCAGAAATAATTCCACCCGACTTCCCCAAAGCCCTGTATTTAAATCAATTACATGGCGTTTGCCTTATGGTGCCTTCTACCATAACTATGTCTGTATGTAGCTCACCTTCCACACGATGTTGTGACTTCTTTGAAGGCAAACACTGTGCCTTCTGTATGTTTTATTTCCCAAAGTGCTCTTTATGGTTTTGCAAATATATAAGTCCCTCAGTAAATACTCCCTGGAAGACCGTTTATTGAGAGAAATCAGCCTTTTGGCTTGACCCCCACCCCCAGGGCTGGAAAAGGCTCGCAGGGAAATGAGACAAGAAGGTCTGATGGCTATAAAACACACACACGCACAGCGAGGCATGAACGCGCACAGACGCGTCCATCCCGCCTACACAGAAGGCCAGCTCATAAATTCTGCCCATTTTAAAGCACTTGAGGATTAATGACAACAAAACTAAGTGGAACTCGGCAAGCACTTCATCCCTCTTGGAGGTTTGTGATTTTTCAAGGCTTAGGTTGTTTTATTTCATGGACCACAGACTTTAAAAAAAGTTACAGGGAAAGACTGGGTAAGTACTATAGCTGAAATAAGAGGTTATTCTCAAGAAAAGGTCACGATCATAATCTATTCTGGAAAAACGCTACATTAGGTTTCACAAAGTCTGGCTTCAGGGGCGCCTGGGTGCCTCCCTCAGTCGTTAAGCGTCTGCCTTCGGCTCAGGTCATGATCCCAGGGTCCTGGGATCGAGCCCCGCGTCAGGCTCCCTGCTCAGTGGGGAGTCTGCTTCTCCCTCTCCCTCTTCCTCTGCTTGCTGCTTCCCTATTTGTGCTCTCTCTGTCAAATAAATAAATAAAACCTTTAAACAAAACAAAACAAAAACCTTTGTACTCTATAATCCCCAAATAGCAAGGTCTGTATCATTAGATAAAAAAGAAAGAAAAGAAAGAAAGTCTGGGATCAAGGGTGGATACTGTTCTATTACGTAGGCATTTTGTCTCATCAGGACATTGTTTTTCCCATCTAGAAAAAACAAACAAATCTTCCTGCAAAAGGAAAACATTTTTTCCCCCTCCAACATACCACCCCAACTGTGGTTCTCCACTTGCGTGGCAGGAAGAACTGTGAATCAGAGAAAAAAGGATGGTGTTCTCATCATCTTCTGTGATATAACCTGTTTACCTATCTTGACCGAACTTGGAATCTAACTGGAAAAGTAAAACTCAGAGTCCATTAGTGATTGTTCATGGAACAGGTTGATTTCAGAAGATGAGGACCAACTTCCTTCCACAGACCTACCACGATAATCTCTCCACACACAGGGAGGCAGCCTCTGGCCCGGCCCAGGCTCAGGCCGGTGTACCCCCAAAAAACTCGCGGTGCCTTCTCCAGTTCAAGCTGCCATCACTGCAAGGCTCGAGTTCAGCAAAAATCTCCTAGGCAGCCTCGCTTGGGCTCTCTTGGGGCCCAAGAAGTGTACTTGTCGATGCCAAACCAAGCACCCATGATTTGCCAACTATCAAATCCACAGGTCTCTCTTCAGCCTTCACGTCATCCGAACTCTCTCTGAAACTGCTGGAACCACACTGCACTTCTTTTTGAAACCCCTTCTCTTCCCTGACACAGCCCCTCCTGATTCTTCTATTTCCTCTGCTGGCTCTGCTTCCATGGCCTTCCCGATGCTCTCATTCTCCCCTCTTCTCTCCTCTGCCCTCTTTCTCTCTCTACTTTTGCTGATGAAGTTCATCCACTCTTATGGCCTCAACTTGCCCCTATGTGTGGATCCCTCCCAAACTGACATCCTTCCCCAGCTCTGGCTCCACTTTCCACTTTTCCTACCGAATATCTTACCATGATGCTCCATGGCCTCCTCCCACCGGCAATGATCTGGCCTGTCTGAAACCAAACTCAGCAGCTTCTCCCCCCTGCCCCCCCATCAGCCTCCTCTTCCTCTTTAGCTCCCTATTTCAGCTACCCATCCAGGTCAAGCCCTATTCCACCCAGCTCTTCCCTCAGCTTCTCATCCCATATGTAATTGCCCACTACATGTCACCAATTCTGTGTGTCCTTTCTGCCACATTCCAACTGCCATGGCCAATGCCTTCAGCGACTCTTGTCTGGCAGGATAACGGCCCAACTGCTCTGCACCTCTACTTTTTCTATCAGACCAACCCATCCTCCAGAGTTTCTCACTTCACAACATAAGCTTGATTATGTCACCACCTCACTCAAAATCTTTTAATAACTCCCAAAATTCCTTGATACCTGGGCCCAAATTAACTTTCTGGTCCCATTGCCAGGCAAGACCCGTCTGTCCTGAGATGTCTTCTGTTCTACCCTAACCTTGTGGGTCCACAGTGTTCTGTGTAAGGAGTTTCATAGAGTCCCTCTCACCTCCCACTCCTCGGATCAATACATGTGGAGGGCCAACTCTGGGTTCTCTACTCCCTTGAAATCTACTTGGCAAACTTATCCTGGTCCTTCAAAGACAAGACAAATGTTACCTTCTCTCTACAGCCTTCCCTGACCAGTGGCAGAACCCCTGATCTGCCTCATTTGTTTCCCCAGAACTGTGTTCCTGCCTCTATGATAATCTGTCCCTGCCTACTCTAAGATCTCTGTATGTTTCCAGAGGGCAGGGACTAGCAGTCTTCATTCATACACCGCACATCTAGCACAGTGCCACCAGACTTCTCACGTGAGCCCTCCAAGGGCTAA
The DNA here is from genome assembly GCF_054177405.1 of Leptonychotes weddellii. Lineage (NCBI taxonomy): Eukaryota > Metazoa > Chordata > Mammalia > Carnivora > Phocidae > Leptonychotes > Leptonychotes weddellii. The sequence continues at coordinate 24,890,373 of NC_138375.1, read as the reverse complement.
AATGGCACAGAGCTAAATTTGTACTCTTATGAAGGCAGCAAGTGTATGAGGAGATCAGCCTGAATGAAACAGAGAAATTCCAAATGGCAAATAATGTAGCTCCATTAGAAGATTCTCTTTTGCTGAAGGCCTTCCTGATGTCCCTTAAATCTCACAGACAAGTGGTTGCCTGTTCTGCCAGGAAGTGAGGACCCCCTCTTCTCCTTAGCCATGTCGGCCTTCTCTCGGAACACAACAGATGTGTTCTTAAGGCCTGGAAGAGCCCCACTGCGACCTCACTGTGGCCCACTGCTTCACCGTCCCCAGCATCAACCACTCACGGGCTTGCCACATCAATGGCCAGAGGAATCTAAAGTTTCATTAAAAACATGAGCTCAAAAGGCCCCAGGGAGCCCTAAGAAGGAACACATGTTCTGAGGTTAACAGAATTAATTATAAATTACAGAGGTTAATAATAAATTGAATTCCATTTTAACTTTCTCAAGCTCTGATTTCTGATATCTAGGCCCCTTATGGCCCAGGTATATTGGTTCCCTTCTGTAGCCCTCAAACCCTCTTAGGCCCTTAAATCATTTACTTGTTAGGTAAGCTAGGCCCTACCTGAAGACCCAGGTCCATGGGGTACTTGAAGAAGTCCTAGGCCAGTGGCTCAGTTCTATCAAGCAGTGACATCTGCTGATCCATACTGTGTCCTAGAGACTGTATTAGGTTATAGGGGAGACCTAGTCCCTGCTCTCAGGGAGCTTCTGTTTCAGAGACAGAGGCATGTAAACAAAGCACATGTGAATGTGTACAAAGAGATCCGTGGCAGGAGTGTGTGTAGTTCCTGTAGGACGGCCCAGCTGGTCACAGGCACAAAGCCCTGAGCTGACCCTATCCTTGGTTCCAGAGATATGTTCTGGCCCCAGTTCATCTGAACAAATATTTACTGAGCCTCTACTGCCAAGTTCCTGCCCTCATGGATCTTACACTTGGGCTTCAGTGTTAGCAGATGCCTCCCAATCTTGTTCTTCTGTACAGAGTACCTTCCAGAAAGCACCATTTCTCTAGGATGAGGGCTTGGTTTTTTTCTCAGCCAGATCTTCCAGGAACTTGAGTTCTGTACACAGAATTCAGGTCCTATTACTGGGACACTCACCCTGATGCTGAGTGTACATACCTGCCCGTCCTTCCCTTGTGGACCTGTGGCTGGAACTTCTCATATTGTCCTTGGCCCACTGTATCTCCTTGCCCTCATCTGTAAACTATGGACAATAACAGTATCTCCCTCCAAGGGATATTATGAGGACTAAATGAGATAGCTTGGCACATGCTAAGCATTCAATAAATTAGCTATCATCATTATCTTTATTTCTAAGATCCCTGCCACACTGCCTGCCTCATCCATGGACTTTCCCGCCTCTTGCTGAGGTGTGAGTTGGGGGCAGGAAGGGCCCTCCCCCCGCCGCCTGTCATCCCCACCCCCACCGTGCTTGTAGGTTGGCTTAGTTTGGCTCTCACAGGCTGGCCCACCCAGACCCAGTGGGGGAATCCATGTACCTCTCAGTGTCAGGTAGCCGTAAGCCAGGCTGGCCACAGCCTGTGCACATTTCCAGTGTTCTTCCCCAAAAATAATCCGAGAAAGGATGACACAGCGAATCAGCTCCTTGTTTGCTTGGGTATTCTGCAGAGAGCAAAGACATCATTATGCTTTTTGGAAAGGAGGGAAAGCTCTAGCCCAGGCTCTTCTCACAGGAATATAGGACTGAATTCACCTGTCGTCGTTTTCTCTTCTCTCCCCTTCCCATCCCATGACCAATCCAGCAAGGCCTGGTGGCTGTCCCTTATTCCTAAGTCCTCACACTAAGCTCTGTTCCTCAGTTCTGCCATGAGTACCTGATTCAAACCACGCTCACCTTTCACCCAGCTGACCACAAGAGCCGCTTCTAACTGCTCCCACTCTTGCCCCGCCCCCCTGCCCCGGTCTACTCTCAACATCATAGCCAGCGTGACTTCCTTTAACCTTTTATTGTGAAAAACTTTAGCAATATACAAAAATAGCATGGAGAGGGCTCACTTAGTTTCATGAGGTATCTACTCATGGTCAATCTTGTTTCATATCTATCCCCCTCATCCACCCACCCTATTATTTTGAAGAAAAATCAGATATTAAATCATTTCATATCTCATGAGTATCTCCCAAAGATACAGACTTAGACATATAACCAGAAAACCACTCTCACCAAAATATTAATAATTCTGTAATATTAAATATCTAGTCTCATAAATCTAATAATTACCTCATAAATCTAATATATTTTTTTTTTACAGTCTGCCTGTCCATACGTTGAGATCAGTCTCCTGAGTCTCTTTTCATCTATAGGTTCCGCTTCCAACTCTAGTCATTATCCAAACTGGCCAAGGAGTTGTCAAGCCTTAAAAACCCACACTTGTACTCTATGGCAGATGGTACTTGTCTGTTTCTAAAAGCAAAGGTTCTAGCCTAGGGCTGTGAAATATGAATGGGTACAGGCCAAGATGACTGTCCTCTGCAAGTCCTCTGGATGATTTACAGAGGTAAATTTATAGATCTATCCAAGTAGGGGTATCAGCTTCTATCATCTGCCTGTGAGGTGTCTCTTGGCCTTTCCTAAAGCCATCTACAGACCCTTCCTCTAGACATTTTAAGCTCATTTTTTTTCCCTGGCCAGGAAGTCAGTGTATGAATTCCTCAGTGGATAAATCATGCTCCAGGAACATGCTGGTGCCTGTGTTCTAATAATGAAGGTCACCGTCATCCTATCTCAGGCTCCCGGATTTTGAACATTCTATTAATAGCACTTGCTCTGAGGTCCTAGTTACCAAGTCTTTTCTCGCTCTGAGAAATGCACCTCTGGACTCTGACCTCTGTTGCAACCTCCCCTTTCTGGTGCTTTAGTTTGCTTATGAGTCCACTGAACCACTGGCATCTGAGCCTGGGCCTCAGCCTGGCTACCCTTGTTCTCAGCCTCCTGCCTCACTATCCTGGCCTTCTTGTTACCCAAGGGATCTCATTCTGAAACATTTCAGGAGAAATTAAAAAAAATTTTTTTTTTTTAATTAAAGGTAATCAAACATAAACACAAAGAACAAAACATTCATTTTCAATTTAAAGCCAGGAGCACAAACCCTCCATGGAAGAATGCACAGTGACCCTGGTGTGGAACCCGAAGGCAGGGTGGCTACCCCACTATGCTCTGCCTTGTTTTCTTCTGCTTATAAAGAAATATAACAACTTCCCCTACTTTGAGCGCTTCAATGTCCACTGAAGGCAGAGCTTCTGTCATCGTGGACATATTTTTAAAGGGAAACTAAAACCTCGTGGGCTTTTTGTTTTACCATTTTTTTCTTAATCAGCTGAGCTATTTTCTTCTGGGATTGGGCCAATTTCTCTTTAGGAAGAGACATGCAGACTGTGGTCTTCTCCTCCTTGGCTGTAGTGTCTTCTTCACTCTCTCCAGACCCACTAGAGGAACACAATTCTTCTCTTCGCTGGTATGCTGGGATCTTGGCTTGCTGAGACCTGTAGATACCAGAGAGGGACGTGGATTCAGATTTGACCTCTGCGTATCTCAAATCAAATGGGGGGTAGGGATATGCGCTCTATCAGAAACTTGAAGGAATAAAGTCTGGGGATAAGCTCGCGTCCCCCTTGAAGTGCAGAATCAGGACAGCAATGTGGTGATTCAAATGAAACAGATTTGTTAAACCACCCACCTCCCTCAGAGTCCCAGCTCTGCTACTTACTAACCATATGACCCCAAGCAAGTTATTATTTAATTTGTTTCTTTGTAAAATGGGGTCAATCAGAGGAGGTGACTGGATTAAATCAGATAATACTCATAAATCACTTAGCATCACGCCTGCTATTTAGTAAGTACTATTTTAATATTAGCTATTATTTTATTAGCTCCAAAATGGAAGTGCTGAATTGGAAGATCTCAAAGATCTTTTTCATTCTAAAATTCTGATCCAAACCAGGAAAGAAAATCGGTACAATGAAATAATGGGAAGGGAATTAACAGTTTGAGGCCAGACTTCACTGTCCTCTTTCATATTTCTTAAAAGTATTGGCCAACTAACTGAAGAGGATGTAGTCCCAATAAGGAGAGGGGAGGGAACTCCACAAAGTCAAGAGCAGATTCAGAAGCAAAATGGCCTTCTCAGTTGTATTATAAATAAATGTGTTGAATAAAAAGCCGAGTGGATTGAAAATCTCCCCACTCTCCACTTGCTTCTCTCCCTCCTGCCTCCTCTCTCCCTCCCAGCCCCCTCTTTCCCTCCCACCCCTTCACGCCCCCCCTCCTTCCTGCCCCCTCTACTGTCTCACATGCACAATGTAGATCTCTGACTTCAATGCTGAACATGATTATGAATGGGTAACTGGAAATGGTAAGGATAAAAGTCAAAGGAGGTAATCTTACACAAAAAAAGACATAACCACATCTTAACATTGCCAGAAAAATCAAAGTGATCCAGAAAAAACAGAATTCTGAAATCTTAAGAGCAGAACAGAATGTTTAATTATAAACAAGTCTCCCAAAGGAATCACCTTTGTATATACAATTTTAAAAGTTGTACAACTTTTAAAAGTTCAACCACTACATAGTTTTAAAAATAAAATTTATCTTCCTTTTCCACTGATTAGATAAGTAATAAATGTTCACTGTAAAAAAAAAAAAAGAAAAAGAAGAAGAAAAACAAATGTCAAGTGTAATCTTTTACACTAGGTTTGAGAAATGACACGTTAACATCCATCCTGACTTCCTGTTCTAAATAACCTACCCAGAGGCACCTGAGCAAACCAGGTCACGGGGACAGGACAGCAACATTTCTTCAGGCCCAGGCCTGGCAAAATCACCTTCTGCCCACAAACAGAAGTGTGCTTTCAGAAGACATGCAAACTCAGTGGAAAAGCCAGAGAACATGGCTGATGCAAGGTGATCAGAAGGTAGGTGCTAAGCTTGCCTCCTCTCTGCCTGGTGAGTTAATGCTCCTCCTTCAAGACCCAACTCAGATGTCACCTCTGCTGGAGTCCCATACTAAAGTAGCAAGTAGAGACACCCTCCAAAGGACTTGCAAAAATTTCCTCCAAACTTCTACTATAGTGCAAATCACATTATAGTCACGTTTTCAAAATTCCTTTGTTTTGTTTCTGAGTCTTTGCCTTCTAGCAAATAAACTGCACCAGGGCCAGGGCTAAATCTCATTTATTTCTGAAACCCTGATACCTGGCTTACAGTAAAGATAAATAATGGCTTGTTAAATGATGCACAAATTAGTGAAAAAAAGAAAACATAGTCTTTAGGACACTTGAAAAATACTGAAGGTAGAGGGAATCTGTGGCAAAAGATCCTAAGTCAAGAAAACTAACAGAAAATTTAGTCCCTCAATAGAAGATTTTGCTTAGGCTGCATATTTCAAAAACCTGGAACAGAAGTTCAATCTACTGGGATCACCAAAGAGATTGCCAATTATGGATCTTAAAAATTATAAGCCCTAAATATTTTAAGTTCAGCCTTCAATAAAATTAAGCTGAGACCAAAAGCAGCAAGCTTCAACAACAGCGACCTCAAAGCAAGGAGAAACATTGAGGTCTTGACAAATGACTTGAGAATGCAAAGACCTAAACTAGCTTTGAACATCTTGTCATGAAAGATTAGAAAGATGACTGGAGAATACTGACCAGTCAGATTTCTTGAAAGATAAAATAACAGTCAGAATAAAAAGAATAGGCAGGTTGAATGAAAGGTCTGTCTTGCCAGGTTTATAACTTATTCTATATATTGCCATCAATAAATATGAATTCAGACTAGTAATAATACATATGAATTATCTGATTACTTCCAAGATACTCTACCGTGAACGCTACATCTTAACTTCAATTTTTAAAGTTATACAACCCTTAACCTCAGGATATTTTATGAGGTGGTACAAAATGACTAAAATTAAGCACATGAAATGTGGCTAATCTGAATTGAGATGTGCTATAAGTATAAAATACACACTGAATTTCAAAGACTTAGCATGAAGAAAAAATATAAAATATTTCACTACTTGTTTTTTAAAATATTCCAGATATATTAAGATAAATACAGTATTAAAATTCAATTTACCTATTTCTTTTTTATTTTTTAATATGGCTACTGGACAATTTTAAATTACAAATGTGGCTGGCATTTGTGACCTGCATTATATTCCTGTTTGATAGCATTGGTATAGATCAATGGTTCTCAACCAAGGGTGATATTGGCCCCAGGGGACATCTGGCAATGTCTGGAGACATTTTGGTTTGTCATTACTGGGACGGTGCTAATGGCAGCTACTGGGTAGAGACCAGAAATGCTGCTAAACATCCTACAATGCATAGGTCAGCCTTCTACAACAAAGAGTTAGCCCACCCAAAATGTCAACGGTGCCAAGGTTGGGAAACCCTGGTATAGAAAAATGGTTAAAGAATTGACTCTGCAATCCGGCCGCCCAGTTTGAATCACTAGCTGTGGGATTTGGGGCCAATTACTTAAGCTTTTTTTGATTCATACTCCTTAGCTATAAAATTATAATAGTATAATAGTACTAGCAGTACAGGGATGTTGGGGCAATAGATGACTTCATGTGAGTACTTAGAACAGTGCCTGGCACAAAGTATTTGCTCAATAAGTATTAGCTATTATGATGTGAAAGTTTTACTTATTGTCTCTTTATTTCATAAAACAATTTTAATTTACTCATTATCTTTGTTATATTTGATTCCCCATGACTTTATCAATCTTGGTATAATTAACCTATCTATAAAAAATAAAATTTCCCGGGGCGCCTGGGTGGCTCAGTCGTTAAGCGTCTGCCTTCAGCTCAGGTCATGATCCCAGGGTCCTGGGATCGAGCCCTGCATCGGGCTCCCTGCTCAGCGGGAAGCCTGCTTCTCCCTCTCCCCCTCCCTGTGCTTGTGTTCCCTCTCTCGCTGTCTCTCTCTCTGTCAAATAAATAAATTAAAAAAATCTTTAAAAAAAAAAAATAAATAAAACTTCCCTTCAGTTAGGAAAAAACAATTATGTTCCTTCTCGCACAGGTTGCACAATTACAAATGGATTGTATAGCAGAATCGTTATTAAAACACACCACAGAAGCTCAACCTTCTCTTCTATATAATATGCACGCAAAGCTCCGCAGCCCAGGTTTGCCTTAAGTGGGAGGTCCGTGTTCCAGGCCAGTGACTGAGTGTGATGTCAAGGTTCTGTGGTACTTACAGGTGGAAGCAGAAATCCCAGTCGATGTCACTGCTGACAGTTGGAATGCGGATGGGACTGGCTTGCATCTTCGTCCTATCAAGAATCACAAGTCAGGTTGGCTTTGGAAAAAAAAAAAAAAAAAGGCTTAGAAGTCTGTTCTATTTTCCCTCTGTTGGATGCTATTAACATTAAACTGAAACTGCCCAAATACATAACCCATCTGAAATCCATAAATAGACTATCCTCACTCATATATAGAGACACCTAGAAGGCAGAAATTAAAGGTATTTGCCAAATTAAACCTCTGAATTAAATTTCTTTCCCCTAATTCCTACTCCAGAGTACCTCCAAAATCCCTGACTTTTTTTTTTACCCCCTTAAAGCCAGTATATTTACAGCTCCCGAATCATCAAAACTATGTTCTCCTACTCAAGTCAGATATTGTTTTTGCCAGATGGATCCAATCAAGCAACCAGTTCTAAGCATTAAATGAAGTATAGCCACCGTATTGGTTAATTCTTCTCTTTGTCCCTAGCGCCAACCCACTATTTAATAGGAGGTACTAGTTAAGAACACACAAGCGTCTGTTTGGGTATTGTCCTTAGCTGAGGGGGGAAATGACTGAAACCTCATGACAAACATCTGATTTATAATTATTTGTGAAATTCAATTCTCATGGCTCTCCCTTTAAATCAAATCTAAATCGAATGCAGTGTTATGCACTGAACATTAACACCCACCAAGTCGCTCCTCATTTCACCCTGCAGAATGTCACTCCTTCCCATCTGAGCCCTGAGTAGCTCTCTCTGACACAGGCTCCAGAACATCCACAATCCAAACACCAGAAGGAGATTAATTTCTTTCTAATCTCTACTTTCAAAACTATGGCCAGGGCGAGGAGTTTTGAGTTCCCAACCTCCTAAATTCTGTTCTATGAGGTGCTATACGGTCCTGAATAAATTAGAATACCAAACTTTGGCCCCCCTCTCAAATGCAAAGCGCTTCCCTCTTCCCTTCACCGCAACTTCGTAAACCCTGAGCCACATCCTGAGCCCCAAGTGAGCATCCCGAGGCTTCTTTCTTGCGGGTGGTGCCACAGAGGCTCCAACTCGAAAACCACAGGCGGGGAGCAGCAAGGTAGGGGTTGGGCCGCCCACCTGGCCGAGGGCAGAGAAGCCACGCCCCGGAACTAGCCTTCCTGGCTCCCTCAGCAGGAGAGCTCGGCTTCCTCGGGCGGCGTCAGCGTCCTGGCCTCGGCGGACTTCGTTCAGGGCGCCGCACAGGTGCCTGGCGGAAGCGAGGCTCTCTGCGCGGTCCGCCTGGCGCGCGGGCAGCCCGGGTTCCGGCTCGAGAGACAATGGCGTTGCCATGGGAACGGAACGCCGCGGACTGAGCCGGGAGCTTCGGCGCCTGTAGCCATGGCGACGCGGGGCACTTCCGGCCCCGGAAAATCCCCGGGCCACTCCCGGGCGCTTCTGCAGCACCCTTGGGCTTTCCGGTCTCCGCGGGCGTGACTCGCTCAGCCTCGGGCTCGTCCCCAAACTTCCCTCTCCTGCGGTTGCATCGTCACCTGTTGTTTTTCTGAAAGGACTTTAGCTCTGAAGGCATGAAGATGCCGGAAGAGGAGAGAAATCCCATCGCAGGATGGAAGAGGGCGCCGGGCTCCAGGACCCCACCTACTTAAAACTGCGGCGTACCGGACTAAATGGGCGCCTCCGCGCACTCTGCACCCCCGAAGCCCCCCCGGTGTTCTGGCTCTCCGGACTGGAGAGGAAAGGCTCAGATGTAACTGTTGATGGTGTCAGCACCGTCTGTGTTTCCTCTCCCGGTAAGATTTGAGCTATGCTTGATCAGGAAAGCGGAGTGTCCGAAATGAGTACTTTAAGGAATGAACCACTAGTTCTACTACTGATTAGCAGTTCCAACAATATTTTCGAGGGGTGGGGCACATTTGGCAAACACCACATAGCCCTAATTTATGCAGCATGTATTCTTTTTTTTTTTTTTTAAAGATTTTATTTATTTGAGAGAGAGAATGAGAGAGAGCATGAGAGGGAAGAGGGTCAGAGGGAGAAGCAGACTCCCCGCTGAGCAGGGAGCCTGATGCGGGACTCCATCCAGGGACTCCAGGATCATGACCTGAGCCGAAGGCAGTCGCTTAACCGACTGAGCCACCCAGGCGCCCCATGCAGCATGTATTCTTATACCATTCCTCTTCAGGAGCCTGAAATTCACAATGATAACAATAATTCAGATCTGACAGGTGCAGGGCAGTTGGGGTCAGTACGCAAACCAACAGCACCAGCTCCGCAGCCTTGTGCGGAAGGGTGTTATCACAAACCCTACGGTGAACAAGGGGCCTATGACAAGTCAAGTTGAAGATGGTATGTCCTCGTTTTTTTAAAAAAAGGGGGAAAAAAGCAGGTTCGGTAGAGAGAGAAGGAAAATATTTACTAAGAACTTGAAACGTGGTGTTTACATTTGGTGTTTGTTCTTTCCAGTTCCAGGTTGAAGTTTGCTATTGATCCAAGAATGCCAAGATAGACTTTCTGCAGTTAGGTTGGAGGAGCTATTTAAATGAGTTTGCTTCTCTTAAGTGAAACCTGAACCGCATTTTAACTTAAGGTTTAAATCTGTACCCTCAAGATCCTGCGCCAAAATTTTAGGAGGATCCCACCCCCTTTATTCTGTTCCCTAAGAGAACTCCCAACCTGGAACAAGGATGAGAGCAATGAACTCCGCTTCAAGATTTCAGGGTTCTGGTTTTGACTCTGTGTGGAGTCTCACTTTTCTTGCTCATACAATGAGAGTATTTGTTACCACTTGCTTTCTACAACCCCTCCCAATTCCCAGGATTCTGTGGTGGCAAACCGCAGGTTTTTGTGACTCTATGAACAATACTTAACACATATGGGGATCAAAAGAAAGAACTGGTTTCCTGTTCTCTAACACTGATTCCCCTTACTCTTGTTAAGTTGGTCTTCATCAAATTGAAAAGTTTTAATGTTTTCATTTTAGGAATTGGCTGGGAGGTTGTTTCTAAGTATATGAAATGTAACTTCTGGTTCCTGAACACCAGCTTCTGCCCATCATTGTGAAGTGAGGTACCAGAACAGGCACTGAATTCCCATTCTAAAAATGACAGTCTGGTTCCACCTCCATTTAATTAGCTTTGACCTTGGGGCACCTGGGTGGCTCAGTCAGTTAGGCGTCTGCCTTCAACTCAAGTCATGATCCCAGAGTCCTGGGATGGAGCCCCACGTCAGGCTCCCTGCTCAGCAGGGAGTCTGCTTCTCCCTCAGACCCTCCTCCCTCTCATGCTCTCTCTCTCTCTCTCTCTCTCACTCCCTATCTCTCAAATAAATAAATAAAAGCTTTAAATAATAATAATAATTAGCTTTGACCAGAAACAATTCACCTGTAAAATTAGAAGTCAAATTAAAAAAATGTTGAACTCTCAGAGTTCCAAACCTGTGTGCTGTTTTTTTTCCCTTGCCTTGCCATATTCACCCTGTCCCCAAACATAAACCTTAGTTACAGGTAAATGTGCTTTAGGTTTGTTCAATAACTCTGGAATGGGATGCTAGTAATCTTGCTTTTATAGTGTGTGTTCACTCACACAGTCCCTCCCTTGATCCTGAGGTAGAAGAGGCAAGCACTGCTATTGCAGAATCACCTAAAGGAAGCATGTGTACAGGGTACTTCTAGATTCTTCCATCCCCAAATAAATGAATTATTTTAACCGCAAGAACTGTGAAACTTAAGGACAAGGAAATCAAATAAACTTTCCTTTGGACTGTGTAATTTCTTAAAACACATTTTCTCTCCTCTTAAGACAAGGTTAGATACCTTACTTCTGAGCTCCCATACTATCCCATCCACGGTCTCATCTTGACGCTCACAGTTATATTGGCACTTTGTGAGTTTCTCACACTCCCCATGCATCTGTCCATCCCCCCAGAAAAAAAAAATGCATATTGAAGAATATGTGCTATGTGCCCAATACTGTTCTAAGCATTAGGGAAGCAACAGTGAACAAACAGACAAAGATTTTGCTCTTCTGGAGCTTCTATTCTACTAGGTGAAGAAAAGCAGGGTTACTAGTAAATAGTCTGATGTCTCTGCAAGTTAGAAAAAGGCACAGGGCCAGGGGAGTAAGCAACAACTTTGTGTGAATTAGGGGGAAAAAAAAAAAAAAAGCCTCTTCCTCCAGCCAGACTCAGGCCCCTGCTAAGGGGAACAGAGGGTGGGCTGGATTTTAGGACTCCCTCCCTCCCTCAGCTGGGTGAACCATCTTCCATGGAAGCAACAAATTATCTGGAGAAAAAGCCAGATAAAGGATCTAGAAAGTGATGTGGACATCACTTATCTAGTGTAGTTAAGGAGGGCCTCTCTAACAAGGTGGCACTGAGCAGAGGAAATGAGGGAGCAAATATACAAACATCAAATTAAAGAACATTCTAACATAACAGCAAGTACAAAAGCCCTGAGATGGGAGCAAGTTCAGTGGGTTCAAGGAAGAACAAAAGGGCAATTAAGAATGAGACAGAAGAATGGGTCAGCAAAGGAGCAAAGCACACAGGGCGCTCTAGGCCATCCATTCATCTAAATATCCACCCACCCACCCATGAGTACTGAACACCTACTAGGTGGCAGGCCCTATCTGATCAGCTGTGAACTCCTTGTGGGCGAGAGCTGTTATGACTCACCATCAAGCCTTTAGCATTCAACACAGTATCTGGCTTATTATCAATGTCCAATAACACTTAAGAAACTTGGAATCATCTTCAGGAACTCTCCAGTAGCAGAGATTCTGGCCCCTTAGTATGTGTATCAGTTTCCTATTGCTGCTGTAACAAATGACCACAAACTTCATGGCTTAAAACAACACAAGTTTATTATGTCCTAGGTCTGGAGGTCAGAAGTCTGCAGTGGCTGTCCCTGGGCTAGAGACAAGGTGTGGGCAAGGCCGGTTCTTTCTAGAGGCCCTTGGGGAGAATTTTGTTCTCTTGCCTTTTCCAGCTTCGAGACCACCTGCGTTCCTTGCTTTGTGGCCTCATTTTCCATCTTTGGATCCAGCAGTGCAGCATCTTTAAATCTTTGACTCTTGACTCCTGCTTTAACAGATAAATACACTGTTAACACTGCCTCTCAGTGTATTTAACCTGACTTAATCTGCTTAGGTTTTAAAAACATCCAGAAGTGACATAGGGAACCCTTACTACCTATCCTTCTCCTGTTCAAAAGCTTACATTATTTGGCAGTGTCTTGCTCCTTTCTCTCCCCTACACATCTCCCATTTGTAATCCGGTACATCCAGTCACAGTACTTGAATATATACTGTTTCTTCCCATTTGGGGGCTTGGTTTATAATGAACGTGTGGGAGTGTCTTCCCTTGCACTCACCTTTCTCTTGGGGACTTACTCTTCCGAGGAGCCTTTCCATCTGCTGGAACCCCCAACGATTGCTCTCTCAACCCATGGGCTCCAATGGCCTCCTTAACACAGCCATCATAGTTGAGCTCTTGTCCTTCGATTTTTCCACAAATATGCAACTCTCATGCTTGAGTTCTTGGCCCTGAGCGGAGCAGAAATTGCTACTCAGTGCCTTGGTCTGTTGCTTTGCCCAGCCCCCTCTTTGCCTTCAGTCGGCCTTTTAACTTTGCTCACGAAGCAGCACCCCCGTCTTTGCTGGAGAGTGTTTCTGCTGCTGTCAGCACCCCGCATTCCAGTTATGCCACGTTGCACAAGGTTGTGCTTTGACACGTTCTGGGAGCATTTCCCCCACACAGCATGTCATGTGTTTATCTGAAGATGGGTGGGTTTAATTATTAAAGGCTTTGCAGTCTGTCTTCAAGTTTATGTAAGGGAAACAAATTGAGGAGTCTTATTCAACCAATGTGAAGAAAAAGGCCATTCTTTCTCACACAATATGATGACGCAGGCACTATTCTACTCTTTTTTTTCTCTGCATTCTTGTAGCACATGATGGACGTTATTGCGAAAATGGGCAGTTTGAAAATTATTCAAGTAGTCTTCACCATGTGTACATAGAGACGTTTATACAAAGGACAGTCATCCCATCATTTTTAGGGCTGTAAAAGACCGGAAGCATCAATAAGGAACTAAAAATACAGCACAACTGTACTACGAAATACCATGCAACAGTTAAAAAGAATTAGATGTGTGTGCCAACAGAGAACAATCTCTCCAAGATATTTTAAGTATTTTTTTTTTTTTACGTAAGCTCTCCCCCCAACATGGGACTTGAACTCACCACCCCAAGAGTCGCATGCTCTACCAACTGAGCCAGCCAGGTACCCCTTAAGTATCTTTAAAAGTATGATCCAGAAGAGTGTATAAAGTACGCTTCTATATTTAAAGGGGAAAGCTAAATACATGCCTACAGGTACATAGGCATAGAATGTCTCAGGTCATCCAAGAAACTGAATAGCTGTTGCCTCTGGAGAGATAAACTAAGGACTGGGAGGAGAGAGATTTATTTTCAGTTTATTTCAGTTGATACCTAGTCATCAAGTCTTGGGAGTTTCTTCTCATACCCCAGCTTCAGCCTGAAGCATTTCTTTCCACCCAAGACTGGTTTGGATGTAGCTCGGTTAAATGCCCGTTTGAGTGTGGTGTTTCTCCAAGAAATCATCTTCTGAGTTGAACGGTTGGCCTCTGTTGAAGTAAGTTCTCCTCACAGGGTGCATGCACTTGATAACTTAAAATAGTTAATAACTTCATATGCCATTTGCATTCTTTTCATTGATTTATCTTTTGTTTTCGGGGTGAGGGGGCATTAAAGATCCAATTAAGCATGCACGGTGTGTAGTGATGAGCTGAAGCCGACATGGGAGAACCGTGTTATGAGTGAAGGGAGATGGCCCATTGTATTATGATGAAGAATATTAGCTACTTAAATAATTGCACCCATTTCACTGTCGTTTGGGTTTTTTTTAAGATTTATTTATTCATTTTTAGAGGCGGGGAGGGACAGAGGGGAAAAAACTCTCAGGCAGACTCCCCGCTGAGCAAGGAGCCTGATGCAGGGCTCCATTCCACAACCCATGAGATCATGACCTGAGCCAAAACCAAGAGTCGGACGCGCAACTGACTGAGCCATCCAGGCGCCCCGTCGTTTGGTGTTTTAATTATGATTCAACCTGTGAGAATTCACCCTAAAGAGTTTTTTAGGAATGAATTATTCTTGTAATGTGATGGTTGATAGAAGGTATTTGACTTTTTTTTTTAGCATGTGCATGTATTACCTTTTCAAAAAAGGAAAGAAGAGAAAAAACTATCTAATGGAAGCTTTCAAATGGTTACAAAGACTACAGACAACCAAGGGGCAGTTTTGAATTGAAGAGCCAGGGTACAGCTGCCCACTAGGGGCTGATGCTTGGGGCTGAGGTGCTAATCAGCTGACCTTAAATAAGGGTTCTCCTAGGTTATCTGGGTGGGCGCCATGTAATCACAGGGGTCATCTAAAGTGGAAGGGGGAGTCAAAGTCTGAGATTAAAGATGCTACGAGATGGCAAGGAGGTGACAGAGAGTGAGAGACTGTGGACCACTGCCTGCCACTGCGTGTGACTTGGGCGAAAAACACCATCACACCCCGGCGCTATTGACTTGCTCTTGGGAAGCCACACACATATGCTTATGAATGCACCAAGAATCAACAACAGAGATGCAAAATGAAACAAAAGTTTATTTTCTGCAATACCTTCCGTAAATTACAAAGGCAAAAATGCTAAACTACAGCATATAACTTTTCAATATTTAACCAGAGTACTTAAAATAAATAGGCATCCTGAAACAAGATAAAAGGCTACACTTTGTCAGGCGTCCTACAAAATGTCTCAAGTTTTATACTCTGCAGCATTTCTGTGCGGGGGCAGGAGGAGGGGTTTGCTTGTATTAAGGGCTGTGACAAAAAGTCCTTTCACATTTCTTTGGAGCATTTTCGGAACTGCTGAACTATACACAACTTAAGGAAAGTAACGCCAAGCTTGAAAGCCATTTTTGCTTTGCTGTCCTTGGTCCTCATCCAATAGAGATGAACACATCCTCCGAAACAGCCTAGCACCCTGTGTGCCCAGGCGGCCCAAAGGCACGTGGGCCCTGTCAGGGCAGGCCTCGGCCCTTTCCGTTATACACCTCGGAGAGGTCCATGCTCAGCTGACATTCCTCCTTAAGAACAATGCCATAAGGAAGCTGCGATCAAGTTCAAAAACACTTTTAACCTGAAAGTAAAGTGAACAGAAATACTTTCCCCCGTGACCTTTGCCATGCACCATCATGTGCACCATATCGGGATTTTTAGTTCCAACATTGGAAAAGTGATCGGTACTAACAGTCCTTCCAGACATCATTTTTACAGGCGCTGGTAGCGCTGGGGCATTCAAAAATACTCAGTGGGTAACAGGAGGATTTACCGTATTCAGAAATGTGCTACAGTTCTAAGGACACAATGGCAGAACGTCTAGGGATACCGGTGGGAGCTCATGTTGAGTTTGGAAAAGGAATAAATACATAACTACCCTTGGCTATAGCGGAAAACTCTGAAGAAAAAGTTAGGCTTTAAAAAAAAGTCGCAAGCACGGTTACCTAAAAATACTTTGTTAATAGAGTCTAATGTAGATTTCACTTATTTAGGGGTTTAGCTACGAAAACATCTTTAAGAGCCAATAAAAATATCGTAGAGGAAAAAAAAACACTTTTAAAAAAATTGAGGTTAAGAACCATGAGGCATTTCTTTTGGCTGTAAACACGCAGTTTACTGTCCCTCGTTGAACACAAAAGTCTGGATTCCTGAGCTTCACGGATAACAGCAGGAGGCCAGTTTGCATAGAAAATCTGCACTATGTCAACAGTTTGCTTTAAAAAGAACTTCTAAGGACAATTTGCTTTTGTTTCTCAACTTCAGATTTTAGTGAATAGTCTCATCACACCACGGGACCAAGGAGCGAGCAGCGTGATGAGCTATATAAGGCAGATGGGGGGAAATGATGGAATGAGAGTTTTTAAAATCCACAGGATATCACAATAAAGGCTCTTCAGCGTGCACCACATAACTAGTGCCAGACTAATTTGGCCAAAAGCTGAATCGTGTTTTAGGATTGGAAACCAAAGGCAAAAAGAGCCCTCCGGTGCTGAACGGCACGGCCTGAGTGTGGGAACGAAAGCCACGGGGAGCGCAGGTCTCAGCACATCCGTCTGGGACCACGAAGCCCCTCGGCCGGTCAGCCACGGAGGAGGGTGCCCACTGCCAGCACCAGGACCACACCCCCGGCTGTGGCTGACCCCAGCTCCGGAGTCTGAAGGGGTAACACGGTGCGTCACCTCGGCTGCTGAGGTCTCTAAGCGGTTCTGAGGACAGTCTCCCCCAGGGCCCGGGCCTCAGAAAGCTGCCTTTGGAAAGGGAAAAAGCTCTGCGAGGCCACGGCGCAGACGACGAGTGAGCACAATGGCAGTCAGTGGCTGCCAGCAACTCCAGATCTAATGCAAAGATGGACAACAAGGGGGCAGTGTCCTGCCAAGGGATCCATTTTACTTCTTCTGGGACTGGTTTTTACACATGGTAAGGATCTGCTTCAGTACTTTCTGGACATCTTCGTCCATCTGGCCCTAGGAAATTCAAACAAAGACCATCATTAGAACCCAAGTTGAGTCCCGGCGGTCTGACCCCTAGGGAATGTGATGGCTGGCTGAGATGAAGCCCTTGGCTTTGCCCCCAGATCTTCCAAAGGAATGTTAGCCCTATCGATCCCCACATTTCTATGAGGGACTGAGAGAGAGGGCCCTGCTCTTTTCCCTCTGGAGGATGATGAGGCTGGGTCCACCAGAGCCGTCGGGCAAAGGGTTTCTGGGTCTCAGTTGCAAATGTGAGCCCGGCTAGCCAAGCCACCAAGAGTCATGCGGTGAGACCGTGCTGACTGCTCTAAGAATATGGGCACGCCTGAAAATAAAGCCTAGGCTCCTCCTCCTGGTGGGGGTGGAAGCCACATCCTCCTTCGTTTCTCAACAAATGATGAGGCGGCTCTCCGTCAATGGTGTAGGGCTCCTGACAAAATCCAGAGCAAAGCAATAAGCATTTTAAAGCTTCTCAATGTAAAAGATTCTCCTTGAATTTTCATTTGTTCTACTAGTTCAACGATGGGAGTTTGGGTGACATCTGCTGTGGTATTTCTTCAGGATGCCCAGACACTTGACAGGCTGTTAGCATACCTGCACGGCGTACAGAAGATGCATTCTGTAAACAGATATGACCTCCTGGTGTTGTTTCTTGCATTCCTGGAAAGAGATGATTTGACATTGTTAAGAGCTTAGGAGACCTTTAAAGAACAAAACCAAAAAACTGTAAGAAAGCTGTGGCCAAATGCTACCCAAGTGATTTCCTCCAGCAAATGCTAGCATATGAGGCTTTTTTTTTTTTTTTAAAGATTTTATTTATTCATTTATTTGAGAGAGTGAGAGAGAGAGAGAGAGAGAGAGAGAGCACACGAGAGCGGGGAGGGTCAGAGAGGGAGAAGCAGACTCCCCGCCGAGCAGGGAGCCCGATGCGGGACTCGATCCCGGGACTCCGGGATCATGACCTGAGCCGAAGGCAGTCGCTTAACCAACTGAGCCACCCAGGCGCCCTAGCATATGAGGCTTTTAAAATTGGTGTGGGCTCACTGGGTTGTATATTTCTGACCACTTGTCACTATTTGTAGGGAAACATTTGTCGATATTCTTAGGGGAAAAAATCTACCGATTTCATATTTTTGGTATGTCAACTCTAGGAGAAAATTCATGAAAAAGTAGTTATGACATAATCCCACCTTTGTTGCAAAAAATGTTTGTATACCTACTTATGCAAATACACAGACACATTCTCCCAAAATAAATGGTGCAAAGAAACATACCAAATGCTAAAAGTGACCAGCTCTGAGTGGTTGGATGATGGACTATTTTTATTTACAGAAACTTTTCCAGAGTCTTCTGTATTTTCCAACTTCTCTACAATAACCAAATATTAATTTAATTTTAAAAAATCTATTCTTTTAAAAGGAGCTATTTGGGGTGCCTGGGTGGCTCAGTCGTTAAGCGTCTGCCTTCGGCTCAGGTCATGATCCCAGGCTCCGCGGGGAGCCTGCTTCTCCCTCTCCCAGTGTGTCTCTCTGTCAAATAAATAAATAAAATCTTAAAAAAAATAAAAGAAGCTATTGGTTTCTCACTATTTGGCCAGTCATAGAGTCCCCAGGGAGCTCAATTATTCAGCTGTCAGAGCACCCAGGAGACGAACAGGGTGGTGGCACCAATCTCAACTGGTTCCTCAGTACAGCTGTTCATGCTTGTTTCTCCTTGTTGAGTTATTATTCCAGTTCCTCTCAGTAACTATTTCAAGAATCTTCACTCAGCTCTGAACTTTTCTAAGGAGATGGTTTTCCTCCTATTTCATGATAAAAATTGAGACTATCATATATAGATCACTTCCAAAGTCTACAAAAGCCCATCAATACCCTTCTCACCTCCTTCCTATGAGTGTCAGAACATGACATGTCCTTCCTATTCAAGGACAACCTTGAAACCTCAGTCCTTTGAAGGTCACACCATTAGAAGGTGGGCTTAGGACCTCCCTCTGTGTTGCTTCCTCTCACCTTTTGGATACCTCCATTCAATTATTTAAAACTTCATCTTCTGGTCATTGTCCTCCTTTCCATCCCTGTATCTGTCATCATTTGGATGACGGCGATACCCACATGCATGAGCCACGAACACCTCGGTCTCAGTTTCCCCAATGTCCACCTCAATGACTTGCTCCTCCTCCTTCCAGCCATACACTCTCACCTGCCTCTGTCATTACCTCTGAAATCTCAAAAGAAAGCACCTCACCCTCTGGTCACCAGCTCCTCTCTTTCCAGAAAATCTATTTTAGGCTTCCCCTGCCGCCTGCTGTGGTTCTGCAGCCCATCAGACACTGGCTCCTTGGTCACTTCTCTAGGACAGCCCACTGCAGTCCAGATTCCATCCCACCACTCCACTGGGTCTGTCTTTGCCGAGGCTGCCAAGGGCCATCTACATGTCACATCCCAGTCCTTGCTGCCTCCGACCTATCCCTTCAAGACTCAGCACAAGCATCACCTCCTGCAGGAAAGCCTTTCGAGACATTTCCTCTGTATGCCTGGAACATGTTGGACAACTCTCTACCAATGGAGGCTGACCACACTGAAAATATGGAAAGTCATTGAGTATAAGTTCGGTGGAGGTGGGGACTGTGTCTTACTCACTTTTAGATCATTAGCGCCTTGTAGAATATTCATTAAATGTGTTGAAAATTGTAAAAATGATTGTATGAACCACTAGCATTTTATCTATAAGTGTGTGATAACCGCTTCATCAGAAAAATGACCTGCACAACACAACAGGGAGCTTCTTCTCCTCCCCTGATCAGTCCTTCACTGCTAGAGCTGATAACACAAAAAAGCTAGTTTTGTACTCTGTGGCCAGCCAGCGTAAGGACTGCAGAAACCTGAATTCACCAGTATCAAGTCTATACTGAAGAACTCTTACAATCTAGGTCCTGTTTGTCAATGGGAACTAGAGATAGTCCAGGACAGACTAACCCTTGGCTTCACGTGGAAAATGTAACTTCCCCGTGTCAGCTAAAACTTTCACAAATGTTGTGGGAGGTGAAATGATGACCCTCCAAAGATGTCCGCGCTCCAATCCCCACAACCTGTGGAATGTTACCTATATGGTGACAGGGACCTTGTAGTTGTGATTAAGTTAAGGATCTTGAGATGGAGGAAAAGTTTATTCTGACTATCTGGGTATCCCTTAAACGTAATCACAAGGGTCCTTATAAGAGAGAAGCAAGAGGAGGAGGAGACGGGAGGGCAGAGCCAGGGGTGGAGTGATAGGCTTTGAAGCTGGAGGTAGGACCCATGAGCCAAGGAAGTTGGGTGGCCTCTAAAAGCTAGCGAAGGCAAGGAAGTGGATTCTCCCCTAGAGCCTCTAGAAGGAACCAGCCTTGCTAATACCTTGCCTTTAGTGAAACTGATTTCACACTTAACATCTCCAGAGTGTTTTCTTAAAGATTTTCATTCATTTATTTGAGAGAGAGCGAGAGTGTGAGCGAGTGCGATGCGGGGGAGGGGAAAGAGCAGAGGGGGAGGGGAGAAGGACAAGCGGACTCTGCGCTGAGCACAGAGCCCCATGCAGTTCCATCCCAGGATCCTGAGATTACTACCTGAGCCAAAAACTAAGAGCCAGACACTTAACTGAGCCACCCAGGCGCCCCGATCTCCAGAATTTTAAGAGCACAGATTTTTTTTAAAACCAAGTCTGTGTTGGTCTGTTACAATAGCCATAGGAAATAAATACAGATAGGAGAGGACTTTCCCAGGTCAAATAAGGAGAGGAGCCAAGTCAGATGCACAGATACACACCTATCAGAGATCCTGGCCCCTAATAAGAAAAAGTTCTTGCCACTGCCAGAGACAGTAATGACCGTGGGAGAAAGACGGAGAGGGGGTGAACAGTTAGTGGATGCGTAACCACGAAGCCTGCGCCACTGTCCTGCCGATTCCTCCCTTCTCAGAGGTCCGGGCGACCCATCTCGATGCAGGCGACGCCCGGGGATGCCGCCACGCCCTCCTCCCGCCCTCACCCTGGAAGTCTTCAGTCAGTTGCTCTGCGGAGCCCCACTCCCATAGGTTGGGACTCTTCTCACCCCAACCTGCACCCACCCCCATCTCCAGCTGAGCTGGTGCGTAATCTGCCCGGCCCAGCCCCCAGCAGGCAGGGAGAGAAGCCCACTCACAGCCAGCTGGTTCTGGAGCTGTTTGACCTGCTGCTGCAGCGCTTCCAGCTGCTGACTCTGCCTCTTGGATGAGCTCGCGGAGTACGAGAGCTGTGAGAGGCTGTTTAGGGCCTCCTTCAACTTGGTGACTTCCTTCGACATCTCATTGATCTGGCGAGAAAGGAAAACTATCAGTAGGCAAGAAAGGGCCTGCAGAAGCAAAATTCCAGAGCGTTCCAAGCCTTGAACAGAGCCCCTCGTTGGCCTCTGGGACTCGAAACTTTGGAACAATTTCTTTTTTTATTTTTTAAAGAAAGCCCATAAAATGAAATAGGTAACAAAATCAGCAAGCCCACATGGCCCTCTAAGGCCATTATATTCAAATAAGGTCCCCGGATTAAATCTTGTGCTTTGAGGCATGAGGGTAACAGACGCTACGGCACTGATATCCTTTTTCACTCTGAAAGGGGGGTTGTTGAAAAAATAAATCAGAACCAGGATTTTAGGCATCCTTTATTTGGAGACAGCTATGCACTCTTCAATAGCGCTGACACAGGCAGTCTGGAAGAAGTTCTAGGAACCCCGATTTCTCTGGACATCTTGCTTTAAAGTAAACACAACTCCCCGCAACCCAGCCTCTGCCTTCCGAATCCCTGCCCCCTTGGCTTTGGAAACTCTTTTTGAAATCTTCATTATATTAAAGGAATAAATGATCAACAGTGCTCTGACCAGCGCCCTTCAGAACACCTGACCCAGAGGACTGGGGATGCAGAGCCGATTCAGGCTCGGCACTCGGTTCTCCGAGTTGCCCCCTTTGTTTTCCTCCTTCCTCCAAGCCATACCCAGCCCCTCTCTACCCACCTGCTCCCCCCAACCCCTGCCTTCCCCTCCTATCCACCTTTGCCAATGAGGGCCAGGGAGGGTGGTTCTTCCACGGACTCAGGGGAAAGCTCCTGGAGCTTAGGGAAGCAGGATTAAGTCTGGGAATATTTAGGTTTCCATATGATGGAAGAATCTTTCTGGATTCCATAAGAGTTGAAGTTCAAGATGGGGCACAAATGCCTTTCAGTTTGTGGGTTCACTTCTGATCCCTGCCACTTGGCAGAGCTTCTGTAAAATCATTTTAAAAGGGAAAATATGTGCACATGTGAAAATGCTTTAATATAAGGGGACTGATAGACAATCAGTGGCGTTTTTTTAAACAGAAATGTCCCACCTACTATTCTTAATGTGGCCGTGGGGACAGATGGAGTCACATGCAGAGCTTTTGTGCATTCACAACAGGTCAGTGCTAACCAACGCTAAAAACGTTACCTGTGGTAAAGGCTTGCTAGCTAGAAATGGGACAGCAATGCGATCTCACCAACCTTCTTGTCTTTATCCTCCTCCAGTTTGGAAGAGCTCTCCGACTGTCTCTTCATGTCTTCCAGTTCTTCCCGAGCATCCTGGAATTGTTGACGAAGTTCATTTGCTTCCTGCTCTTTGGCCTTTAAGAGAGCCTGAATATTCTCCTTTTCCCTTTTCATTTGTGACACCTCACTTCTTATCTGGGTAAGCTCTGAATGGGCCTTCTCTTTCTCTTTTACCGAATCCTTCAGTTTTGAGGCCAACACACTCATCTCACCTTCTAACGACGACTGGAGCTTTGCGTAGGCAGACCTGGGCACCATGGCGTCCGTCATAGCGGCCTTCTCTTCTAGGAGCTGTTTCTCCAGCCTTGCCACTTCTCCTTCCTTGCTTGCAAGGTGCTCTTTGAGACTGCTTATTTTTTCCTCCATCTCTTTGGCCGTAGCCCGCAGCGTGGTTATCACTTGCAAATGTTCTGTGATGGAGACAGAGTTCTCTTTCTGGGCATCCACCAGCTGTTTGAGCTGGGTCAACTCATGCAACACCTTTGAGTACTGAGACTTCATTTCGGACAGGGCCTCTTCTGCCTTAGCTCTGGATACGTTTGTCACTTGCAGCAGTTTCTCATGCTCCGCTTTATGGATATAGTCAGCTGTTACGTCTTCGAGAGATTTCCTCTTCCTGTAATCCTCCAGCTCCGCCTGGGCTTCTTTGTACAGCTGGGACAGCTCGCTCACCTGTTTGTTGAGTTCATCTATCATCCTGTTCATGGCCTCTTTCATGTCCCCGGCTTCGTCCCCAGCCTCCTGGGTCGCCTGACTCTTTAGGGCATCTTTTAATTTCATGATTTCTTCTTGGGCCTCTTGGTACTTCTCAAACAAAAATGCCTTCTCCTTATTCATGTTCTCAATAACAGAGCAATATGAACTTTTCATTTCCTCGTATTCTTCCACGGGAGGCTTGATGACCATACCTTTCTCCCTCTCTATAAGTTTTTCTTCTAACTCCCTCACCTTCTCTTTATTTCTTTCACTTTCTTCCACTGCATTCTGGAGGTCCTGCTTTAGCACATCTATTTCCTCCTCGGTGATCCTTAGCTCTTGGAGACGCGAATAACTGTCCACGCTTTCGGGCGAGACGAGGCCCAGTTTCATTTGCTTCTGCACGTTGAGGACTTCTTTCATTGCCTCCTCGTACTTGCTCTGAGTTTCTTTCAGTTTCTGGCTGAGGTCGGAGCTGTTCTCGGAAATCTCCGCACTGTTTACGCACACCGATTCGGCCCTTCTGGACTGGAGCTCGGCCCGGAGCTGCTGCTTCTCCACTTCAGAGCTCTCAAGTCTCTTCTGCAGGTCTTGCAAAATCTCTTGTAGTTGCTGAATTCGGCCATCGCTGTCGCAAGTGGATTTACTCGAGGAATGTGGTAAGACGGGTGGAGAGGATTTGGAGTCTGGGGGAGAGGTGTCACTAGGTTTGCCCAGGGGTGGAACCAAGTCAGTTTGAGTGGAATGGTAGGATTCAAAGCTCAGGTCTGCTTCTGCCTCCTTGGGTGACTTGGCCTGGGAAAAAGGCAAGAAGGAAATGGCACCAAAGATGTGGTCAGGTGAGCAAGCAACTGGAAGGAGAGAACAAATCCAGAGCCAGAGCTTCTGTATCGGAGAGCCACAGGGTTCCTTTATGTGTACTCTGGCCCCATGACAAAATATGGTCCGGGACGTGAGAGGCAGATTAATGACTCTGAGCTTATTGTGTGCTCTATTAGGACCGCTGATGTGTGCCACTTTAAAAACACAAGATTTGTTTTGGCCCTAAAGCCTCTGACTCATAATTTTTCCTTTGCTTATATTATTCCAGTTGCCGAAAGGGGCAATGGGCTTATTAGTACAGCTACTTCTTATTTAAGTTCTTAAATCTGCTAAATGATCAGCTCTACTAAATGAATGGGTCATTGTACATGCACACGCACACACACATATACATATATGTCATTTATAACATAGACTAAGCATATAATTATGTATAATTGACCAATTTAGCAATTTACAGAAATGTAGTTAATGAATACCTCCTTTCTCAACAGATAATTTGAAACCGTAAAATGCTCGAGGCTAACTATATTAAAAAAAAGAAGAAACTATATGAGATGTTTAAAACAAAGTATCATCTGACTAACCTGAAAAAACCCCATAGTCTCACACTACAGAAGAGTCCGTGGTAGCAATCTCTGTACCCACCTGTAATTTATCCTGTAATTCCTTATTGTGTAAGGTAAGAGAAGCGACTTTTGCTTGCAACAGGACAAGAAGATCTTGTTGGTCAGCTTCAGAACTTATATCCAATAAGCTATCAGCACCTTGGAAAAGTGAAAAGCAATTTAAAATAATATTTAAAAAAACTAAACCAGTCTTTCTCTGACCTTTAACCAAGTCACTTTCTACCCAATCCAGGGCTTATTCCTGGTCCTGACTATGAAAGAAAGCCTCCAGCAGCTGGGTAGACAAACAGCAATTCTCGGGTCCTGGGGTTTCCTTCCTGAGGTATTCCCAGCACAGGACCAGATGCCTGGACGCATACAAGCTCATCCGAAAACTGATGGGATTTGTTCATATATTTTCCATTCACCTGATTAAGTATCATACCTTGGTTGCTTTTTGTTCCTCCCATGCCTAGTAAGTCTCATTTCTGTGAATCCTTTTAGAAATATCCTGGTTTACTTCTTATCCCTACCACTGTTACTCTAGTTCAAACTTTATCACCCGGCTTGGAAATCCTGCAAACAGTGCTGTCACAAAACTCTCTCTCTCTCTCTCTCTCTCCGTAGTAAAAATATCGCCTTACTCAGGCTAATCTTCCTGAAACATGCTTTGATAGGGTCAGTTCTGTGGTTCAAGTGCTTTAATCACTCTCTCTCTCCAAAATTAATCTCCAGACTGCTTCCTCGGGTTAAGGCTTCCATCATCTGGTGCCAATGTACTTTTTCAGGTGTATGGCCCTTGATCTCTAGTAACACATCTTCCTCAGATCCAAACTTTCCATCATACCCTCTATATTCTCAACACAAAGCTGCTGCTTTAATTCTTCATGCATACGACTGCCCTTGCAGCATCTCTTTGGCTAGGTCACTTGTAGGCATCTTTCAGGACCCAGCATTCGATGACCCGATGACCACCCCACCACGAAATGGTCGCCTCTGGATCCCACAATCCTACTGTCGGTAAACCACCACTTTTTGACATCCTACTGATTATCATGCTGAAATGGCATCTAAAGCAATGCTATTCAATGTGCTGAGACAAGAACCTTATTCCAGAATGTCATTCAGCACACCTCCTCCTTCATACAGTGTTCCTATGGAGAAAAAAAAAAAAAGTGCTGGACAAAACCGTGTGCTTAGCGGTATCGCTGGATGGCTTTCTGGTGCAAACTCCTTATTTCCTGTAGACTGGCAACAGTTTACAGACCACAATCTGAATAGCACTGACCTACATTCTTTACCATTATTTTATTATTTTCTCACAGGCATTTAATGCAAAGATGAAAACTTTACTCTTAATTTGGAAGGATACAAAATGACATTTCTTCATAGAAATGTTTACTTCTGATGTCTGGTGCCTAAACCACAGCTTTATAGAGTCCCCTTGACATAATGTCTGTTGAGTTTGGAATAAACCAGAGGACTGAGAGCATGACTTTAATTCTAAACTACAGAAATTACTTCTCAAATACAATGGAGGGGTGCCTGGGTTAGGTGAGTGTCCGACTCTTGGTTTCAGCTCAGGGCACGATCTCAGGGTCCTAAGATTGAGCCCTGCATCGGGCTCTGTGCTCAGTGGGGAGTCTGCTTGAGATGCTCTCTCTCCCCCGGCCCCTCCTCCTGCTTGCACACAGGCTTTCTCTAAAATAAATAATTTTTTAAAAAAATAAAATACAATGGATGGTTTTTAAAGAATCCAACGTAACAAGTGTTCAATTAACATGGATCTCTGCCAGGAATTAGAAAGTTTAGTATTTCTAAATTCTGTAAGTTAAAAGTTCCAAACACATGAAATGCATAATAGGCTAAGAAGGTGAATGTTGAAGCAAAAGGAGCTTTAGAAATAATTTATGTGACATTTTAAATGGACTCTGGGGGTACTATACTGCATTCTTAGAGAGTAAACCCACAGGATGGACTCTTAAGGCAATGAATTAAACCTTGTCTTGGTAAAGACAGTATGACTGTGTGTGACTTCATTAACACTTTGTCTTTGCATATATCTGTTTAAAATCCAAAGTGGGAAAGTTAGATCCTGCAGCCACAGAAATGCTCAGTTGGCTCTCCTTTCAGGAAATAACTTGCTGCCCAGTGGCAAGGACTGCTGCTTGCTGACGGCAGCAGAGGACCTCATCACAAAATAATGTTTTATTCAAAATGCATAAAAGGGGGGCACCTGGGTGGCTCAGTCAGTTAGGCAACAGACTCTTGGTTTTTGGCTCAGGTCATGATCTCAGGGTCGTGGGATCGAGCCCCACTTTGGGCTCTGCATTCAGGGGAGCATCTGCTTGAAGATTCTCTCCCTCTGCCCCTCCCTCCTCTTGCGCATGAATGTGCTCTCTCTCTAAAATAAATAAATCTTTAAAATAAAATAAAATGCATAAAAGAGAATACCCAGGCTATAGTAATTTAAGAGCTGATTTTGTAATACACCAAATAACCAGATCTGGCAGCAGGTCTAGTAACTGCCATATTTCTAGCAGAGAGACTGTCAATGATATTTCCAGATACCCGCGGTAAGAGTAAGGTGACATGACATTATCTGTGAATTCTCTTATTGGCAAAGTCACCGGTCTGCTAATATCACTGGGGGTTATTTGTCTATATTCGTAGTTGAAGGAAGTGCTGACATTTAGGGACAAATGAAAACAGAGGTATATTTTTTTCATATCCATGCTTACAGACTCCTTAAAATCCAGGTAAAAGCCTCCAGAAGCAAGGAAAGTGTCAGCCTGTGTAGTATTGGCAGCTCTGGGGTCCCCAGGGTTCCCCAACCTCCCTGCACTCCCTCCCGGCTTGGCCTTTGCTCTCTTTAAATGGCCATGGACTACAGACCTGTCAAAGGGACAAAAACAGCTCTCCCTTCATCTTACCTGTAGTGCTGTCACTTAGTCTGTCTTTGTTTTCCCGTATAGAACTGATCTCAGCCTGCTGGAACGCAAAAATGACTTAAAAGAATATTCCTGACTGTAGTATTCCACAAGAGAAGCAAGCAAATTTTCCCCCCTGAGTTGACACAGAACAGTTAGCCTTCTAGAAAAAGTTAGAAAATCCCCAGGAAAGAAAATATTTTAAAATATAAGTGAATAGAAGTGACAATTATCTACTGAGGTATAATCTCTAAAACGTTAGGTTCCAGAGCATATAACCTCAAAATATTTTTCAGAAATTTCATTTAGTAAGTATAATACAAATATCCTTTAATGTAATAACTTTATGTCTTTGTCCTAAAACTTGAGATGGCAAATATTACTTTCATAGTGAAATACAAGTTTTACCTGTCTGGGTAATACATTGATTAAAATACATTAGAACTATTTTTTAGCTTTACTATTTTATACATTAATTGCTATTAATGTATTATTATTAATATTTCTAAGAGAAATTGTAGTAAATAAGACCTGTCAGGGAAGATAAAGGTAATTTTATAAGGGACTAAAAAGCTTTATGGTCATGGATTGACAATCCTCTAAAGATTTCCTCTAAACCTTTGTCCTTGAGTATCTGTCTGCTAAATACATTGCAAAAATTCTTGCAACTTCAAAGCCAGACTTTCATTTCAAAACAACATACAACGAGTTGCCAGAAATTACTATGTTTCATCCAGATGAGCCATAGACCTGATAAGAGAGATAAGTTTTCAGCAAAGGAACTTTTGTGAAAGCCCAAATGCTAAAAATAAAGTGGCTCATTTTTGGCAAGTACTCATCTTTACCAAAAGCTGTCTTTTCACTTTATAAAAATAGATGTTTAATTTTTCAGCTATCTTAAGGTACAATAAAGAGCATCCATTTAAAGTTTACGGTGTAAGGGGCTCTGATAGATACACACCCATGGAACCACCACCATAATCGAGACACAGAATATTTCCATTAACCCAACAAGTTTTCTCCTGCTTCAACACAGCCAATCCCTGCCCGCCCCAGCCCCGGGCAACCACCACTCTCCTGGTAGCATTATCTAGAATTCCTATAAATGGAATGTCATGGGTATGAATTTGTGTCAGGCTTCTTTCACTCAGCATGATGACTTTCAGATTCATCTGTGATAATGCTTGTACAGCTCTGCATTCTTTTTTTATAGCTGGGTAATAATTAATTGTATGGACATATCTCATTATCCTCATCCATTCCCTTGCTGACGGACATTTGGATTGTCTCTAGTTTTGGGATATGTGAATAAAGCTGCTATAAACATTTGTGTATATAATTTTTTGAGACATACATTTTAATTTCTCTTGGATAAACATCAGTGAATAGACGGCTAGATCATATGTTAGGTGTATGATGAACTTTTAAAGAAACTGTCAAACAGTTTTCCAAAGTAGTTTTGCCACTTTACATTCCTACCAGCAGAGCGAAACAATTCTAGTTCTTCCACATTATCACCAACATTTGGTATTTTTAAACTTTAGCCATTCTAAATGGTGTCACTTCTTATCTTTTGTGTGTGTGGGGGGGGGGAGGGTAAAGAAATGAAAGTCTTTTTACACTCCTTTTCTGAAAATTGTAATTTGTGATATTATTCTTTGGAATGCATTGCATCCTTTGAGCCATGATTATATTAGAAGATAGTAGGGTACTAATTGTAAGAGCATAAAACTTTCTTGCCTTTCCTTGCATAGATATTCATCTTAAGAATTTATTAATAAAGGGGCGCCTGGGTGGCTCAGTCTTTAAGCGTCTGCCTTCGGCTCAGGTCATGATCCCAGGGTCCTGGGATCAAGCCCCGCATCGGGCTCCCTGCTCAGCGGGAAGCCTGCTTCTCCCTCTCCCGCTCCCCCTGCTTGTGTTCCCTCTCTCACTGTGTCTCTCTCTGTCAAATAAATAAAATCTTTAAAAAAAAAAATTTATTAATAAAATCTAGTTAAAAGTGGGAGAAATGTCAGGTTGACAATCTTTTTCAGATCACTGTGCATCCAAGTTCAAAGAAAATTTATATTTGGTAATTCTTAGATGGGGGAAAGCAATATAGATACCACTGCAATTTCATTTCAACAATTACAATTTTTATTTTCTTTCCAAGCATGATTTCCTAGTGATGGTTAGGTAAACAGTTAGTAAATTGAAATGTCCCCCCATTTCTTAAAATACTTTCCAACAACAAATCTAGAGAATCAGGTAGAATGGATTTTCTAAAATTAATGCATATTAGTTTACAAAAAACCTTAATTAAAAATATACAATTACTTGTCAGTAAGACATCAAAGAATAATCAATATTTCTTTCTTTTTGATTGGCATTATATCAACTCGATTTAGTAAGAAGACTGGCTATCAGTTAAGTTCTTATCTTTGTCCCTTTTTTTAAAAAGGAAGAAAATTAGTTATTACTTAATGAATGTAATTTATTCATTCTACTCTTTGTGTGTGGAGTCTAGGCCAAGAGAAATAACTGAAGGGTGCTTCATAATGAAAAGGTTGTGAACCAATCACTGGGAAGTCTATTTTGTTTTGCCCAATGTTGTACCACTTAAATCATATCTATTATGTATCTTACAATTCAAAATTAATTGAACACGGAAAGGAATTACCTTGAAGGGTGGTTCGGCAAAAAACACGGAATCTTTTCCCGAAAGTGGTGTTGAAGTTATTGATCTTGGGGAAGACACATCACTCAACTTAAAAGACAAAATGAAAATCACAGATAAAGAATGCTTCTTCAAAGTCTTTTCTTCTCTAGTGCCAAAGAATTCACCTACTTAACCAATGCAAATAAATCTAATGGTAACCATCCTTAGTCTCAATTAATTCAAGAGTATTTTCAACTTAATGTAGCCCCTCAAATACTTTCCGAAACCTTGCAGAGTATAACTAAGTAACTCTGTTCCTCTAGTCATGAGAAGCAATTTTCAAAACCTGTAAAACTGTGGCATGTTGAGAATATTATCAGTGAATATGCTCACATAGTTAACATAACTTATCAGAGGAGATATTCCTCTCAACTACTTGAGAGATTTCACAGACATCTGAGCTTCCTCCTCTAGGCAACAGTCACTATAAGCTCAGAAATGAAAGCTGCTTTTAATATTAGCCAACCTTCAATGTAATTAGAAAGGCAAATATATTTTAGCAGTGTTTTAAGAAACCAACTAAAATTCATTTTCAGTTAACTGCCTCACCAGCCACCCATTCTTCCTGCCTTCATGTGAGCTATTAATGTGAGGTCCTAAAAGGAGACTGAGCTTCACTTAAGGAAGAAGTTTCTGTCATAAGATTTTGAGAAATTTCCCTGAAGCTTTTATTTATTTTTATTTTTTTTCCTTGAGGCTTTTAAAAAAGATACTGTTCAACTCCTCAGCCTTGCAATAAATAAGAATCAACATTATTTCCATACTAATAATCAAAATCCTTCATACCGCCCTCTGTAATTGAAAACCAGTAAAGAAAATTTTAAATGTGCATTTAATGGGTGCCTGGGTGGCTCAGTCAGTTAAGTGTCTGCCTTCTGCTCAGGTCATGATCCCAGGGTGCTGTGATCGAGGCCCACATTGGGCCCCCTGCTCAGCAGGGAGCCTGCTTCTCCCTCTCCCTCTTCCCCACACTCCTGCTTGCTCTCGCTCTCTAGTGCTCTGTCAAATAAATAAATAAAATCTTTAAAAAAAATAAATGTGAAAAAAAAAATGTGCATTTAAGGGTCAATCCTAAAACATTTCTTTTTGGCCTGAACACAAAATGACAAAATCGTGGTTTTTTGTTGGTGATGTTGTATGTTTGTTCACTGTTGGTTTGCTTTTGTCTTTACCTGGGTAGGACTGATAGGAGGTGGTGGAGCTTTGCGTTTTTTTGGAGTTCCACTTCTTTCTGAGCTTAGTTTAGAGACTTGATCATGCTGGAAGTTATCACAGTCCAAAGAACGGAGGTGGGTTAGTTCGGTTAGTAAAGTCTGAACAAACAGCTTCATCAACCAAATGAGAAAAACCTCAACTGTTCATGCATTTCTTATTTTATCAAGACCTGACATCTACCCACATAAAAATAAGTAATATGCATGCTCCAAGTGCTCTTCCAGCAGCCCATGCTTTAATAGCCAGAAAATATAAAACACAAGACAAAACCAGATTAAGTTGGTGTGGAGAATTGGGAAAGTGGAGGATGGGGAGCTGTCTGCCCCCGTTTAGAACCCAGGATACATTCCTCGTTTAGCTTCTGTCTTAATGCAAAGCAGTGGTATTTCTACCACCTTTGCATTATTTTCACTCCTTTCCTTAAAGAATGTTGATATGGGGGCAAGAGGAAATGTCATCTCTGAAGGTTATAAATAAGTAACCCAGCTAGTACCTAATAAATTCAGTATTGACTATTTCCTGTTTATGACAATTTTTCAAGAACCTTGATGTATAAGTAAATAAATACAACAGTCAACTATACATCTCATCAAAAAAGGAAAAAACACTGATGATGTTTTTAGGGAAAAACTCCAAAATAACAGGGCAATCTTCTCAATTTCTCTAACTCTAACGACATTTTAGAAAAGTTCCAATTAAAATGAAAGGACAAGCTAAACCTCTTATGTTCATTAAATATCTCACACTGCCATGGATGGATGTCTATAATCCATGGGATACACAAGCATTTAAAATATTGTTGTTTGTTCACAGAGTTAACCAAACATTTTTACACCGACAGAAAATATTAGTACATTTCAGAAAAAGATGAATATATAAGTAGCAAGTTTTTAAGTTACATGCTTTGGCAACAGGGTAAACCATTAAGAAAACCTTTACCATTTTCTAACAATGAATCATTTATTCTAAAGATTTTTCACTCCTTAAGTATTTTCAACATAGTTTTTGTCACTTTTCTAGTGGACCACAGAGTGGTTTAATCAGGACATTTTCAAAGTCCCACAAGCTATGATGATAAAAAAATTCTCTCTCCCAAAGATAAATACCTGCTTTGGTTTTGTTGGTGTCTTTAAATCTGTAGAGGAAAAAGTGAAAAAAAAAAAAAAAAAACAGAACTGTAAGGACCATGACTCACATCCACTTTGGGGCTTTTGGTGGCGGATACACACATACACACACACACTCACACCCATAACACAACAAACACAATATTTAACACTTCATTTTTCTTCAAGAATATGTTTAAAGGAATAACAAAATAGATCATATTGCACACATTCCTTTACCCTTTGGGGAAAATGGAGTGGATAAATTTAAAACAACACTGGCTATTTTCTTTCACATACCAGAATCCTGAGAGATTTTTGATAATAGAAGGCTTTGAATTCCTGCATTTTCTGAGAGTTTGGAATAATGTAAGGCATTGTGTCCAAGAGAATCTACAAGGTTTAGGTCTGCACCCTTTTTAATTAAGGCTTCCACGATATTAGAGCTGCTGATCTCACAAGCCAGCATGAGAGCAGTTCTAAAGAAAAAAGGAGACACCAAATTAGTACTAAGACAATGGGAAGACACTTTCTTGGGAAGTCATTTATCTTGAAAACAAGGAAAAGATGATAAGTGCAGTTAAACATATACACTTAATCTAGGGAATTTGAAATGTAGCGCTAGCGAGGTGAAATTAGGTTATTTTTGTTTTTAAACTTCAGATTAAATCAAAACATTAAACCCATATTAGGTCAAATAACAGAGACATAATCTTCTAAATATGATGGAATTTAATATGATTGGCATAAATTATGTCCTCTTTTCACCTCAAGCATTTAAAAGTACCTATACATCATTATGACTATTTTTAAAAGCAGCCAGTATGTTTACTCTTGTTTAATTTTGCATGAGAAGCCACTGGAAATGGCCTAGTCACTTTAGTATTCAATAATCTCATCATAGACTGAGGTCTGAGGGAAAACTATTTTAAGTCAAAACAGATTCTGGATTATCAGAAGAGGCAGGAGGGGTGCCTGGCTGGCTCAGTCAGTAGAATATGCGGCTTTTGATCTCAAGGTCATGAGTCTGAGCTCCATGTTGGGCACAGAGTTTACTTAAAAAAAAAAAAAAAAGGCAAAAGATGGAAAAATTAAAAGCACTTTATAACAAACGATCCAAAAGATAGCTTTGTTATTTTGAGACTCCCAGAATGTAGATATCGCCGAAATCCCATGATTTCTATTTCTGTGGTACCTTCCATTTTTGTCCCTGGAATTTACATCTGCTCCGTGGTCCAGGAGAAAGCGACAGACCTCACTGTGGCCATTTTGTACTGCAAGCGGCAGTGGTATATTCCCATCCTAGGAGACAAATTCAGATGGATTGTAACTCAGACACCAAATGGCCAGAATCGCAAAGGACCTTGCTCTTTGTACATTTACTCCAGAGCCGTCCTGCCACCATGACAGCTTGCATCCCAACTGCGTACCGTTACATCTCAGCACAGCTCTTCTTACGGAGCTGCACCAACTGTTAGCTTTTCCTCAGAACCTCGGCCTCTTGGGCTACTTGTTCCTTCAGTGACCATCACTCAGTCTGGCGATGATGTGAGAGAGAGGGCAACACCAAGTACGTAAAGGCTCAAGGCAAGTATATCATGTTTACTGAGGAGATGGCTCTGGAGAAATGAAGGACTTGTTTCCACAGGTGGTGGTTGCAGCTTCTTCCAAGCGAACCACATGCTTCCTACCATTCATTCTGCTATTCCCTTCTCAGAGAGTGAAAGCTTTCATGACCTGACAGGTGCCAAAACAGAACAGAAATTAAGAGTCTGTCTATTCCTGACACCTGACTAGATAAAGGATCAATGGAAAGAATGATTTAAGATGACAACTGGCATTCCTTAAAAAAAAAAAAAGAAAATGATGTTGAATCACTGTATTATATACCTGAAACTAATGTAACACTGTATTTTAACTACACTGAAATTAAAATTTTAAAAAAATAAAAAAGGCAAAAAAAAAAAAAAAAGAGAGAGAGAGAAAATGAGATCCCAACTCACATACAAATCATGTAAGGAAATTAAGAATTTAAACATTATTTACAACAGAAAACAAGAAAAAATACCAGAAGAATATACAGGTGACTATTTCCACAATCTTAGGGTGAAGAGGTCCTAACTCAAATGATACAAACCATAAAGAGAAGTTTTTGTTCTGCTTTTTCCTTGAACATTCCTCACAAATGGGGTTGACAGTAATTTTTAAGGTAGATGCATTCAAAGAGGCAAAGGAAAAAATAAATTACAATATAGCCAATGATTTAACATGAGGACTTAAAAAAATATAATTACTGCTTAAAGATTGAGTCTCCATTTAAAATAGAATTTCAGACACATTTCTAAAACGTTATCTCTGTGAAGTTATCATACTTTCTGGTTATAAAGCACTGAGATTCAGGGAGTGGGAATTCGTCCTCAGATTCTATAAACTCACTTAACAATATCCCTGTTAGGTACAATGCATATGCATGTCAATTCCCATCCTATGGCAGGAAATTTAACTTTGTAAACCAGGACTGAATGGCATGTATATTTACTCTCAAAATAGTCCAGCAAGGTTAAAATAGTCTAGAAGCAGTCTTCAAAGTTGAGAAACCCTAACCCAGAGTACCCAAGACGATACATGGGAAAGAACAGAAATAATAGAACTTCAATTTAGACTTATTTCTTATTTCTAAAAATCAAGAAAGTCAGCCTTATTAATATTTAGGTTGATGGCAGACAAGCTCAGAAACAAATATACACATCAGGAAGTGCATGTTGCAAAATGTCTTGTTAATGGTTCAGGGACCAGTGGAGAGAATACTTGAATCCATTTGGCAGAAGAGGACCCAGGTTGGAAATCACTAGTCTTGCCAAATGCTTAGGTCTCTAAATGTCTTCATGACTTTCGGGAGTAGCCCAGAGCGCTCTAGAAACCAGTGTCCATCTAGTAGCCGCCCGATACTCACCAAATCCTTGAGGTTTATGGGGCTTTTGTGCTCGCAAAGAGCCTGCACGGCTGGAAGGCAGCCTTGTGCCGCTGGGGAAGGAAGCAAACACCACAGCCCATCACAACGCTGTTCACACAAGCAGGGATGTCAAACACGTTCAGGACATGGAAAGTTCGCGTCCCACCCAGTTTGCCTATGTTACTCTAGTTGCACTGAAGAGCAATGGTATCAGGAAGGTTAAGTAAGGCGTTTTCAATTACTATTAAATTTTGATGTTTCCAGACCTAAAGCCAGTGGCTGCCAGTTGCCCTTATACAAATACTTGGTTTAGCATTTTGTAAGGACTTAGCTTGTCCACAACGAGCACTAACAGGAATTTATAAATCTCATCATTCCTGAGTTCGGTGTCAGCGTCCTATTACTTGGAGTTGTGTGAGATAAAAACAGACAGTAAAACAGAACACTGATAAAGAAAATTGGGGTTTCTTTTGAGCCCCAAATCAAAAAAGTCTGTATCAAACATCACATGAAATCTGCAAATGCTTATGAGTGCCTCTTAAATAAGAAGCTTACATTAATTAAAATACAATAACCATGACAATTTTTACTGATTGTTTGGCACAACTGATGAATTCTAGATGTGTTCTTTGATAAAACTCCACACATTTTGCAAACTGAGGGAAATGGAAATTCTAGGAATGATGACAGACAACAGCATCAGAAATAAAATGGCTTGAATGAGGAAAGATCATGGCTTGAATGAGGAAAAGGAAAATTTAGTATTTCTTGTGGCAGAAGATAAATAAGATACTGAAAGTCACCTGCATAATGTAAAGCTGTTTTCCCAGAACTGTCAACGCTTTCGGCTGGGCATTTAGACTAGAAGACAAAAATAAATAAATACACATAATAAAATTCAGTTCTGTTTAGTTCATCCTTTTCCTGCAAGGTTATGATGTATCTTATTAGGAAGAGTTTAAATAGGAATAAGCCCCGATTGCTGTGCTCCGGGGCCTACTGGGGAGGTGGGGGGGGGGGGGACTCATTTCCAAGTAATGGTGACCCAGGCAAGAGGTCACCTCTTTGTTGCTTTGGCTGTCCTGTCCTCTCTCTCACACTAGCACCCCATCACCAGCAGATCATCCCCACCAGCTAACACACATGCTCTAGGAGTTCTCACCTTGATCCCATCTTTCCCCCCATTTCCTGCCCTAATTCTCTATCCCTCTTCACAAAACCAACTTTCTGTCAAGAACGGCCCACGTGCAATCCAGGCTCCCTCGCTTTCCATTCACTTCCAAACCCAGTGCAGCTGCGTGCTGTCCTCCAGACTCCACAGAGATGGCCCTAGTCGGTCACCAACAACCTTCATGTTTCCCACAACAACAAACATCTGTGTCCTCCCCCTACAGCAATCCACCCGCTTCTCCAAACATTCCTTCCTTTCGGCTCCACACTAGCCTGCTTTCCTGGCCCCTGCTCTGGCCACTCCCCCTCTGTTAGCCAAACAGAACCTTGGGGTTCCTCGCTGCTCTCTTCCTTGGCAATCTCATCCACACCCACCAAGAGGCTAATGACTCTCAAATGGAAATCTTAACAATAACCACCACAATAGTGCCTATTAGCTATCACGTGCCAGGCACTCTTCAAAATATTGTTTTAAGGCTCCTCACAACCCTAGATAGATACTATTATCACTCCCACCATCATTTGAGGAAACTGAGATACAAAGAAGTTAATAATTTACTCAAGTCACAGGAAGTGGCAGAGCCAGGATTCAAACCCAGATGTGCTGGGCTAGAGCCCATGTTCTTCTCTGTACACAACAGACACCATCTCTGAGTGCCAGGCTGGAAAACCCATTGCCTAGTTCACAGTCCCGCTCCCTGTAGGCACCTCAAATGCAGCCCAGCCCAGACTTCTGGTCTCCTCTCCCTGACGCTTCCCTGTCTTTGTCAACAGCACCATCACCCAACTAGCCAACTAGCCAAAGATCACTGGGCCATCTCTGATTTCTTCTCCTTCCCCTCCGCCACCATGTCCTGTCAATTCTGTGTCCTAAATACACCTGCTCTACTCTCTCTTTCCCCATGATCACCCCGTCAGCTAAGCCAGCACCTTCTCACCCAGACAAGCTGTGGCTGCCTCCCAGTGGTCTCCACAGCTTTGCTTTTGCTCCTATTCTCTCTAGGACTAGAGTGATCTTTTAAAACTGAGTATCAGTCCTTCCTTTAAAGCCCTCCACAGTTCCATGCTGTGCTTAGAGGAGTTACAGTCTGCCTATTATGCCACATAGGCCGGCACCCCATGTCCTTCTTTCTCCTCCTCACCCGTTTTGCCCCAGGCTTTCTTTCCTCCCTAACTAGAGCCTTTCCTACCGGAGGCCCTCTGTAACTTGCTCTTCTCTCTGCTTGAGATGTTTTCCCCTTGGCTCTTTCCGTCATTTTCAGCTTAAATATCACCTCCTCCAGGAGGCCTTCCCTGAATATCCACCCCACACTCCTCTCTCTCAGGTCTCTGTTAGTTTTCTTCATGATGTTACGCAATATGTAATGTGTATTTGCGGATTTGTTTACAAGATGGCCAGCTCCATCAGGATAGGGGCTGCTCTGTTCTCTGTTCGTGAGCATATATTCAATGCTTGACACAGTGCATGGTGCCCACGGGGCACTTGTTAAAAGCAGGGGGGCCTAGCGGGCTCTTGGGGGAGGGAGAGAGTTCATTTGAATTTGAAGAATCTCACAAGACTCTTTGTGCTCATTGCCTTCAGGAGGCAGAACTTTAAAATGGTAGCCACTGGAGAAGAGAAGTCTCTCCAGCAGACAGTAAAAGCAAAGGCCTAGAGAGCCTACAGTGGATTAAGTACAGAGGGTAAGGGAAGGCAGGAGATAACAAGAGTCCCAACACAGAGGGCAGGGGATGCCAAGACACAAGTGAAGAATTGGCTAGAGAGGTCCAGGACCCAAGGAAAGCAACCCATTCGTAGGACATCAAAGCCTCAGGTTTTAGCAACTATTCAGAAAGAAGAACAGCAAGTTTGCAAGTTAGAGGCAAGAACAGGCAATGTTAGAGTGAAATGTCTGTCTGCCCGTCAGTGGTAAGAAGAATGGAGATCAAGTTACGACTTACCATGCTTTGGCCTAATTTTAGAATAGCACAAGGAAGTGTTTAAAGGCTTCAAAGATTCCAGAGAAAAACCAATCCATTTGCATAACCAGATATAAAATTACATTAGAGGCTAGAATATCTGGTCCTTGCCCATGAGGATTTCCAGCTTGTCAAGTTCATTCTTCCTGAAAATTAGAGCCAGATGCAAAGTCTGGATAACCAAGCCAGACTGGGAATGGAGATTTAAAATACAAATAAGGTAAAGAAAAAATGAAGGGAAGGCCAAGGGTATGGAGGCAGGATACTGGGACAAGTCAGTGATTTGTCATTTATCCAGAGTGCCGGGTCTCAGAGAAGGCAGAGAAGTTCTATTTTAACCGTTTTCAGAGAGACGCCTCATAATAAAAGACATAATAATAATAATCACAGATGTTGATCTATTTTTCTTGAATTTCACTTCAAAGACCTGTTAAGGTTATGCATTCCCAGCATTGGTGGTAGCTTACATCATGTAATGGAAGACAAGAAGCTGTGTGATCAACAGAGCACGACAAGTTGAAGAATGTGACCACATTTCTGCATTAGAATTGCAAAGCCAAATTAAAGCAAGATGCCGGTCACACACAGCGCTTGCTCGTGAAGGCTGACGCAGCAGCACAACAGAACAGTCTGCCAAGCGCGGGTTTTATTGCTCTGTGCCGTTCCTGAAAACCCCCGGCTTGCATTCTGACTGGCAACAGCTGGGTGTTACGGTATGGACTGCTATCGGGAGTTCATTAAATATTCATCTTTAAGGATTTACAGAGGTCGTCCCACTACATGAGCATTATAAGAGGGCAAGGTTAGCAAACCCGGAAGTTGGCTTGAAATGATAAAGAATAAAACCAAGAACCTAAACAAAAACCAAGAACTAAAAGCTCATTAAAAGTTACATATGAGGAAACAGCGGTGAAAATTCTGTTTCTCAGTAAGAGCTGTGTTCTCCCAATGACAGAAGGAGAGAATACTAGGATACTGGAGATCCTGTACCATAAGGATCTCCGACAGCATGGAAAAAGTTTTTAAAATTGACTACGTAAGGGATACAAGCCTTTCAGGAAAGAAAATGAGGAGCTGAATGAAGGAGAGAAAAAGGCTGGATCCCAGGAAGACACTCCAAATTCTGATTAGGATCCTCTTCCCTTACCAGCGCAACTGCTATGGAAATAATCTTCTCCTTGGTTATCATTTAAAGAATGATGCCTCTTAGGAAATGCAGTTTCTGGGATGGTATTTAAAGGAGCGTGCGTGTGTTTGTTCTTTCACAGATAAGGGTACTCTTAAATTTTGACATCATTTTAGGTTGTTCCATGTTACCTGAAGGAGCTTCCGGATGCATTCATGGTGGCTGTTCTTGGCTGCGAGGTGTAAAGCACTGTGTCCTAAATGGAGTGAAAAAAAAAGTTTTGGAAAAAAAGGCCACACGTTTTAAATCCCTTTCTTATCTCTGTAAGGAAGACAACTATGAGGAAATAAACTGTTCTCCAACAAAGACGGGATTGTTACTCTTTAGGGGAAGACCTCAGCTTCTTATCTGTAAAGTTCAGTGACAAAAGAGCCGAGAACACAGAGCATCCTGCCCGCTGGGTAATATTCGGGGTCTACTCCAAGTGCCGTTTCTCTTGGGGTGCCATGAAATCTTAGCTAGAAGCTTGCAGGTGACTCAAGACATGCAGCTCAGCTCTGCAACTGTCAGTATGTATGCCAAATGCCCTGCATCCACATCAGCCACACCAGGCTTCGACTACCACAGGCCCAGGAACCCAAGAGAGGCCGCCCGTGGGCCAGGCGAGAACATTCTGAACACCCACACACTTCAATCCCGGTTTTGGACCTTTCATTTCCCTCTCCTCCAAATGTGCTCCAGCCCCTGCATGGAAATTACCTTGAGTTTTCAGATATTCAAAATCCTTCTGTGGAAGAAGGGAAAGAGTTGTAAAACCAGTAATACACTATTTAAGTGGCATTTCTTTATGTTCCCTTCATAGAACGTGACTCCTACAGGAGGCACTCCGATGCCTCAGCGGTCAGCTTTAGGAAGTGCTCGTGCTGGACCCAACTCTCTCCACTGCCTAATGGGCCTACAGAATTTCTATGAAAGAGGGGCTGAGGGGCATCCTCCAGGCAGAAGGCCTGGCTACCAGCCCAGCAGGCTCCCACCCGAGGCCCTTCCCAGCTGCTCTGCGCTGAGCCTGGAATCTCTCCCTCCGGATCACCACACGGCTGACTCGCTCATCTCAGATGCTGCTGTAAGGGTGCTTTGGAATGGTGTATCCCCTGACCTCCCCTTTTAAAATTCCCATTCCTCGGCCACCTTTTTAATCCTTACTCCCTGCTTCATTTCTGTTCTTCACAGCACCGAGCACCTTCCCACACTCCCTTCCCACCCCAGCCCCTCCACACGACACACACATCTATGGAGATCATTGTTTTTCTTTCCCGACTAGACTATGAACTCATTGAGGACGGGAAATTCGGACTCTTTCCCTGCTGTGTCTCTAGTCCAGCACTGATGATGCCTAGTAGGTTCTTAATACACCCTTGTTAATTTGAATTAGAAGGTATAGCTCATTCCAAATGTCTGGGGAGGAGGTTTGCGGGGAAGAACCAAAATTACCACTGCTAGCCAACCTAGCACACACAGTCAACTCTTAAATTCTCCATTTTCCAAACTTTTTGGCCAAGATACGCCCAATGTAACACCTGTAAACAACCCATACTTTGGGACATGCTTCAAAAATGGTTTCTCAGCCTCAGCGCTATTGATTCTTTAAGCTGTGTGTGTTGAGGGGAGGGAGGTTGTCCTATGCATTTTAGGGTAATAAGCAGTACCTCTGGCCTCTACCCATTATATGTCCATTTGTGATGATCAGAAATGTCTCCAGATGTTGCCAGATATTCCTTGGGGGCAAAATCACCCCTGGGGAGAACCATGGGGCTTAGAGACAACAATTTCTTTTATATGGTGGTCCAGTCTCCAAATATCATTTCTCCTTTTTGAAATAGTCTTCATGGGGCGCCTGAGTGGCTCAGTCGTTAAGCGTCCGCCTTCAGCTCAGGTCATGATCCCAGGGTCCTGGGATCGAGCCCCGCATCGGGCTCCCTGCTCCTCGGGAAGCCTGCCTCTCCCTCTCCCACTTCCCCTGCTTGTGTTCCCTCTCTCGCTG
Source organism: Leptonychotes weddellii (assembly GCF_054177405.1). Classification (NCBI taxonomy): domain Eukaryota; kingdom Metazoa; phylum Chordata; class Mammalia; order Carnivora; family Phocidae; genus Leptonychotes; species Leptonychotes weddellii. The sequence goes on along the minus strand of NC_138375.1, from coordinate 24,848,598 downwards.
TGT